>NC_057804.1:198689681-199289681 GCF_018294505.1 Triticum aestivum | reverse complement strand
ATAATCTTGTTCATAAATCCACAATTCATCGGATCTCGGCAAACACACCGCAACAGAGTATTACATCGAATAGATCTCCAAGAACATAGAGGAGAACTTTGTATTGAGAATCAAAGAGAGAGAAGACGCCATCTAGCTAATAACTATGGACCCGAAGGTCTATGGTAAACTCTCACGCTTCATCGGAGAGGTAATGGTGTTGATGTACAAGCCCTCCATGGTCGAACCCCCCTCCAGCAGATCGTCGGAAAAGGCCCCAAGATGGGATCTCACGGCTACAGAAGGTTGCGGCAGTAGAAAAGTGTTTTCGTGGCTCGCCCTGATCTTTTTAGGGTATATAAGAGTATATATATAGGCGAATGGACTAGGTCAGGGGAGCTACGCGAGGCCCATGAGGATGGGGGGCACGCCCTCCTGCCTCGTGGCCGCCATGTTGCCTCTCTGACTTCATCTCCAAGTCTTCTGGTTTGCTTTCGGTCTAAGAAAAATCATTGCGAAGGTTTTATTCCTTTTGGAATCCGTTTGTTATTCCTTTTCTGCAAAACTCTAAAATAGGAAAAAAAATAGAAACTGGCACTGGGCCCTCGATTAATGGATTAGTCCCAAAAATAATATAAAAGAGCATTTAAAGCCCATTAAACATCCAAAACAGATAATATAATAACACGGAACAATCAAAAATTATAGATACATTGGAGACGTATCATATAATCCCATCAAACAAAACTACACCTACTTTAATTAATGTACATGGCCGAGTAACACTCTCAAATTGTTTGTTGTCGCTCATGCTGCTGCTGGTCTATACATTGCTTCCCTTCCCCCTCATAGAAATAAGCAATATAAATGATTTTATTTTAATCTGTATCCTCTACTTACGTCACCTTATTATACTGCATAGACCATAACCATGCACGTCAGTATGTATCCATGTTTGAGATGCAGGTGTGTTCGACCCCCGTGATGCTACCAGGGTGCAGATGAACACACTTGAAGAGTACTAAATTTTCATCGGGGACAACTGCCCCACAGTGCAAACGATGCCACCTTCCATGCACAGCGCCGACAGCCTGCCATTCATGGAGAACGGGTGTGTTTTCATTGCGCACCGACGGATTCAATTATTCAACACCCCTATCCATGATCTATGCCGCTACAGTTTGGATGAGTCTCCATCGTGGGGACCCACACTAAGAAGCTGCGATGATATGGACTCCCGTTGCCCACTGTTATGGATCGCTCCATCTATGAAGAACACATGGGACAAGAACTACGAGATGGACACGTACCCAGGGATGTACAAACCTGAGTAATGTAGCACAGTAACTGAAGTAGAAAGGCACAAATATAGTATGACATGTGTGGCATATAGGGATTTTTCTTACTACCACTAAATGTTGTACGTGCAATGCACGGTGATATTATGATGTACGTGCCTAAGTACTGTACTACTATTAATTGGAGGCACATATTAGGTTTTATATTTGTTTACATGTATTGCCTGAGACCTTCCAACTAGGCGCGTCTTTCTCAACGGGTCGCACTTTGTATTGTTACATACTACTAGTACTACATGTGGTCTCCGACCTAGAAGTTGAAGAAGTGGAGACGCTCTACCACGCTATTCATGTCCCACTCCTTTCGCTGATGTGTGGGACATCCAGCATGTGCCGTGTTTGGCACTCCTTCGTCGCAAGATTTGAAATGCTAGCTTTCATCAAAAATAAAAAATAAATATAAATCAGTAGTGATACTATACCACGCGGTTTCCTTGCTCCTCGATATCGGAAAGAATACTTTCGTTCACCAACATGTGGGACGTTGACCATCCTAGTCCACTTGCCATGCACGTAGAACTCCAAGGGAGAGTCACCCTGGTCGTCGTGCTTCAGTAGTAATGACTAATGAGCCATCAAATCACAGGCCCAACCTTTCCCACTGTAAAGTTGCTCGGACGAAGGAACCATCATGACTTCGTTGAATTCCGCTTCTTAAAGAAAACTATTGTACCAGCAATACTGCTAGCTACAATAGTATTGTACTCGATTGGAGGCCTCCTTTGGTTCATAGGATAGGAATTTTATGGGAATATGAAAATAATAGGAAGTGAGATGACATGCATCTCAATTCCTATGGACAAAGAGGTGCCATTTGATGCATAGGATATGAATTTTTCCATTGAGTCTAGGCTAATGTACTGGTAATTTGTTCTAGAAACTACAGTAGTAACTAGTACTGGTCATGCTCGTAATTAATTAAACAAACATACGGGCGACACAGACACACACACTAACTACTAGTCCTATTATTTCTCACATGCTGGCCAGATGTCGTCGTTCTCCATCTCGGCTTTGTCGACAACACCCCACCATGCTTGGGTCTCCACCAAGCTCTCCGCAGTAGTGTGTGCATCCTCTTCTTTCTTGCAGCGGCGGGACTCTCTTTTCTTGAGTGCTTTCTGCCTTTTCTGCTCCCTCTGTGTGGCTTTGGCCGCCTCTTTCTCTACTGCCCATTTGGCCATGGCAGCTTCAAAGTTAGCCCACGGAAGAATGCCATCGCTTCCCTACCATTTTGTGTGCGTTTGTGGGCGACGAGGAACTCGGCGCGGCAGGATGCCATCGCTTCCTTACCGATTAGTGTGTGGCGTGGTGGCATGAATGACGCTTGGTGAGAGCTCTGGGGCGGAGTGGCCGGACAACCGTATAGTGCATTGATTTTTCAAGTGCTCAAGGACAGACAAAAGGAAGGAAATTTGGATTCTCCTTCCATCCTAGTCATTTATTACCGCACACGGTTACTTTTTGTTGCCTGTGGAAGCTGTGTGCATTGACCCTATTGTGTGTTGCTTTTTGATTGGCAGTCACCCCAGCCACGCGGACCACGCCCGTGCATTGTGATCGAACATCATTCCACGTCCCTATCATCACACCCGTCTAGCTGTAGTTGGGATTTGATGTTTCTACACCTCCGTCGTGGTTGATGCATGTAACTACAAATAATATCACTAGAAATTATGTTTACTAGTAAGGTACACGTGCATTGCACGCATGAGATTTGGCAACCAAATTATGAATGAATACCACAATATAGCATGTAAGTTTGAGTCATATATGCATGATGTAGATGTTTGTTTAATTCTTATAGTTCATGTCATTCAAAATCAATAGTTTTTATAAAAAAGTTAATCTATTTTAATATTCATGGAATTGTGCGTTGTAAAGCATAAAGTAAAAACAAATAATGACAATTCATCTAGAAAAAATAGTTTGGGCAATTATGATACGAAAGCTTCTAGAACAAAGGATAAGTGCTTGTGTATTGAGGTTTGAGCATTATACTTAAGTTCAACCATGGAATCTTCTAGATTGTACATGTAGCAGAATCTGGTAGAATGTAGATGATATCCAATGGCCAGTAGTGCTCGGATTTGCCATCTCTGCACCATCGGATTGGCTTCATCCAACGACCATCTTTCAAAGTTATTCACACACTGTTATAGGGATATAGATATAGAAATACGAATCCAACGATATAATTTTTCATGACATTCATTTTTAGTTTCTTAGTTCAATCTGTGGTCAAAGTTTGGCACAAAATACTAAGGGGACTAATAAATCAGGATGGTGGTAGTAAATTTCTACAAAATGCACATAATGGCCTAAATATGGTAAATAAACCCAGAAAAGTGCCAAATTTGAACACGGTGCTTTGTAGGGTGTATGTTGATCATAGGAAAAAAAAGTGAACCGCCACATTAATTGAGTACTTATCCAAACTACAAAAACAATATACCACCATGCCAGTGTCTGACCGCCCTGGCCCACCGAAACCCTTCCATCGCTAGCATGCGCTTCCTGCCTGAAATAGTCACCATCGCTCCAGAACGTCAATGCCGCATTCACGCCCGACGTGACCTCTCACTAGCACCGGCATTGCAGCAGCGTGACAGCCGAGAGAGCGCCACCTGCGCGGGATCCCAGTGCAAGCGACTACTCCGCATTAAAAACGCCACGGCTATCCGTCCGTACACCGCTCACATTAATGACACGCGGCTGCCGACGAACTTACTCCAGCGCTAGCCATCCGTCCGTCTGCCGTGGCTCATTGCCATTCGCCCGCTATATTAACTTCACCCCCGGCCATAGCCAAAGACCCATAGTCATTCTCCACCGGTCCCTTCCCTCTGTCAGCACCACTCTAGTAGTGGACTCCTCATGCTCCAAAGCTCTCTTGGATGTACTATCGTAGGAGCAGACGAAGGACATCGCCGGCTCTGCTCCGGGCATGCTCCAAAGCTCTCTTGGGCATACTGTCACAGGAGCAGACAAAGGACATCGCCAGCTCAGCTTTGGGCGCGCTCCAAAGCTCTCTTGGATGTACTCGTAGGAGTAGATGAAGTACATTGCCGGCTCCCCCCCCCCCGGCCGCCCTCCGCCAGCAAGACCATGAAGTCAGCGCGCGTGCGTGGGCGCAGCCAGCAGCAAGGAAGAGTAGTACATGGTAGGTCACCATCGCTCTAGTCCCATGAACTCCACCTCTCCTCCACTCAATCGATGCCAAGCTTGGTGGGGTAAACAGAGGCGGCCAATTAGCCGGTTGATGGCGACATGGAGGTGGAAATGTTCACATGCTCCGGAGGAGGAGGTTATCGAGGCGGAGCTGGACAAAGCCAAGGAGGAGGAGGAGGAGGCAAAGGCAATAGCCAGAGCGTCAGTTCTCGGGAATCATGGTTGGACATGGTGGTCGGGCGTTAGTGATTGTTTAGATTAGGTTTGTAGTAGGTTTCAGTATGGTTTGTGTGAAATATGTAATGAATTTCGTCCGGTTTATAGGAAAAGTTTTCGAAATGTAATGAATTTCATCCGGTTAACATGAAATTTGCTTTGTTTGCACTAATTTTTCCGGTTAGTTCATATAGTTGTCGAAAGGAATGGGGGTAGCATTGGATGGCATCCTCTGGCATCAGTGTCCTTGGACGGATGCCGATGTAAATTTATGGGTCAGCACTGGAGATGCCCTAACTATCTTCGTAATCGCTAACACTGCTCCATTATTTCGCAGGGAACAGTTATCCCTCGATCAAAATCAGATCCGCCGTGTTTCGCACTCCTCCCACGTAAGAGTTTAGACGCTTTCTTACATAAAAATGGAGCAAGTGGACATCACTATAGCACGTCATATCACCCAAACCCACTAGGCCAAACTAGCCCGACTAATGCGCTGGAAAGCCCCGCCCTCGTCATTTTGTTCTGGAATTCTATCGACTGATCGCACAAAAATGTTACACTTTGCAAGTTCAAAAGGAAAAGGCGAAACACTTAAAGCACACATGTCGTGTTCGCATCGCACCCCCGACATTCTGTCTCGCACGCCTCTCACCAAAGGGGACACAAGTTGTCTCGCATTTTCACTGACATGTGGGACTACAATTGAATAAACCATTGATAGACAAAATCTAATCGCTTGGCGGGTGTCAGCTGAGTAGAGAGAGAAGGGGGAGGGAGAAGAGATCACCTGCCCCCTATGCACGGACTCCAAGAAATACGCTGATAATGCGAGGTGGTCCATGCGGGAGTCCGGACAGCTTCCAAGCCCGCTTCTAACCACCCTAGCACACTAGAAAACCCATCCCCCTCCTGCACACGCTCTCGCCCGAAGGTGCCAGTTGCCCGCATTCATAGAAAGTACAATACTGGGATATAAGCCCGCTTATGTGGAGGAGAGAGGCATTGAAAAAGTGAAGGAGTGGGATCTACAAGAGCTCCTCTCTACACGTGCCTAATGTCTACTACACAACTTGTTCTTATAGACTCCTGTTGGGCCTCCAAGCCTAGAGTTTTGTAGGACAGTAGCAAATTTCCCTCATGTGGTTGACCTAAGATTTATCAATCTGTGGGAGGCATTGGATGAATATGGTCTCTCTCAAACAACCCTGCAACCAAATAAAAAATGTCTTATTTGTCCCCAACACACCAAATACAATGGTAAATTGTATAGGTGCACTAGTTCGGTGAAGAGATGGTAATAAAAGTGTAGTAATGATAGTAGATATTTATTTTTGTAATGGTAACAACAAAAAACAGCAAGGTAACGAGTAGTAAAAGTGAGCACAAACGGTATTGCAATGCTTGAAATGAGGCCTAGGGTCCGTACTTTCGCTACTGCAATCTCTCAACAATGCTAATCTAATTGGATCATATAACCATCCCTCAACGTGCGATGAAGAATCACTCCAAAGTTCCTATCTAGCGGAGAACATAAGAAGAAATTGTTTTTAGCTATTCTTTCCGATTGGTCTATCCAAGAGTTCGTACTAAAATAACACCAAGTTATTATTTTCGATTGATCTATCAAGAGTTCGTACTAAAATAACACGTAGCTATTCTTTCTGGTCCATCTATTAAGGGTTCGTACTAAAATAACACCAAAGCAAATTCAGATTCATAATACCCAATCCAACACAAAGATCCTCAAAGAGTGCCCAAAGATTTCTACCGGAGAAACAAAGACAAGAACATGCACCAAACCCTATGCATAGATTACCCCAATGTTAGCTCGGGAATCCGCGAGTTGAGTGCCAAAACATATACCAAGTGAATCAATATAATACCCCATTGTCACCATGGGTGTTCATATGCAAGTCATATATCAAGTGCTCTCAAATCCACAAACATATTCAATCTAATAAAACGAAATCTCAATGGGAAAACTCAATTCATCACAAGATAGAGATGGCAAAACACCATATGATCTGACTATATTAACAAAGCCCGTCATACATCAAGATCGTGGCATCTCAGGAACACGAGAGAGAGAGAGAGAGAGATTAAACACATAGCTACTGGTTCAAACCCTCAACCCATAGGGTGGACTACTCCATCCTGATCATGGTGGCCGCCGGGATGATGAAGATGGCCACCGGTGCTGATTTCCCCCTACGGCGGAGTGCCAGAATGGAGTCTAGATTGGTTTTTCGTAGCTAAAGAGGCTTGTGGAGGTGGAAATTTTGATCGAGGGTTACCCTGAGGGTTTTTGGAATATTTGGCAATTCATAGGGCGAAGATGCGGTGCGGGAGGCCACCGAGGTGGGCACAACCCACCAGGGCGCACCCAGGTGGGTTGTGCCCCCCCCCCCTTGGGGCACCCCTCTATTACTTCTCTGGCCCATCTTGGGTGTTCTAGTCCAGAAAAATTCTCCAAAAAGTTTTGCTATGTATGGACTCTGTTTGATATTGATTTTCTGTGACGCAAAAAAAAGCAAAAAACAGCAACTGGCTTTGGGCACTATGTCAATAGGTTAGTCCAAAAAAATGATATAAAGTTGCTATAAAATGATTTTAAAACATCCAAGAATGATAATATAACAGCATGGAAGAAGCAAAAATTATAGATAGAGATGTATCAGCATCCCCAAGCTTAATTCCTACTCGTCCTCGAGTAGGTAAATCATACAAATAGAATTTTTTATGTGGAATGCTTCCTAACATGTTCATCACATATTCATTTCTTTTGTAGCATGAACATTTGCACTTTTATATGGTTCAATGCATTAGTCTAGTTTTGACATGAAGATTTCAGTACTCAAGCATACCAACTTGCAACCATGTCCTTCAAAATATCAACACTAAATAAAGTTGTCCCTAGCCCATCATGCTCAATCATTGATCCATTCATGAAACACACTCGCATATTAGCTACACCCAATGCTCAAGTACGATCATAGTGCTCCTTTGTTGGTCCTTTATAAGAGAAGATGGAGACTCAAATAAAATAAAAATGCATAAAGTAAATAGAAAGGCTCTTCGCAGAGGGGAGTAGGGATTGGTAGAGGTGCTAGAGATCAAAGAGGAAACTGAGAGATAAAAAATTCAGTGGCATGCCTTTCCTGTCAACGAAAACAATCGAGTAGTTCCCAATACTTTCCATGCTAGATATATCATAGGTGGTTCCCAAACAGAAAATAATGTTTATTCCTTTTTCCACCATACTTTCACATTCCATGACTAACTAAATCCATGGGTGCCGTCCATACCAACACTTTCCAAGGAATTTATTATTTGACAACATAAAGTAAATTCATTTTTCATTTCGAGATTGGGCATCCCTAATACCTTTGACGTA
Source organism: Triticum aestivum (assembly GCF_018294505.1). Lineage (NCBI taxonomy): Eukaryota > Viridiplantae > Streptophyta > Magnoliopsida > Poales > Poaceae > Triticum > Triticum aestivum. The sequence goes on along the minus strand of NC_057804.1, from coordinate 199,281,560 downwards.
CTCTCGTGCAATGACAAGTGAATAAACACTTTTCTTGAGAATAACTCGTCTAGCATTGAAAAATATCAGCCACCCCTACCATTTCATGAGCAGTACAAGCACACAAAACGGAAATTTATTTTGAAGATTAGAGATGGCACATACAAATTTGCTTAGAACGGCACAAAAATACCGCATATAAGTAGGTATGGTTGACTCATATGGCCAAACTGGGTTTGAGGATTTTGGATGCCCAAGTAGTATTCCTACTTAGTACAAGTGAAGGCCAGCAAAAAGATTGAGAAGCATGCAACCAAGAAACGAAAAATCTCATAAGCGAGCATTAAGCATAACTAACACCGAATAATGCACCACAACTAGGATGTAATTTCATTGCATAACTATTGACTTTCGTGCTTGCATAGGGAATCACAAACCTTAACACCAATATTCATACTAAATCACAATTACTCATCAACATGACTCACATATTATATCATCATATCGCAAAACTATTACAAAGAATGAAGTTTAATTTGTCCATTTATCTTCATGAAAGCTTTTATTATATCCCTCTTGAATATCTATCACTTTGGGGCTAGTTTCAAATATTGCCATTGCTTTTTACAAGATCAAATAAACTTAAGTCAAGAACATGAGCATAAAGATTTTCATCTCACAAAATAATATAAGTGGAACATGACAGCAAATGACAAACTACTCCAAAAAGATATAGGTGAAAATCAAGCGAGTAGTTAAGTACATAGGTAGCTATGTGAGGACTCTCTCAGATCTAAGTATTTTATTAAAACAACAAGAAAAAAATGACATTCCAAGGATAGCACACATCATGTGAAGAAGCAAAAACTTAGGCTCAAGCGATACTAACCGATAATTGTTGAAGAAGAAAGGTGGGATGCCTACCGGGGCATCCCCAAGCTTAGATGTTTGAGACTTCTTGGAATATTAACTTGCGATACCTTGGGCATCCCCAAGCATGATATCTTGTGCATTCTTCATTCTTCTCATAACACAGGTTCCCTAATTCTTAAAAACTTCATCCACACCAAACTAAACAAGAACTCATGAGATAAGTTAGTATAAATCAATGCAAAACCTTATCATTCTCTACTATAGCAAATCATTAAAATTATAATTTAACATTGCTTAATAAATGCCTCTACATGTTTAATACTCCTATCCTCAAATAGAATCATTAAACGAGCAAAGATATGCAAACAATGCAAACATAACAGCAATCTATCTAAACAGGACAGTCTATAAAGAATGCAAGAGGATCCATAGTTCCCCGACTCAAAAAATTCTGAAAAATTACCACATTGTAGAAAATTTATCACATCTTATTGTTCAAAAAGTTTCAACATTTTCTCACATTCTGAATTTTCTAGATACTTTTTCAACAACGGTAAAAAATTTGTTTTGAAACGGCAACTCATATACTTGCAGAATAAGTATGGCAAAGGATATACTTGATATTTTTATTGAAGTAAGAGATGCAAAACATTATTATAGATAGCCGCAAGCAAATCAAAACAAAATAAAATGACACGCCAAGCAAAAATCATTTCATGTGACGAATGAAAATATAGCCCCAAGTAAGATTACCGATAATATTGGAGACGAAGGAGGGGATGCCTTCCGGGGCATCCCAAAGCTTAGTTGCTTGGACCTTCCTTGAATATTAACTTGGGATGCCTTGGGCATCCCCAAGCTTAGGGTCTTGTTACTTCTTATTCTCCCCATATCAATATCTGAACCAAAACTTGAAAACTTCAACCACACAAAACTTAACGGAACTCCGGGAGATAGGTTACTATGATGAAGCAAATCATTCACTTTGGTATTGTCAAAGACTAGATTCATAATTGTTGTCACACAATGCCTAATGTACTTTATCATTTACACAATTTGTATTGAGCAATATAAGCCATAGAAACTAGGAAACAAGAAAACTATGCATTGAAAATAGAATCAGTCAAAAACAGAATAGTTTGTAATGATCTAGAAAACAACCATACTTCTCCTACTCCAAAAATTCCGAAAAATTAGGACAACATAGGGAATTTTTATATCTATCACCTCTAAACAATTCATATCAAAAGAACGTCTAGTGAAATTTCCAAATTCCTGGACTGAGCACAAAAGTTTCTGTTTTTGCGCACATTCAAGTTAACTACCATCCACACTATCCCAAAGGCTTTACTTGGCACTTCATTGAAACAAAAGCAATAAACCATGATTACTACAATAGCATAATCATGTGAACACACAAAAACAGTATGTAAAAGTGTTGGGTTGTCTCCCAACAAGAACTTTTCTTTAATGCCTTCTTAAGCTAGGCATGATGATTTCAATGGTGCTGACATAAAAGTAAAGATTTGAAACACAAAGAGAGCATCATGAAGCATATGACTAGCACAATTAATTCTAACCTACTTCCTTTGCATAGGGATTTTGTGACCAAACAACTTATGGGAATAAGAATCAACTAGCATAGGAAGGTAAAACAAGCAATACTTTAGAACTTTCAACACATAGAGGGGAAACTTGATATTTTTGAGATATGTAAAAGCATATGTTCCTCTCTCATAATAATTTTTAGTAGCATCATGAATGAATTCAACAATATAACTTTCGCATAAAGAATTCTTTTCATGATCCACATGCATAGAAATTTTATTACTCTCTGCAAAACCAAATTTCTTCACATTCAAAATAGTGGGGGCAAACTTAACAAAATAACTATCATAAGATTGAAAATTAAAGTCAGGATGAAAATTTTCATGATTATCATTATTCAATATAGCATACATGTCTTCATCGTAATCATCATAGATACGAGGCATGCTATCATCATAATAATTTTCCTCATCAAAACTTGGGGGACTAAAAATATCATCTTCATCAAACATAACATCCCCAAGCCCATGGCTTTGCATATCACTAGCATCATGGATATTCAAAGAATTCATAGTAGCAACATTATAATCGTGTTCATCATTCATGGTTTTTATGGCAAACATTTTATTGAATTATTCCTCTAACAATTGAACAAAATTTTCCGATACATCATTTTCATGAAAGACATTATAAAGATGAATAATATGAAGCCACCTCAATTACATTTTTTTGTATTTTTTCTTTTATAAAACAAACTAGTGATAAAACAAGAAACTAAAAGATTCAATTGCAAGATCTAATGACATACCTACAAGAACTCAGCTCCCTAGCAACGGCGCCAGAAAAGAGCTTGATGTCGACTACAACTTGTTCTTGTAGACTCGTGTTGGGCCTCCAAGCGTAGAGTTTTGTAGGAAAGTAGCAAATTTCCCTCAAGTGGATGACCTAAGGTTTATCAATCCGTGGGAGGCGTAGGATGAATATGGTCTCTCTCAAACAACCCTGCAACCAAATAAAAAAAATCTCTTGTGTCCCCAACACACCAAATACAATGTTAATTTGTATAGGTGCACTAGTTCGGGAAGAAATGGTTATAAAAGTGTAGTGATGATAGTAGATATTGATTTTTGTAACAGTGACAATAAAAATAGCAAGGTAACGAGTAGCAAAAGTGAGCACAAACGATATTGCAATGCTTGAAAATAAGGCCTAGGCTCTGTACTTTTGCTAGTGCAATCTCTCAACAATGCTACTCTAATTGGATCATATAACCCTCCCTCAACGTCCGATGAAAAATCACTCCAAAGTTCCTATCTAGCGGAGAACATAAGAAGAAATTGTTTGTAGCTTTTCTTTCCGAACGATCTATCCAAGAGTTCGTACTAAAATAACACCAGGTTATTCTTTCCAATCAATCTATCAGTGCTTCATACTAAAACAACACATAGCTATTCTTTACTAAAATAACACCAAAGAAAATTCAGATTCACAATACTCAACCCAACACAAACAGCCTCAAGTAGTGCCCCAAGATTTCTACTAGAGAAACAAAGACGAGAAGGTGCATCAAACCTATGCATAGATTACCCCAATGTCACCTCGGGAATCCGCGAGTTTAATGCCAAAACATATACCAATTGGATCAATATAATACCCCATTGTCACCCTGGGTGTTCATATGCATGACATATATCAAGTGCTCTCAAATCCATAAAAGTATTCAATCCGATAAAACAAAATCTCAAAGGGAAAACTCAATTCATCACAAGATAGAGAGGGGAAAACACCATATGATCCGACTATATTAACAAAGCACGCGATACATCAAGATCGTGACATATCAAGAACTCGAAAGCGAGAGAGAGAGAGAGAGAGAGAGATTAAACACATAGCTACTGGTGCAAACCCTCAGCCCCGAGGGTGGACTACTCCCTCCTCATCATGGTTGTCGTTGGGATGATGAAGATGGCCACCGGTGCTGATTTCCCCCTCCGGCAGAGTGCCGGAATGTGGTCTAGATTGTTTTTTCGTGGCTACAAAGGCTTGCGGCAGCGGAACTTCTGATATATGGTTACCTAAAGTGTGTTTGGAATATTTGGCAATTTATAGGGCGAAGAGATGGTGCGGGAGGCCACCAAGGTGGGCACAACCCACCACGGCGCGCCTGGGCTCCCAAACGCGCCCAGGTGGCTTGTGCCCCCCCCCTTGGGGCACCCATTTGTTACTTCTCTGCCCATCCTGGGTGTTCTAGTCCATAAAAATTCTCTAAAAAGTCTTGCTATGTTTGGACTCCGTTTGAAATTGATTTCATGCAAAGTAAAAAACAAGCAAAAAACAACAACTGGCACTAGGCACTATGTCAATAGGTTAGTCCCAAGAAATGATATAAAGTTCCTATAAAATGATAACATCCAAGAATGATAATATAACATCACGGAACAAGCGAAAATTATAGATATGTTAGAGACGTATCAGCATCCCCAAGCTTAATTCCCACTCGTCCTCGAGTAGGTAAATGATAAAAACAGAATTTTTGATGTGGAATGCAGGCTAACATGTTATCACATATTCATTTATTTTGTAGCATGAACATTTGGACTTTTATATAGATCAAAGCAATAGTCTAGTTTTGACATGAAGATTTCAATACTCAAACATATCAACTAGCAAACCATGTCTTTCAAAATATCAACACTAAAGAAAGTTATCCCTAGCCCATCATGCTCAATCATTGATCCATTCATGAAACACACTCGCATATTAGCTACACCCAATGCTCAAGTAGGATCACAGTGCCCCTTAGTTGGTGCTTTATAAGAGAAGATGGAGACTCAAATAAAAATAAAAATGCATAAATTAAATAGAAAGGCCCTTCGCATAGGGGAGTAGGGAGTTGTAGAGGTGCTAAAGCTCAAAGAGGAAATTGAGAGATAAAAAAACGGTGGCATGCCTTTCCTGTCAATGAAAACAATCGAGTAGTTCCCAATACATTCCATGCTAGAAAATGAGGCCTAGGGTCCCTACTTTTGCTAGTGCAATTTCTCAACTATGCTAATCTAGTTGGATCATATAGTCATCCCTCAACGTGCGATTAAGAATCACTCCAGTTCCTATCTAGCGGAGAACCAAAGAAGAAATTATTTGTAGCTATTCTTCCGATCGAAATATCTAAGAGTTCGTACTAAAATAACACCAAGTTATTCTTTCCGATTGATCTATCAAGAGTTCGTACTAAAATATCGCGTAGCTATTCTTTCCGATCGATCTATCAAGAGTTCGTACTAAAATAACACCAAAGCAAATTCAGATTCATAATACTCAATCCAATACAAAGTACCTCAAAGAGTTCCCCTATATTTCTACCGGAGAAACAAAGACGAGAACGTGCATCAACCCCTATGCATAGATTACCCGAATGTCACCTCTAGAAACCATGAGTTGAGTGCTAAAACATATACCAGGTGAATCAATATGATACCCCATTGTCACCATAGGTATTCATATGCAAGACATATATCGGTTGCTCTCAAATCCATAAAAGATTCAATCCGATGAAACGAAATCTCAAAGGGAAAACTCAATTCATCACAAAGCCCACGATACATCAAGATCGTGACATATCATGAACACGAGAGAGAAAGAGAGAGAGAGAGAGAGAGAGCGAGAGAGATAGAGAGAGAGAGAGAGAGAAATAAAACACATAGCTACTGGTACAAACCCTCAACCTCGAGGGTGGACTACTGCTCCTCATCATGGTGGCCGCCGGGATGATGAAGATGTCCACCGGTGATGATTTCCCCCTCCGACGGAGTGCCGAAACGGGGTCTAGATTAGTTTTTATGGCTACAAAGGCTTGAGGTGACTGAACTTCTGATCTAGGGTTACCCCGAGGGTTATTGGAATATTTGGCAATTTATAGGGTGAAGAGGCGGTGCGTGAGGCCGCAGAGGTGGACACAACCCACCAGGGTGCGCCTGGGCTCCCAGGTGCGCCCAGGTGGGTTGTGCGCCCCCTCGGGGCACCCCTCGGGGCCGAGAAAGCACCACTGGCACGACATCCTAGTGCAAGTGACTGCTTCGCGTTAACTATGCCATAGCTATCCGTCCGTACACCGCCCACATTAATGACAAGCGGCTGCCGACGAACCTACTCCTGCACCAGCCGTCCGTCCGTCTGCCGCGGCTCATTGCCATTCGCCCTCTATATTAACTTCAGCCACGGCCATAGCCAAAGACCCATAGTCATTCTCCACCGGTCCTGTCGTGGAAATATCACGTCAGATGTCCTAGTGGAAGGACTTAGTCATGGAGCCATCGCAACGAGATTAGCCTGAAGGGGTTAAACCGGACAAGGGACACAGGAGTTTTATACTAGTTCGGCCCCTTACGATGAAGGTAAAAGCCTACATCTGGTTATGATGGGATTATTGGGGTTTCGATGACCAGGGAGCAAATACGCTTTGCCTGGGTCTCGAGTTGTTGTTATTGAACCGCCGCCGGGTCGTCCCTTTATATACACAGGGTGACACCCGGCCGGTTTATAGAGTCTCGAGGCCGGCTCATACAAGTGTCCGACTCGGTCTATCCCTTTCCCTAACTTACAATACAGGTTATACAACTATGGCGGTTTACCAATATGGGCCCTAATCCGCCTCTGGGCTCTAGGCCCCTAAGCCTTATACGTAAAGCGCCATCTTCTTTGTCTTCATGGGCTTCAGTATAGTTGAGCGTGAATCGGCCCCTCCTGGGAGGTTTACACTCAGTAGTTATATCCTCAACATTAGGCACCAAATTGATTTGAACCTGTTCATGTCAATCTTCAATACTTAGAAAAATTCCGTGAGCGTCTTCTAATGATTCTTGTAAACCGCCATATTGTCATCTCCCTGTAAACTTTGGTAAACCACCATGACGTCATCTTCTGAATGCTGCAGTGAATCATCATGATGTCATCTCTGTATAAAAAGATAATGAAGATTCCCTTCACTTAATTAATTCCCGAAGATCGAGGCGACAGCTGCGCCCCCTTTTTGCAGCTTCAGGCCCCTAGATTCTTGCGCCTGCCTCTTATCCCCTTTCCTTTATAAATAAGACCGGGGGTTCTTCCATTTTCCCCCTTTCCTCTTCACATCATCTTCTTCCTCGCGACCCTGAAGCACTCAAGCATCGCCGCCGCCATCGACCCTGCACTGACTAGGCCGCTGCATCAACCTGTTTGTTCCAGAGATCTGCGACACTCCTCCGCCACTGCACGGCCCTGGTAAATATTCCCTTCCTTCACTTATTAAATCTCCATTAGGGTTTCGAAGTGTCTTCAGTGTTCGTCGGTGTTCATCAGCGCTTATCTGCTTTTCCTTTAGCATTTTACTGAATCTAGCTATGCCTGATAGTTTCCCTTTGCGGCTGGATCCGTAGTTTTAATCTGCCGTACTACATCATCTTGTTGTTCCTGGATAGATCCTTATCTGAACCTTCTCTGTTCCGCTTGACGCCATTGTAGGTCTCAGAAAAATTTCTTTACTAAACCATGGTAGATCCAAAATTAAATCACCATCTTGTGAAACTTGTTTCTGCAGCACTTAGTAGATTTCAGATCTGCTTCTTCCATTAAAGGCGGTTTAAATCTTTAGTAGTTGATAATCTGCCAGATGCCATTAGCCCTCACTTAAACCGCCATCTTGACTTGAGTAGTATTTTCCAGGTTACCTTACATATATGCCTTGATGAAATTCCCCGGTTTAACACCACTTAGTGCACATCAACCTTGAATCATAAACCGGCATTCACATTTCTTTTCCAGTTTGTTTCCCAAAATGACCAAGCAATTTGCCGCTTGCAACTGGGTTCCTTCCCGGATCACAGAAACGCAACTCAATGGATATGTTCTGACTGGCACTTTAGCCGAGAAAAATGTCCTTCATTGGCGAGTCCCTGGCCCTGAATGCCCTCCTGAACCTCAATATGGAGAAGTGATTGTGTTCATGCAGCATCTAGACCGGGGATTTAGCCCTCCCGGATCAAAGTTTTCCCGAGATGTACTGGCTAGCTTCCAAGTGCATCCACAAGATATTGGACCGAATTTTGTGTCCAACATATGCAATTTCCAAGTATTCAGTGAAGTTTACCTTCAAGAAGAACCATCTGTTGAGCTCTTCCGAGACTTTTTCCATCTAAACCGCCGAACTGAATTCTCAGATGGTCCGAACACTGAACTTGGTGGAGTGTCGATCCAAAAGAGGAAAGAAGTTGATTTCCCTCATGCCAAACATCACAGCCACCCGAAAGACTGGAACCAAACATGGTTTTATTGTCAGAACACTGCTCCTGCTGAAGAAAACCCTTTGCCGGGTTACCGTGCTCACCGGCTCAGCAATGGCCATCCACTGCCTCAACGGCTCATTACCAAAGAACGACAGACTTATGCACCTCAACTTGCCAAGCTCCGGGCCTTCCTAGCAAATGGCTTAACCGGCATTGACCTCGTTCGTTGCTGGGTTTCATGGGGTATCCTACCTTTAAGCTGCCGCCCCGGGTTGATGCATGAGTATACCGGCAACATCAAGGATCCTCAACGGTATCATGAAATAGAAATGACTGATAATGAAGTCACTGAATCTGTGAAGAAGATGCTGGATGAACCCATCACTAAATGCAACAGAACTGGGTTGCGCCCTTTTTATCCTTCCAACAAACCGCTAGCGGTAAAAAAAATTAACCTTGTGATTTTTGATCCATCTCCATTTTAACACTGCTATAATAATCCTTTGTTTAAATTTACAGGCCAAAGATACCTTCTGGAAGAGGAAAGCTCAAGATAAACCAGCGAGGGCTCCTCATGCCAAAAGGAAAGTTACAAAGAAACCAGCCAAGAAGAAAACCGCCGAATCCTCTGATCCGCCCGAAGATATCGAGGAATCGGAACAAGAGGTAGAACTTGACTCCCCTGGCTTATTTTTCGTACACCTTATTGACAACAACTATTACCAGGATGATGCGGAAGCCATTCGTGCCGACCATGTAGAGGTAATCTCCATTTCCTCCGATTCAGATCATGTGCCGGTTCAGAAACTTCGCCGTGCAGTTCGGAAAGTAAAATACTCTCACCCTATTACTCATTTGGATCTGCAATTTTCTTTGAAGACACAGCAACATGAAGGTCGTCGCACAACCCGGCACAGTGGCCAGCAAGTCACTTCCTCTGGTTTACCAAACACTCCAAACCGGAAACATCGTCCAGAGGTCTCTTCATCTTTTAATAAACCTTATCCCTTGGCAGGTTGCTTCCGATACCCACTTAATCCGTCTGATTCGAATTATCAGGTGACTTCTAATTCTTCATCTGCCGACTCATCAACCACTCAATTGCCTCCCCTCAAGACCGTCGCTGGGTAAGTATACTGCCCTTTCAGCTTTTTCCTTCATTCTTCGGTTTACCATACTAACCTTTGTTTGATATTGTAGTGCCAAAGCCCGACTAAGCAAGAAAGAAAAAAACAGTATCCCCACTGATGAAGTTGAACTAGAGAGAACCCCAAAAGGTGCTGGTAGAGATACTGATATTGTCATGGATGATTCTGCCCCACAAGGTCCAAACATTGATGCTGATCCGCCGGAAGCTGACCGGCTACTCATGTTGATCCATCAAGCCCGCATGCTACTCCTCCAAGTCCAGCTGCTGACCCGCCGAGCCCAGCTGTTGATCCGCCGAGCCCAACCAGGGATATTGTCAATCCGCCGAGCCCGTCAAAAGGTGGCGATGATGATGTTATTATCACCGGTACTGCTCACACCGTCCAAGGCAATCCGGTTGCCTTATCAAAGCATACTACTAAGGAAGAATTTATTGCTATGGGCAAGGTGAAAGAGAAGATAGATTTATCCAGCTATGTTAACCTTACTGCCCAGGAGCTTCATTCCAGATTCCTAGACCTCCTATACACAAGCCGAGATTATGAGGCCAGTTTGGTGAACATGATGAACGAGCGCTATGAGGTAATCTTCCAAACACTTTAATCCTTCTTGTTCTGTATATCCACTTCATTGTAGCCCCCAAGGGCCGGTTTATCTCTTGAAGATAAACTGGGACTTTTGGGATAAAGAACACTTCAACTGAGTAGCCCCCAAGGGCCGGTTTATCTTATCAAGATTAACCGGGACTTTATGTTTCCATACTGCATTTTGTCAATTCCCTTGCCTGTTTATTTTCTGATCAAATACACATTAGACCCCAAGTGCCAAGATTAATACTTGTATTGAGCCTTGGGACATTAAATAATCAGCAGGAAAGAAGCAATCCGCATTAGCCCCCAAGTGCCAAGTGTATAATTGGTTATATGCGTGGGACTTCGAGAAAAATATTAACATCTTCATCATCTGACTGTTGCAGGCTGATATAAACAACAAAGGTTCCCAAATTTCCGATCTTCAAGAGAATATCAAGTCCCAGCAAGTAGAGACCTCCAAGGCCAAATATGAACTAAACGACGCTATGACAGCCATGGAACAACTGAAAGACGGTTTCAAGACTGAACGTGCCAACTGGGAAATTGAAAAGGCTAATTTGTTGAAGCGGGCTGAAGACGCCGAGGCAGCTCTTAAACCGGCGGTAGAAGAGCTAACCGGGTTGAAACATCAAGTAAATGCTATGACGTCTGCGATATCTGGTAAGTTCCTTGTGTACAGAGCTTGATTAACCATCTCTAAAATATCCGGTTTAACGGCGAATTCTTAAACCGTTACAGGTAGCCGTGTTGCTCATCTGGGCTCTGACATGCGGATGAAACTGAAGGCAGCATATACGTTGATAGAGCAATTGTATACCGGTGCCCAACGAGTTATTTGCGCAGTCTCATACAACAAACCGGCACCAATGTTGATCAAAGATACACTAGCCAAATTGTCAATGACGCCGGCGCAGATAGAAGAAATGAAACGATCAGCTGCTAGGGCTGGCGCTTTGTTAGCACTGACTCGGGCCAAAGCGTGGATAGCTGACCTGGATCTAGTTGATATCGCCAAGGGCTATCCGGGTGAATAAGAAAATGGGTCAGCATTTGATAATGAAGCCCTCAAAGCCCTGACAGAGGAGATGTGTCCGCTGTCCAGCCAATTGGCGGAAGAGGCTAACTTGTCTGTTCATCGGTCCTTCTATGATGAAAACAACCAATGGATTGACACTGCTCTGAAAGAAGTGCAAAATCTTATCCCTCCAATCCGTAAGCACACTTATGCCCCTAACGTTGAACCGTCCAATCTTATAAGTGAAGAGGCTGTCTTTCAAGCTTTAACCCGGATTGACTGGACCACCGTTGGCTTCCTGCCACTGGGTGGGAGGAGGAGGTTGAAACGATGCCAGAAGATCCATCAACCTCACGTTAACCTGGTGATGAGCCTTAATCCGGCAACTGGGTTGATTTTCACATATTGCGTTCTATGTAAAGAACAATCATTTATTTTGGGCCTTAAAGCGCCTTGTAATAGGCTAGTTGGCATACTCTGATCTGCTGCCATCATGCACTGGTATATGACTTTGTTTTGATCCGCCATGATATTTGTGGCATTGTCTTATATATCTTCATAATATTATGCAATCCTTGTGTCTGCATAAAAAAGATCTGTCCGGGCGGTTTACCACCGGACGGGTCATAATGCCCAATACAAAACCTAGTAGGTAACCAAGGTTGCAAAAATAGAAAAAATACATCATACCTATGATATGAAATTATGCTGTTGGTTTACCAACTTGATTGCAGTAAGGGTGAACATCCAACTCTTTTAATGTTCATAACTCCCACCATGCGGTGCTGGTGTGTAATAAGCCATACCGGGTATTGGTAAACACTGGATGATCATTCTGGCGACTTATAGTCAATGCCAGGCCGGATTGAAAGATGTCGGTTCACCATTGATTATATACTGAGTAGCTAATAACTGTAAGCCACACCAGGTTAAGAAACACCGGATTGAGATGAACACATATAGTCGGGCCGGGTCGAGAGACGCCGGTTTACTTTTGAAAGTCGATCAATAAAGATAAAACTTGTAAAAACAACATCAAATAAAACTTGTAGTCGAGGCTTTTCGAGCGCTGCCAGACCCAAATTCGAGGCTTTTCGTGGGCTGATAGGCCGCTGAGTTAAACCATTTGACAAAGCCTTGTAGGATGTGCCTCCAACTAACCAATCGTCGTTTTAACTTTGACAAGTTCAGGGTCTTAATGAGAATAACTTGTCAAATGTTCGGCGGGTCATGCCAGGATTACCTGGATAGGAGTGGCTTACTTGATGAAGGCAGGTTAACCCGGGGTTTTAGGTGAATACACCAGGCTTCCAAGCCGTGGGTCGATACCCAATTACAAGGGTCCTTTCAAACTCTTTGTTACTTTACACAAAGAGCCCCCAAGTAACTTTGTGAGCTGTGCTCAATGGGTGCCTATGTTTGAGTCGTGCTTTTAGCAACAATACTCTCTTTGGCCCCTTGGGTGTGAAGCTCCCAAGCTGTATGATGGCATGATAGCCGGTTTAATGGACAAAACGGGTCATCGCTTTGTAAGCAGAAGCCCCCTTGTAACCAAGAAATATTGGAAGAACGGCAGAGGCCCTGCTTGTAGCAAGGATGCCGGTTTATTATATTGAGCATAATATATACATTGTCAAAATATGTACATAGTGAAAGCCTATGGCTAAGGTGTAGTAAGGCCGTAGAAGAGTGATATTCCACGGCCGACGGGTCTCCTCGTCCGATTTGCTTGAGTCCTTATGCTCGCGAACATCGATGAGGTAGTATGATCCGTTGTGCAGATTCTTGCTGACCACAAAGGGTCCTTCCCAAGGTGGGGATAACTTGTGCATATCGGTCTGATCCTGGATAAGACGGAGCACTAAGTCGCCTTCTTGAAAGGTTCTTGTCCTAACCCGGCGGTTGTGATAACGCTGCAGGTCTTGCTGATAAACCGCCGAACGAGCCAATGCCATGTCCCATTTTTCCTCTAACAGGTCCAGTGCTTCTTGACGTGCTTGCTCGTTGTCCTCTTCAACATAATTGGCAACCCGAGGCGAGTCATGACGAATATCACTAGGGAGTACCGCCTCTGCTCCATAAACCATGAAGGAAGGCGTATAACCTGTAGATCAGTTTGGGGTGGTGTTTATGCTCCATAACACAGATGGTAGTTCTTCCACCCAACAACCCGACGTCCGCTTCAAAGGGACCATAAGCCGGGGCTTTATACCATTTAAAATTTCCTGATTAGCTCGCTCAGCTTGACCATTAGATTGGGGGTGATCCACAGACGCCACATCATGTCGGATGTGCTCTCGTTGACAAAAGTCCTCCATTTCGCCTTTAGAGAGGTTTGTGCCATTATCTGTCATAATGCTGTGTGGAAAACCGAAACGGAAGATCACTTTTTTGATGAACTGAACCGCCGTGGCTGCGTCACACTTGCTTACCGGTTCCGCTTCAACCCACTTAATAAACTTGTCAACCGCCACCAACAGGTGGGTCCTCTTATCTTTGGATCGCTTAAAAGGCCCTACCATGTCAAGCCCCCAGGTAGCAAACGGCCAGGTGATAGGAATCATCTGTAGCTCCTGAGCCGGAACATGAGCTCGTTGTGAAAATTTTAGACAGTCGTCGCACCGCCGTACCAAGTCCTCAACATCAGCGTGAGCCGTTAGCCAATAGAAACCATGACGAAATGCTTTAACCACCAAAGATTTTGAACCGGCGTGATGACCATAGTCTCCTTCGTGAATCTCGCGTAAAATCTCACGGCCTTCTTCAGGAGAAACACAACACTGAAACGCCCCTGAAACACTGCAATGATGTAACTGGCCATTGACAATTGTCATCGACTTGGATCGCCGGACTATCTGCCTGGCCAAAATTTCATCTTCTGGTAAGTCGCCCCTGTTTCCATGTATGGAACCGTCCAATCCAGAATGATATGTAAAGCGGCCACCAACTATGCCTCCAGCTCAGGAATGGCGAGGTCCTCCTCTGTAGGCAGCTGAACCGACGGGTTGTGCAAGACATCCAAAAAGGTATTGGGTGGCACCGGTTTACGCTGAGATCCTAGCCGGCTTAAAGCATCAGCTGCCTCGTTTTTGCGCCGATCAATGTGCTCCACTTGATATCCCTTAAAGTGACCAGCAAAAATATCCACCTCTAGTCGGTAATCCGGCATGAGTAGATCCTTGGAATCCCAAGTACCTGAAACTTGCTGGGCTGCGAGGTCTGAGTCTCCAAAGCATCGGACGCGGCTTAAGTTCATCTCCTTAGCCACTCGAAGACCATGGAGTAGAGCTCCATACTCAGCTGCATTGTTACTACAAGGGAACATTAAGCAAAGAACATAATGAATTTTCTCACCACGAGGGGAAGTAAGGACAACTACAGCCCCCGAGCCCTCCAATTGCCTGGACCCGCCAAACTGAATAGTCCAGTATGTACTGTCCAGTTTGTCTTCCGGTATCTGCAACTCTGTCCAATCATTGATGAAGTCCACAAGGGCCTGGGATTTGATTGCCGTTCGAGGCATATACTTCAAACCGTGTGGTCCAAGCTCAATAGCCCACTTAGCAACTCAGCCAGTTGCTTCCCTGTTCTGGATTATATCCCCCAAAGGAGCAGAACTGACCACTGTGATGGGATGACCTTGAAAGTACTGTTTAAGCTTCAGACTTGCCATAACAACTCCATACACCAGGTTCTGCCAATGCGGATATCTTTGCTTTGACTCAATGAGCACTTCGTTGATATAATAAAACGGCCTTTGAACCGGGTATTCCTTCCCAGCCTCCTTGCGCTCTACCACAATGCCGACACTGAAAGCCTGGGCATTAGCAGCCACATATAACAGAAGTGGCTCCTTATCAACTGGAGCGGCAAGAACCGGCGGTTCAGCCAACTGCTTCGTCAAGTCTTCAAACGCCGCATCAGCAGCGTCGCTCCAGACAAAACTGTCTGTCTTCTTCAACATCTAGTATAGAGGGATCACCTTTTCTCCCAACCTGATGATAAACCGTCTCAAACCCGCAATACGACCCCCAAACGTTGAACATCATTGATGCATGCTGGTTTAGCCAGAGATGTGATAGGCTTGATCTTTTCCGGATTAGCCTCAATGCCCCGACTGGACACCAAAAAACCCAAGAGCTTGCCAGTCGGTACACCAAAGACACACTTAGCCAAATTGAGCATCATTTGATAAACTCTCAGATTATCAAAGGTTTCTTGCAAATCAGATATGAGTGTCTCCGCCTTCCTAGACTTGACCACAATATCATCCACATAGGCATGAACATTGCGCCCAATCTGAGTATGAAGACAGTTCTGCACACAGCGTTGATAAGTTTCCTGGGCATTCTTGAGCCCAAAAGGCATAGATACATAACAGAAGGCTCCAAAGGGAGTAATGAAAGCCATCTTCTCCAGGTCCTTAACTGCCATCTCGATCTGATGATAACCAGAATAAGCATCCAAGAAACTCAAACGCTCAAAACCCGCTGTAGCATCAATGATTTGATCAATACGAGGGAGGGAAAAGGGACCAGCTCGGCAAGCCTTGTTCAGATCTGTGTAATCCACACACATACGCCAAGTACCGTTTTTCTTAAGCACCAGCACCGGATTAGCCAACCACTCCGGGTGAAACACTTCCACGATAAACCCTGCTGCCATTAGCTGGGCTACCTCTTCCCCAATGGCCTTACGTCGCTCCTCATTAAAGCGGCGAAGAAACTATTTGACTGGTTTGAACTTCAGATCAATATTGAGAGTGTGCTCAGCGAGTTCCCTCGGTACACCTGGCATGTCAGAAGGTTTCCATGCAAAGATGTCCTGGTTCTCACGGATGAACTCAGTGAGCGCGCTTTCCTATTTGGGATCCAAGTTTACGCTGATGCTGAACTGCTTGGATGAATCGCCAGGAACAAAATCAACCAATTTAGTCTCATCAGCGGATTTAAACTTCAAAGCCGGATCATGCTCTCTAGTGGGCTTCTTTAGAGAGGTCATGTCTGCCGGATAAACATTGCCTTATAAAACTTCAACTCTTCCATTGCACAAACCGATTCAGCATAGGCCGCATCACCTTCCTCACATTCCAAAGCAATCTTACGTCTACCATGATCCGCGATGGTTCATTTGTGACCCGGCATCTTGAGTTGCAGATAAACATAACATGGCCTTGCCATGAATTTAGCATAAACCGGCCATCCAAATAAAGCATGGTACAGACTTCTGATCTTAACCACTTCAAAATCAACGTCTTGGACCTTGAATCATGATCATCTCCAAAAACCACCTCCAGAGCTATCTTACCAACTGGGTAAGCCGATTTACCAGACACCACTCTGTGAAAAACGGTGTTTGACAGTCTAAGATTCTTATCTGTCAACCCCATACGCCGGATGGTTTCATAGTACAAGATATTGATACTGCTCCCTACGTCCATGAGTACCTTGGTGAACTTATAACCTCCCACCTGCGGTGCAACCACCAAAGCTTGGTAACCCGGATTGTCAAACCGGGGCGGATGATCCTCCCTGCTCCAGACAATAGGTTGCTCAGACCTGCTTAGATAATGGGGCACTGCTGGTTCAATAGAGTTTACTGCCCTTTTATGGAGTTTCTGATCGCACTTGCACAAGCTAGTAGTGAAGACATGATACTGTCCACCGTTTAACTGCTTTGGGTTGCTCTGATAACCCGACTGTTGTTGATTCCCCTGATTACCCTGTTGATGGTTGCCACCTTGGTTATTCTGATTACCCTGATTATTATGAAACCCTGAGTTTGAACCGCCACCACCGTAACCCAGCCCATGAAATCCTGGACCAGAACCACCATATGGACCCTGGTCATACCGGAAAAGATCAGAGTTTTTGAATTCCCTCGTGATGTGGCAATCCTTCCAAAGGTGCATGGCCGGAACCTCCTATGTCCTGTGCTTCGGGCAGGGCTGGTTTAATAGGCGTTCCAGATTCATTCCTCCATCGTGCTGGGGCGGTTTACCCTTACGGCGCTGCATATTCCCCTGCATACTGGTGTTAGCCACAAAATCGGAATAGTCCGCTTTACGCTTACCATTGTTTCCGTGGCCCGCCTAGTTATGTTGTCCCTTTGAGCCGGCATTCTTCTTTCCTTTCTCATGCTTCTCTTCATCAGAATCTGGGTCCTTGGTATTATCAGAATCAACATACTTAACCAGAGCCGCCATGAGTGTTCCCATATCATTGCAGTGAAGCTTGAGCCGTCCCAACTTCATTTTTAGTGACTTAAACTGGCAATTGTCCTCCAACGTCACAATTGTCATGTCCGGATTGATGCGGCCTGATGAATACAAAATTTCTGAAACCCGGTGCACCCAATGGGTTGTTGATTCATTCTCTCCTTGGACACAAGCCGCCAGATCTATAATGGACATAGGTTCCTCGCATGTATCTTTGAAGTTTGCTATGAACTTGGCCTTCAAGTCATCCCATGAATTGATCGAATTATCAGGCAGGCTCTTCAGCCAGCTGCGAGCCGTTCCTTCTAGCATCATGGTGAAGTATTTTGCACACGCCGCTTCATCCACATCTAGCATCTCCATTGCCATCTCATAACTCTCAACCCACGGCTTGGGGGGCTGATCAGCGGTATAGTTAGGCACCTTGCGTGGACCTTTGAAATCTTTGGGCAACCGCACATTACGGAGTGCTGGGATTGGACACGGCACTCCCCAGGAGCTGAAGGCAAGCCCGGTCCCTCATTCTACTGATGCCACTGGCTGAACCAGGGCGGGTTGACGATGACCCACATGTTGCGCTGCTAATGTGGCCTCCCTTCGCGCTCTGCCATTATCCACGACATCCTTAGCATTCAAACCGCCGTTCGCCAGATTAGGCCCTCGAGGGGCATCACGAGGCCACGCACTGCTTGACACGGCCGGTTCGTCTATGTGCCTGCTATAACTCTTGCTCGGATGAGGGGTTGAATGTATTCTGTCTCAGCTGTAGGAATAAGCCTGTTGTTGTACAACGGCGGTTTGAAGAAGATCCCTGGCTCATCGAGTCTCAATTGCTGCTAATGAATCACCCTCCATCGAAATAGCCGCCAAACGTGATGCTGCCGCGATCATATTATCCAAAGGGCTAGAAAAGTGACCCGGAGGTGTTGCTACATATTTTCGGCGGGTTGTACGACCGTCGAGGCGGGTCCGTCGCCCATGGCTGATCCGGCGCCGCCCCAGGTGCCTCGGTCCGGTTTACTCCTGCCGGATTGCTAGGCCCAGCTCCTCGTGTACCGAAGAGATTTAGACCCTCGTAAATTTGCGACAGTCGAGACCGGTACTTCCTTCTCATAACTCCGTTTGACGCATTCTGATCCAACATAAGCCGGTAATTCTGCTCCTAGATCTTTTGTGATTGGGCATCTAAAGTGACCCGCTCTTCATCCATCCTGGCCTCCTCAGCTGCCAAGTCCGCCTTGGCCTGAGCTATCTGATCCTTTAGCTTCACAACATCTGCATTATGCTGAACCTGAGTCTCCGGAGTCACCGCTGTGGTCAACAATGCCGTCAAGGCGTCCAGTAAACCGGCAAGAACTTGAGTCGGCCGGCGCGCCGGGCCTCCTGCCACGGCTGCTGATCCGGAGATCATTGCTGCTGTAGAAGAAGATTGCACGGTGGGTTGCGTACCGGCCATGAAGATCGCAACCCGGTTTGGCGGTTCAAGGGGACCCGGAATACTATCGCCATCAGAATATCCCCCAATCCGGCCATCTTGCAGTTGGTATAGCGACTCAGTTTCGCTAGTGGACGATTCACCATCTGAGTAGATGGCTATCTCACCGTCGAACACCGGTTCAGATTCCGCACCATGGATGAATCCCACGAATGCATGCTTCATGGAAGGCTGAACCCGCGCAGGACTTGCACGCTGAGCCGTCTCGATGAGGTCGGTGGAGATGTCCGGCTCAGGGCCCGGTTCGCTGATCTTGCCAATGAAAACTTGAATTCTGCCAAAGGGGACCCGGTACCCGTACTCGATTGAGCTGGCCTTAGTGCCCCAACCTGCGTCGTCGATGTAAAGCTTGCCACGATGACTTTTGGTCATCTGGACAACCGCTTACCATTTGAGTCCTTCAAAGTGGCCCTTTAGGAACTCGAAACCATCGTGCGATAGCCCCACGGTGGGCGCCAACTGTCATGGAAATATCATGTCAGATGTACTAGCAGAAGGACTTAGTCGTGGAGCTATCGCAATGAGATTAGCCTGAAGGGGTTAAACCGGACAAGGGACACGGGAGTTTTATACTAGTTCGGCCCCTTACGGTGAAGGTAAAAGCCTACGTCTAGTTGTGATGGGATTATTGGGGTTTCGATGACCAGGCAACAAATACGATTTGCCTGGGTCTCGAGTTGTTGTTTTTGAACCGCCGCCAGGTCGTCACTTTATATACACAGGGTGACGCCCGGCCGGTTTACAGAGTCCCGAGGACGGCTCATACAAGTGTCCGGCTCGGTCTCTCCCTTTCCCTAACTTACAATACAAGTTATACAACTATGGCAGTTTACCATTATGGGCCCAAATCCGCCTCTGGGCTCTGGGCCTCTAAGCCTTATCAGTAAAGCACCATCTTCTTTGTCTTCATGGGCTTCAGTATAGTTGAGCGTGAACCGGCCCCTCGTGGGCGGTTTACAATCAGTAGTTATATCCTCAACAGGTCGCTTCCATCTGTCGGCACCACTCCAGCCATGGACTCCTCGCACTACAAAGCTCTCTTGGACATAGTGTCGTAGGAGCAGATAAAGGACATCGCCGCTCCGCTCCGAGCGCGCTCCAAAGATCTCTTGGGCATACTGTCGCAGGAGGAGACAAAGGACATCGTCGGCTCCACTCCAGGCGCGCTCCAAAGCTCTCTTAGATGTACTATCGCAGGAGTAGACGAAGTACATCGCCGGATCCCCCCCTCGGGTGCCCTCCGCCAGGAAGATCATGAGGTCGGCGAACGGGCGCAGGCGCAACCAGCAACAAGGAAGAGTAGTACATGGTAGGTCACCGTCGCTCTAGTCCTATGAACGCCATGTCTCCTCCACTCAGTCAACGCCAAGCTTGGTGGGGTAAACATCGGCGGCCACTTAGCCGCTTGATGGCGACATGGAAGCGGAAATCATCACGTGCTCTGTAGGAGGAGGTTATCGAGGCGGAGCTGGACAAAGCCGAGGCGGATGAGGAGGACGCAAAGGCAATAGCCGGAGCGTCAGTTCTCGGGAATCATTGTTGGACATGGTGGTCGGGCATCGACGATTGTTTAGATTAGGTTTACAGTAGGTTTTAGTATGGTTTGTGGAAAATATGTAATGAATTTCGTCCAGTTAATAGGAAAACTTTTTGAAATGTAATGAATTTCATCTGGTTAATTTGAAATTTGCTTTGTTTGCACTAATTTCATTAGGTTAGTTCATATAGTTGTCGAAAGGTATGCGGGCAGCATTGGATGGCATCCTCTAGCATTAGTGTCCTTGGACAGATGCCGATGTAAATTTGTGGGTCGGCGCTGAAGATGCCCTAACTATCTTGCTACTCGCTAACAGTGCTCCATTATTTCGCAGGGAACAGTTATCCCTCAATCAAAATCAGATCCGCCGTGTTTCGCACTCTCCCACGTAAGAGTTGAGACGCTTGCTTACATAAAAATGGAGCAAGTGGATAGCACTATAGCACGTCATATCACCCAAACCCACTAGGCCAAACTAGCCCGACTAATGCGCGGGAAAGCCCCGCCCTCATCATTTTGTTCTGGAATTCATCGACCTATTGCACAAAAATGTTACACTTTGCAAGTTCAAAAGGAAAAGGCGGCACACTTAAAGCACGCCTGTCGTGTTCACGTCGCACCCCCGACATTCCGTCTCGCACGCCGCTCACCAAAGGGGACATGCGTTGTCTCGCATTTTCACTGACATGTGGGACTACAATTGAATAAACCGTTGATAGCCGAAATCTAATCGCTTGGCGGGCGTCAGCTGAGAAGAGAGAGACAGGGGAGGGAGAAGAGATTGGCCTCCCGCTATGCACGTATTCCAAGAAATATGCTGATAATGTGAGGTGGTCCATGCGGGAGTCCGGAGAGCTTCCAAGCCCGCTTCTAACCACCTAGCCCACTAGAAAACCCCTCCCCCTCCTACACATGCTCCTGCCCCGCAGGTGCCAGCTGCCCACATTCATAGCAAGTACAATACTAGGATATAAGCCCGCTTATGTGGAGGAGAGAGGCATTGTAAAACTGAATGAGTGGGCTCTGCAAGAGCCCGTCTCTACACGTGCCTAATGTCTGCTACACAACTTGTTCTTGTAGACTCGTATTGGGCCTCCAAGCGTAGAGTTATGTAGGACAGTAGCAAATTTCCCTCAAGTGGTTGACCTAAGGTTTATCAATCGTTGGAGGCGTAGGATGAATATGGTCTCTATCAAACAACCCTGCAACCATATAAAAAATATCTTATTTGTCCCCAACACACCAAATACAATGGTAGTTGGTATAGGTGCACTAGTTCAGCGAAGAGATGGTAATAAAAGTGTAGTAATGATAGTAGATATTGATTTTTGTAATAGTAACAATAAAAACAGCAAGGTAACGAGTAGTAAAAGTGTGCACAAACGGTATTGCAATGCTTGAAATGAGGCCTAGAGTCCGTACTTTCGGTAGTGCAATCTCTCAACAATGCTAATTTAATTGGATCATATAACCATCTCTCAACGTGCGATGAAGAATCACTCTAAAGTTCCTATCTACCGGAGAACATAAGAAGAAATTGTTTGTAGCTATTCTTTCCGATCGATCTATCCAAGAGTTCATACTAAAATAATGTCACATCCCTAGCTTCTGGCAATGCACTAGTGCTAGTCTTTGGTGATGCATCATGTTTACTTTTACAGAAAACTTGAAATGGGGATTGCCTAAACCCTAGCACCAAATGAATTCAACTAGGTTCAACTAAAATATTTTCAGTGAGTCCAAATGGCTTTAAAAAATGTTCCTCATTTCTGGAAAATGCTGGAGACATAACCAGGGGTGTTGCACATTTTTCCATGACATATTTGGGCTCTGAATTAAATCTTATAGTATTTGCATTTGAGCATTTAAATGCTATTAAGTATTTTACATGCTCAAATAATCATAAACTAAAATGTTTACTGTTGGATATATTCCAAACAGTAGTCATGTTTAGTTTCATGATTTTTGGAAAAGCCCTGACATTTTTAATAAAGCCTAGAAGTTATAGAAAAATAGATAAGATAAAACAATTTAGAAGAGAGAGAGAGAGAGCGCCTACCTTGGCCGCTTACCTGACCGGCCCAGCACGGCCCAGCCCACCGCCGCTTCCCCCCCTGTTGTCTTCCTCCCCCGCTAGAAGGACAGAGGCGTGTGGCCGCCCCGCGCCGGCCACCTCCTCCCTCCCTGCCTGCCTGGCTCCTCCCCGGTGCTCTTAGACGACGCCACGGAGACGCCATGCACCCGCTGGCCCCCTCTCACTTTTCTCCCGTGCCTCTCCCCTCCTCTGGCTCTCTCCCTCGCACCACCCGATTGCGCCCGTCGCTGCCGACGAGCTCCACCAAGGCCACATCCATCTCCGAGCCTCTCCGACGCGCCCCGAGCTCCGCCGTGATGTCCCCGTCCTTACCGCCGAGCCACAAGACGTCGGACGCCCTAGAGCGTCATCGTCGACGCCATCTTCGTCCTCTGCACCGATGGCTGCCGTCGACCGATTCATCATCACCAGGCCGTCCCCGAGCCCTCTGAGATCACCTACGACCCCGCCGTGAGCTCCTCTACCTAACCCCTCTCTCCCCGCTGTCATTCTCCTCCTCTAGCCCCGCGGTCCACCGGAGCCGAAAGCTCACCGCCGCCGTGGTTCCTCGCCGCCGTGGCGAGGGCCACCGCAGCCCGCGCCTGAGCACGTCACCATGCTCGGTGAACCCCCAGGAGCACGTAGCACTCTTCGGCTTCTCCTCTAGTGCACCGTAGCATCGCCACCGTCTTCACCCAAACTCCGGCCACCGCGGAAGCGGACACCGCCGTCGATATAGGTCATCTCCGGCGACCCCACTAGCACCAGCCGACGCGGACGAGGCTCAGGGTTCCAACGGTGCCATCCACGCCCCGAACCATGCTTGTGCTGCGATTCCGCGCATCGCCGCCATCTCGGACCTTGCCGGCATCGAGGCGCCGGCAGGTTTGTCCCGAGTTGGCCAGGGTTTGACTCCCCTGGGTCAACAAAAGTGGGCCCATAGCCCTGCTAATTTTAGCTTAGCGCTAAATAATTTTTAGTTAACCCACTAATGACACTGACACGCGGGACCCACTGGCCAGGTTTGACCTAGACCGGCCTCGTTGACTGCTGACGTCAGAGTGATGCAATGATGACGCAATAAGTATTTTCTGGATTTATTTTTATACAGGAAATTCCAGAAAATAACCAAAACTTCTAAAAATCATAGAAAATCAACCATAGCTCCAAATCAAAGAAATTATATATGAAAAATGATCAAACAAATTCAATCTATCCATCTGTACTAGTTTTATGCATGTTAGAGCATGTTAACCTTGCTGTTTAGATGAAACAAGTTAATGCACTATTATGACCTCTTAAAATGGGTTTGCATTTGAATCTTTGGTTCAAATGGACTCATCTCAATCTGTTCTAGCTTGCATTAGCCAAAACACATTCTTATTGCCATGTCATAGCATGCATCATATTGTGCATTACATTGATCGTGTTTCTTCTCTGTTTGTCGGTGTTGTTCCCCCTCGGTAGACGTTGTACCGATGTTGTGATCGTTGACACCGATGAAGACTCAATGCTATCTTCAGAAGTGCCAGGCAAGCAAAACCCCCTTGTTCATTCTGATACAATTCTACTCTCTCGCTCCTGCTCTCTTTTACTGCATTAGAACAACAACGATTCATTTGTTACTTGCTGCGGTAGCTGAACCCCTTTATCCTCTGCATGACCTGTCATTGCCACAGTAAATAGATGAAACCCACTAGCATGAGTAGGAGTTGTTTGAGCCCTATTGTGCATACTCATTCATGCTTGTTTGTCATGCCTGCTACTGCTTAGAGTTGAGTCAGGTCTGATTCATCGGGGATTAATCAGAGGTGTGTGAACATGTCCTACTGTGTGTGAGCTAAGTGTGTGAACACGATTTGGTAGAGGTAGCAGTGAGAGGCCATGTAGGAGTACATGGTGGGTTTTCTCACTGAAGCCGTCCTCAGGAACTGAGTTCTGTGTTTGTGATACATGAAACAGTTACTGTCACGCACTGGGCCCGAAACCAATGGACCCTCTCGGCTTCTTAATCACCCTTGTCCTCTGTCCAGGAGTTGCAAGTAGTTTCTGGTGTTTGTAGTATGCTGGAGGCCGTGGGCAGCGCTGACCCGAGGGGTGGGCTGTGATGCTGTAGGCACGTGGCCGGGTATGTCAGGTGCCCGTTTGGTGTCACATAACCCTGTACACATCGTTCAGGGCCGTATGTGGAAACCTCGGCCGGACTCCCTACGGATGGAACCTGAATAGGCGATAAACCTGGACTAGAGACTTGAGTGTTTAGGTAGGTCATGGCCGACACCCACGTTGGGCTTCCACTTGAAGGTTGCCGAGTACATGTCGTGTAAACGGCGGTAAGTGGTGAGAGCGTGTGTGAAGAAGTACACCCCTGCAGGGTTAACATCATCTATTCGAATAGTCGTGTCCACGGAAAAGGACTTCTGGGTTGCCTGTATAGTTCATAGACAAGTGAAAGTGGATACTTTAAAATGCGCAAGATAAGCGTGAGTGCTATGGACGGCGTTCTCGTAGGGAGACGGGAGCGGATCCGTAGTGGTGTATTGGTTGGTGAATATGTGGACTCGTGTGCGCCACCTCAAAAGAGTTACTTGTAGTCATAGTTCAGGATAGCTACCGAGTCAAAGCTGGCTTGCTGCAGTTAAACCCCACCATCCGCTTTGTTGATAATGATGCATATGTAGTTAGTTCTGATGTAAGTCTTGCTGGGTACATTTGTACTCACATTTGCCTATTTTATGTTTTTGAAGAGAGACTTCAGTCTCACTAGTAGTTCCACGTGGACTTCGATGTTTAGCTTGTTACCTCAGCTACGATCTTGTGCCCTCAGCAGGATCTGGTAGATAGTCAGGCTTCTCAGCCTTTTTCATTTATAGATGTCTGTACCCAGACATGTTAAGCTTCCGCTTGTGCTTTGACTTGTATGCTCTGAATGTTGGGTCGTGAGACCCATGTTTGTAATATCTCGCTCCTCGGAGCCTATTGAATAAAACACTTGAGTTGTAGAGTCATGTTGTGATGCCATGTTGTATTTGCACATATCGAGCATATTGTGTGTATGTTATTGAAATGCTTGGTATGTGTGGGATCTGACTATCTAGTTGTTTATCCTTAGTAGCCTCTCTTACTGGGAAATGTCTCCTAGTGCTTCCACTGAGCCATGGTAGCTTGCTACTGCTCCGGAACACTTAGGCTGGCCGGCATGTGTCCTTCTTCGTTCCTGCGTCTGTCCCTTCGGGGAAATGTCACGCGATGAGTACCGGAGTCCTCTTAGCCCGCTACAGCCCGGTTTATGCGAGTCCTGCTAGCCCAGTGCTACAGCCTGGATTCACTCGCTGATGACCGACACGTTCGATGCTGGGTCATGGATGCATGTCCCTATAAGTTTGTCCCACTTTGGGTTTACGACTAGCCATGTCAGCCCGGGCTCCTTATCATATGGATGCTAGGGACACTATCATATACGTTTGCCAAAAGGCGCAAACCGTCCCGGGCCAGGTAAGGTGGCACCCGTGGGAATACCGTGCGTGAGGCCGCAAAGTGATATGAAGTGTTACATGCTAGATCGGTGTGACTTAGGATTGGGGTCCTGACAAATAACACCAAGTTATTCTTTTCGATTGATCTATCAAGAGTTCGTACTAAAATAACATGTAGCTATTCTTTCCGATCGATCTATCAAGAGTTCGTACTAAAATAACACCAAAGCAAATTCAGATCCATAATACTCAATCCAACACAAAGATCCTCAAAGTGTGCCCCAAGATTTCTACTGGAGAAACAAAGATGAGAACATGCATTAGCCCCTATGCATAGATTACCCCAATGTCACCTCGGGAATCCACGAGTTGAGTGCCAAAACATATACCAAGTGAATCAATATAATACCCCATTGTCACCATGGGTGTTCATATTCAAGACATATATCAAGTTCTCTCAAATCCATACACGTATTCAATCTGATAAAATGAAATCTCAAAGGAAAAACTCAATTCATCACAAGATAGAGAGGGGAAAACACCATATGATCCGAATATATTAACAAAGCCCGTGATACATCAAGATCGTGACATCTCAAGAACTCGAGAGAGAGAGAGAGAGATTAAACACATAGCTACTGGTACAAACCCCCATCCCAGAGGGTGGACTACTCCATCCTCATCATAGTGGCTGCCGGGATGATGAAGATGGCCACTGGTGCTGATTTCCCCCAACGGCGGAGTGCCAGAATGGGGTCCAGATTGGTTTTTCATGGCTAAAGAGGCTTGTGGAGGTGGAACTTCTGATCTAGGGTTACCCCGAGGGTTTTTGGAATATTTGGCAATTCATTGGGCGAAGAGGTGGTGCGGAAGGCCACCGAGGTGGGCACAACCCACCAGGGCGCACCCAGGTGGGTTGTGCCCCCCCCCCCTGGGGGCACCCCTCTGTTACTTCTCTAGCCCATCCTGGGTGTTCTAGTCCATAAAAATTCTCCAAAAAGTATTGCTATGTATGGTCTCTGTTTGATATTGATTTCCCGCGAAGTAAAAAACAAGCAAAAAACAGCAACTGCCTTTGGGCACTATGTCAATAGGTTAGTCCCAAAAAATGATACAAAGTTGCTACAAAATGATTTTAAAAAATCCAAGAATGATAATATACCAGCATGGAACAAGCAACATTATAGATACGTTAGAGACGTATCAGCATCCCCAAGCTTAGTTCCTACTTGTCCTCGAGTAGGTAAATGATAAAAATAGAAATTTCATGTGGAATGCTTCCTAACATGTTCATCACATATTCATTTCTTTTGTAGCATGAACATTTGGACTTTTATATGGTTCAATGCAATAATCTAGTTTTGACATGAAGATTTCAGTACTCAAGCATATCAACTAGCAACCATGTCCTTCAAAATATCAACACTAAAGAAAGTTATCCCTAGCCCATCATGCTCAATCATTAATCCTTCATGAAACACACTCGCATATTATCTACACCCAACGCTCAAGTACGATCATAGTGCCCCTTAGTTGGTGCTTTATAAGAGAAGATGGAGACTCAAATAAAAATAAAAATGCATAAAGTAAATAGAAAGGCTCTTCGCAGAGGGGAGTAGGGATTGGTAGAGGTGTTAGAGATCAAAGAGGAAATTGAGAGATAAAAAAAATTCGGTGGCTTGCCTTTCCTGTCAACAAAAACAATCGAGTAGTTCCCAAAACAGAAAATAAAGTTTATTCCTTTTTCCACCATACTTTCACATTCCATGGCTAACTAAATCCATGGGTGCCGTCCATACCAACACTTTCCAAGGAATTTATTATGTGACAACATAAAGTAAATTCATTTTTCATTTTCGTACTGGGCATCCCTAATATCTTTGACGTACTCTCGTGCAATGACAAGTGAATATACACCCATCTTGAGAATAACACGTCTAGCATGGAAAAATATCAGCCACTCCTACCATTTCATGAGCAGTACGAGTACACAAAAAGGAAATTCATTTTGAAGGTTAGAGATGGCACATACAAATTTGCTTAGAACATCACAAAAATACGGCATATAAGTAGGTATAGTGGACTCATATGGACAAACTGGGTTTAACGATTTTGGATGCACAAGTAGTATTCCTACTTAGTACAAGTGAAGGCCAGCAAAAAGATTGAGATGCATGCAACCAAGAAATGAAAAATCTCATAAGCGAGCATTAAGCATAACTAACACCAAATAATGCGCCACAAGTAGGATGTAATTTCATTGCATAACTATTGACTTTCGTGCTTGCATAGGGAATCACAAACCTTAACACCAATATTCATACTAAATCACAATTACTCATCAACATGACTCCTCTATCATATCATCATATCGCAAAACTCTTACAATGAATCAAGTTTAATTTGTCCATTTATCTTCATGAAAGCTTTTATTATATCCCTCTTGAATATCTATCACTTTGGGGCTAGTTTCAAATATTGCCATTGCTTTTTACAAGATCAAATAAACTTAAGTGAAGAACATGAGCATAAAGATTTTCATCTCACAAAATAATATAAGTGGAACATGACAGCAAATGACAAACTACTCCAATAAGATATAGGTGAAGATCAAGCGAGTAGTTAAGTACATAGGTAGCTATGTGAGGACTCCCTCAGATCTAAGTATTTTATTAAAACAGCAAGAAAAACAAAATAAAATGACATTCCAAGGATAGCACACATCATGTGAAGAAGCAAAAACTTAGGCTGGACCGATACTAACTGATAATTGTTGAAGAAGAAAGGTGGGATGCCTACCGGGGCATCCCCAAGCATAGATGTTTGAGACTTCTTGGAATATTAACTTGGGATACCTTAGGCATCCCCAAGCATGATCTCTTGTGTCTTCTTCATTATTCTTATAACACCAGTTCCCTAATTCTTAAAAACTTCATCCACACAAAACTCAACAAGAACTCGTGAGATAAGTTAGTATAAATCAATGCAAAACCTTCTCATTCTCTACTGTAGCAAATCACTAAAATTATAATTTAACATTGCCTACTAAATGCCTCTACATGTTTAATACTCCTATCCTCAAATAGAATCATTAAATGAGCAAACTTATGCAAACAATGCAAACATAACAACAATTTGTCTAAACAGGACAGTCTGTAAAGAATGCAAGAGGATCCATACTTCCCCGACTCAAAAAATTCTAAAAAATTACCTCACTGTACAAAATTTATCACATATTATTGTTCAAAAAGTTTCAACATTTTATCACATTCGGAATTTTCTAGAGAAGTTTTTCAACAACGATAAACTTTTTGTTTTCAAACGGCAACTCATATACTTGCAAAATAAGTATGGCAAAGGATATACTTGATATTTTTATTGAAGTAAGAGATGCAAAACATTATTATAGATAGCAGCAAGCAAATCAAAATAAAATAAAATGACGCTCCAAGCAAAAATCATATCATGTGACGAATGAAAATATATCCCCAAGTAAGATTACCGATAATATTGGAGACAAAAGAGGGGATGCCTTCCGGGGCATCCCAAAGCTTAGTTGCTTGGAACATCCTTGAATATTAACTTGGGATGCCTTGGGCATTCCCAAGATTAGGGTCTTGTCACTCCTTATTCTCCCCATATCAATATCTCAACCAAAACTTGAAAACTTCAACCACACAAAACTTAACGGAACTCCGTGAGATAGGTTACTATGATGAAGCGAATCATTCACTTTGGTACTGTCAAAGACAAGATTCATAATTGTTGTCACACAATGCCTAATGTACCTTATCATTTCCACAATTTATATTGATCAATATAAGCCATAGAAACTAGGAAACAAGCAAAGTATGCATTGAAAATAGAATCAGTCAAAAAAAGAACAGTTTGTAATGATCTAGAAAACAACCACACTTCTCCTACTCCAAAAATTCTGAAAAATTAGGACAACGTAGGGAATTTTTATATCTATCACCTCTAAACAATGCATATCAAAAGAACGTGTAGTGAATTTTCCAAATTCCTGGAATGAGCACAAAAGTTTATGTTTTTGCACAGATTCAAGTTAACTATCATCCACACTATCCCAAAGGCTTTACTTGGCACTTTATTGAAACAAAAGCAATAAAGAATGATTACTACAATAGCATAATCATGTGAACACACAAAAATAGTACGTAAAAGTGTTGGGTTGTCTCCCAACAAGCACTTTTTTTAATGCCTTTTAAGCTTGGCATGACGATTTCAATTGTGCTGACATAAAAGTAACGATTTGAAACACAAAGAGAGCATCATGAAGCATATGACTAGCACATTTAATTCTAACCCACTTCCTATGCATAGGGATTTTGTGACCAAACAACTATGGGAAAAAGAATCAACTAGCATAGGAAGGTAAAACAAGCAATACTTTAAAACTTTCGACACGTAGAGGGGAAACTTGATATTTTTGAGATATGTAAAAGCATATGTTCCTATCTCATAATAATTTTCAGTAGCATCATGAATGAATTCAATAATATAAATTTCGCATAAACCATTCTTTTCATTATCCACATGCATAGAAATTTTATTACTCTCCACAAAAGCAAATTTCTTTTCATTCAAAACAGTGGGAGCAAACTCAACAAAATAACTATCATAAGATTGAAAATTAAAATCATGATGACAATTTTCATGATTGTCATTATTCTATATAACATACATGTCTTCACCGTAATCATCATAGATAGGAGGCATGCTATCATCATAATAATTTTTCTCATCAAAACTTGGGGGACTAAAAATATCATCTTCATCAAACATAACATCCCCAAGCTCATGGCTTTGCATATCACTAGCATCATGGATATTCAAAGAATTCATACTAGCAACATTCAAAACGTGTTCATCATTCATGGTTTTTATGGCAAACATTTTATTGAATTATTCCTCTAACAATTGAACACAATTTTCCGATCCATCATTTTTATGAAAGACATTATAAAGATGAATAATATGAGGCCACCTCAATTACATTTTTTTGTATTTTTATTTTACAAAACAAACTAGTGATAAAACAAGAAACTAAAAGATTCAATTGCAAGATCTAAAGACATACCTACAAGAACTCACCTCCCCGGCAACGACGCTAGAAAAAATCTTGATGTCGACTACAGCTTGTTCTTGTAGGACAGTAGCAAATTTCCCTCAAGTTGATGACCTAAGGTTTATCAATCCGTCGGAGGCGTAGGATGAAGATGGTCTCTCTCAAACAACCCAACAACCAAATAACAAAAAGTCTCCTGTGTCCCCAACACACCAGATACAATGTTAATTTGTATAGGTGCACTAATTCGGGAAGAGATGGTAATAAAAGTGTAGTGATGATAGTAGATATTGATTTTTGTAATAGTAACAATAAAGACACCAAGGTAATGAGTAGCAAAAGTGAGCAAAAACGGTATTGCAACGCTTGAAAATGAGGCCTAGGGTCTATACTTTTGCTAGTGCAATCTCTCAACAAAGCTAATCTAATTGGATCATATAACCATCGCTCAACGTGCGATGAAAAATCACTCCAAAGTTTCTATCTAGCGGAGAACATAACAAGAAATTGCTTGTATCTATTCTTTCCGATCGATCTATCCAAGATTTCATACTAAAATAACACCAAGTTATTCTTTCCGATTGATCTATCAAGAGTTCGTACTAAAATAACACGTAGCTATTCTTTCCGATCGATCTATCAAGAGTTCGTACTAAAATAACACCAAAGAAAATTCAGATTCACAATACTCAATGCAACACAAAGAGCCTCAAATAGTGCCCAAGATTTCTACTGGAGAAACAAAGACGAGAACGCGCATCAATCACTATGCATAGATTACCCCAATGTCACCTCGAGAATCCACGAGTTCAGTGCCAAAACATATGCCAATTGAATCAATATAATACCCCAGTGTCACCCTGGGTGTTCATATCCAGGACATATATCAACTGCTCTCAAATCCATAAAAGTATTCAATCTGATTAAACAAAATCTCAAAGGGAAAACTCAATTCATCACAAGATAGAGAGGGGAAAACACCATACGATCCGACTATATTAACAAAGCCCACAATAAATCAAGATCGTGACATCTCAAGAACACGAGAGAGCGAGAGAGAGAGAGAGAGAGATTAAAGACATAGCTACTGATACAAACCCTTAGCCCCATGGGTGGACTACTCCCTCCTAATCTTGGTGGCCGTCGGGATGATGAAGATGGCCACCGGTGCTGATTTCCCACTCCGGCGGAGTGCCGGAATGGGGTCTAGATTGTCCTTTAGTGGCTACAAAGGCTTGCAGCGGCGGAACTTCAGATCTAGGGTTACCCCGAGGGCTTTTGGAATATTTGGCAATTTACAGGGCGAAGAGGTGGTGTCGGAGGCCACCGAGGTGGGCATAACCCACAAGGGCGTGCCTGGGATCCCAGGCGCGCTCGGTGGCTTGTGCCCCCCCCCTTGGGAAACCCCTTTGTTACTTCTCTGCCCATCTTGGGTGTTCTAGTCCATAAAAATTCTCCAAAAAGTTTTGCTATGTTTGGACTCCGTTTGATATTGATTTCATGCGAAGTAAAAAAACAAGCAAAAAACAACAACTGGCACTGGGCACTATGTCAATAGGTTAGTTCCTATAAAATGATAACATCCAAGTATGATAATATAACAACACGGAACAAGCAAAATTTATAGGTAAGTTAGAGACGTATCAGCATCCCCAAGCTTAATTCTCACTCGTCCTCGAGTAGGTAAATGATAAAAACAGAATTTTTGATGTGGAATGCAGCCTAACATGTTATCACATATTCATTTATTTTGTAGCATGAACATTTGGACATTTATATAGTTCAAAGCAATAGTCTAGTTTTGACATGAAGATTTCAATACTCAAACATATCAACTAGCAACCATGTGTTTCAAAATATCAACACTAAAGAAAGTTATCCCTAGCCCATCATGCTCAATCATTGATCCATTCATGAAACACACTCACATATTAGCTACACCCAATGCTCAAGTACGATCACAGTGCCCCTTAGTTGGTGCTTCATAAGAGAAGATGGAGACTCAAATAAAAATAAAAATGCATAAATTAAATAGAAAGGCCCTTCGCATAGGGGAGTAGGGATTTGTAGAGGTTCTAGAGCTCAAAGAGGAAAGTGAGAGATAAAAATATTCGCTGGCATGCCTTTCCTATCAACGAAAACAATCGAGTAGTTCCCAATATTTTCCATGCTAGAAAATGAGGCCTAGGGTTCGTACTTTCGCTGGTGCAATTTCTCAACTATGCTAATCTAGTTGGATCATATTACCATCCCTCAACATGCGATTAAGAATCACTCCAAAGTTCCTATCTAGTGGAGAACATAAGAAGAAATTGTTTGTAGCTATTCTTCCGATCAATCTATCCAAGAGTTCATACTAAAATAACACCAAGTTATTCTATCCGATCGATCTCTCAAGAGTTCGTACTAAAATAACGCGTAGCTACTCTCTCTGATCGATCTATTAAGAGTTCATACTAAAATAACACCAAAGCAAATTCAGATTCATAATACTCAATCCAACACAAAGTACCTCAAAGAGTGCCCCAATATTTGAACCGGAGAAACAAAGACGAGAACGCGCATCAATCCCTATGCATAGATTACCCCAATGTCACCTCAGGAATCCGCGAGTTCAGTGCCAAAACATATACCAATTGAATCAATATAATACCCCATTGTTACCCTAGGTGTTCGTATGCAAGACATATATCAAGTGCTCTCAAATCCGTAAAAGTATTCAATCCGATAAAACGAAATCTCAAAGGGAAAACTCAATTCATCACAAGATAGAGAGGAGAAAACACCATACGATCCGACTATATTAACAAAGCCCGCGATAAATCAAGATCGTGACATCTCAAGAACACGAGATAGTGATAGAGAGAGAGAGAGAGAGATTAAAGACATAGCTACTGATACAAACCCTCAGCCTCGAGGGTGGACTACTCCCTCCTCATCATGGTGGCCGTCGGGATGATGAAGATGGCCATCGGTGCTGATTTCCCCCTCCGGCAGAGTGCCAGAATGGGGTCTAGATTGTCTTTTCGTGGCTACAAAGGCTTGCGGTGGCGGAACTTCTGATCTAGGCTTACCCCGAGGGTTTTTGGAATATTTGGCAATTTATAGGGAGAAGAGGTGGTGCGGGAGGCCACCGAGGTGGGCATAACCCACCAGGCACACCTGGGCTCCTAGGCGCCCCCGGTGGCTTCTGCCCCCCCCCTTGGGGCACCCCTTTATTACTACTCTGCCATCCTGGGTGTTCTAGTCCATCAAAATTCTCCAAAAAGTTTTGCTATGTTTGTACTCTGTTTGATATTGATTTCATGCGAAGTAAAAAAACAAGCAAAAAACAACAACTGGCACTGGGCACTATGTCAATAGGTTAGTTCCTATAAAATGATAACATCCAAGTATGATAATATAACAACACGGAACAAGCAAAATTTATAGGTAAGTTAGAGACGTATCAGCATCCCCAAGCTTAATTCTCACTCGTCCTCGAGTAGGTAAATGATAAAAACAGAATTTTTGATGTGGAATGCAGCCTAACATGTTATCACATATTCATTTATTTTGTAGCATGAACATTTGGACATTTATATAGTTCAAAGCAATAGTCTAGTTTTGACATGAAGATTTCAATACTCAAACATATCAACTAGCAACCATGTGTTTCAAAATATCAACACTAAAGAAAGTTATCCCTAGCCCATCATGCTCAATCATTGATCCATTCATGAAACACACTCACATATTAGCTACACCCAATGCTCAAGTACGATCACAGTGCCCCTTAGTTGGTGCTTCATAAGAGAAGATGGAGACTCAAATAAAAATAAAAATGCATAAATTAAATAGAAAGGCCCTTCGCATAGGGGAGTAGGGATTTGTAGAGGTTCTAGAGCTCAAAGAGGAAAGTGAGAGATAAAAATATTCGCTGGCATGCCTTTCCTATCAACGAAAACAATCGAGTAGTTCCCAATATTTTCCATGCTAGAAAATGAGGCCTAGGGTTCGTACTTTCGCTGGTGCAATTTCTCAACTATGCTAATCTAGTTGGATCATATTACCATCCCTCAACATGCGATTAAGAATCACTCCAAAGTTCCTATCTAGTGGAGAACATAAGAAGAAATTGTTTGTAGCTATTCTTCCGATCAATCTATCCAAGAGTTCATACTAAAATAACACCAAGTTATTCTATCCGATCGATCTCTCAAGAGTTCGTACTAAAATAACGCGTAGCTACTCTCTCTGATCGATCTATTAAGAGTTCATACTAAAATAACACCAAAGCAAATTCAGATTCATAATACTCAATCCAACACAAAGTACCTCAAAGAGTGCCCCAATATTTGAACCGGAGAAACAAAGACGAGAACGCGCATCAATCCCTATGCATAGATTACCCCAATGTCACCTCAGGAATCCGCGAGTTCAGTGCCAAAACATATACCAATTGAATCAATATAATACCCCATTGTTACCCTAGGTGTTCGTATGCAAGACATATATCAAGTGCTCTCAAATCCGTAAAAGTATTCAATCCGATAAAACGAAATCTCAAAGGGAAAACTCAATTCATCACAAGATAGAGAGGAGAAAACACCATACGATCCGACTATATTAACAAAGCCCGCGATAAATCAAGATCGTGACATCTCAAGAACACGAGATAGTGATAGAGAGAGAGAGAGAGAGATTAAAGACATAGCTACTGATACAAACCCTCAGCCTCGAGGGTGGACTACTCCCTCCTCATCATGGTGGCCGTCGGGATGATGAAGATGGCCATCGGTGCTGATTTCCCCCTCCGGCAGAGTGCCAGAATGGGGTCTAGATTGTCTTTTCGTGGCTACAAAGGCTTGCGGTGGCGGAACTTCTGATCTAGGCTTACCCCGAGGGTTTTTGGAATATTTGGCAATTTATAGGGAGAAGAGGTGGTGCGGGAGGCCACCGAGGTGGGCATAACCCACCAGGCACACCTGGGCTCCTAGGCGCCCCCGGTGGCTTCTGCCCCCCCCTTGGGGCACCCCTTTATTACTACTCTGCCATCCTGGGTGTTCTAGTCCATCAAAATTCTCCAAAAAGTTTTGCTATGTTTGTACTCCGTTTGATATTGATTTCATGCGAAGTAAAAAAACAAGCAAAAAACAACAACTGATACTGGGCACTATGTCAATAGGTTAGTTCCTATAAAATGTTAACATCCAAGTATGATAATATAACAGCACGGAACAAGCAAAAATTATAGATACGTTAGAGACGTATCAGCAGCCCCAAGCTTACTTCCCACTCACCCTCGAGTAGGTAAATGATAAAAACAGAATTTTTGATGTGGAATGCAGCTAAGATGTTATCACATATTCATTTATTTTGTAGCATGAACATTTGGACTTTCATATAGTTCAAAGAAATAGTCTAGTTTTGACATGAAGATTTCAATACTCAAACATATCAACTAGCAACCATGTGTTTCAAAATATCAACACTAAAGAAGTTATCCCTATCCCATCATGCTCAATCATTGATCCATTCATGGAACACACTCGCATATTAGATACACCCAATGCTCAAGTACGATCACAGTGCCCCTTATATGGTGCTTCATAAGGGAATATGGAGACTCAAATAAAAATAAAAAATACATAAATTAAATAGAAAGGCCCTTCGCATAGGGGAGTATGGATTTGTAGAGGTGCTAGAGCTCAAAGAGGAAATTGATAGATAAAAAAATTTGGTGGCATGCCTTTCCTATCAACGAAAACAATTGAGTAGTTCCCAAAACTTTCCATGCTAGAAAATGAGGCCTAGGGTCCGTACTTTCGCTGTTGCAATTTCTCAACTATGCTAATCTAGTTGGATCATATTACCATCTCTCAACGTGCGATTAAGAATCACTCCAAAGTTCCTATCTAGCGAAGAACATAAGAAGAAATTGTTTTTAGCTATTCTTCCGATTGATCTATCTAAGAGTTCGTACTAAAATAACACCAAGTTATTCTTAGCGATCGATCTATCAAGAGTTCGTACTAAAATAACACGTAGCTATTATTTCCGATCGATCTATCAAGAGTTTGTACAAAAATAACACCAAAGAAAATTCAGATTCATAATACTCAATCCAACACAAAGTACCTCAAAGAGTGCCCCAATATTTCAACTGGAGAAACAAAGACGAGAATGTGCATCAACCCCTATGCATAGATTACCCCAATTTTACCTCAGGAAACCGCGAGTTGAGTGTCAAAACATATACCAAGTGAATCAATATGATACCCCATTGTCACCATGGGTATTCATATGCAAGAAATATATAAGGTGCTCTCAAATCCATCAAAGATTCATTCCGATAAAACAAAATCTCAAAGGAAAAACTCAATTCATCACA
This sequence comes from Triticum aestivum, assembly GCF_018294505.1. Classification (NCBI taxonomy): domain Eukaryota; kingdom Viridiplantae; phylum Streptophyta; class Magnoliopsida; order Poales; family Poaceae; genus Triticum; species Triticum aestivum. Next base: position 199,243,882 of record NC_057804.1, on the reverse strand, counting down.
AAGCCCGCGATACATCAAGATCGTGACATATCATGAACACGAGAGAGAGAGAGAGAGAGAGAGAGAGAAATAAAACACATAGCTACTAGTACAAACCCTCAGCCGCGAGGGTGGACTACTCCCTCCTCATCACGGTGGCCGCCGGGATGATGAAGATGTCCACCGGTGATGATTTCCCCCTCCGACGGAGTGCTGAAACGGGGTCTAGATTGGTTTTTCATGGCTACAGACGCTTGCTGCGATGGAACTTCTGATCTAGGGTTACCCCGATGGTTATTGGAATATTTGGTAATTTATAGGGTGAAGAGGCAGTGCATGAGGCCGCAGTAGTGGGCACAACCCACCAGGGTGCGCCTGGGCTCCCAAGCGTGCCCAGGTGGGTTGTGCCCCCCTCGGGGCACCCCTCTGGTACTTCTCTGGCCCATCCTGTGTGTTCTGGTCCATAAAAATTCTCCAAAACGTTTCATTATCTTTGGACTCCGTTTGATATTGATTTCCTACGAAGTAAAAAAGAAGCAAAAACATCAACTGGCACTGGGCACTATGTCAATAGGTTAGTCCCAAAAAATGATATAATTAAAGTTTCTATAAAATTATTATAAAACATCCAAGAATGATAATATAGCAGCATGGAACAAGCAAAAATTATAGATACATTGGAGACATATCAGTGCTCCTATGTATAAAAAACAATTGTGTCTAACAAAAGAAGGTAAAAAACATTTGAGAGGAAATAGATAGAGAGGAAGTGAGAAAAAAGTTGCAACCTTATAGTCAACACTATGGTACATGAGGAAGGAGGGAGTTGTGCACATGCCAAGTTCACTAGGTTGCCGTGTTTCACACTCGTCCATCGTAACAGTGGAGAAAATAGCTTTCATCAAAAATAAACAATGAATACTCCTTGCTCGTCCTCGATATCAAAAAGAATACTTTCATTCACTGACATGTGGGACGTCGACCATCCTAGTCCACTTGCCATGCATAAAATTATACTGTAGTGCACCAGACAGTACTGTATGGGAGAGTCACCCTGGTCGTAGGCAAGCCCAACCTTTCCCACTGTAAGTTTGTCGGACAAAGAAACCACCTGCAATACTGCTAGCACACGCGAAGACTGGACGACACTGTAGCACGTCATATCACTGAAACCCACTAGGCCAAACTAGCCCCCCCTAGGATTTGTACGTCTCTGTATGTAGCGACCATGATCCCAATGGACCAAAGTCTCTGTGTTTCAGTGTCATCCCTGGATTGGTAATGCTGACACACAGTACTCGAGGAATTATAACAGAGTTCAATCACACACTTATTACATCGAGTCCTCATAAAGAGTATTTACAAAAATATCATGGTTGAAGGCCATCTAAACTAAATAACTGTGGAAGCTTCGAAGGTAAATGAGTCCATGAACTCCAACGGCATAGCTAAGTGCAAGACAACGACCTATCACACCTTATTCGTTGTTTAAGTAATCTACAACAAGAGTCGTTGCAGCCGTGTAGGTCAGCACATTGAATATGCTGGCAGAGTTACACTGTAAAGCAATGAAATGCAAAAACTATATCTACATGCAATTTTGGCTGGTTGAGGATCTAGGTTTATAACTTGGCATAAAGCTAGTTTTTCAGTACAACAAAGGAATAAATTATTTAACTACTCCCAAGTTGTTTCAATATTTGAGAAGGTTCCCCCAACTCAATTCCCAATTAAACAATATCATCATTAAACCCAATTCTATTAATTGAAGAGTGATGAGATCAACAATAATATCACATTCCAGATAATCAAGATGTCCATAACCGGGGACACGGCTAACCATGATTAGTTTATACACTTTGTAGAGGTTGCACACTTTTCCCCACGAGCCTCGACCGCATCCATGATCAGATGATCGAGACATAGTCTTTTTGAAGCATTAACTCTCTACTCCAGGCAGAGCGGTACACAAACTTTCCCTCTAGATCTGCTAGTCCACCTCTTCGAGAGCTCATACAACTTACTCAACTACGCCAGAGCCGAGAATGGCTTGTGGCTGCACATGGAAGTTTCCAGGCATGAAATATCATATGATCCCTTTGAGCCTGGGTGGCGAACCAAGGAAAAGTCACACAAATACCCCGGGATTTCCCTTAATGGACAACACTGGGTTCCCCAGGTGCCCCACCCAATCCACCCAGATGTGTATTAAATTTACCACCTTAATGTTAATCAATAATAAAGAACCCTCAAAACTTCCATGTGAATCATGATCCAATCCCCGTCCACGAGCATGGCTAAGCAATAATAAAGCATAATGTATATTGCCGGGGTTATCAAAAGGTATTAGGATCCTACCTCAAGTACTACAACCAAACCACATGTTCCCAATCCTACCCATGCAAATATTTGAGGAGCAATACTAATGCATAGTAAAAACTTGGTATAGAAGAGTATGATCAAAGTGTAACTTGCCTTACTGACGATCTGCAAACTCTAGAGATTCGTAGTAACAAGCTTCGCACTCCGGATGATCTAGCGCAGACAAACAGTAGCATACATAAGCAATCACTCAAACAAAAACAACGAGAAAACGAGAGAAGATCCAAACGAAACACGAATCAAGCAAACGGCTAAACTAAACAGAAAACAAAGCCTAACAACATTATTTTCATGTGGATTATATCTTAGCTGTAGGTACAAATGATTATCTACGATTTGCAAAAAGAAACAACTCAAACAGAGAAACAGAACTCGAGATATGAACGAAACAAGATGGTTTACTAATCTGGACTAAAGTTAAATTTTACAGTGTCAAAATTATGTTCAAGTTGGTTAACTGGAAAGAACATATCGTTATGAAGATTTAGGAGTTGGTTTCATCTAATTTTGACTAACAAGCAAAAAGTTACGCTAGTTTTAAGATCAGGGGCTAATTTGCGATAAAACTATTCGCGGATAGGTCCCTAACAGAAAATAAAACTAAAAAGAAAAATCTACCGTGCGAACGCTCATTTACAGAACAAATCTAATGAAAAAAGTCCATTAAACGATCTAAATGGACAAACGTTCATTATTTAACAACCTAATACTGAAACCGATCTAACCCTAAAAACCGGAAATAAAACCGGGACGGTTGGGCAGTTATACCGGTTAAACGGAAAAGACCGGTCGGCAGCGGCGGCAGTAGCAGGCAGCAGCAGCGGCGAACTACAGCGGCGGTGGCGGCGGCTCGCGGCACGCGTGGCGGTGGCGACGCGGCGCGGAGGCGGAGGGCTGGGGCGGCGGAGCCGGACGAGGGGCAGAGGAGGGGGTGTCGATCCTTTTAATGGGCCCCCGAGGTGGTGGCGGTCACCCGGAGTCCTTCGGGACTCCGGCGGCGTGTTGGAGCTAGTCTTCGAGCAGGAGGAGGCGGCGGCGCGCACGATGGGCCGGCTGGGTTTCGGCCCAGTCGGTCCGGAGACTTTAAAAAAAAATTCGTCGCATAGAAAAGTCCTAATAAAATATAAAAGAAAAATTCTAAAATTTCACAAACAATTTTCACCGTCCAAACCTAATATTTAGGACAAGATGAACATTTTTCTGGACAAAAATGCATTTTTTCCTAATTCGAATAAAATAGCAAATACAATACCAATAAAATAATAATTTGATTTTAAAATTCTTTCTCCAATATTCCTCTTAGGTTGAAGAAATCATATTATCTTGTCTCGTTTATATTTATTATTAGAAATAGTTGGAGAGAAAATTATTAAAATCAAATTGATCCTCATTTCAAATTTGAAATAAATTCAAAGATGAAGTTTGTGAAACCTCCAACTCTCTCCTTGGGTCCTTGAGTTGCTTAATATTTCTAGGATCTCAACCAAAATGCAAAATAAAATATGATATGCATATGATGATCTATGTATAACATCCAAATTGAAAATTGGGATGTTACAAACCTACCCCCCTTAAGATGAATCTCGCCCTCGAGATTCAGGTTGGTCAGCAAAAAGGTTTGGGTAGTCCTTGCGAAGATCTTCTTCTCGCTCCCAGGTGGCTTCCTCCTTGGTATGGTGGCTCCACTGAATTATGCAAAACTTGATAACCTTGCTGCGAGTAACCCGACTAGATAACTCAAGGATCTTGATTGACTTCTCTTCATAGGTCAGTTCACTATCCAACTGAATTGCTTCCAGTGGCATTGTGTCGGACATCTCTGTGTGGCACTTCTTCAACTAGGAAACGTGAAACACATCATGAACTCCAGACGATCCTTCAGGCAAGTCCAACCTATAGGCAACTTCTCCCATTCATTCCAAAACTTTGTAGGTCCCACAAAAGGTGGTGTTGGCTTTCCCTTGCCCCCAAAACGTTTAACACCTCGCAGTGGGGACACATGAAGATATGCTTTGTCTCCGACTTTGTAGACAATCTCCTTGCGGTTAGCATTTGCATAACTCTTCTGCCTTGACTGGGCTATCTTGAGTCTATCTCGAATCAACTAACCTTCTCCTCTGAGTCTCTGATTAAGTCTGGTCCGAACAACTGTTAATCTCCAACTTCATCCCACGATAACGGTGTCCTGCACCTCCTTTCGTACAAAGCTTCGAAAGGGGCCATCTTCAAACTAGCTTGATAACTATTGTTATAGGAGAACTCTGCATAGGGCGGATTGTCATCCCATCTAGATCCATAATCTAGTGCACATGCTCTCAACATGTCCTCCAGAATCTGATTGACTCTCTCGGCCTGTCCATCTGGCTGTACTGAACTCTAGCCTGGTACCCAATGTTTCATGCAACTGATTCCAAAACATTGAAGTAAACTGTGTTCCTCTATCTGATACGATTGTCCTCGGAACTCCATGCAGACATATGATCCTGGTCATGTATATCTTCGCCAACTTAGCACTGGTATAAGTTGTTTTCACCGGGATGAAATGGGCTTCTTTCGTCAAATGATCCACTACAACCCAGATAGAGTCATAGCCTGAATGAGTCCTGGGTAATCCAGTGATAAAGTCCATGCCAAGTTTATCCCACTTCCATTCGGGTAACGGCAACGGGTGTAGCAATCCTGCTTGCTTCTGATGCTCTGCCTTTACTCTCTGACATACATCACATACTGCTACGTACTCGGCAATATCCCTTTTCATTCCTGTCCACCAGAAACTTTCCTTCAAATCCAGATACATCTTGGTGTTGCTTGGGTGAAGCGAGTAAGGAGAATCATGAGCCTCCTCAAGAATGAACTTCCTGATCTCAGGGTCATTAGGCACATAAATACAATCCTCAAACCATAATGTGTCGTGCTCATCCTCACGAAATCCTTTAGCCTTTCCTTTACTCATCCTTTCCTTTATCTCAACAATCTCCTTGTCTGTCTTTTGGGCTTCTCTGATTTTACCCAACAAAGTGGACTGAATTTCCAATGCTGCAACATAACCTCTCAGAACTATCTCCAAGCATAGCTCTCGAATGTCATCTGCTAACTCCATAGGAAATCCTCTGGTCATGAGCATGTTAATATAACTCTTGCGGCTCAACACATGTGCTACGACATTGGCCTTTCCTGGATGATACTGCAATCTCATATCATAATCCTTTATGAGCTCCAACCATCATCCTTGCCTGAGGTTTAACTCCTTCTGCGTGAAGATGTACTTCAAACTCTTACGATCCGTGTATACATCACAATGGTTTTCGATGAGAAAGTGTCTCCATGTCTTGAGCGCATGCACTACGACTGTAACTCCAAATCATGTGTATCATAAACCAATTCATGAGGTCAAAGCTGTCGTGAGGCGTATGAAACAAATCTTCCTTCATGCATAAGCACACCTCCAAGTCCCCGATAGGAAGCGTCGCAATATACATGGAAATCCTTGCGTTGGTCTGGGAGAATCAGCACTGGGGCTGTAACCAAACGTTTCTTCAACTCTTGAAAACTGGCCTCACAATCCTCAATCCATTTAAACTTGGTGTCCTTCTTCAATAACTCCATCATGGGCTTTGCAAATCTTGGAGAAATTCTCAATAAATCTCCGGTAATAACCTGCGAGTCCAAGAAAACTCCTGATCTCTCCCACTGACGTGGGTGCCAACCACTTAGTGACAGAAGCAATCTTGGTAGGGTCTACTACTATTCCTTCTCTGAGTATAACATGTTCGAGAAATCCAACTTCCTTCAACCAAAACTCTCATTTGCTGAACTTGGCATACAAATGATGTTTCCGGAGCTTCTCAAGAACCAAACACAAATGTTCCTTATGCTCTTCCTCATTCTTTGAGTAGACCAATATGTCATCAATGGACACCATGATGAACTTATCCAAAAACTCCATGAACACCTTGTTCATCATACTCATGAAATGAGCAGGGGCGTTAGTCAAACCAAATGACATAAAAGTATACTCATATAGCCTGTACCTCATGGTAAAAGCTGCCTTAGGTATATCCTGCTCTCTGATCTTCAACTGGTAATAACCTAATCGAAGATCGATCTTGGAGAAAACTTTAGCTCCTTGCAGCTGGTCAAACAAATCATTGATCATTGGTAGAGGGTATTTGTTCTTGATCATCACCTCATTTAGCGCACGATAATCAACAACCATCCACAAAGATCCATCCTTCTTCTCCACTAGAGGCACTGGGGCTCCCCAAGGTGATGAACCAGGTCTAATGTAACCTTTCTCCGGTAACTCGTTTATCTGCTTCTTAATTTCTTCCAAATCCTTTGCTGGCATCCAATACGGTATCTTTGATATTGGTCTGGTGCATGGCAATAAGTCAATCAAAAATCAATATCTCGATCCGGTGGGATGTCTGGTGTTGGTGTCAAAACCGGTGGATCTCGGGTAGGGCGTCTCGAACTGTGCATCTAGGTGGATGGTAACAGCAGACAAGGGACACGATGTTTTTATCTAGGTTCGGGCCCTCTCGATGGGGGTAAAACCCTACTCCTGCTTGATTAATATTGATGATGTGGGTAGTACAAGAGTAGATCTACCACGAGATCAGAGAGGCTAAACCCTAGAAGCTAGCCTATGGTATGATTGTTGTTTGTCCTACGGACTAAAACCCTCCGGTTTATATAGGCACTGAAGAGGGTTAGGGTTACACAGAGTCAGTTACAATGGTAGGAGATCTACATATCCGTATCGCCAAGCTTTCCTTCCACGCCAAGGAAAGTCCCATCCGGACACGGGACGAAGTCTTCAATCTTGTATCTTCATAGTCCAGGAGTCCGGCCAAAGGTGATAGTTCAGCTATCCGGACACCCCCTAATCCAGGACTCCCTCAGTAGCCCCTGAACCAGGCTTCAATGACGACGAGTCCGGCGCGCATATTGTCTTCGGCATTGCAAGGCGGGTTCCTCCTTTGAATACTTCATAGAAGATTTTGAACACAAGGATAGTGTCCGGCTCTGCAAAATAAGTTCCACATACCACCGTAGAGAGAATAATATTTACACAAATTCAATATGCTGACGTATTCCGTGGCGTGACATCACACCACGACCAAGCCTTTATTCGAATCGTTTTTACTATCCCACCTCAGCGCGTTTAGCGAGGCGGTTTCCTTGGCACGTCTTGTCAAGGCAGAGATCGTGTCCCCTTATTCCGGGATTCTCATCAATATGGGCGTGGGTAACCCAACCATGCCATTAATTACGGTGCTTGGGAGATAAGCGAGTTTTACCAGGCTGGTGGGGACGCATAGCTTCGTTCGCTCATATAAGGGGATAAGGATCCACCTTTTTACCTACGCCTTCTTCCTCCTTTGCTCATCCATTTCTGCGCACTTGAGCTCCAGCGCCCAAGTCCGCACATCCCACCTCAACCTTCTCCAGCCATGTCCGGAGCGGGAGGTAGGTGGATGGCCTCGTCCGTCACGGAGGGGCACATTAAAAAGTTGAGGAAAGCCAGATACTTGCACAACGACATTGTGCACCGGCTTCCAGATGAGGGGCAGCTCGTCCCCACCCCCAGGCCCCATGAGAGGGTGGTGTTCCTTCCCCATTTCCTACGCGGACTCGGCTTCCCACTCCACCCATTTGTCCGGGGGCTCATGTTCTACTACGGCTTGGATTTCCATGATCTGGCCCCGAACTTCATCCTCAACATCTCGGCATTTATCGTCGTGTGCGAGGCCTTCCTCCGCATCAAGCCCCACTTCTGCTTATGGCTGAAGACCTTCAATGTCAAGCCGAAGGTAGTGGGTGTCCAGCAGGCGGAGTGCGGAGGCGCCATGGTGGGCAAGATGCCCAACGTTATATGGCTCGAGGGCTCCTTCATGGAAACCATCAAAGGGTGGGAATCGGGGTGGTTCTACATCACCGAGCCGTGTGACCCTGAATGGGCAGCGGCCCCCGAATTCTGATCTGGCATCCCCACATGGCTCACCTCCTTGAAAGAGAAGGGCATGACATGGGGTAATTCGTAAGAGCTGACCGGACTCCAAACCTCCGTCCAAAGCTTGGTGAACAAGAAGCTCAAGCTTGTCAATGTAGTCCAGGTCATGCTCATCCGCCGGATCCTCCCGTGCCAACAACGGGCCTACAATTTCTGGGAGTTTGATCCAGCAAAGCACCAAACCTTGAGCCGGCTCTTCGACACTACGTACGAAGATGCCTGGAAGGTGCGGTTCAAGGGCGCCGAGGCTCCCGCATCCGCTACCGAAGATCGCGGATTTAGCTCGCGGCGTCAAGCCAGCGAGGTAAGCTATTTTACCCTTTACAGGACACTTGTTTTTCATAGTTTGACTCTATGCGGGATCTAAACTCCCTTACCTTTGACAGGACTGGCAAAAGATGTCCGGGCAGGTTAACTGTCCGGCTCCCTTGCCAGAAGACCCAGCGGACGCCTGATTAATGGGGCTGCTGGTTCCGGCACCTCACGTGGTGCCGGAGAAGAACGCCAAGAAGAAGGCCACGGGAACTCGAAAGAGTTCCCGGCGCCAGGTGTTGTCGGACTCATTGTCCGATGACTCCGAGGCGGACTCCTCCGCGAAGACGAGGAGGAGGAAAAGAGGCCTCTCCCCCAGCGGGGGGAGAGAAGAAAAGGAAGGCCGCCCCGACTGGGGAGGCCGGAGGGTCCACTAAGGGAAGGACCCTCCCTCCAGACTACTCCACCAATGCCGATGACAACAAGGAGGAGTGGACACCGCGGGCTAAGCCCCTGGAGAAATCATAAGTGTCCAGATACCAGAATAACTCATGGCATTTCATTTATCGCACAGAATCTCCAAATGCCGAATATTACCCTCCAGCCCGCCCAAGGATGGGCTCGACGCTTCAACGAGCGGCTCCCTGGATTCGTCGGACGTGGATTGCACATCACTTCCGGCTGCCTCCTCTCCTCGTGCTATGGATGACGTCGAGGTGGGGTCCCAAAAGGGGCCCAGCCAGGAGGGGGTGGTCCAAGAGGCGCCGCAAGGCAACCTCCCGGACTCCAGGAGCAAGGGGGATAAAACCCCAAAGGGCTCTAAGTCCGGCCCTGGGCCGGACTCCGCACCAGAACCTTTAGTGGTTCCGGAGTCCGACAGGCGGCCCCTTCATAAGAAGGGCAAGACTGTGACACCGGTGACCTCCGTCCAACCGGAGGCACCGGATAATTTGCTGGAGGCGCTTGACGGTGCCTCCATCGACGAGGAGCACCCCTCTGTTATGAGTGTGGTGATCCAGAAAGTTCAGTCCGCCAAGAGCGAGCTGACTGAAGCCTGTAACAGCCTTCTAACAGGCTTTGAGGTATGTATTTAAGATATGTAAAAATATTACAACATACACAGTAGCCCTTGATGCTCAGTTTGGTGTTCGGAAAGAAAAGCCGAACTGAGGATCTAAAACGATGTACGCAAGAGTCTAACATAAGTAGTCAATATGGGAATGCAGGCTGCGCTGCTGACCTCTGCCGCACTGACTGCGGAGGTCAATGCATCAAAGCAGAGTCTCGAGCGGTCCGAGAACGAACTCGGCCTTTCCAAGAAGTAGCTCGAGGAGAAGGAATGTAAGTAATACCTTAGGGAAGTATATAAAAGATGTGGTTGCAAAAATTGACAGGAATAACGTGAGTATTGCAGGGGCCACGAACGAGGTGGAGACCCTGAAGGAAGCGGTGTCCAAGGCCGAAAGCAATGCGGCTGCGGAGCGCACTGAGCGAGAGAAGCAGGAGGCGCGGGTGGCGGAGGTGCGGCAAGAGCTCCAGGCTCTCGTGAAAAAACACGAGAGTTTGGAGCGTGACTCAAAGACTCGAGAGTCCGAGCTCGCCTTGGCCCTTGAGAGCGCCAAAGCCGCTAAGGCCGAAGCCCAAAAAGCCCTCCAGGAAATTGAGGCAATGAAGAAGATAGCGGCGGGTAAGGCATTCTTTATGCAAAGCAAGCACGTGAAAGTGAATTACTTGTTACTTACCCGAATCTGGAGCTCTCCAGGAGCATTCGCAGATCTGGCCCGTAGTGTGTCCGACGCTGCCGCATTCTACCGGGCCGAGAAGGGGAGCTCGACGGAGAAGGTGTTCTGGTCTCAATATGCTGAGGCCGGACACCCGGTGCCCTTGAGCGACCAGCTGAAGCAGCTGGTCGAGCTCCATAAGGTGGCCGAACAGGCCATGAAAGGCCTCATAGTTTGGTTGTGGCATAAAGAAGCCATGCCTAGGAGCTACTTCGGGCTGGTAAGGCGGCTGGTGGATGCCTGTCCATGGATTGAAGTCATCAAGCGCTCTGTCTGTATCGAAGGTGCCTGTAGGGCCCTTGCCCGTGCTAAAGTGCACTGGGGCAAGATGGACGCTGAGAAGCTTGTGACGGATAGACCACCGCCGGGCAGGGAGTATCGCACGCCCGAGATGTATTATGAGGGTGTCCTGAAGGGTGCCCGCCTTATAGCGGGTGAATGCTCCAAAGATGTAATTTTTGAGTAAACTCGCATTTGTTATCCTGTACACTTGAAAACTTGTTCATATGCGCTAAGCAACGCTTGTGAATTTAAAATATTACCTTTTGTGCAGCTGTTTATTAAATTTGAGAGATGGCAAGTCATCAGCTTCTGCCCCCCATGCCACGAGTGTTGGGGTGTTCGGGCTAAACTTGAGCGCTCTTTTTCCCATTCTTGGGTCCTTCGAGGGAGGCGCCCAACGCAACAAACAAGGCAACCAGACTATAATGCTTGAACACTCTCACTTAGCCATAGAATTCTATAATTTTAAATTTCGGCGAAGCCCCGAGTATTCGGAAGACCAAATTTGGGGCGCTATCCACGCCTGGGCCGGACAAAGCCGACTCCTCGCTCTAAGCGGCATACATCTTTAGGGACTCGAAAACCTCTTGAACAGCGACTGGCTCTCACCCTATCATGACGGTCAGTTTTAGATTTCTCCACTAAGGTGCTTAACCCAGCTCAACCGGGGCACAATCGCAGTGGTTCTCCCGGCCTACCTTAGCCGATATAACGGAATGTAAGGTACAAAAACATGGGAGCTGGGCAAACCCAACTATTGACCCAAGACATGATTCGGAGCCGATGCATATAATAATATAAGTTCGGGGTGCCGCACTTGTGAAAGTGTTCGGACTTATCACACCAAATTTGGGGGTACTTAAGCCCCTGGTGTATTTGGCCGTACCAAAGTGTACTGGTGCAACATGTCATAAGTGAACATATATAGATAAAAAAAGGAATGCAATAATAGGCAGAAGCTATGTATTGTTTTTTCAAAAAGGCTGCCGTAAAAGCAGAACGATACAAATAGTGCGATAAGCAACGGACGGGACTATTTGACATGTCCCCCTCCAGGGGCGAGCTGTGGGATGATATGTGAAACAAGTATACCGCTCATTATAGAGACCACCTGGACACTTGACGTAGCTTTCTGCTTCCCTGGCTGTTGCATCGTGTGTTCGGCAATTCTACTACCGGACAGGGCTTCTTGAGAAAGGAGTCCTAAAAGTAAGAGAAAAAAGAATGACACAATTGGGAGCCCCTGGTGCGGTTGAGCCGCATTCTGAGCCCGCCGTGGTCGTGCCCCTCCCCCTATGCCCATGGTATTTCCAGAGCGTAATTATGTACGCGTAGTACTGGTTTTGCAATTTCGCGAGGGATGGGGTTGGGGCCGCATTGCTACGCGTGCTCGAGACGTGCCAGGCGGTCTTGTTGTAGGTTGCTTCGTGTGCGCTTGACGGTGTCTGGACGTTTAATAGCCGGACTCGAGAATTGCTTTGAGAGGCTGCTTTGTACTTCCGCCGCGAGGGCCGCCGTACGCTCCTCCGTTTGGAGAGAGCGTTCGGTGTTTCCATTCACCATAATGACTCCTCGAGGGCCTGGCATCTTGAGCTTGAGAAATGTGTAGTGCGGCACTGCATTGAACATTGCAAATGCGGTTCGTTCGAGCAGTGCGTGATAGCCGCTGCGGAACGGGACTATGTCGAAGATTAACTCCTCGCTTCGGAAGTTATCCGGGGATCTGATGACCACTTCAAGTGTAACTGAGCCTGTACAGTTGGCCTCTACAACTGGTATGATGCCTTATGAGGTCGTCTTTGTGGGTTTAATCCTTGATGGGTTTATGCCCATTTTGCGCACTATATCCTGATAAAGCAGGTTCAGGTTGCTACCGCCATCCATCAGGACTCTAGTGAGGTGAAATCCGTCAACGATTGGGTCTAGAACCAATGTGGCGAATCCGCCATGGTGGATGCTAGTGGGGTGGTCCCTTCGATCAAAAGTGATCGGGCAAGAGGACCACGGATTGATCTTAGGGGCGACTGGCTCCATCGCATATATGTCCCTTAGTGCACGCTCCCACTCCCTTTTGGGTATGTGGGTTGCGTATATCATGTTCACTGTCCGCACTTGTAGGGGGAAGCCCTTCTATCCTCTATTGTTCGGCGGCCGGGGCTCCTCCTCGTCGTCGCTATGCAGCCCCTTGTCATTGTTTTCGGCATTTAACTTGCCTGCCTGCTTGAACACCGAACAATCCCTGTTAGTGTGGTTGGCTGGTTTTTCGGGGGTGCCGTGTATCTGGAATGAGCGATCGAGTATTCGGTCCAAATTGGATGGGCCCGAAGTATTTCTTTTGAATGGCTTTTTCCGCTCACCGGGTTTAGAGCCTCTGAATCCGGCATTGACTGTCGTATCCTCAGCATTATCGCCGTTAATGCGGCGATTGTGCTTGTTGCGCTGCGACCTGCCGTTGCTGTCCTTGGTATTCAAATTACCAGGGCTCTTGGTCATGTTGTTAGTACGAGCTAGCCAGCTATCCTATCCCGCGCAAAAGCGGATCATAAGTGTTGTGAGGGCTGCCATGGATTTCGGCTTTTCCTATCCTAGGTGTCGGGCAAGCCACTCGTCGCGGATGTTATGTTTGAAGGCTGCAAGGGCCTCTGCATCCGGACAGTCGACGATTTGATTTTTCTTGGTTAGGAACCGTGGCCAGAATTGTCTGGCGGATTCCTCTGGCTGCTGAATTATGTGGCTTAGGTCATCGGCGTCTGGTGGTCGCACATAAGTGCCCTAGAAATTGTCGAGGAATGCGGCTTCCAGGTCTTCCCAACAACCGATTGACTCCGCTGGCAAGCTGTTAAGCCAATGCCGAGCTGGTCCTTTAAGCTTGAGTGGGAGGTATTTGATGGTGTGTAGATCATCACCGCGGGCCATGTGGATATGAAGGAGGTAGTCCTCGATCCATACCGCAGGATCTGTTGTGCCATCGTATGATTCGATATTTACGGGTTTGAAACCCTCGGGGATTTGATGATCCATTACTTCATCTGTGAAGCATAGTGGGTGTGCGGCGCCCCTGTACTGGGCTATATCACGACATAGCTCAAATGGGATTTGTCTGCTGTATTCGGCTCGGCCGGATTTTCTGTATCCGGCATGATGGTTATCGTCACGTGTAGTGAGGCGCCCACGCGATCCATTGATAGATCTTGTTTGCCTTGCCTTGTCCTCCAATATATCTCATAGTTCTGGCGCATTTCCCCGTGCCTTGGTACTTTTTGAGCGACGCCGTGGTGCGGCTTGAGTGGAGGGCTGAGAGGCCTCTCTGTCGCGGCCACGAGGTGGCCGGTCGGCCGCATCATGTGCTGGTGATGTCGGTTTGGGTGCTTCCTACTCTAATCGGGGTAGCAGCCTGCGTTTTGGGTAGCTCTTGGAGGGGCGTTCGAGTTCATATTCTTCGACCGCAAGGACTTCAGTCCATCTGTCAGCTAGCAAGTCTTGGTCAGCTCTAAGCTGTTGCTGCTTTTTCTTGAGGCTGCTTGCCGTGGCCATAAGCCTGTGTTTGAAACGCTCCTGTTCGACGGGATCCTTAGGCACGACAAAATCATCGTCGTCGAGGCTTGACTCGTCTTCGGAGGGAGGCATGTAATTATTGTCATCTACCTCTCTGTCTGCCGCTCTCTCATGAGGGCTAGCTTCTCCATCCTCCTGCGCTGAATCCTGCTGGAGGGGGTTGTCTTCGACACTTTCCGGGGTGTTATTGTCTCCCTTGCTGGAATCATCGTGTTTGCTATGGCAGGATTTAGAGCGGCGCCGCTGACGTCAGCGCTTAGGCTGTTTCTTGGAGGGGTCATCCTCCGTTGTTCCATCACCATTCCCATCTTTTGGGATGTCCACCATGTATATGTCGTATGATGAGGTGGCCTTCCAGTGCCCTATAGGCGCTGGTTCTTGGTCGTCTCTTGCATCATCGTCCATACCATCGATGTCTTCGGAGTCAAAGTCGAGCATGTCGGTTAAATCATCGATAGTGGCTACGAAGTGGGTGGTGGGTGGGCTTTGACTTTCTTCGTCGTCCGCATCCCAACCTTCCTGACCATAATCCGGCCAGGGCTCTCCTGATAAAGAGAGAGTCTTTAGCGAATTCAGGATGTCACCAAAGGGAGAGTGCTGAAATATGTCCGTGGCAGTGAACTCCATGATCGGCGACCAATCGGATTCGATTGGCAAGGCGCGGAAAGTTCGGAGTTCGGAGAGGAGTCCGGAACAAAGGAGTCACGAGCTTTGCAAAGGACATGGTTGGTGTTCGGCTGAATCGCTGTAGAGATAGCAGCCCCCAAGGCGGTGTCCAGCCACCCGTCCTCGATCGGTGCAGTCGGCTCCGAGCTAAGGGTCGGAGCGGACACTTGTGCAGCCTCCAGGGCACTGTCCGACAGCAGAGCTAGATCATGTCTATCGTGACAGTGCGGCGCGCTTGGCTGTGGCTCGAACCCGTCAAAGATCAAGTCTCCGCGGACGTCAGCCGTGTAGTTCAAACTTCCAAATCTGACCTGATGGCCAGGGGCGTAGCTATCAATCTGCTCCAAATGGCCAAGCGAATTGGCCCGCAGTGCAAAACCGCCGAATACGAAGATCTGTCCGGGGAGAAAAGTCTCACCCTGGATCGCATCGTTGTTGATGATCGGAGGAGCCATCGGGCCTAAAGATGACGACACACAGGAACTCTCAATGAACGCACCAATGTCGGTGTCAAAACCGGCGGATCTCGGGTAGGGGGTCCCGAACTGTGCGTCTAGGCGGATGGTAACAGAAGACAAGGGACACAATGTTTTTACCCAGGTTCGGGCCCTCTCGATGGAGGTAAAACCCTACTCCTGCTTGATTAATATTGATGAGATGGGTAGTACAAGAGTAGATCTACCACAAGATCAGAGAGGCTAAACCCTACAAGCTAGCCTATGGTATGATTGTTGTTCGTCCTACGGACTAAAACCCTCCGGTTTATATAGGCACCGAAGAGGGTTAGGGTTACACAGAGTCGGTTACAATGGTAGGAGATCTACATAGCCATATCGCCAAGCTTGCCTTCCACGCCAAGGAAAGTCCCATCCGGACACGTGACGAAGTCTTCAATCTTGTATCTTCATAGTCCAGGAATCCGGCCAAAGGTGATAGTTCGTCTATCCGGACACCCCCTAATCCAGGACTCCCTCACCTGGCAACTCATCCATAAATACATCAGGATAATCCTTCACCACTAGTACTTCCTCGTGTACAACTCCTGATAAGGAATTCACCTGAGTCCTCCTTGGCGCATGCATGGATACATACTTGATCCTTTTTCCTTCCGGTGTGGTGAGAAGAATCGATTTACTGGCACAATCGATGTTTCCCTCAAACTTGGATAGCCAAACCATGCCTAGTATCACATTCAATCCTTGTGACTCTAGAACAATCAGGTCGGTGGGAAAAACATGTCTACATATGGTTACTGGCAACTGATAGCATCCTTGACTAGCCATATACTCCGCTCTTGGGGAACTTACTAACATAGGTGACTTAAGGGCTACTGTTGGCACTTTATACTTATTCACAAATCCCCTTGATATGAATGAATGCGATGCACCAGTATTGTAAATGCATTAATCAAAAACATACCGACAACTGCGTCTGGTTGATCCTCAATCTCGTCCACACTGACGTGGTTCACATGACCTTTGGTGAAGGGGTTGGGCTTCTTTGCAGAACCTCCATTTCCATTTTCATTGTTGGCTTTAGGACAATCATTGGCATAATGTCCGGCCTTCTGGCACTTGAAACAAGTAATGTGGCTCAGATTCCTCTTGGCTGATGTCGAGGTGTTGGAACGGTTATGACTGCTGCTTCCTCCATTCCCATTGCCATTCTTGGGGCCACTATGGTTGTAAGAACTTGCTCTGTTGTGCGTGTGTCCTCCATAGTTATGGCCTCCATGGTTATGAGTATGCCCTCCTGAGTACGGGGTATAGTGGGGCTTCTGCTGAGCTCCAGAATTGTTCGTCCCCTATCCATACTTCCTTTTGCGACTGCCAATCTGTTGTTGCTTGACTTCTATAATGAGGGACATGTCTACCAACTCCTGGTAATTGTTGAATGTTGCCACCATCAACTGCATACTCAGCTCATCAGTGAGTCCATCAAGAAACTTCTCCTGCTTGGTGGCATCTGTGGCCACGTCGTCTCGGGCATAGCGTGCTAACTTGCTAAACTCATCCACATATTGTCCCACTGTACGACCTCCTTGGCGCAAGTTGCGAAACTCACGTTTCTTCATGCTCATAGCGCCTGCTGAAACATGGGTGGTGTGAAAAGCCTGCTGAAACTGATCCCATATAACTGTATCAATGGGGTATGTGGCAGTGAAATTCTCCCACCAAGATGATGTGGGTCTATCAAGCTGATGTGCAACAAAGCATACTTTCTCCGCATATGTGCATCCTGCAATGGTCAGCTCTCTTCCAATCTTGTGGAGCCAATCATCTGCAACAATTGGCTCGGCGCTACTAGAGAACACCGACGGATTCAACCTCAGAAAATGGGCTACGTTGTCAACAGGGGGTGGAGGCGGTGGGTTATTGTTGTTGTTGTTGTTGCCTTGGTTCTGGTTCTGAACTAGCATCTGCATCAAGGCATTCTGTTGCTGGATCAACTGCGTGAGCTCCGGTGGGAATGCAAATCTAGTCTCACGTCTCGGAGGCATCTGATGGGTTAGAAGGGGTGAGAAAACAAAATAGAAATAGGTCTAAGAGAGATAACTACCCATATGCTCATGAGACAAACACAATCAATGCACTTCACTCAATAGCACCAAATGATCTAAACTACGATTGCAACTTGATCGTTACTAACTACTTGGAGGAATACTACTAGTTACATGGTGGTCATCTAGAAATTTTGATCAGAGGAAGAATCCATAATATCTGCTCTAGTTTCATCAACGTAGTCGTCATCACTGTCGTCATTTGCATCACTGTCCGTGTCGGTGTCATCCAAGATGATGTAGTCTTGCGAACGGATCTCCCTTACTGGTTCTCGCTTGTGACTCTTCACTGGTAGTCCTAGCTTCCTCTTCAGTTTTCATGCTTCTCTAGTAGTACGACGATTTATTCCTCATATCCATCTCGTGTAAACTTGAGTTCCTCTTCTAGCTCGTTGTTCTTCTTCCTCAGCTTCTTGATCTTCTTCATGTTGAAGCATAGTTGATTCTCTTGTCGACGAATATGATCACCCATCTCCTGAATGTAAGCTGCAATTGATCCATCCCTCCTGGTACGAATCATCTCCCATTCTTCGTCTCGGCTACCACATATTTGATAAATGGTGTTTTCCCGCTCCTTGTGGTACACCTCACATATGCTTCCAAAGGTGACATTGGCTGCCATGCTCTTTCCTAATCTCCAGCTTGGTGCATCCAGGTAGAAATCAATAGGCTCCGTTGTTGGCGCGAACGTCCCCCTAGGTACCCAGACTTTGATCTTCCAGTGCTCCTCTTCCAGTACAGTTGCAGAGAAAGTCCCCCTGAAGCTTTGTAGTCCAATGTTCAGGTACTTAGTGACTTCCTTCAAGTGTCGTCCGAAAGGGGTCGTCATCCATCTGAGTGAACCTGTTCCTGGGGTCCGCCAACTATAGAGTAGAAATAGAAATGACCAAAGAAGAGAATTCATGTGTCTTAATCTAGTGGTAACGTCCTATAGTCAACCTGGATCTCATACCATCTTGTAGTGACCACGATCCCAATGGAGCGAAGTCTCTGTGTTTTAGTGTCATCCCTGGATCGGTAATGCTGACACACACAGTACTCGAGGAATTATAACATAGTTCAATCACACACTTATTACATCGAGTCCTCATAAAGAGTATGATTACAAAAATATCATGGCTGAAGGCCATCTAAACTAAATAACTGCGAAAGCTTCAAAGGTAAATGAGTCCATCAACTCCAATGGCATAGCTAAGTGCAAGACAACGACCTATCGCACCTTATTCATTGTCTGAGTAGTCTGCAACATGAGACGTTGCAGCGGTGTAGGTCAGCACATTGAATATGCTGGCAGAGTTACACTGTAAAGCAATGAAATGCATGTGGCACCTCGGCTCAGAGAAAACTGGAACGCCCCATATTCCAGCCCAGAGATCGAGATGAAGTCTTCAAGAATACGGCACTGCTTAGCATAGAACAAACCAGCTCTTTATTATAATCTATTTGGGTACAAGGGTTACATCGGCACGGGGACACTACGCCTGCCACTGTTGCTCTATGCAAGCAGCAGAACAACACGATGCAGCGGAAGAACTCTAGCAGCAGAACAATGACGACAGTGGTGAAGTCCACTTCGCAGGGACTCTGGTGCAAACGGCGTGTTCTGGCCGGGACCGACCATGTCCAGTGGAATGACCCTAGTGTCCTAAGTATAAATGAGGAAACAAATTGTTCCAGGGGCAAAGAAGAGAATTGCACTTAACTCGAAAGCAAACCAGCAGCCAAGTGTTTGTGCTGTGTAGTGGGGACACTAGCTGGGTAACTCAGTATATAACTTGTCAGGGAGGTTTATCTAACGAAGGACATTCATCCTGGAGGTTTACTACAATTGCTTCATAACTACATATTTGGTCCAGAAATGAAGATTATGACGGTGCACTCACATGGAGTGTCACCTAGGGCTAATATTGGGCAAAGCCTAGTCATTTGGTCATATGAAGATGATGTAAAAAGCTCATGCCAAATGGACGAACCAAAATAGCACTTGCTTCACAAACATCATTACTGACCAAAATCTTGAAATAATGTTAGTGATCAAATGGCTCATTGAAATGATGCCAAATTGGGTGGAGAGATGTTATGTAGGTATAAGAATGATTTGGTAATTTATCAGGATTTTTGAAGCAATATAAAATACACATGCTTCACAACCTGAAAATATTGCCAGAATCAAAGATTTGCTCCTGTGCTCACAAAGGTAATTGGATGGGGCTGCAAATGGGTTGAAGGGTTTAATATGGGTACATTAAGGTGTGTGAAAAAAGTTCAACTAATTTGGGTATTCCTAGCTAGTACTTCCTTCACAAAGCTTTCTGTTTGACAGAAACTTTGAAAATTCACTGAGGAAGATTGGCTAGGCAAATAAACTTGAACTTCTGCATGAGGCAATTATTCGGACATATAAACATGCGCAAAAGGGTTGGGAGTCAATAGGAGAAATATAAATGACACTTCCTTCACAAAGTGCCATTTAGGGCAATATATAAAAAGGAATATTGGTGAATTATTTTTCAACATGGCAATGAAAAGTTTTGCCATAATTGGTGAATTATTTGGGAATTTTAGGAGTGAGGAAAATATAGGTTGCTTCACAACCTAGGGCAATTTGAGTTATTCCTTTAATAGAAAAAGGAATATTCCCAATAAAAAGAATGTTGGGATTTGGGCTAGGATGGAAATGGCAGGGTCTAGGGAAAGATTTGGGATTGACAATCCACTCTGGAATCAAAGAAGAGGGCATCTTTTTCAGTTTCCAGACCACAAAGCCAAGAAAAAGAAAAACTCAGGCAAAAACCTCAGAAAAACAAAAGAAAAAGAAAAGGCCAAAAATCAGGCTGTCTCAAACCTTACCTCGTTAAAGAAATCTCGTCCTCAAGATTTGGTTGCTCAAGGAACTAGTATGAATATTCTGACATAAGGAAACCGTTTCCAACTCGGGTATCCTTTTTCCTTTATTGTTGTTCCCACTAAATCTTTATCTGACTAGCCCTCGGGTGGTTTGATTCACTATATCCTCCTTCTAACAGATCTTACCTTGCTTGTTCATGTTTATCCAAGATCCAATTTCTTTGTAAATATGCTAACTAGCCGACTGTGATTTGATTATCACGACTGAAATATATGTCCATCTCACAAATCCAAAAGTGATTTCCGCTAGGTGTGCCACCCGGCACTAAAAATCTTTCATGTAATGATGATCAGAATTTTCTGACAAAAACTCAAGCTCAGACTCACTTCATTGGGTTTCTCCACTAGGAGGTCCTTTGGGTTCCAAACAGTGAGTTAAAACATAACCGTTTCTTGACAGATTCTGACTCCTCGCAGAAGTTTCTGAATCATCTTAACTGGTTCCATTGTAGTGAGTATCGGATCCGTACCAAATATTTGATTGTCTCCTGACGCGACCAGCATAAAGGTTTTGGCTTATATGATAATATTTGCAGACTTTACTGACGGTGGTACTGACGGAAAATTTTTGTTCACGACAGGCTACCCATGATGATTCATATAAGTGAGGACTCAGGCTTCCAAATTGTCATATCTCATGCCGACTAATCATGCTGTAGGCATATCCATGTGGATCAATACTGACTTAGACTGTCCGGGGAATCTGCACCATGGGGGTCATGAACAATTTTCATACCTGCATCACTGGTCTTGCCCCTTCATTATTGTTTTCTTAGTCTGGATCTATGGCTGAAATAGATGGACCATATTGTTTCTTTATGTGACCATAGGTACTGTCAGTGCAATTTTTTTGGCAATTGTAGTTTATCCTCATTTTTCCGATAAGGTAACCCATTAAATGACAGATTCAACACCTCTTATATTTTGATTGTTCGGAAATGATCGTCCGAAACCCTTGCAAGAAATCGGCAAATAAATCAGTAGCCACCAGAACGATCTTTACCACTTAGATTTGGGACATTACTGAAATAACTCAACCACGGCTCAGGACGGCCGCAAAGCAGCTCAGAGCATGAGACCGGGTCGATAAGAAGAAGGTGGTAGCTCCCTAAAATAGCCAAAAAGCAGCTATAGGGCTACTGTCACAAAAAGAAACTCAACAGCTGGACGAGATGGCTGAAAAGCAGCTCAGACTCGTGACAATTGTTGAAGAGAGAAACAAAAATCGGCCACCACCCCGGATAGCTAGAAATAGCTCAGATCACAGGCGTGGTGCCGTCATTGGAGAAAAAAGGGGATAAGGGCTCACCAGGATCATTTTCCAGGTTCACCGGTACTTCTATTGAGCTCATTGATGTCGTCAATCCTCATAATCCTTTGTCACACTGCAGTGTATACTGGCTTTCTTCTCTTAATCATCCTCACGTGGTTGTCAGATCCTCATCCGAGTGACTTGTAGGATCTTGATGGTATGCTCATTGCATATATATGAGGACCTGATTCCGAGACAAACGTGTATTCTGACTGATTCTTGCTTCTGACCAAAATGTTGCGGATCTGATTCTTGGGATTCACTGCCATATGCTGTCAATTCACAACATACTACCTTGTACCAATGTCTTAGTGAGGAAGATTGGCTGGCTTGTGCTCGAGACTTTTATCGGACAGCTTGCTGAAGAAGACTGGGTATCGTGCTTCAGAAGCTTACCCCCTTAAAGACTTTGCTAGGGAAAGAACCAGTACCTTATGCCGGAAGCTTTTGCGGTTGCTCACCGAAGAATACAGGGTACCTTGCACGGGAATCATCCACATATCATACTGAGGAAGATAGATGAATCTTGACTCGGAAGCTTCTCTCGTATCTTGTGAGGGAAGACTGGGTTGCTTACACCAGAAGCTTCTTACTGTGACATGCAGACCGATTTCCACATATCTAACCATCTGAATATTTTTGCTATTGATTTCTTGCATGAAACAGGGTTTTGCAGGACTATCCTCCTTTCTGAGTATATGCCACATTTTTGCTTGCTTCCGGGTATATCATGCGTCAAAATCATCCTCAACGAAAAATTAAACTTGTATCTGAACCATACCTTTGATAATCTTCTGCCAACCTTGCACACAATTTATCTTCTTGCTGATTTAATCATTTTGTTGTGATGAGTGTACGCTAACGCAAACTTGATACTGATGGTCCATCCAGGATTTCTTTTGCATCCGGACAAGATATTCCCAATTTCACTGCAGTCAGCTGATAATTCCATTTTGTTTAGCTGAGTTTCCAAATATATGCATTTGTTGCTGACTCTTCGGGTCCAGTGTCGGCTGACGAGCAACTTTAATAGTGAAAAATTTGTAACACAGAAGGACCAAAGAAAGGAACAACAAAAATGACTAAAACAAAACCACACAAGCATACTACTAATATAATTAATCAAGCAATCATCACATATTACTGCTAGTCACACAATACGCATGCCTACTTAAGCACACAAATTCCACGGAATCTCTGGTACTACGATCTAGCATGCTATGACGAGGTGCACGAGGACAAATAAATGTGTGGAAGAATTGGTGTAAACAGTGCTACACCAAGTGCTAGCTTAGCCAGGTGGCAACCTGAACTAGCTCGGAGGTAAGGACGTACTCGGTAACCATGCAGTGGGACACGAAGGTCGCAACCACATTATTATCAAGCGGATGGAGAAAGATCCGTATTCGTCCAAGAAATAGGATTGCGGGGAAAAACTGAGGCTGCTGACATTGCCCCTTCTTGATAACTAAGATCATTAAGGGTTGCCAACACGACAAAATGAAAGATCCGGGATAGAAACATGTCCATCACCGAAACGATAGATGGGACGAAAAGAAAGACATCGGAGCGATGCCTGAGCACCATTTTTGCAAACAGTGTCGGGATCACTTGGCATCACTCTGCTGGGACAGAAATGACACCAAACACCGAAAGAAAAGGAACTGGAGAAATGCAAAGTTTGAGCGGTAGTGGATCCGAACCGATGCCAGCTACACTCACCAGATAAATCGTTATCACAACTACGGCTATATGCATGCTATGCAAAAACAAATGCAGCAACCAAATGCAATAAACAAGACAGACTCTATACTACTGATTTCTAACATTCGCGCGGTCTAGGGCGTCCTACAGCCAGACCTGCTCTGATAGCAAGCGCTGTGGCACCCCGACTCAGAGAAAACCGGAACGCCCCGCATTCCAGCCTAGAGATCGAGATGAAGTCTTCTAGAATACGACACTGCTTAGCATAGAACAAACCAGCTCTTTATTATAATCTATTTGGGTACAAGGGCTACATCGGCACGGCGACACTACGCGTGCCACTGTTGCTCTATGCAAGCAGCAGAACAACACGATGCAGCGGAAGAACTCTAGCAGCGGAACAATGATGATGGTGGTGAACTCCACTCCGCAGGGACTCTCATGCAAATGGCGTGTTCTAGCTAGGCCGACCATGTAAAGTGGAATGACCCTAGTGACCTAAGTATAAATGAGGAAACAAATCGTTCCAGGGGCAAAGAAGAGAATTGCACTTAGCTCCAAAGCAAACCAGCAGCCAAGTGTTTGTGCTGTGCAGTGGGGACACTAGCTGGGTAACTCAGTAAATAACTTGTCTTGGAGGTTTATCCAGCAAAGGACTTTCATCCTTGAGGTTTTAATGGTAAAAGGATCAAGATTTACTATAGTTGCTTCACAACTGCATATTTGGTCCAGAAATGAAGATTATGATGGTGCACTCACATGGACTGTCACCTAGGGCTAATATCGGGCAATGATTAGTCATTTGGACATATGAAGATGATGTAAAAAGCTCATGCCAAATGGACGAACCAAAATAGCACTTGCTTCACAAACATCATTGCTGACCAGAAACTTGAAATAATATTGGTGATCAAATGGCTCATTGAAATGATGCCAAATTGGGTGGAGAGATGTTTTATGGGTATAAGAATGATCTGGTAATTTATCAGGAATTTTGAAGCAATATAAAATACACATGCTTCACAACCTGAAAATATTGCCAGAATCAAAGATTTGCTCCTGTGATCACATGGATAATTGGATGGGGCTGCAAATGGGTTGAGCTGGTTAATATGAGCACATTAAGGAGTGTGAAGAAGTTCAACTAATTTGGGTACTCCTAGCTAGTACTTCCTTCACAAAGCTTTCTGTTGGACATAAATTTTGAAAATCCACTGAGGAAGATTGGCTTGGCAAATAAATTTGAACTTGTGCATGAGGCAATTATTTGGACATATAAACATGCCCAAAAGGGTTGGCAGTCAATAGGAGAAATATAAATGACACTTCCCTCACAAAGTCCCATTCAGGGCAGAATAGAAAAAGGAATATTGGGGAATTATTTTTGAACATGGCAATGAAAAGTTTTGCCATAATTGATCAAGATATGACCCAAAAAATTTATGAGAATTATTTGGGAATTTTAGGAATGAGGGAAATATTTGTTGCTTCACAACCTAGGGCAATTTGAGTTATTCCTTTAATAGAAAAAGGAATATTCCCAATAAAAAGAATGTTGGGATTTTGGCTAGGATGGTAATGACAGGGTCTAGGGAAAGATTTGGGATTGACAAGCCAGTCTGAAAACAAAGAAAAGGGCATCTTCTTCAATTTCCAGACCACAAAGCCACGAAAAAGATAAACTCAGGCAAAAACCTCGGAAAAACAAAAGAAAAAGAAAAGGCCAAAAATCCGGCTGTCACAATGCAAGAACTATATCTAATTGCAATATTTGGCTGGTGGTGTCTCTAAGTTTGTAATTTGGCACAAAGCTAGTTTTCCCCTACAACAAAGGAATAGATTATTTAACTACTCCGAAGTTGTTCCAATATTTGAGAAGGTTCCCCCAACTCTATTACCAATTAAACAATATCATCATTGAACCCAATTCAATTAATTAAAGAGTGATGAGATCAACAATAACCGGGGACACGTCTAACCATGATTAGTTTATACACTCTGCAAAGCTTGCGCACTTTTCCCCACGAGCCTCGACGGCATCCATGATCGGATGATCGAGACATAGTCTTTCTGAAGCATTAGCTCTCTACTATGGGTAGACCCGTACACCTACTTTCCCTCTACATCTGCTAGTCCACCTCTTGAAGAGCTCATACAACTTACTCAACTATGCCAGAGCCCATAATGGCTTGTGGCTGCACACGGAAGTTTCCAAGCATGAAATATCATATGATCCCTTTGAGCCTGGGTGGCGAACCAAGGAAAAATCACACGGATACCACGGGATTTCCCTTAATGGACAACACTGGGTTCCCCAGGTTCCCCAATCAATCCATCCAGATGTGAATTAAAGTTGCCACCTTAATGTTATCCAAGATTAATAACTCTCAAAACTTCCATGTGAATCACGACCCAATCCCCGTCTACGAGCATGGCTAAGCAAGAATAAAGCATAACATATATTCCCGGGGTGATCAAAAGGTATTAGGTTCCTACCTCAAGTACTACAACCAAACCACATGTTCCCAATCCTATCCATGCAAATATTTGAGGAGCAATACTAATGCATAGTAAAAACTGGGTATAGAAGAGTATGATCAAAGTGTAACTTGCCTTGCTGACGATCTGCAAACTCTAGAGATTTGTAGTAACAAGCTTCGCACTCCGGATGATCTAGCACAGACAAACAGTAGCATACATAAGCAATCACTCAAACGAAACAATGAGAAAATAAGAGAAGATCCAAATCAAACATGAATCAAGAAAACAGCTAAACTAAACAAAAAACAAAGCCTAACAGCATTAGTATCATGTGGATTAGATCTTAGTAGTAGGTACACGTGATTACCTATGATTTGCAAAAAGAAACAACTCAAACGGAGAAACGAAACTCGAGATACGAACGAAACAAGATCGTTTACTAATCTGGACAAATGTCAAATTTTAGAGTGTCAAAATCATGTTCAAGTTGGTTAACTAGAAAGAACAGATCGTTACTAAGATTTAGGCATTGGTTTCATCTAATTTGTACTAACGAGCAAAAAGTTACGCTAGTTTTAAGATCAGGGGCTAAATTGTGATAAAACTATTCGTGGATAGGTCCCTGGCCAAAAATAAAACTAAAAGAAATATCTACCGCGCGAACGTTCGTTAACAGAATCATCTAACGAAAACCGCTCATTAAACGATCTAAACGATGGAACATTTGTTATTTAACAACCTAATACAATAAACCGATCTAACCCTAAAAACCGAAAGAAAACGGGAAATAAAACCAGGATGGGTCGGTGGATATACCGGTTAAAGGGGAAAGACCGGTCGGCGGCGGCGGCGGATCCGTTCAGCGGCGGCAGCGCGGGCGACGGGGAGGCGAGGCGGCGGCACTGGCGGCAGCGACGGCGAACTACGGCGGCGGCGCCGCGGGTGTAGGCGGCGGCAGCGGAATGCGAGCGGGGCGGCAGTGGCAACTTGCGGCACGGCACGGCAGCGGCTATGCGGCACGGAGGCGGAGAGCTGCGGTGGCGGAGCGGGACGAGGTGCAGAGGAGGGGGGTGCCGACCCTTTTAAAGGGCCCCCGAGGCGGTGGCGGTGACCCGGAGTCCTTCGGGACTTCGGCGGCTTGTCGGAGCCGGTCTCTGAGCGGAGGAGGCGGTGGCGCGCGCGATGGGCCAGCTGGGTTTCGGCCTAGTCGGTCCAGAGACTTTTTTTAAAATAATTTCGCCGCAGAGAAAAATCCTAATAAAATATAAATGAAAAATACTAAAAATTCCAGAAACAATTTTCACCGTCCAAAGCTAATATTTAGGACAAGATGAACATTTTTCTGGACTAAAATGCATTTTTCAAAAATCGATTTTTTTCTAATTCAAATAAAACACCAATAAAATAATAATTTGATTTTAAAATTCTTTCTCCAATATTTCTCTTTGGATGAAGAAGTCATATTATCTTCTCTCATTTATTTTTATTATTAGAAATAATTGGAGAGAAAATTATTAAAATCAAATTGTTCCTCGTTTCAAATTTGAAATAAATTTAAAGATGAAATTTGCGAAACCTCCAACTCTCTCCTTGGGTCCTTGAGTTGCTTAGGATTTCTAGGATCTCAACCAAAATGCAAAATAAAATATGATATGCATATGATGATCTATGTGTAACATCCAAATTGAAAATTGGGATGTTATATTGTACTGCTATGATTCTTTGTTCTCAGAAAATATCCTTTGTCAATCTAACGACTACTCCCTCCGTTCCTAAATATTTGTCATTTTAGAGATTTCAAATGGACTACCACATATGGATGTATATAGACATATTTTAGAATGTAGATTCACTCATTTCGCTCCATATATAGTCACTTGTTGAAATCTCTAGAAAGACAAATATTTAGGAACGAAGGGAGCAGCAAGAAATGGAGGGTCTTTCTATCTCTCTAAATCTCTCTCCATCCCACAACCCGTCTAGCACACGTACACACTCTCTGTAGCAACTCCAAAAGTACGACGTCACTACAAATTCACGCTTCCAACAAAAAAATTACACATTCACGCATGTTACAAGTACGTGCCGATGTTGCTGGCTATTAATGTATCCGTGAACCAACTCTTTGAGTTGGATGTGAACTAATGTATAATTGTGGACTATTGTCCGATCGATGATGGATCAGACCTATAAGCGTACCACAAGCTTATCAGCCCCAATGTTTCTCTTCAGTGAGTGTTTGCATGTACTATAGCTTGCATAGTAGCTAGCCTACTAACACCAAGAATCATCAATAAAGCCCTGCTGATATGATAAACAGTTAAAACTTACATCCAAGCAAACCATATATTACATAAAAAGCTGGTGAGGATACATCTACTTCCATAACTCGGAGAGGGTTCACATGTTTCACTATCAAACAAAAGTAGCAAGTACCACCCACACAAGAGAATGCACTAGCCCTAAGATGGTTTGATAACACGCAACATTATGTTAATTAAACACAATGCAAACTACCTTGAAGGATTAGCGTGACCAAGTATTTCTTGTCATCGATTTCTCGGGCAATGACCATGGCAGGGAGAACGGCATGGGAATCGATCTCTCGGGCAATGTCCACAAAACGGACCACGACATCGGAATCGATCTTTGGGGCGATGTCCACAGGACAAACAACGACATGGGAATTGATCTCCTGGGTGATGTCCATAGGATGGACCACAACCTCAGAAATGATCTCTGGGGCGATGTCCACAGGACGGCCTGCGACATCAGAATCATCAAGGACGTCCACACGCACCTGCACAACCCTAACATATTAGCAAGCAGATTGCAAATAATCCAAAACCACAACTATGGTAAGCCGTTTTTTACCTTGTGCAGCTCACCGGGGGATCCAATCCCTCCGGGGGCCATCGCCTTGCTTGGGAAATCCTGCTTCTCAACGGCGACTATCTCCTCAAACTCGGCCTTCAGCCTCTCATAGGTGGCCATTAGAGTTTCTGGGGTAGGCATGATGGGGCCCTTGCTCTTCTTCTAGCTTTCTTTGATGAGTTCGTCCGCCAACATCGTCAACTCTTTGGCTAGTGCTTGTTTCTTGGAGTTCTTCGTCTTCATGGGTTGGCCCACCAACATGGCTAACTCGTTGGTCTGTGCTCACTTCCTGGAGATCTTTGTCTCGAGTGGGTTGTCTGCCGGCAACTCTTTGCCTACTGCTCTAGGATCCATAAATAAACTGACAAACAAAAAGCAATCGGAAGGAAACAACAATCGCAATGAAAATGGGAAAAGAGTAGGAAGTGAGAAATCGGTCGGTGTTTCGCAAAAAAGAAGATTTTTTGAATGAAAAATAGTAGCATCAGTAACTCGCCCACCTTTCCTTCGTCGGTACAGATGAAAAATGGCAGAAGTGAGTAGCGTGGAGTGATGTTTTCTTCACGAGAGGAGAGAAAGGGATTCAACGAGCGTTCTAGTGAAATGATGGTTGCTTTGTCCAGTCCAACTGGTGGTAAAGGTGTGGGTTTTTTTATATGACGGGTCATGACGGCCACACCGGGGTGACTGGTGAGTCTTGACTGTAGCACCGTGCTGTGATTTGGTGGATGGAACATGGGCCCGGATGCTTGATGTCCCGCATGTAATAGAGCCTCTAGTCATATAGTAGTTTGGACAACAGACGAGGAGCTCCATGCTAGTTATTGTTCCGTATGATAATATGTGCCAAAGTTTGACTATAACTTTAACTAACCAAATGTTTATGCATGTCCCAAAAAATTACATCATTGAAAACTATGTTCAAATACGAATCCAACGATATAATTTTTGTTAACATGCACTAACATTTTGTTAGATAAATTTTGGTCAAAATTTAGCACAAATTACAAAGGGGCCCAATAAAGATTGTACTCTCACATTTTGTTTTGAGGATACTCCCATGTAGAAAATATAAATAATAATGCATGTTATTGCAGCCCATGTTTCTGATAATTTTAAGCATGGGCTTGTTCACAATTTTTATGAGGCAGTGGTTATTCACTTAATGGAGGGTGTAGTACCAGACTTGAATGATACAAAGTGCAACCTGGCACACCATTACGGCTGGAACAAAAGCTCGTAGCTTGCGAGCAATGATCCCTTGATAGTTCGGCTTGTTATCCTCGTGGGTCGCTTCTTAATTAACAAAGCCAATCATCAATTTAGTAAGGAGCTTAACGAACCAGCTAACAAGTTCCACGCTAAGTTCGTTAGTAACAACACAACACATGTCTCATCTTGCGTGAATTTTCTTTTAACGAGCTTCGAACGAACCGAGCCGAGCAGCTCGTCAATCCACCCCTATAAGCCACTTTTAATAAGCAGGTAGCTATCTTCAAAAACAATCAACAACTCAAAAAAATGGCAACCTGGCATGTACAAAATTTTAAATGATTGTTTTGATGGAGTGAAAAAAGAGAACTACCCCACTATACATATATATAGGCAGGAGCCTCCGCGCTTGCTTACTAGGGTTGCTCTATTAGGGTGGTACTAAATATTTGTTTAACTCCGATAGGAAAATTAGGCAACAATTAATTAGTGCTACTTAAGTACTCCTAATTAATTAAATGGCCTTGTAGGGGAGACAACAAAAGTGGAAGGGCTCCTGGAGGATCGTCTAACATGTAAGGGAGACATTGCCGGAGCCTTGGAATGGCCTCGACTGAGGCCTTGGCTTCAGCAAGATCACCTTGGCACTGTCGATCATGTAGAGCTGGGTCAAACATGCATCCAGAATCCAGTTAATTAGTATGATGTGTCGTCAAGCCAAGTACTACTCTCTGCATTTCTCTACTCTAATAAAAAAGAGAGTTGGTGATGATGGTGTGCCTACCATCCTTCAATATAGGTCGTCCAATTTATATTTGACGGATAGGAATGAAACTATGGCAATTTTGCAAAAATATACCCATACCCCTCTCCACATTTGCAAATGAGGCCTTCCCTCGTTCATCCTTTACTCTCACAAGATAAACTACTCATACAAATGCATCTTGATGTTACGTGCAACGCACGGACATCTTGCTAGTCTTCCAAATAAATTAAGACTAGTAGTAACAGATCAATACAATACCACTAGCAAGATGTTAGGATAACATAGCACGGTACCATTCAAGGGCTCCGACAACGTCTCCCTTACATGTTAGACGATCCTCCAGGATCCCTTCCACTTTTGTTGTCTCCCCTGCAAGGCCACTTAATTAATTAGGAGTACTTAAGTAGCACTAATTAATTGCTGCCTAATTTTGCTGTCGGAGTGAAACAAATATTTAGTAGCACCCTATTTTGAATCATGTATGTGTGTATGTGTGTCTGTGGAGGTGAACCATGTGGTGGAGAAGGGAGGGAATCTTGGTAGTGTCCTTACATAATAATGTTATTGTTTTGCATGTCAATTTATTGCCACTGGTTCAATGAGGCAATGTTTTGGGTATTATCCATCATGAATTTGATGCTACTATTAAAGTAATATGCTAATGTCTTTCTATCCTTTCTCACTAAGCTAATAAAGGTTTCACCTTGTTCCTACTTGTAAAAATAGGGATCATGTTGTGCCAATCATAAATTTTAGTGGAGCTGCACCAATGAATACAATGAACTGTATCCCAGCCAGTGCTTTAACTCTGCTAGAAGTTCTTGATAATCTTTCGATATAATCTCACATTGGTAAACAAGAGTGATGTCAACCATACATTTTAAGTGAACAAAAATATGTACTATTGAATGATTCCAGTGAGTGCTTTATCATCTCTTCTGGGACTACTTGAATAAGCTTCTTGCTCGGGTTGGTACCGGCCTAAGGCCCTGAGCCATATTAGTTTGTTGTCATCTCTATGTGTATCATGCTACTGTGTTGCTACTGTCATGAGAAACTCCTTTATCTTTGCACGTTAAATTTTTGCAATCTATGATACATGGCAATGATTTGAGTGTTGAGCTAATTGGCACTGATTAAATCAACAAATACCTCTCTTTAAGCAAGACTACTATGTTGCTAACTTTACCCATTAAGATAATGACAGCGCTTCTATTTGCTAGTGTATGTTTCATCAACTAGTCCCACCACTACCAAAAAAACACATCCGTGACATTTTGGGCCGAACGAAATTTTTTTCTGTCATGCTTACGAAACTTCTATGTTGATAATTGTGACAAAACACGTTATCATCATAGATATGGTGGGCTCCTACTTCTATGAAAAAAATCATGACGGAAAATGGGGTATTCATCCTGGCGGGCCGGAGACGTATCTGCATGACATTCTTTGGGCCGTCCATGACGGAAAAAATCGTGGTAGAAGTGAGGGCGAGGAAAATATCAGGTAGTTCCCGGTTACGGTGGGTGGTCGGGGGCCGAGCGATGCGTGTTTCTCTCATACACGTACGCGCGTGGGTGTGAGGCGTTGGGCTCTAACTGAACCCGAGCGAGGCATTCGCCTACTGAACCCGAGTGATTGCGCTGCAGGCTACGGTTACTAACCCGATTGATCGATCTGGCTGTTAAGTGAACCCGATCGACCAATTCCTTCGCTACTGCCCCTAACTGAAGCCGATCAAACCTGTTGCCTCCTTCCCTTGATGAACAGTGAGTGTTGTTGGGGGGGTGGATGAACAACTCTCGGTGGGGGGTTGGATGAATAGGACCCCGTGGTAGTAGAGGTCGTTGCCGATGGATGAACATGACCCCGATCAATCGTGTCGGTTGGGGGTGGATGAATACGACCCCTTGGAGGGCTGGATGAACATGATGACCCTGTGGAGGGCTGGTTGAACAGTAGCCGGTGGAGGGGTGGTTGAACAGGACCCCGTGGAGAGGGCTGGTTGAATAGTAGCCAGTGGAGGAGCAGTGGAGGCTGGATGAACAGGAGCCCGTGGATGAACAATCGCAGGTGGAGGCTGTAGGAGGTGGATGGTGGATGAACAGTAGCCCGTGGAGGCTGGAGGAGGTCGACTGTGGAGATGAACAGTAGCCCGTGGAGTCCCGTTTTGCGGTACGCCACACCTCTCCTGATGAACTGGACCCCCAATTCGACCGTAGCGCTCCAACACAAGTCCGTTTCCTCCATTTTGTGGTACGCCACACCCCTCCCGATCAATAGGACCCCGTTTCGACTGTAGGCACTCGAACACAAGTCCATTTCCACCGTTTTGCGGTACGCCAGACCCCTCCCGATGAACAGGATCCCGTATCGACCGTAGGTGGTCGAACACAAGGCCGTTTCCTCCGTTCTGTAGTACGCCATGCCTCATTTTGATTGGTTGTTCTGTCCAAGCCGGTTGCCTCCCGATGAACACAACGACGCAGTTTCTCCGTTCCGACCCAGACGGTTGGCTGCCGATGAACAGGACGACGTTGTTGCCTCTCCATGTACATGACCCCTGGCCATACGTATGCGTGAGTAGGCGTTCGAGACCCCGCCCGTATGTACATACGTGGTTGTATTTACTTTCTTGCACCCTGGCCGTACATATGTGTACATGCTACGTGCGCGCCTCTATTACGACATGTGCCCTTCCTTACTCGACCATGGTTCATCGCTGCAGCCTGCAGACAGACCGATCGACCAGTATGTACGTACATGTTCGCGACCAAAATGACAACGCTACGCACGCTTCGACCAGGTGGGTACCGACTGTCAGGGAGGATCAGAAGGCACTTCCTTGCATGCGAAGTTATTGCTCGTGGGTCCCATTTGTCAGGGGGAGCATCAGTTTTTTTGCCCGTAATATGGCCGATATTCCTTGCATGTGAAGATGTAGCTGGTGGGTCCCAGCAGTCAGGGGGGAAACATTTTTTTCACGAAATACGGTGGCCCGTCCGGTAGGTCCCCGCTGTTAGGTGGAGGAATAATTATTTGTCGGGTAAAAAGGTTGCACTTCCGATGGAAGTCGTTCCTTGACCACATTGACCACGCCGCACCGAGAACACCAAGGCAGTGTATGATGGCGAGGCCTAGGAAGGGGACGACATGGAGGTAGGGAAGACGCGGCAGTGGATTCCCACGAGGAGAGGAGTACAAGGGTTGATTGGTTTGGCTGCGGTGTGGGGTTGCTGTCACCGCAGAATAACATGCGTTGCGGGTGAGTTGAGGGATGTCCTAGCCAGAGGTTGGAGTAGGGTGAGGCAGCAGGCCTACGCGGCAGTAGAGCCGGCCACCGGAGGCAGGAGCAGGCGGCATGACTAGCGCTGGTTTGGGCGGCTAGAGCAAGAAGACCAGAGGTTGAAGAAGCACTATGGCCGTCGGATGGACATCATACAGTCACTGGAGCTAGAATCATCCATATTGACTAAGTTGACAAAGCCCTCCATCCGTGTCAACTTACTAAGCCCACAAGTCAGCCTCCCACTATGGTGGGTCCCAGCTAGCAGGGGGAGTATTCTTTTTTGTGCGTAATAAGGAGGCACTTTCTTGCATGCGAAGATATACCTGGTGGGTCTGATCTGTTAGCAGGAGGAACGCTTTTTTCACGAAATTCAGAGGCCCTTCCGAAGGGTCCCAGCTGTCAGGTGGAGGAATCATTATTTTGCGCGTAATAATGAGGCACTTCCTTGCGTGCGGTCGTGAACCCCGCTGTCAGCCTCTCCACCTACAGTCGTCTTCCGATGGATGTCGTTCATTGACTACATTGACCACTCCGCCGAGAGAACCAGGGCGGTGGACGACGGCGAGGCCCTGGACTGGAACGACCCAGAGAAGCCCCATTGTTTTCGCGTAATAAGGGGGCACTTGCTTGTGTGGGTCCCTACTGTCAACCTCTCCACTTACATCCCTCTTCCGATGGATGTTATTTGTTGACCATGTTGACCACGCCGCACAGAGAGCACCAACGCGGTGGACAAGGGCGAGGCCCAGGAAGGGAACAACCTGGAGCTGGCGAAGCCACAGCAGTGGATGCCCATGCTAAGGGGAGTACGAGGGCTGACTGGTCGGCTGTGGAGTGAGGCTGACATTGCCGAAAAATAACAGGATTTGCAGGTGGGTAGATGGGTGTCCTGGCGGCAGCACAGCTGGCCACGGGAGGAGGGAGCAGGCAGCCCGCTGCCGCTGGTTTGGGCGGCTAGAGCAGGAAGATCCGAGACTGAAGAAGCACGCAGGCCGTTGGATGGACATCTAATAGTGACTACTCTGTCTTGACTAAGTTGACAAAGCCTTGCATACGCATCAAAAACTTTTTTAGGAGATCGTCATTGTCAACCAAGTAGGCCCAGAAATTAGCCTCCATATCTGTTGAAAACAGCATACAACCCATTAGCCATTATTTTAAATAGTTTACATCCCATGTTCTAATTCTTAAGGATATTGTGAAGCCCATATTCTTTTTATTAGCACTACAAACCATATTTTGGGCACTGCTAAAAAATTCAATAAAATTTTGCATATTTCGGTGGTGTCCGAACTCTTTTAATCACGGAATTTTGAGTCACGTTAAAAACAATTTTTAAAAACTTATCTCAAAATAAAATTCAAAAAAAATCTCCACAAAAAATGATTGAAATTTAAAATCTTGACTAGCAAGATGCCCATGCGTTGCAAGGAACATCAAGATGCATTTGTATGAGTAGTTTATCTTGTGGGAGAAAAAGGATGAACAAGGGAAGGCCTTATCTGCAAATGTGGAGAGGAGTGCGGGTAAATTCTCATAGTTTCCTTCCTATCTGTTAGATATAGATCGGATGACCTATATTGCAGGATGGCAGGCAGACCATCATCACCAACTCTGTTTTATAATAGTAGACAGTAGAGATAGAGATAGATATAGAGAAACCCGTGTGGAATGCGAGAAACCCACTTCGGCCACACACGTCCATTCAGGAGTAGGACGCCAGCCAAGATCTTCCTTCCACCATTTTCTGCTTTTTATTAGAGTAGAGAAATCCAGAAAAACAATATTCGAATGTAATTGCCGGTTGGCTTTGGTTTAAAAATTTACAACCCATTTCTTACTACCTTATAGCCCATTTTCTGCGGAAGCACATTTCTTACTACTTACATCCCTCCTCGTCTTGGAAGATTTGCAGCCCAACAGGGCTGAGAAAAGCAAGTAGGCCTCGGTTGGGTATTCTCCAAAAAAACTGAGCTAGCCATTTTCAGAAAGCAAAAATATATCAACTAGGCTCATCATGTTTTTTAGCAAAGGATCTGGGCACGTCATGTGCTTAAATAAAAGCGTAATCATGGGCTAGACGGGCCACAACCCCCGCACAGCCCGCAGTTGATTGAGCTCCGTCTCTAAAACTAAAAAACAACTCGGTGAGCTGCTGGGTCCCTGGTGTTATACGCTCGTTGTGTTATTTTCTCGTTTATTTATTACATTGACGATGGCGTGGGACCTAGTTGTCAAACAATTAGGAGGAAGTTTTTTTTGCCGTGGAATAACGAGGCACCCACTTGCGTAATGCAATGACCTTGGTGGGTCCCAACTGTCGGGATCTTCGCATATAGTCATCTCCTGATTCCTCTCGGTTATTGACCATGTTGCAACGCCAGACGGCGGCGGGCACATCGAGCGAACCAAGGCGGAGAATGACAGCGAGGCCTCGGATGGGAATGAACATGAGCCGTGGAAGAAGCGGCAGTGTCATGGTAGGCGGAGGGTAGTACGAGTAGTAGCGGAGCTAAGGTTCAACCTATGTCCCAAGTAAGCAATGCAAATACAGTGAGCTACAGTTGACCAAGAACAAATCCACCACGCCAGTGTCAAGATCATCGAGATATGATATGACATGTTTGCGCTACGCAGCGAGAAAAGAAGTTGCACGTTGTTGTGCTCCTTTGGGACTGGTGGATGTCGAGGAAAAAAGCCAATGCAGGTGAAGTACAGAAGACGACAGCAGAAATAAGTTCTTTCACCACAAAACACTTGACTGATTTAACTTCGGTGAACATTCAGAAAACACACCAGCCGCAACAACCCCAGGTTTGGATCCCCCCCAGCTACAAACTTGATCAAGATCAATATGGATGCTACTTTTCATGTGGAGTCTGAGACTGGTGTGTGGGGTTTCATTGCGAGAGACGAAACTGGAGATTTCCTGGCGGCTGCTGCTGGCAAAATGAACCATGTAAGATCTGCACTGCATGCGGAAGTGATTGGTTGTGTGCGAGCTATTGAAGGGGCAGCTTACCTGGGTGCACAACGTATCAATTTTGAATCGGAATATTTGACAATGATTTCTGCACTTAAAGGGCGGGGCTATGACGCTGCAGAGCTGGGAGTTCTCTTCGGAGAAGCTAGAAGCTTGTGCCATGTCTCTTTTGTTTTCTCTGAATTCATGTTTTGTCCCCCGGACTATAACTATGTGGCGCATGCTTTGGCCCAGTTTGCTATGGGAGCTGCTGAACTCCTCCATGTTTGGGCGAATGTTGCCCCAGATTTTGTTTCTGTCTTGGTGAATGTTGATATGGCTTCCCAAGTTTAAGTGGAATATAATTTGTTCCCTCTCAAATAAATCCACCACGCCCCAAGCCAAGGCCATGGCTGCCTGGGGCCTAGAACTTCCTTCGAGTATAGGGCGACAACATGTAACTCAAGCTTTAAAATGGTACAAAAATCCCAAGGATTAATTGTTCATCAAATTTAGACAAAACCCAAATTGAACGTGGAAATAACATCTAACCCGGCCACTCTTTTTCTCAGTCACAAACAAATGGATCGGTTTGATCCATAAAATGAACATCATGTGTAAAAAAATCTATTGGACTATGACCACAAGTTATTGTAAATAGAAGCCGAGCACGTTCAGAAGCCCATTTGTCCACCTGAAACTTCTTCTTTTGCTTTTCAACATGTCCGTCCATGAGAAATCTCTTGTTGAAAAACTTAAGCCTAATGGACAATATTAACCTCGCATTCAATAGGAAGAATGTGACAAAGCTTCTGATTGCCTCGTTGGATGCATATCTTTCCATCGTTATTGTCCTCAAAATAATGTCATGAGAACTGAGAAAATCACGGTGCTTATTACGCCACCGATTGGTTTTATGTTTTTCTCCATGTGTTAGTTCCTAAGTAGACATAAAGATTGAAAACAGTTAAGGTCTGAGAAATGAGCATGTCGAGAGAGAGACAGATGAACGGTTAATTCTAGTACAATATATATGGGCTTTCAATGTGCATGAAATCATCACGTCTATATATAAATTCTCCAGATATCGAAAGCATCCCAACAAGTCAATAATTATTTTCAGATCATAACTAAACATTCCGATATATAAGATCTTGACAGAATCTAGCAGCATTGATAAGCTATCCATGGACGAACTCTTCATTGAGCATATAACATAATATTAGTACCCAAAGTGTACTCCAAGATGATATAAAACTGATGCGCACAAATGAAAATGAAGCTTATGATTATAAATGTGTAGATGGTAGTATACGGTACCTAAAAAAGTGAGGATCCAAACACCAACTTGTCATGATCATTAAATGCATCACGAATTACACCCAAGGTCTCCAGTTTCAGCACAGAGATGACAGTTATTTGTGAAGGTTTATACCAATTATCAAGGAGCAACCTTTGAACTAAAGGGGCATCTTCGATGATGAGCTGCCATCCTTCAAAACAAATTCCAATGCTTTTAAGGTGAGGCGACTTTATTTGGAGACAACTGATAGGGATTTCTCTTCCCAAAACAATCAACAAGCACTCTAGGGCAGGGCAACTAGAGTGGATAATGATCTGCAGTGAGGCCTCCGACAGATAAACCACCACAAGCGAAAGTTCTTTTAGTAGTGGGAGTCGAAGCATTTGTACGAGATCGTCTGGTAGATGGCACCGGCCGAAGGTGGCAGTGTGGAGAGAGGAGAAAAACCATGAGATGGACAATGGAGGTGTGGGCACAAATTCTTGGTGTTCGGTTCGTGGTATGAAACTTTTGTGGTAATGGTAGAACTCAAACTGCTGGAGTTTTTTGAATTCAGGGGATGTAAGCCAAGCGTCCACCATGCAAGGTATGGACAGGCAGCAGGTAGCGTGTTGGGATGCAGAGGCGTTGAATGGGGCCCTGCTGGTGAGAGGAAACGATGCCTCTGACGAGATCAAATTCGGGAAGCACAAATATCTGACGACAGTCAAGATTGAGCGGCGTGGTGCGCCATAGAGGGTTCCACCAAGTTGAGAGGACTTGTGTGCGGCAACAATCCTTGGTGGGGAGAAGCGAGATGATCTCTCCAAGGATGTCGTCCGGGGGATTGCTGATACAGTCAATCGGAGATTCTAAGGGTTCCTCATATCCAGGTGGGGGGTGGGGGCTCGCCGCTTCTCCCCGCGCTACCGGGTGCGGCATCTACAACCGGCATCGCCATTGGCGGAAGCCTCTTCTCCTTGGAGCTGGGGCCAGCCGACTCCATTTCCATTGCGGGCGTCGCGCCAAGCTCACAGGTTTGAGCAGAGTAGCCAGAGACGATCCTAGTGGCAGTGCTAGTGGGGAAAAAAGGAGGGATGGGGTTTTCTGTAGGAGTGGAAGAAGAGGAGGAGAGGTTTTATATAGGAGGAGGAAGAAGGTGAGCGGGGGTTTTCTGTATGAGTGAGGAATATAGGGTGTGGGGCGAATTGGGGGGGGGGCTACAGACGCGGGAGAGTCCAGCGAGATACAGTATAAGTGGAAGCGAGGAGGAAGGAGGGTTTTTCTAGGATCGCACCCTCTTTAAGAAAGATTGGATTTTCCTCGCAAAAAATGCGCTTTAAGATGGATAGGATTTTGTATCAGCCTAGTCGGCTGCCCGTGTTTCGCTCTGGATGCCCTTAACATTAGAGACAACCCATTAGAGACACCCTCCAGCTTATTGCCCATTCAAAAGAAAAGGAGAGACGACTCTATCTTAAATATGGCTCCTCATCTGTAACATTTTTCAACTTAAAAAAGTTATTGCTCCTTTTCGGGCCGGCTTGGCATCCATCAAATTAGAGGAGGGTGTACTACATGTAGACACTCACACTGTTCATAGCGTGACAAAATGAGGCGCCAAATAACATGCCGACAATATACATAGATTGTAACGGTTGACACGCTAACATTCAAAGTAAGCTACACAAGATACGATATGCATACTAGCTAACATTTACAAGCACTTAAGTTCAACATGTTTACGCATTTAAATGATTCACAAGTCTATAACCAAGACAAAGCTGTGAGAAGGTGTAGAAATAAAGAAAAAAAATGATCGATGCTTCTTTAAGCAAAGGGCCTCCCTACGCACGCATTAACTTCCTGGGCATGCTTCTTTCTGCTCAATGTTGCATGCACTTTGAGCATGTTGGCTCATCTTGCAATTTACGCTGACACGTTGCAGCAAACAGAGGAGGCAATAGAGATCAGTCAACATCAAGCCATTTTGTGCAGTTCCACTGAAATCATATTCATTGTCTTGAATGTGAAAACATAGGAAAGAGTTGTACTTAAACGGTGTCGCAAAACTATAGAACATATCGATAGCTCGGCATGACAAAACATGATCATCTGGACGAAGTGGGTAATGACCTGCGTGAGGAAGACTATGCATAACTTTATAGGTGGTTAGTGGATTTCGACCTTGGGATCTCCTATGATGGCACGGAGGAAATTCTATCCAATCGATGAGCGCAATTTGTTCCGTGTGGTTGTAGAAAATTTGTCCGACTAACCCCAATATATTTTTTGTGTAGTTCCACCAAAATAATGCACCACCATTTGCACGACCCCTACTCACCGGCCCGGCCATCAATGACTCGGACCCTTTTATCTTGCGTTGACGGCACGGCCGCAGTGCTTGTTTGCTCCTCCACAAATGACAGGCTCATTCCACACTGCAGATATAAGTCAGCATACGAATAAGCTTATTTCATCTTGCGTTAGTCATTCAACTCCCTCCATTTCTTTTTAGACTGCATAATATTTGGTCAAATTCAAGCTTTGTAAAGTTTGACTAACTTTGTAGAAAAAATATCAACATCTACAATACTAAAGTTATACGTTATGAAAATTAATTTCATCATACATCTAATAGTATTGATTCCATAGTGTGAATGTTGATATATTTTCCTACAAATCTAGTCAAACTTAACAAAGTTTGACTTTGACCAAATCTTATATGCAAACTAAAAAGAAATGGAGGGAGTACCTAGTTACAAATGTAGAAATACCCAGAGCATCGTGAGGTCAGCTGACAGCAGGTTCCACTAAAATCGACATCCGCGGCGGCTTCTTTCTCTGCCTTCATGGTGC
This sequence comes from Triticum aestivum, assembly GCF_018294505.1. Lineage (NCBI taxonomy): Eukaryota > Viridiplantae > Streptophyta > Magnoliopsida > Poales > Poaceae > Triticum > Triticum aestivum. Next base: position 199,202,761 of record NC_057804.1, on the reverse strand, counting down.
GGCTACACGCGTGTCAATGACGGATGGCGCAGTCGCAGGCATTGAAGGCACTGTACGATGACGTGGCGTCGAGGGGAGTGACAATGCCCATGCCGCCGTGCTCACCGACAAGCCGACCTGGAGCAAGTCGGCACTCTTCCTTGAGTTGTATTGGAGCGACCAGCTATGGAACCACACGCTAGCTTAATGCGTCAACTACCTATGACGTCCTAGGAGTGGTAGGTGGAGCAGCGAGCTGCCTCGCTCGTAACTGCCGGGCCCGGCGGGCCACCGAAACGGCTATTATGTCGGAGAACTACTCTTCCTTCTCGTCGGATGCCGCCGAAGGAGTGGAGAAAATGTTGGAAGGGGGAGCTTGGCCGTCGTCCTGCTCCTGAACGGATGTGTGTGGCTGGAGTAGGTTTCTCGCATTCCACGCGGGTTTCTCTATCTCTAATCTTATAAGAAACAGAGTTGGTGATGATGGTGTGCCTACCATCCTATAATATAAGCCGTCCGATTTATATCTAAAGGATAGGAAGGAAACAATGGCAATTTTGCAAAAAGATACCCACACCCACTCAACATTTGCAAATAAGGCCTTCCCTCGTTCATCCTTTTCTCCCATAAGATAAACCACTCATACAAATGCATCTTGACATTCTGTGCAACGCATGGGCATCTTGCTAGTAAATGTAGGTTTTTGAATGCAGCAAGGAGCCGGGTACAGCTGGGAGTGTAGTGGGTGGCACCCTCGGCCGGCGTGCCGCTTCAAATGGTGGATGAAGTGAGAGGTCGTGTCCGCCCTTACCCCCTTGACCGTGTACGTTTGACTTTGAGGATAACATTATCCTTGATGGTGTACGTCACCTTGTGTCCAGATCTAAGATGCCACATGTACCAGATGAATGACTCCAAGTTCAACCACCGTCATGCTAGGTGCGAGCCGAGGAACACTGTTGGAGAGAACCCCCTCATAATTTTCCTACATTGGCCGTTTGATTCATAGGATAGAATGCTACAGGATTTTTTTCCTATGTAATCATGTTTTAATTGGCAATCTAGCATCCAATCCGACTTTTTTTCACTTCCTTTGTTCCTACGAAGAGAGTACTTGCTCTAAATCATGTGCCGCTGCTAGAGCATCCTATATTAATTAATCATGCTCTAAATAGGTGGACCAGCTTTGGATATAGTATACTACTGTAGTACTAGGTTAGTAGGTGACCTTGCGCTTGGCTCTTCTCCTCTTCTGGAAGTCGAACAATAATGATGGTACTACAGTAGTACTTCTAGCAATCTGACACCAAATGAACTGCTGCACGTCCACCGCTTGTATGCAAAAGTTTCTCCTCGTGCTACGAGCCACCGCGTATGCGTTGGCGACGGAGAAGGCATAGTAAGCAATCTTCTCGTCGAGTTTACGGGACACATCAAAGTTATTTAGTACTCTCTTCAAAAATGGCCAACCATGTCCATTTCTACCATCCCGTGCTCCGTCATTGAGTATGTGCACTATTCACGTGCCATCGAGGACAAAAAATATTGCATAGTACTAGGTGCCATCGAAGTGCATGAATCACTTATACACTACTTATCTCCATTTTCTTGCATCACACGTCCACCTTTGTCGGGGAAACTGATCCACGAACACCTATGGGGCCGGCGGACCGAGCCCCTTTTCGGTTCGGCGGGGGGCGGAGATCACACAAAGAGCAGATCGAGGCGAAGCACACGAGCAGTTTACCCAGCTTCGGAGCTCTCCGGAGAGATAACACTCCTACTGCTGCTTGTTTGATTATCTTGTGTTCTTGCTCCATAGAGAGAGCGTAGTGTTTTTCTGGGTTCTGAACCAGTCAAACCTCCTCTACGTTGCGCATGGGCCTCCTTTTATACGCTAAAGCGGTCACCGACAGGTGGCAACGCAGAGAAGGGTACAAATGTAAAAAGTGAGGTGGTTGGTACAGTTACTTGTACAGTGCACCCTACCTAACCCTGACGGCAGGGGACAAGGGCATTAAATGCCCGTCTGAGTCACCCAAACAGTGTAGAAAAGGACCGTTAGGGGCGCCACCGTTCGCCACGATGGCGATCTTGTTAGCTTCGCATGCCACTGCGCACCGCTGGCTGCACAGCCTCCCGCCACGCGTGCCTGGAGAGGCCCCCAGAGCTACACGTTGGTGGATGCGCTGGAGCGTGGGCACAGAGTGGCCGCCTGCCGCGGCAAGTGCCTTGCCGCTGCTGTTATCTTGTCGGGTCTAGAAGCTTGTCGCTCACCGGGCCTCGAGGTACCTTGTTTGGTATTCCCGGCAAGCTCCTCTTGCTGGGGCCTTGTTGCCTTGCCGGAGCGCGTGGCGCGTCGCGGCATGTTCCTTGGAGTGCCTTGGTTGGCCTTCCCGGCAAGCTCCTCTTGCCGGAGCCTTGTCTCCTGAGCTTAAATAATTTGTTCTTGAATGGCTCCAAGGGAACCATGGAGGATCTAGGCGTTCGCCCGGAAAGCCTTGCCGTGGGGTGCTGCAACTGCCCGTGCACAAGTTCGGGGTACTAGGGTATCCCTATTCTAGTACACTGACAGGAGCCCCCGGGCCTGGGCCAGACACGGTGCCGAGCGCTGTTGGGCCAGGCCCAAGACAGGGCACGGGCACGCGCGGACTGGGCCACGCCGAATCTCGCTCCGTATCCACCACGCTCTTCCCTAACGGCACGCGTTGAATGTGGCGTCGTGGGTGGTTCTTTATTCGGAAGGGCGAAATGTCCGCCCTATCCCTCTTTATAAGCAGAGGAAACAGGGGCAGTTCGTTCCCCCTTGCTGGTTGCTACTACTCCATCTTCACGAACCTCCGCCGCTCCCCCCCTTCTTCTCAAAGCCGAGAGAGCAGCACTCCGCCCCCCATTGTCACCAGCATCACCAACGCCGTCGACCTCCCCCACCACCTCCGCCATGGCTCCGAAAGCCGACAAGGGAAAGGGCGTGAAGTCGGCCGAGGCGCAGCGGCTCGCGGCGCTGCGGAAGGAGCGGGCGATCTTCTCCCCCCAGCTCGACGCGAAGGAGCTGAGGGAGTACTTCTACCTCTTTTGGGTGATGGAGACGCGGGCGCATCCGCGCACAAGGGTACTCCCGGCCGCTGCTTCGGAACTGGCTCCAAACGGGTACCCATTCTTCGCGCCGTTCTTCTATTGCAGGCTCTGCCTGCCCTTCTCGGAGTTCTTCTGTGATATCATGAACACCTACGGCCTCCGCCTCCTTGATTTCACCCCCAACGCCGTTCTGACCATGGCAGTTTTCGCACATTTGTGCGAAAACTTTGTCGGAGTCCACCCCAATGTTGCCCTTTTCCACCACTTCTTCTTGCCTCGGGTAGAGAGAGGAGAGCCGCTTGTCGGAGGGATGGCCTGGATCTCGAGAGTCGGCAAGAAGGAGGCGTACTTGGAGGGTGAGCTCCGCAGCAAGTGGGAGGAGTGGAGAGCGGAGTGGTGCTGGATCATCGAGGAGAATCCACAGCCCTTCACCGCTGTGCGCCAAGCTCCAATAGTGCGCGGGAATGACTGGAGCAATGTGGCCCCAGAAGACGAGAGGCTGAAGATCGCCATAACTAGGATCCTTCGCCTCAGGCTTGCCGGGCTCACTGTAGGCGCTGTAGGCGCAGATTTCCTCCGCCGCCGCATCGCCCCCCTGCAGGAGAGGGGGAGGCCCGCCTGGGAATTCAAGAACTCGGCGGACATTATGAGGCCGCGGCCGGGCCTCAACTACAATTTCACCGTCTTGGAGCTGGACGCAATGCTCCTGGAGTTATTCAAACGCGATCCCCAGCACCCATTCACGCTGGCGAGGGGCGTCGTTCCATTGTGCAATAATTCTTCGCTTGACCGGATCCGCGCCATGATGCCGTTGTGCGATTCACACGGAATCGTTCCAACTTGGCAAGAGCCTGCGGATGACATCGTGCAAGCGTTCTTGGACAACTTGGAAGAAGTGTCGGTCCGCGCTAACGAGCAGAAGAGCCTCACCCGTGACACCACCGACGAGGAGCTGCAGCGCATCGCCACTAGGGCGGAAGAGGTTGCGGCCGCAGCTGCCGCGCGTGGGTTCACTGTGGAGGAGGCGGAGGCGGCAAACCTCGCTGAGCGCGCGGAGTTCATTGGCGAGGAAGAGCCTGCCGGCTCTGAAGCTGAGCCGAGCGAGGCCGGCGAGGAAGAGCCCGAGCCTTCAGAAAGCTTGCCGCAGGCGGAGCCCCCGGCCCCTCCAAGAAGGCGTCTTCGCAGGGCCGCGGACGTAGCGGGGCGGCAGCCGGGTCAACAGCCGCCGAGCCGTGCGACATGCTCTACCGCGGCAAGCAATGTTGCCGCGGGAGCGCCTCACGCAGCAGCGGCAACTGGAGCGGGATCTTCCCGGGCCACCACCACCGCCCCCGCCAAGCGGGCAAGGGATCCTACTCCTCCGCCTCGCCGCACCGGAAGGGAGCCGGACTTCGATCTTTCCGCACTCAGCTCCGACAAGGAGGGAGAAGAGTAAGTTTCTTTGGTGCACTTGTAGTTCTTCAATCTTGCTGTTTTTATCTTGTATCTGACTTGCTTCAATCTGAACTCCTTTCTTTTCAGGACGCTGGCCTAGAGTGCGGCGGAGAGGGCCAAGGCCGCGGTGATTGTCATCGAAGATGACCCCACCGTGTCAGCAGGGGGTGGGTCCGAGACCACCTTGACAGACCCGGCAACCACTCCTCAAAGCAGCCCTCAGCGCAGCCCCCAGCGTAAGTTCATAGTTAGTTTTCTGCTGTCAGGCGCGCATGAGTGCTTTTTCCTTTGTTGATATCTTGCTTGTTGATTTGTGTAGGAGCAGAGCAGCCATATCAGGAGCGCCCGGAAGCTGGTCCCGAAGTGCCATCTGCTTCGACTACGCCGCCAAGGGAGGAGTCCCCGGCAAGGGAGCGCTCTCCGGCAAGGGAGAACTCTCCGGCAAGGAACAGCACCGTCGATCCTGCGGCGGCCGAGACCGCAACTGCAGATCTTGGCACAGGTAATTCACTTGTCCAAAAACTTTCCCTTGGGTTCTTCTGATTTTCTTCTCTTGGATTTTTGATTGATTTTTCTCCCTTCTTCGTTCTTCAGACCCATCTGCTGCTGAGCCAATGGAGATAGAGGGTGCCAGCGAGGAAGGCGCGCATGGCAGCACTGACGGCGCTGCCGCCAACGAAGAAGGGGCCGGTGCTGATGAGACCGCTGGCGAGGAGGCCGCCAAGGTTGCCGCCGCAGAAGCCGGCGAGGGGTCGGGCGATTGCACTGACGACCCTGAGGCCGCAGGAGCGCCAGGCGCTGTGCCGACCGCCGATCCCTCTGCCGCTGCTGCGGAGCCGGGCTCCGAGGAGCCCCAGTCCGGCGCCTACTTGAAGGCCGGCAACGATATCTTCATCAAGCTACTCTGGGCGTCGAGCTGCAGGGCGCCGGTCGAGGGGGAAACTTTCAATGAGGAGGTGCTCGGCTCCGCTGAACTGTCGTTGGTCGACGCGCCCAACAGCAGCAGTGGCGAGCCTGAGGAGGAGCAGCTGCTGCGGAAGCTGCTGTCACCCTACCGCGCACGGCAGGCCAAGCTGGCTTCCCGGGAAGCGCTTGTCGCGAAGGTGGGAGTTGATATGGAGAAGCGCGCGGAGGAGCTCCGGGGCCACAATCAAGAAGCGCTCCGGTCCCTGGCACAGGAGCGGGAGCGACTCGCTGAGGAGCGCACGGCCTTCCTTCTCGAGAAGGCCGAAGCTGAGGAGGAACAAAGGCTGGCCACCGAGAAGCAGTCCGCGCGAGAAGGCGAATTGGTGCAGCGGAAGGCCAACCTCGACAGCTACGAGGAGGAGCTCGCCGAGCGCGAGCAAGCACTTGGCGGGGTGCTCAAGGAAGCAAAGGACGCTGCCGCAACCGCAGAGGCCGCCAAGAAAGAGCTAGAGGAGAAGGTGGCGCAGCTGGAGGCCAACATCGGGAAGAGCGGCGAGGAGCTGGCCGCGCTCAAGCGTGAGCGTGAGAAGGATGCTACCGCCCACGGTGAGCTGCAAGGTCTTCTCGCTGAGAGGGGAAAGGAGCTCAGCGCCGCCAAGGATTCCAATGCAGACCTGAAGTTGAAGCTGGCCACGCTGACGCAGACACTGGACAACGCCAAGGAGCGGGAGAAGACCTTGTCGGAGAAGGTCAAGGCTGACAAGGCGCTGCTGGAGAGCATCACAGTTACCCGGAACTCATTCAGAGATACTGTGGAGCACTGGACCGAGGGTCTGGTGAATATTGCCGCAGTCATCGACGAGGAGCTGGCACAGCTGGGGATGGAGGACTTTGGGTATCCCTCCGACGAGAATCTCCAATCCAGCGCCAAGCTCAGCCTGTTCTTCAAGGGCGTGGCGACGGCACTCCAGCGGCTCCGGGAGAGGATCCCAAAGCAGCTGGCCGACGAGTCGCGCAGAATCTGTGCCGGAGTTCTCCAGAAGGTGCTGATGAAGGTGGCCTTCCGGAATCCAGGCCTCAGCTTCACCAACATCCTCAAGTGCTTGCCGCCAGACGCCGATCGGGACGCACTCAAGGCCCTTGTCACACCCATTGTGGACAAGGTGAGCGAGATCAAGAGGGTTGAGGGCGATCGCGTAGACTAGGCCGCCCATTTCTTCTTTTCCCTTGTCGCTGCTAATCATGTTATGAAAACAGTCTGTTAGAGCTGCGACAAGTTATCTTGTAATATAACTTTATTTCTGTTATCAATTGCTATGTTATTTCCTCTACTAGATTCCTTCCTTTGTATGTTTTTACCCTATGCTTCTAGGGAACTTGTCGGCGCAGGCACTCGAGCCGCGAGCGCTGAGTGCGAAATGTCAGCAGCCTGCTGGCGGCGCTGCTTCCGACAAGAAACCTTGTCGCGACTAGATGCAACACACTTAAGTTGTTGAGCGGACTCGAAACAAATTAAGGGCGCAACTAGCCACGAGTTGGTTCCTCCGCGCACAGGTTTTCCATACAAAGCAGGGTCGTTCGAGGAAGATAACTCAAAAATTTAAAAACTGATTGCTCAAACTTTGGCAACTTAGCATTTCTGTCGTTTGGTTCCCCGCAAGGCAAAACTTTGCTTGAATGACGCCTGGTCCATACCACAATCTTCTCCTTCCCCCCGGCAAACTTGTGTGCGAGGGAACCTTCTTTTCCTTTGTTGATAAAAAAAGATAGAAGAGAAAATAATGATATGGAGCCCTTCGGCTCGTTATTGCTTACCGGATGTAGGCGCTGCACAAAGTGTCAGATAACGCATGCAAGAAAGAAACTAATGCATGAAATGGACAAGTTGTGCGGAGCACATGGGGTTTTATTTATGCACGGGATCTGCGCCCGGCTTTGTACAAAGGATTATATGCAACAGCAGCAAGACTTGTACAAAAGGTGGTTGCCGGAACAGGTTCCGGCAACCGCACCCTACAGGAAAAACTTACGAAGATGTTCTATGTTCCAGGAGTTGCTCACCGGAATGCCATCTTCAGTCTCAAGGCGGACAGCGCCGGGCCTTGTGACTCGTTTCACCCGATAAGGGCCTTCCCACTTCGGCGTCAACTTGTTGGAATTCTTGGCGGACTGAACGCGCCGAAGAACAAGGTCGCCTTCCTCGAAGCTTCTGGCCTTAACTTTGCGGCTATGGTAGCGGCGCAAAGCTTGCTGGTATCGAGCAGCTCGTACAACAGCCTGAAGACGATCTTCCTCAACCAGCAGCGCGTCGTCTTGTCGCAGCTGTTCTTGCTCAAGCTCATCATAAGAGAGCACTCGAGGCGATCCGTATACGAGTTCCGTGGGGAGAACTGCCTCTGCTCCATAGACTAGAGCGAAAGGTGTCTGGCCAGTGGCTCGATTTGGCGTCGTTCTGATCAACCAAAGAACCACCGGCAGCTCCTCAATCCAGTTTCTTCCGCACTTGCGCAGCCTGTCGAAAGTTCTGGTCTTGAGCCCACGCAGCACTTCAACATTTGCCCTCTCTGCTTGACCGTTGCTTCTCGGATGAGCAACAGAAGCGAAGCAGACCTTGGCGCCAAGGTCTTGGACATACTGCATGAATGTGCGGCTCGTGAATTGCGTGCCGTTGTCGGTGATGATCCTGTTAGGGATCCCGAAACGGCAAACAATTGACCTGAAGAACTTGACTGCTGACTGTGCTCTCACCTTCCTCACTGGCTGCACTTCCGGCCACTTTGTGAACTTGTCGATTGCGACGTACAAGTACTCAAAGCCCCCGACAGCTCGGGGGAAAGGGCCGAGGATATCGAGCCCCCAGACAAAAAATGGCCAGGATAAAGGGATCGTCTGGAGAGCTTGAGCTGGCTGGTGTATCTGTTTGGAGTGGAACTGGCACGCTTCACACTTGGTTACTTGTGCAGTTGCATCCTGGAGGGCTGTCGGCCAAAAGAAACCTTGCCGGAAAGCTTTGCCGGCAAGTTCTCTTGCGCCAATGTGGTGGCCACATATGCCTCCATGTATCTCTGCCAACAGCTTTTGTCCATCTTCCTGGCAAATACACTTCAATTTCACACCGTTGAGTTTTCTTCTGTGCAGTATGCTATCGACATACTGGTACATACTTGACTGTCGGGCTACTTTTTCCGCTTCTTCTTGCTCTTTGGGAAGTTCTCCTGTCTGAAGGAAATGGACAATCTGATGTGCCCATGCTGGAGCTTGTGGCTCGACAACAAGGACTAAAGGCACATCTGCTGCTGCAGGAACATCCGCTTCTATGACAAGGACTTGCGGCCCTGCCGGAGCTTGATGTTCCCCGGCAAGCTTGCCAGAGCAAAACTTGTCGGGAGCGTCTGCTTCAACGGAACAAACCATAAGGCTTGCCGGAGCAGACTGCCCCTCAGCATCCTTGGTGTTGATCTTGTGGACTTTCTTGACGGCGGCTTCCGGGAGCTCTGCCGGAAAGTAGTCACGAGAAACCAACTTCCTCTTCTTGCTTTGTCCAGTTGATGGTGTTACGGATGGTTGAGTCAACTTGAGCACAAAGATCCCTGGTTCCACAGGTAACTTTAGTGCGGCGCACTTTGATAGGCCATCAGCAATGTCATTCTGAGCTCTTGGGATATGCTCCATCTGTAGGCCGTCAAAGTGCTCTTCTAGCTTCCTCACTTCATCAACATATGCTTCCATCAATGGACTCTGGTAGTTCTTGTTCACTTGGCGGACGACAAGCTGTGAGTCACCCCTGACAATGAGCTTCTTGATCCCAAGGTTTGCTGCGATTCTGAGAGCGGCAAGCAATCCTTCATACTCTGCAGTATTGTTGGTTGCTTGCACCTTGGGAAAGTGCATCTGGACTACGTACTTGAGGTGCTCTCCGGTGGGCGCGACAAGCAGCACGCCCGCACCGGCGCCTTGCAGCGAGAAGGCACCATCAAAGTACATCAGCCACTCTTTGCTTGCCTCCTTGACGGGGATGCTCGTCTCTGGAATTTCTTCGTATGGTGTTGGCGTCCATTCTGCTATGAACTCTGCCAATGCTCTGCTTTGGATAGTTGAAGTGCTCTCAAACTTGAGGCCAAAGCTTGACAGTTCCAGCGCCCACTCGACAATCCTGCCTGTCGCTTCTGGATTTTGCAGTATCCTCTTCAGCGGAAAGCGAGTGACGACTGTGATCTCATGTGCTTGGAAGTAATGGCACAGCTTTATCGAGGCCATGAGGAGGCCGAAAAGCAACTTCTGCACACCAGAGTACCTTGATCTAGCCCCCTGTAGAAGGGAACTGACAAAGTAAACCGGATGCTGCACCATTCTCTTCTGCATCTTATCATGCTCCTGCGTAGATCCCTCTCTGTCGGGACCAGAGCTTGTCGGCGAAGCCCCCTGCTTGTCGCTGGATGCATCTGCCGTGGTTGCTGGCTCATCATCTGCCTCCCTCTCCGCCACTAACGTAGCACTAACCACTTGATTGGTTGCCGCTATATACAGTAGCAACTTCTCTTGCGGCTTAGGTGTGACAAGTGTTGGAGTGGAGGACAGGTATCTCTTCAAGTCCTGCAACGCAGCCTCTGCCTCCGGAGTCCATTTTATTGGACCCGCCTTTTTCAAAATTTTGAAAAATGGCAGGGCGCGCTCAGCAGATCTAGAGATAAACCTGCTGAGAGCAGCCACGCAACCGGCAAGCCTTCGTACATCCTTGACGTGCTTTGGTGCTTCGATCTGCTCAATGGCCTTGATCTTGTCGGGGTTGGCTTCAATTCCCCGCTGAGACACGAAGAACCCAAGAAGCATGCCGGAAGGGACTCCAAACACGCACTTCTCGGGGTTAAGCTTGAGGTTGATCTTGCGCAGATTTGCGAATGTCTCGTCTAAATCTTGCTTTTGACCACTATGTCATCCATGTAGGCTTCCACATTTCTGTGCATCTGCGGCTCAAAAGCGTGGTGGACTACCCTTGCGAATGTTGAACCAGCATTCTTCAAACCGAAAGGCATCCGTACGAAGCAGTACGTGCCACACGGGGTGATAAATGCGGTTTTCTCTTCATCCTCTTCTGCCATGAAGATCTAATGGTATCCTGAGTATGCATCAAGAAATGAAAGCAAATCACATCCGGCTGTGGAGTCAACAATCTGGTCAATGCGCGGCAAGGGAAATGGGTCTTTGGGACAAGCTTTATTAACATCAGTGAAGTCAATACAAAGCCTCCATTTCCCGTTAGCTTTGTGCACGACGACAGGATTGGCCAACCACGTGGGATGGAGCACTCCTCTAACAAGGCCTGCTGCTTCCAACTTCTTGATTTCTTCTGCGATGAATTCTTGGCGCTCCACTGCCTGTTTCCTGACTTTCTGCTTGACGGGCCGCGCATGAGGACAGACGGCAAGGTGGTGCTCAATTACATTCCTAGGAACACCGGGGATATCAGAGGGTTGCCACGCAAACACGTCGACATTCGCCCGCAGGAAACCAACGAGCGCGCTTTCCTATTTGGGGTCAAGAGTGGCACTGATGGTGAAGGTACCACCAGTGCCGTCCTCCTTGGCGGACACACTCTTGGTCTCAGGTGGAGCAGCTATTGCATTCTTACACTTGCCGGTGGAGCTCGATGGTGCGTCCTCGACGGTAGCGCAGCACTCCGAAGAGGTGCGCTTGCCGGAGTGAGCATCAGAGCTCTTGCCGGACTTGGTCTTCTTCTTCCCCCTGGGAGCTTCAGCGGCAAGTGTCCTGCGTTCTGCTGCGGCTGCTGCTTCCCGGTAGATCTTGTCGGCACAGATAAGAGCATCCTTCTTGTCGCCAGGGACAGAGATGACACTTATCGGGCCTGGCATTTTCAGTACATTGTACGCATAGTGAGAGGCTGCCATGAACTTGGCGAGTGTCGGACGGCCAAGGATTCCATTGTAAGGTAATGGAAAGTCAGCAACATCAAACGTGACCATCTCAGTCCTGAAGTTCAGCTCGCTGCCAAATGTTACCGGCAACGTGATCTTTCCCTTCGGCTTGCTCCTTCCCGGGTTGATTCCTTGAAATGTACCGGTCTCTTCGAGCTCGCTGTCAGGGATCTGGAGTTTCTGGAGCACCGCGGAGGAGATCAGGTTCAAGCCGGCCCCGCCGTCAACTAGCATCTTAGTGACCTTGAGGTTGCGGATTGTTCGTGAAACCAACATCGGCAAGCACCCGACCGCAGTTATGCGATCAGGGTGGTCCTCAATATCAAAAATGATAGGCGTGCTGGACCATTTCAGAGGCTTGCGTGACTCGACGGGTGGTTTTGCTGCATTAACTTCCCGCACCCACTGCTTGAGCTGACGGTGCGAGGTATGCAGAGAAGCACCACCGTCAACGCACAAGACCTCTGTGGCTTTCTGGAACTCCTGCTCATCAGTCTCCTCATCATCCATGTCTTCATCGTCGTTGTCATCTTCATCCTTGTCGCGGCCGCGAGGAGGTCTGTCTCCTTACCGCTGCTTGGCCTTGCTGCGGCGTCTTCCTCGGCCGGGACGTTTCTTGCCGGATCCCCCAGCACCTTCCCTGGCCTTCTCCTTGTCGCGCCGCTCGTATTCAGCTTTCTGTTGCTCAACAAGCTGCTCGACTTTCTTGCAGCTCTGGAGATCATGGCCCTTGGTGCGGTGGATCTTGCAATACTGCTTGTTGGTGCCGTCCTGCTTGTCGGCGACCGCCACCTCCGCGGCAACCTCCTTGCCGGAGTCACCAGCTTTGGCTTTCTTGGCGCCACCACCGTTGCCGGACTGCTCAAAAACTAGCACCTCTTTGCCTTTCCTCTTCCTGTTGTTCTGCCGCCGGTTTTTCCTTGCCGGGGCAGCATCTTCACTGTTAGATCCTCCCGCTCTTACATTCTCTCCGGGGAGTCTCCTCCCTTCCTCAGCACGTGCACACTTGTCGGCCAGTGCATATAACTCACTGACGTCCCTGATCTTGCACATCGCCATTTCCTCCCGCATCCTGCGGTTTCGCACGTTCTGATGGAACGTGCTGATCACCGCGGCAGGGTGGACGTCTGGGATGTTGTGCTGCACACTGCTGAATCTCTGAATGTACTTGCGCAGGGGCTCTCCTTCTTTCTGGGCGAGCAGATGAAGATCACTCTCCTGGCCATGAGGCTTGTGTCCGCCTGTGAAGGCGCCAACAAACTGATGGCACAGATCAGCCCAAGAGGATATGGAGTTGTCCGGCAAGTGCATGATCCAGGATCTGACGTTGGGCTTGAGCACCAGCGGGAAGTAGTTGGCAAGGATCTTGACATCCCGTCCCCCGGCAGCCTGCACCACAATGGTGTTGATGCTAAGGAACTCTGACGGATGTGTCTTGCCGTCGTACTTCTCCGGTATGTCTGGATTGAAGTTCTTCGTGCTGGGCCACTAGACTTGCCGCAGCTCACGAGTGAACGCAAGGCAACCTACCGCGTACGGCAGATCGCTTGGTTCCCCTGGCGCATGCATGTCAACAGAGGGACTAGCGCGCTTGTCGGATTGACGTCGCGCTTCTCTTTGGCGCTCGATGCGAGTTCGAGCGTCTTCTTGTTGTCGATCCTGAAGAACTTGGCGCTGATCGCGACGAGCTCGTGGATCCGACGATGCGGTGGAGTCGCTGTTGAGGTGGATCCGGCGAGTCGGTGATCTTGGCCTTCGGGGTGGTGATTGCATGGTAGTTGCACCTCCACCCGTCTCGTCGCCACCGGCTCGCGCCCGGCAACCCTGCCGCGGCGGTGACGCGCTCGGCCGCCGTGGAGTGTCGCCGCTGGCGTAGCCGATGAGACTCTGAATGGTGGCCCTCCATTCGTCGATCTTGTCCGACGTCGGAGGGTAATCTAGGAGCAGTTGAGCTCGGGCCAAAGCTTCTGCTGGAGTGGTGGGTGGCAGTGGCGGACGGCGCGAGGAGCGGGATGTGCTCGGACTTCTAACAATGTTAGAAGGAGCAGTATCTCGTCCAGGCGATCGTGCCCTGCTCGTGCCAGCACGCTGGCGCGCATGCTGGTCTTGAGCGCCCCGAGATACACCAGCTTGGTCTTGGCCTATCATGCGTATGGCACTGCCAGTGTCATGACGCCGTTGGTCTTGCGCCTCCTGAGATTGGCGCGGAACATGTACAGTCGCCGAGGTTTGTGCAGCTTTGTCTTTGGACCTGGCAGCATCATAAGCTTCCTCGTCGACATCCATTCTTCCGCCGGCGTCCATTCCACCACCCGTTTGCTCCAACGGTGGCGGAAGTGACGTGGACGGAGCGGCTACCGCCGAACTCTTCTTCTTCGGTGGCATGTTGATGAAGGGAATGAAGATCTAGCTCGTGTGAACGCCGGATCAGGTTCACACAATCTCGACGCCCCCTACCTGGCGCGCCAAAGATGTCGGGGAAACTGATCCACGAACACCTATGGGGCCGGCGGACTGAGCCCCTTTTCGGTTCGGCGGGGGGCGGAGATCACACGAAGAGCAGATCGAGGCGAAGCACATGAGCAGTTTACCCAGCTTCGGAGCTCTCCGCAGTGATAACACTCCTACTGCTGCTTGTTTGATTATCTTGTGTTCTTGCTCCAGAGAGAGAGCATAGTGTTTTTCTGGGTTCCGAACCAGTCGAACCTCCTCTACGTTGCGCATGGGCCTCCTTTTATACGCTAAAGGGGTCACCGACAGGTGGCAACGCAGAGAAGGGTACAAATGTAAAAAGTGAGGTGGTTGGTACAGCTACTTGTACAGTGCACCCTACCTAACCCTGACGGCAGGGGACAAGGGCATTAAATGCCCGTCTGAGTCGCCCAAACAGTGCAGAAAAGGACCGTTAGGGGCGCCACCGTTCGCCACGATGGCGATCTTGTCAGCTTCGCATGCCACTGCGCACCGCTGGCTGCACAGCCTCCCACCACGCGCGCCTGGAGAGGCCCCCAGAGCGACACGTTGGTGGATGTGCTGGAGCATGGGCACAGAGTGGCCGCCTGCCGCGGCAAGCGCCTTGCCGCTGCTGTTATCTTGTCGGGTCCGGAAGCTTGTCGCTCACCGGGCCTCGAGGTACCTTGGTTGGTCTTCCCGGCAAGCTCCTCTTGCCGGGGCCTTGTTGCCTTGCCGGAGCGCGTGGCACGTTGCGGCAAGTTCCTTGGTGTGCCTTGGTTGGCCTTCCCGGCAAGCTCCTCTTGCTGGAGCCTTGTCTCCTGAGCTTAAATACTTTGTTCTTGAATGGCTCCAAGGGAACCATGGAGGATCTTGGCGTTCGCCCGGCAAACCTTGCCGCGGGGTGCTGCAACTGCCCGTGCACAAGTTCGGGGTACTAGGGTAACCCTATTCTAGTACACCGACAACCTTGTTGCTATATGTCCCGCATGTCGGCAAAAGGATGAACAAAGCTCACGTCTTAAATGGGAGAACATAGATTCGCGATGAACGAGAAGGAGCAACAAACCTCACAGTGGAGCATGTGCACTCATAATATTTTATATTATTCGGCAATATAAAATCAACCAAATCTCTCCATGTTCCTATACCATTCTATAGTATGAGAATAACTTTGAATGTAAGCCATTGATTCACTCTATCCAATGGTCATAGTTGGAAAATCCAATCAAAACCAAGCATTGGATCAACTCTTTTAGTGCTTAGATTGTTGCCACCTGCCCACCTAGCCCACCTATACATCCGCTCACGTGTGATGACCACAGGAGCTATCCACTCAGATTGTATGTTAAAAAAATCATGCAAACACGGCCGATTATACTGTGAGTAGGTGGCCATGCGCTTGTCTCTTCACCTCTTCCGGAATACAAATAATATGATGATGGTAGTACTATAGTATATATGTACTTCTGGCAATCTGACACCGAATGACTGCTGCACGTCCACCACTTGTACTATAAAGCCCACTATAATTGTAAGCAGAAGCTTCTCCTCGTGCTGCGAGCAACCGCGCGCGCATGGACGAGGGAGAGGGCGTAGCAAGCAAGCTTCTCATAATTCTGCGAGTTGACGGGAGACATCAAAGTTACCTATTTAGTCCATGGCTACCACCCCGTGCGCCGTCTACATACATGATTCACATGCCATCGAGGGGAAAAATTATTGCCTAGTACGTGCCATGGAAGTGCAAGACTCACTTAAGCACTACTTATCTCCATTTTCTTGCATGACGTAAAAAGAGAGTGGAAGAACATAGATTCCCGTCGACCAAGAAGGAGCAAGGAACCTCGCGGTGGAGCGTCTGCACTCATAATATTTTGTATTGTTTAGCCATATAAATGAACCAAATCTCTTGTCTAGCTGGTTCGCGCGTTTTCCCCTATTTTTTGCCGCCTGCCCACCTATAGAACCACCTCACGAGGACCAATTCGTCTCCAAACATCAAGGGAGGCGGTTGAACCGAACAAGTCTAACTTGTTTTTAGTGTTTACATTAACGTGGCATCGAAAGGGTGTGATAGCTCACTCTGGCAAAATAATTGACTACCACGTAGGCATACTTGAGCATGGGGCCCACTTGTCAGCGTGCTAGACGGAGGAAGGAACACACCACAAAATTTAGCGCAGCGGAAGGGTGCGAATCGATTGGCTCACGTGTGATGACCATTGGAGCAATCCAGTCAGATTACATTATGTTAAAAAATTCGTGCAAACACGGTCTGTTATACAGTGAGTAGGTGACCGTGCGCTTGGCTCTTCGCCTCTTCCGAAATTCGAACAATGATGATGGTACTACAATGTACTCCTACTTCTGGAAATCTCACACCAAATGAACTGTTGCACGTCCACCGCCTGTATTAAGCGCACTATCGTAAAGCAAAAGCTTATCCTCGTCCTGCGAGCCACCGCGCGCCCACGTGAGCGAGGGAGAGGTCGTACTAGTAGTAAGCAAAGATTCTCCTTCTTTATTTCAAAAAAAGCTTCTCCTTGTTTGTGAGTTGACGGGACACATCAGAAGTAGCGTATTAGTCTCCAAAAAGGGCTGACCATGTCCATGGCTACCATCCCGTGCTCCGTCATTTAGTGTGTGCATGATTCACGTTCCATTGAGAAAATAATGTCTCGTATGTGCCATCGAATAGAATAAATTAATTTATAAAAAACGTGCCACTATGTCATGATGAAACTTTGATTCGCCCGCGCATGGTTCCCATGAACAACTACTACACTCGCCAAATTATCTGGTGAGCTGCCTCTTCGTACAGAAATGAGCTCATCGTGTACCCGCGCGTGAGTATTGGGGAAAGAGGCAAAGAGTACCTGCGTTGGTGCCTGCACCTCTTGTCTTCGTGCTCGTATTCCTTTTAAACACGGCAGCCCAGTGTAGTTACATCATACATGGCCAACCCACGCTATCACCATATTTCTTGGCCTCCGTGCGACACCTACTCTCACAAAAATGGTTCAGATTTTTCTAGGACAACATTAGGTCACTGAACTAAATCATATTATATTTGCATTTGGGCATTTCAATGATATATAATATTTCAAATGTCGAAATAATCATGAACTAAAATGTTTGATGTTGGAAATAATCCAAATAGTGGCCTTGAGCAGTTTCATGATTTTTGAGATTGTTTTGGTATTTTTAATAAAGCCCTAAAGTTGCAGAATAAAAGAAAACAAAAATAAAAAAATAGAGAGGAAGCACACCTGGGCCAACTTACCTGGCTGACCCAGGTCCTATGCAGCCCAGCTGTGGCCCATCACTCTAGCTAGCTCAGCCCAGCCGCCCCACCATCTTCAACCTCCTGCCAGTAGGTAGGAGGGCGTGTGCTCGCCGCGCGAGCGCTACCTCCACCCTGCCTGGCTTCCCTCCCGTTGCCCTGGACCAACCTCGCGTCGCCACACACTTCCCTTGACCCCATTCATCTCTCCCCTCTCTCTCACTGGACCCCCTCCCCCTTCTCTACTCGCTTCCGAGCGGAGCCCGTCGCCACGTTCACCATAGCCGCAGCCACCGCCTCGCCCTCGCCTCTCCGACGTGCCCCCGAGCTCCGCCATGTCGCCCTCATCCTCTCCGTCGCCTCACGCAACCAGAAGAGCCCCGACGAGCCGTCCCCGACTCTCTCTTCCTCCTTCGGCCATGGAGATTGCCGGCAACCTTCCTGTCACACCCTGATTTTCATGCCACAACACTTGAGCTAATAAATCATGATAAAGTGTGGTTTGACAAAAAACTTTTGCATCAATTGGCTTTTATTTGGAGTTGGTTTTCTCTCTGTGTTTTTCAAGTGCTCTTTAAAGTCAACACAACTCCACCTTCCATACTTCATCTCCTTGCCCCAAACTTCTGCCCAATGATCATGCCATTTATATAGAGCAATATAGTATTTTCTTACAAAAATAATTTGGCCAAAAAGTATTTTCAAAAATTATTTTTCCAAAAACCCCCGAATTGAGGTTTGCACTGCAAGTACTTGATTTGGGGTATGAAAAATATTTCAAAGAGTATATTTGAAACATATTAGATATAGGACTTCCATAAACCACAAAAATATAATTTTAGAAGTTATTTTCCTATTTTACTTAAAGGCTTTTTCTTTAGGCCAGAAATGGTCTTTAATAGGTTAAAATTATTTTAATACATTAAAAATATTTGTGAAAATTTAGGGAAACTCAGTGGAGATATATTGTACATATATAAGAGTTTCAACACATGGTCATGTTCAAAATATTGGTCAAACCCCTCAAAAACCCTTTCTGGATATTTCAAGCTTTTGAAATATTTACAAAGGAAATATTCTATAAAAATTCCAAGAAAATTCTAGCATGTCACATATGACATATTAGATGATCTTGCCAAGTATCATGTCTTGGAGAACAATATAACATCATCAAATCCCCTCAAAACCATTTCTGTCCATTTTGAAGTTTGAGCAACTTTACATTGCCATACATTTCCAAATGTTCTCAAACCTTGTGAACATGCTCGAATGTTCTAATTATTCATCTAGGCCAAGTGGCACAAGTTGGAGAACAAGTTAACCTGATCAAAGTGCCCGAAAACCCTCTCTATCCAGAATCAAATTTGAATAACTTTACATTGTCAACTTTCTCATTTTGCTCTCAACTTTTGTGAGCATGTTCACATGACCAAATGAGGCCGCTACACCAAGTGGTGCAACAAGGAGATGTGATTTGCTCGACTAGATCTACACAAGTTCATTTCTGCTAATTTCTAGGGTTTACAAAAGTTGCATTGGCAACTTTGCCCAAATAAACTCAATCTTGGTGGAACCTCTTATTTTATCATTCCATTTTACCCTGTCAAGCCTCATGACAAGAGGAGTTCATCTTCTTTCCCAAATCAACAACAAACACCTTCTGCCATTTTCCTAAAAACACTATTCTTACCACTTCCACTCTTCTGCATGGCCTCCACTTTTTACCACAACCCCTACAAGTCCTCCTCTACCTCCAGTAACAATGGCTGCATCTCAGCTCAATGATTGAGGGGTGAAACCACCTCATTTACCCCTCTAGACAGCCCCTTTGCCCCCTCTCTCTCAACCCCACTCCTCTCCTACTAGATCCCCGGGGCATCCAATGCTCCTACCCTCTTCTTTAATTCCCCCTAGAGCTACCAGGCATGCCTGGCCGTGCCCACTTTGCCAAAAAAATGGCATGCCGGCCATTTGCACGCTCTGGAGCGCGCTACAGGGCGCTCCCGCACTATAGACGCCCCCTACCAACCACCTACGGCCACCTCCGTCCACCTCCGGCCACCTTGGGCCTCCCCAGCGCGCCGGACGATGCGCCTCGGCATCCGCAGCACGCTAAGCCTTGGTCCCCCTCTTCCTTCTCCCTCCTACGGCCTCCCCCACACGCGCGCCATGGCCGCCCGAGAGCTCCAATGAGCACACTCACACGCGCGGCGCCTCTGGCCCCTCCTGCTCCCTCTCTTCCTTCCCCTGGTCGTGGACCACCTCCACAAACGCCCCAGACACGCCCACGTGCGCCCCGGTGGCCTCCAGCAACGGCTAGAAGCTCGCTGGCGCACGAGCCACAGTGCATCGCGCCCCTCCTATTTAAGGCCACCCCGGACCCCGTTCTCTCCATCCCATGAGCTCTCTCGCCTCCTAGCGATCACCAACAGAGCCCCAGCTCCCCTCCCCCCTCTCTGTGCTCAGGATCGAGCCGAGCGCCGCCGCCTCAGGTCACCGGTGTTTGCTCGATCTGGAACCGCAGCGAGCCCCTGAATCCTTCCCCCTCCTTTTCCCCTTTGTTTGCAGCCGGAGTCGACCGGAACAGCCACCGCCCGACGCACCTCCGCCATGCTTCCTTGTCGCCGGCGAACCAGGAAACTCCGACGATGTCCACCACCACCACCCGAACGACGACTCCACACTGAGTCCAACCGTGCTGTCAGCTCGACCCGCCATGCCCTACATCGCCGCCGGTGAGCATGCCGTCCCTCTGGTCGCGAGGCAAGAGATGACAGGCGAGCCCCGCCTGTCATACTCACCTCTCTCTCGCCCCTCTCTCTCCCACTGGCAGCTGGGGCCCGCCCGTCAGGTTTAAAAATCTGGCGCGCGCGCGTGTGCCGGCTCGGCTGGGCTGCATCGCTGGCTGGGCCGCCGCCCTGCGGCTGTTCTCACCCAGCAGGCACAGTGCCCCTTCCCCTTTTTCTTTTCTGTCAGACTTGCAAAGATTCCTCTGGACTAAATATTAATCCAAATGAAATAATTCCAGTTCCTAAATTTTTGTAAAAATCCCACGTATTTAATTGGGCAACTTTCATTCAAATCCAACAACCTTTTCTTCACTGTAAATATTTAAATGTGATTTTAAGCATTTAAATATACCTTTGTAAATCCATTTCTTCTATTCTGCTACTCCAATTACAGAACTAGGAATTTTCCCCTTCTTAGTGTTCACCGTAGTATTTAACAAAAATGAGTTGACATTTTTCTGAGCACTTTGGTTTTTCTGTTTTACTATTGCCTTATTTTCTCGTTATTTTCTTGCGATGTTTAGATCCCTTATTTGACGAATTTGCTGAAGAAGGAGGAGAAGGATTTGAAGACCTCGAAGAACAAGCCAATCAAGGCAAGCAGCCCTTTGACCATGTCACCCCTCTTGTTCATCGGTACCCTTTTTCCGATTGCATGATGATGAAATATGACATTGGTAAAACTTGTTGTGAACCACCCCACGATGCATACCCCTACTCATGACCTTACCTTGTTCATGATTGCATTTTCAATAGACTAGTTGATGCATAATGATGCATGTGTACCATGAACTCTTCATGGTTACATTCTTTTAAAAACCCCATCGGGTGCCCCTAATGCCCTTTGGAGATGTTGAACTAAGGTCACCACTTCAGGAAGAAGTGGTGTACCAAAGAGAACTTTTGGTGGGTGTGTGTAAAATGATGTATGAGATTTATGTGTGACTACCGTCCCAACCAAACATGTGCAACCACTCTACCCCTCTATGGGACGGGGCATTATTGATTACTTAGGCTGATACTAGCATGGTGCCCACATTACTAGTGACGGGGGTGACTTGAGGTCACTCTCGGGACGGGGTCGTGCTTGAATAGGCGGCCATGACTGTTTTCACAGGGCACCGGACACACCGTTGGTCCCTTCATGTATGCGTAATAATGTGAAAAGGGCAAAGTCCCACGATCTTTTGCTTATACACGAGGGCCGTGTATCAACGAGTGGACCCTATGTTAGTGTCGTCTAGGGAAAGGTAATGATCGGGTGCTTCCCCCGAGTACTTGAGGTACTGCGGGATCGTTGATGACACGAAAGCTTCCCGGATCTTGTGGGTAAAGTGCGCAACCTCTGCAGAGTGTCAAACTATTCGAATAGCAGTGTCCACGGTCATGGACAGTTGGGAGGTGCTACTTAAACTATGTCCAGAAATTTTACAATCTCTGTGCATGTGTGGAAGATAACTATTTGTGTCAAGGTGGTGACTTGACATGTTGAATGAAATGGCATTTATTCAAACCCTATTTGTGTTGATATCTGTAACCTGTTCTCAAGGTTTACCCATGTTCATTGATGCATATCTCACAGGTTGATAGGACATCTAAACTAGCTTGAAGCTAGGCTGCTTACTTGTTGTACAATTGCATTGTTACTTTGAACCAAATCATGGGATGCTTGCGAGTACATTCAAAGTACTCATTGGCTTGCCACTTTTTATTTAATTGACCAGGCATGGAAGAGCAGGAGTTCGAGGAAGAGTTCTTTGGTGATGAACAGGGAAACTAGGACGCTTCCCAGTCAGAATGCCTATAGGGTTAAGGCAGATGGCATGGGTTCTACTTATCAACGAAGATTTCCGCTGCTTAAGATTATTTGGTATTCAACCCCTGTGGCTTTATCTATGTAAGACTTGACCATAATGGTCATAATTTGTGTAAGACGGTATGTATGGATGTAAGACTCTTGTTATTCAGCTTCTGTGTGTTCAGTGAGTATTGATCTCTGGGATCACTGTACACGTGCATTCGGTGATCATGACTTATGAGTCGGGGTCCCCACAGAGCTGGTATCAGAGCCATCCTGACTGTAGGAAGCCTTAGTTAGCATGGACATTAGTTAGCTTGAGACCATCTAAACTTCTCTTCTTTTCTAAAGCTTACCCAACCCAAAATATATTTTTCCCTATTGACCCCTCCCATTCAACCTTTGTAGATGGCCGTCGCCCCCTTGAGACTCCTTACGACAGGATTTCCATCACTCCTAAGAGATTGCCTCCAACAATGCCACTATCCCTTGCTGCCCATATACACCCTGCATGAACTAGAAAATGATGTGTTCAAGAAGGAGTTCTACGCCAAGGTTTTTGTGCCTGCCAAGACCTCACCTTAGGGGTGTTTCTTCGTTGGACCACCTATGCCAACAAGAGACCTAGCCATTCAACAAGTGGCATACGAAGCTCTCCTCCGTCTTCGAGACCTCCTTCCAGAAATGAAAGAAGAACATGCCACCCGCTACCTGCCTGGCAAGAGCAGATTTGGAGCTCCGACTCAAGTAATGATTTCCCCAGAAGACGAGGATCCAACCCTCAAGTACCAGATCCGTTTCGTCAACGCAGGAGACTACCTTCTATGCCACCTTACCGAAGCATTTCTCAAGGCTCGCCAAGATCTCCCTTCACTTCTGCACCTCCACTGCCTCGAGAAGAAGAAGGTGGTCGAGCAAAAACAGCAAATCACTGCCCTAGAAGCCAACAATTTTAATCAGGAGCAGCAAATCAAGGAACTTCAGAAAGCGCGCGACCAAATCCCACACAAAAGGCATAGGAATGGATTTCCATATCCACCTCATAGAGGATCATCGTCAGGCCCCCGAGGACAATACCCAAGACTGAATAGCAACCCTTTTGCCTCCATCACATGTCATGTGTGTGGTGAACTCAGGCATATTAATTGGATGTGTCCCAACAAGCAGCCGACTGTGGCATGTCCATTGGCACCCAGGAGAACCTAGAAGCTGAAGACCGAACACCTTTCTCTCAAAGTGACGAAGCAAGCACGACTACTGAATCTGAGGACCCCTAGGGTAGGATGAGTCGTGTACCCCTATGTGCAGTCGAGTCCATATGATGGTTCAAATGAAACCATGTTGAGTGTTGCTTGTTCTTATCTATTTGTGTTTTGATATAAGTTTCACTTTTGCCTTAGGCATCATGTATGCAACTATATGACCTATATTATCTTAATGAAATTGTGTGTGGCCTTTTTGGCACCTGTTTGTTGGCACCTGCACTATAGAACCCCCCCTTTAAGCATTTCCCCCCATCTATGATGCTTTTCCCTCTCATCCCTCTCTCCTCAATGGAAGACCGGCGAGACAAGGTACACCAAGGATTCTACTTCGGTGACCAACTAGCACTGGAGATTTTTGCTGCAGCCTCCTCGACCAACAGCAGCACAGTAGAGTTATGTTTACCTCTCACGATTAGAAACCCATCCCTAGACCCTTCGAGACTTCACGATATAACCCAGCTCGAATCCCTAACCAAGTGCTTAACCCACAAAATTGCAAGAGAACCAGCTAAGCCTCCATAACCTTGCACTGGTTCATTAGGGAACTAGTGGATATAGTGAACGAGCACATTATCATCCCAAGATAGCACCAGAACTGACGATGCCATAGGGTAGACCTATTCGACGATATTGAAATAGGGCAAATGACTTGATGACATTATATCAGAGACCTTGAGGGATTATCCGAGACTTCTTTGTGGATTATAAGGTTTTCATGTTAGTTGATGAACTTGGTGGGATCACATTAATAGAGTAGCATAGAATTCATTACCCGGGGAGTAAATTGGATTTTGTAGGATAATTATGATCGCACGATGAAATTCTTCAAGGTATAAGGATTTGGCTTAGCCAGGAGATATTGATAGAAGATAGCTAACCATGATATTTGGATTAAATAGGTGAACCTATTGGAGTCTAGATGCTGAGTAGGTCTATATGGTTCGGAGTAAATTGGATTTATACCGATGATCTCAATTACGATACGATGTTTCTCGGTGGATAATAAACTAGGAGATTGGATTAATTGTCGGAGATGATTTAGGGATCTATATAAGCTTGGGGTTGGAAGTTATTTGACCCCGATGGTGGGAATTGGTGGATTGATTATAGTAGAGATAGCTCTTTCAAGTATTGGGGATTATAGGACATTAGAAGATCGTGTGGAACACCATAGACATTGGATTTGTAGTGGTTAATGGAAGTTAATGGGCTGTTGGAGTTGACTCATAGGAAGGAAACAAGATCTTGGAGTGGCATACGATGTGATTCCTTAGGATAGGGATGCAATATCTTGGACCTTGGAAGAATAGGCTGAGCCCTTGGATTGTCGTGTTTAATTCAGTTTGGCAGTTGTATGTTCTACCCATGGATTTTTACATGAGGATAGCCATACACCTGAGTTTGGAGATGGTAGACATATATGATTTTGTTAGACCTCCTCTCGAGAGTCATGAGGATATGAATCACATGAGTGATGATTGGAGTTGACCTATACGAAATGATGCTATCAGTGATATGATGTGATTTGTTTAAAGGACTAGATAGCACAATTGGCATCTCAGAAACCGTGCTTAAAGATAAGATGATAAATGTTCACTCGCACACTAGAATCCTTGAAACCCTTACGCCCTACCAAGCTACAACATGGTCGGATCAGGACCTTAGGGCCTTGACACTAGATCTAGAACACCTTGGCCCACACTCAACAAAAACCACCACTAATTCCCCAGCCTACTTTATGTACCCCGTGAACAAATTCTTCATGGAG
Source organism: Triticum aestivum (assembly GCF_018294505.1). Taxonomy (NCBI): domain Eukaryota; kingdom Viridiplantae; phylum Streptophyta; class Magnoliopsida; order Poales; family Poaceae; genus Triticum; species Triticum aestivum. The sequence goes on along the minus strand of NC_057804.1, from coordinate 199,178,074 downwards.
TGCTTAGACAAGATAGTTGTCATCATCATTTGGTGACCTACTTGTCCACCCGAAGCTGGAAGAAGAGCCGTTAAGCTAGTCAAGGAACATTTGAAGACCGCCATGCCAAGGAGGAAGAACTACACCCAGCACCATCGTCAAGAAGTAAACTTTCTCGTCGAAGACCAGGTGTATCTGCGAGCCACTTCTCTCTAAGGAACCAAGCATTTCCATGACAAGGACACCCACACCAAGATTCATCGGCCCCCTTCGAGATCACCCCAAGATTGAACAACCCCCCTGAGAGATCACTACGAGACGAAGAGAAGACAGTTACCAGCTGGAGTTGCCACCAGAGTTACCTGATGTGCACAACGCTTTCCATGCATCACAACCCCGGAAGTGTTTCCAACTTCCTAACTTGCCTGATCTCTACGAGGGCATTGACCATCGAGCCATCGACCCCTAGCCCAATCTAACCTACCAGGAGCTGACCATTAGCAACCTAGATCAAGAAGAGTGTCATACATGAAGCCACACCATCAAGTACTTCAAGCTCAATGGAGCACTACACGGAAGGAGAAGCAACATGAGGACTTGAAGACTACCCCAGATCCAAGTTTCTGTATCCCTTTCCGCACATAGTTTGGGAATCTCGGGGCCGAGATTCTTGTAAGGGGGTAGGTCTGTCACACCCTGATTTTCATGCCACAACACTTGAGCTAATAAATCATGATAAAGTGTGGTTTCATAAAAAAACTTTTGCATCAATTGACTTTTATTTGGAGTTGGTTTTCTCTCTATGTTTTTGAAGTTCTCTTTAAAGTCAACACAACTCCACCTTCTATACTTCATCTCCTTGCCCCAAACTTCTTCCCAATGAGCATGCCATGTGTATAGAACAATATAGTATTTTCTTACAAAAATAATTTGGCCCAAAAGTATTTTCAAAAATTAGTTTTCCAAAAACCCCTGAATTGAGATTTGCACTGCAAGTACTTGATTTGGGGTATGAAAAATATTTCAAAGAGTATATTTGAAACCTATTAGATATAGGACTTCCATAAACCACAAAAATATAATTTTAAAAGTTATTTTCCTATTTTATTTAAAGGCTTTTTCTTTAGGTCAGAAATGGTCTTTAATAGGTTAAAATTACTTTAATACTTTAAAAATATTTGTGAAAATTTAGGGAAACTCAGTGGACATATATTGTCCATATATAAGAGTTTCAACACATGGGCATGTTCAAAATATTGGTCAAACCCCTCAAAAACCCTTTCTGGATATTTCAAGCTTTTGAAATATTTACAAAGGAAATATTCTCTAAAATTCCAAGAAAATTCGAGCATGTCACATATGACATATTAGATGATCTTGCCAAGTATCATGTCTTGGAGAACAATATAACATCAACAAATCCCCTCAAAACCATGTCTGTCCATTTCGAAGTTTGAGCAACTTTACATTGCCAAACATTTCCAAATGTTCTCAAACCTTGTGTAAATGCTCAAATGTTCTAATTATTCATCTAGGCCAAGTGGCACAAGTTGGAGAACAAGTTAACCTGATCAAAGTGCCCCAAAACCCTCTTTGTCCAGAATCAAATTTGAACAACTTTACATTGTCAACTTTATCATTTTGCTCTCAAATTTTGTGAGCATGTTCACATGACCAAATGAGGCCACTACACCAAGTGGTGCATCAAGGAGAAGTTATTTGCTCAACTAGATCTACACAAGTTCATTTCTGCTAATTTCTAGGGTTTACAAAAGTTGCATTGGCACCTTTGCCCAAATAAACTCAATCATGGTGGAACCTCTTATTTTCTCATTCCATTTTACCCTGTCAAGCCTCATGACAAGAGGAGTTCATCTTCTTTCCCAAATCAACAACAAACACCTTCTGCCATTTTTCTAAAAACACTATTCTTACCACTTCCACTCTTCTCCATGGCCTCCACTTTTTACCACAGCCCCTAGAAGTCCTCCTCTACCTCTAGTAACAATGGCTGCATCTCAGCTCAATGATTGAGGGGTGAAACCACCTCATTTACCCCTCTGGACAGCCCCTTTTCCCCCTCTCTCTCAACCCCACTCCTCTCCTACTGGATCCCCAGGGCATCCAATGCTCCTCCCCTCTTCTTTACTTCTCCCTAGAGCTACCAGACATGACTGGCCATGCCCACTTTGCCAAGAAATGGCATGCCGGCAATTTGCACGCTCTGGAGCGCGCTACAGTGCGCTCCCGCACTGTAGACACCCCCTGCCAACCACCTTCGACCACCTCGGGCCTCCCCAGCGCACCCAACGATGCGCCTCGGCGTCCGCAGCATGCTAAGCCCTGGTCCCCCTCTTCCTGCTCCCTCCTACGGCCTCCCTCACACACGTGCCATGGCCGCCCGGGAACTCCAATGAGCACACTCACACACGCCATGGCCCCTGTGGCCTCCAGCAACGGCTAGAAGCTCGCCGGCGCACGAGCCACGGTGCACCATGCCCCTCCTATTTAAGGCCACCCCGGACCCCGTTCACTTCATCCCTTGAGCTCTCTCGCCTCCTAGTGATCACCAGCAGAGCCCCAGCTCCCCTCCCCCTCTCTGTGCTCGGGATCGAGCCGAGCGCCGCCGCCTTGGGTCACCGGTGTTTGTGCGGTAAGAGCCTCCCCCGCCGCTCCTTTCGCTCGATTTGGAACCGCAACGAGCCCCTGACTCCTTCCCCCTACTTTTCCACTTTGTTTGCAGCCGGAGTCGACCTGAACAACCACCGCCCGACGCACCTCCGCCATGCTTCCTCGTCGCCGGCGAACCAGGCAACTCCGGTGACGTCCACCACCACCACCCGACCGGCGACTCCACGCTGAGTCCAACCGTGTCGTCAGCTCGACCCGCCGTGCCCTACATCGCCGCTGGTAAGCACGCCGGCCCTCTGGTCGCGAGGTTAGAGATGACAGGCGGGCCCCGCCTGTCATCCTCACCTCTCTCTCGCCCCCTCTCTCTCCCACTGGCAGCTGGGGCCCGCCCGTCAGTTTTAAAAATCTGGCACGCGCGCGCGCGTCGGCTCGGCTGGGGCGCGTCGCAGGCTATACCGCTGCCCTGCGGCTGTTTTTGCCCAGCAGGCATAGTGCCCCTTCCCCTTTTTATTTTCTGTCAGATTGCAAAAATTCCTCTGGACTAAATATTAATCCAAATGAAATAATTCCAGTTCCTAAATTCTTGTAAAAATCCCACCTATTTAATTGTGCAACTTTCATTCAAATCCAACAACCTTTTCTTCACTGTAAATATTTAAATGTGATTTTAAGCATTTAAATATACCTTTGTAAATCCATTTCTCCTATTCTGCTACTCCAAATCCAGAACTAGGAATTTTCCCCTTCTTAGTGTTCACCCTAGTATTTAACAAAAATGAGTTGACATTTTTCTGAGCACTTTGGTTTTTCTGTTTTACTATTGCCTTATTTTCTCGTTATTTTCTTGCGACGTTTAGATCCCGTATTTGACGAAGTTGCTGAAGATGAAGGAGGAGAAGGATTTGAAGACCTTGAAGAACAAGCCAATCAAGGCAAGCAGCCCTTTGACCATGTCACCCCTCTTGTTCATTGGTACCCTTTTTCCGATTGCATGATGATGAATTATGACGGTGGTAAAACTTGTTGTGAACCACCCCACGATGCATACCCCTACTCATGACCTTACCTTCTTCATGATTGCATTTTCAATAGACTAGTTGATGCATAATGATGCATGTGTACCATGAACTCTTCATGGTTACATTCTTTCAAAAACCCCATCGGGTGCCCCTAATGCCCTTGGGAGATGTTGAACTAAGGTCACCACTTGAGGAAGAAGTGGTGTACCAAAGAGAACTTTTGGTGGGTGTGTGTAAAATGATGGATGAGATTTATGTGTGACTACCGTCCCAACCAAACATGTGCAACCACTCTACCCCTCTATGGGACGGGGCATTATTGATTACTTAGGCTGATACTAGCATGGTGCCCACATTACTAGTGACGGGGGTGACTTGAGGTCACTCTCGGGACGGGGTCGTGCTTGAATAGGCGGCCATGACTGTTTTCACAGGGCACCGGACACACCGTTGGTCCCTTCATGTATGCGTAATAATGTGAAAAGGGCAAAGTCCCACGATCTTTTGCTTATACACGAGGGCCGTGTATCAACGAGTGGACCCTATGTTAGTGTCGTCTAGGGAAAGGTAATGATCGGGTGCTTCCCCTGAGTACTTGAGGTACTGCGGGATCGTGGATGACAAGAAAGCTTCCCGGATCTTGTGGGTAAAGTGCGCAACCTCTGCAGAGTGTCAAACTATTCGAATAGCAGTGTCCACGGTCATGGACAGTTGGGAGGTGCTACTTAAACTATGTCCAGAAATTTTACAATCTCTTTGCATGTGTGGAAGATAACTATTTGTGTCAAGGTGGTGACTTGACATGTTGAATGAAATGGCATTTATCCAAACCCTATTTGTGTTGATATCTGTAACCTGTTCTCAAGGTTAGCCATGTTCATTGATGCATATCTCACAAGTTGATAGGAAATCTTAACTAGCTTGAAGCTAGGCTGCTTACTTGTTGTACAATTGCATTGTTACTTTGCACCAAATCATGGGTTGCTTGCGAGTACATTCAAAGTACTCATTGGCTTGCCACTGGTTATTTAATTGACCAGGCATGGAAGAGCAAGAGTTCGAGGAAGAGTTCTTTGGTGACGAACACGCGAACTAGGACGCTTCCCAGTCAGAATGCCTGTAGGGTTAAGGCAGATGGCATGGGTTCTACTTGTGAACGAAGATTTCCGCTGCTTAGGATTATTTGGTATTCAGCCCCTATATGGATGGTTATATCTATGTAAGACTTGACCATAATGGTCATAATTTGTGTAAGACGGTATGTATGGATGTAAGACTCTTGTTATTTAGCTTCTGTGTGTTTAGTGAGCATTGATCTCTGGGATCACTGTACACGTGCATTCGGTGATCACGACTTATGAGTCGGGGTCCCCACACTTCCGCCGTCACAAACCCCTCCCTGAGCTCGCTGACCCCTCCCCGACACTTCTGTGAGCTCCTGCTCCCAACCCCTCTTATCCCCACCTCGATTGCGCCTTGTAGCTTCCATTCTCACTAGAGCTGAAGCTCGCCGCCGCCAAGCCATGTCACCGCCATGGCCACAGCCACTGCAGCTTGCAGCAGAGCACGTCACCGCACTCCGCGCGCTCCCAGGAGCCTAATGCACACACCCATTCATCTCCCCGTTCCTCGTAGTTCCATCTCGCTCCACACCCGAATTCCGGCCGCCGCTGAGTTCGACGCCGCGCTCAACTCCAGTCGTCACAGCCTCTGCCGCTTGCACAAATGGATGTAGCGCACTTCGAGCAGCACGCAGAGCTCCTCTGCCGCTCTTTTGGTCACAGGAGGGCAAAACCCGACGCCCTCCGCCATATTTGGCTCCGCCGGCGACGAGCCGCGGGTCAACTCCAGTGAGTTGACCCGGGTTTGACCATAGTTTGACACCCCCTGGCTGACTGGCGTATGGGCCAGGCCCCTGTTTAATTAACTATTAGATTAAGTAGCATTAACTAACTTAGTTAATTAGTTAAGCCATTGACATGTGGGCCCAACCGTTCTGACATTTTGTTAGGGTTAGCTTAGCACTAGCTAACTCAGTTAACTAACTAAGTCACTGACCAGTGGGTCCCACTGGTCAGGTTTGACCTAGACCGCACAGTTGACCTACTAATGTAGTGCTGATGCAGTAATGCCTCTTCAAGATTTATTCTTATTCATGAAATTCTAGAAATTGTTGCAAACTTCAAAAAATCATAGAAATTAATCTGTAACTCCAAATGCAAAGATTTACATATGAAAAATGATCAGAAAAATCCAATATATCCATATGTACTAGTTTCATGCATGTTTAAGCAACTTAAACTTGATGTTTAGTGAAAATATGATAAAGCACTATTTAACTTCATAAGATGAGTTCGGGGTTGAACCTTTGCTTCAAAATAGCTCAAACCCATCTGGTTGTAGTTGCATTAGCCTAACACACTCATTTTGGCATGTCATGATCATGTATCATATTGTGCATTGCATTGATTGTGTTCTTCCTTGTTTGCCGGTATTTGTCCCCTCTCAGTGGACGTGGCTTCGATGATGAGATCGATGAGACCGATGAAGAACTATACTATCTTCATAAGTGCCAGGCAAGCAAAACCCCCTTGTTCATTCCGATACAATCCCACTCTCTTGCTCCTGCTCTCTTTTACTGCTTTAGGACAATAACGATTCATCTGTTACATGTTGCGGTAGTTGAACCCCTTTCCATTGCATGACCTGTCATTGCCACAGTAAATAAATGAAACCCACTAGCATGAGTAGGATTGTTTGAGCCATGTTGTGCCTACTCGTTCATGCTTGTTAGTCATGCCTACTACTGCTTAGAATTGAGTCAGGTCTGATTCATCGGGGATGAATTGGAATGTTGTGAACATGTCCTACTCTTGAGAGATAAGTGTGTGAACACGATTTGGTAAAGGTACTGGTGAGAGGCCATGTAGGAGTACATGGTGGGTTGTCTCATTGAAACCGTCCTGAGGAATTGAGTTCTGTGTTTGTGATCCATGAACAACTACTACCACATGTTGGGCCCTGAAATATGACCTTGCTAGACTTATTAACCGCTCTTGTCTTGAGTCCAGGAGTTGCAAGTAGTTTCTGGTGTTTGTAGTTTGCTGGAAGTCGTGCGCAGCACTGACCCGAGGGGTGGGCTATGATGCGGTAGGCACATGGCCTGGTGTACCAAGTCGCCCGTTTGGTGACCCGGGAACCCTTCACACATCATTCAGGGACGTATGTGGAAACCTCAGCTGGACTCCCTACAGATGGAACCTAAATAGGTAATAAACCTAGACTAGGGACTTGTGTGGTTAGTCAGGTCGTGGTCTATACCCACGTCGGCTTTCGCTTGAAGTCTGCCGAGCACATGTCGTGTGTAGATGCTAAGTGGTGGAAACATGTGTGAAGAAGTACACCCCTGCAGGGTTATAAATGATGTATTCGAATAGCCACGTCCGCGGTAAAGGACCTCTGGGTTGCCTATACAATTCATAGACAAGTGAAAGTGGATACTCTAAAATACACAAGATAAGCATGACTGCTATGGATGGCGTTCTCATAGGGAGACGGGAGCGGATCCATAGTGGCATATTGATATGGTGAATATGTGGACTCGTGTGCGCCACCTCAAAAGAGTTGCTTGTAGTCGTAGTTCAGGTTAGCCACTGAGTCAAAGCTGGCTTGCTGCAGTTAAACCCCACCATCTCCATTGTTGATACTGATGCATATGAAGTTAGTTCTGATTTAAGTCTTGCTGTGTACATTTGTACTCACGTTTGCTTAATTATGTTTTTGCAGAGAGACTTCAGTCTCGCTAGTAGTACCGCCTGGACTTCGACGTTTAGCTTGTTACTTCAGCTACGGTCTTGTGCCCTCTGGAGGGTCTTGTAGATAGTCAGGCTCCTCATCCCTTTTCATTTGTAGATGTCTGTACTCATACATGTTAAGCTTCCGCATGTGATTTTAGATTGTATGCTCTGAATTTTGGATCATGAGACCCATGTGAAAGTGCAACTATCCCTAGGTGGTTTTGGTAATTCATAACAACATATAGCTCATTGAGCTAATGCTATTCCAAGACTATTATTTCAAGAAAGCTCAATGAATGGCATGGCATGGATGACGAAAGTGGATCCCTCAAAATACTAAGGACAAAGGATTGGCTCAAGCTCAAAAGATCAAGACTCTTCATTTCACATTTTAGTGGTCCAAGATCACATTGAGTCTATAGGAAAAGCCAATACTATCAAGGAGGGATGAGGTGTTGCTTAATGAGCCTCTTGCTTCATGTGCTTAGTGATATGCTCCAAAACCCTCAGCTACTTTCTCACAATCCACAAATGACCTAAACCAAGAGCCAAAATCGGTCACACTGATTCTTCCTATCCGGCGCCACCGATTTCAAAAGTCATAGCCACTGCCACAAACCCTAGGCAAATCGGTCCTATCGATAGGGATCTCGGTCTCACCGAGATGGGATTTTAATCTCTCTGTTTCCCTTCATAACATTTTGATCAAACCGAAGTGAGTGATTGGTCTCACAGAGATTGCAATGTAAACTCTCTGTTTCCCTTTTGTAACATATTGGTCTCACCAAAAAGAGCAAATCGGTCCCACCGAGTTTACCTGACCAACTCTCTGGAAAGCTTATTACCAAAATCGGTCTCACCGAGTTTGTGTAATCGGTCTTACCGAGATTACGTTATGCCCTAACCCTAATCGAATCGGTCTCACCGAGTTGCATGTCAGTCCCACCGAAAATCACTAACGGTCACTAAGTTTACTAAATCGGTCCGACCGAGTCTGTTGAATCGGTCCCACCGAGTTTGATAAATTGTGTGTAACGGTTAGATTTTGTGTGGATGCTATATATACCCCTCCACCTCCTCTTCATTCGTGGAGAGAGCTATCAGACTAAACCTACACTTCCAACTTACCATTTCTGAGAGAGAACCACCTACTCATGTGTTGAGGCCAAGATATTCCATTCCTACCATATGAATCTTGATCTCTAGCCTTCCCCAAGTTGCTTTCCACTCAAATACTCTTTCCAACAGATCCAAATCCTATGAGAGAGAGTTGAGTGTTGGGGAGACTAACATTTGAAGCACAAGAGCAAGGAGTTCATCATCAACGCACCATTTGTTACTTCTTGGAGAGTCGTGTCTCCTAGATTGTCTAGGTGTCACTTGGGAGCCTCCGACAAGCTTGTGGAGTTGAACCAAGGAGTTTGTAAGGGAAAGGAGATTGCCTACTTCGTGAAGATCTACCGCTAGTGAGGCAAGTCCTTCGTGGGCGACGGCCATGGTGGGATAGACAAGGTTGCTTCTTCATGGACCCTTCGTGGGTGTAGCCCTCCGTGGACTCGCGCAACCGTTACCCTTCGTGGGTTGAAGTCTCCATCAACGTGGATGTACGATAGCACCACCTATCGGAACCACGCCAAAAACATCCGTGTCTCCAATTGCATTCGAATCCTCCAAACCCTTCCCTTTACCTTCTTGCAAGTTGCATGCTTTAATTTCCGCTGCCCATATACTCTTTGCATGCTTGCTTGATTTGTGTGATGATTGCTTGACTTGTCCTAAGATATCTAAAATCTGCCAAACTCTAAAATGGGAAAAAGGTTAAGTTTTTAATTGGTCAAGTAGTCTAATCACCCCCCCTCTAGACATACTTCAAGGTCCTACAAGTGGTATCAGAGCTTTGGTCTCCATTTGCTTTGATTTCCATAGCTTTGGTGGTCATAGCCTTGGTTTCACAACCTAGGAGAGTATGGCGTCTAGCGAGGGAAATTATCACCATAGAGGTCCTTACTTTGATGGTACTAACTTTGCTAGTTGGAAGCATAAGATGAAAATGCATATTCTCGGACATAACCCCGCCCTTTGGGCAATTATTTGTATTGGCTTGCAAGGTGAATTCTTTGATGGGAGAGAGCTGAACCGTGAAGCTAATGCGGAAGAATTAAAGATGCTGCAATACAACGCTCAAGCTTGTGATATCATCTTCAACGGATTGTGCCCCGAAGAATTCAACAAAATCAGCCGTCTTGAGAATGCAAAGGAAATTTGGGATACTTTGATTGATATGCATGAAGGTACTAAATCCGTTAAGGAATCCAAGTTGGATGTGCTCCAAAGTCATCTTGACAAGTTCAAAATGAAGGATGGTGAGGGTGTACTCTAGGCTTGCACTTATCACAAATGAGATTGCCGGCTTAGGGAGTGAAGAGATGACCGACAGATTCATCGTCAAGAAGATCCTAAGAGCATTGGATGGAAAGTATGATACCGTGTGCACATTGATCCAAATGATGCCAAACTACAAAGATCTCAAGCCAACGGAAGTCATTGGAAGAATTGTTGCTCATGAGATGTCACTCAAGGATAAGGAGGAACTTCACAACAAGTCAAGTAGTGCTTCCAAAGCCTCAAGTGAAGCCCCCACATCATCAAGTGAGAAACAAACCTTCAATGAAGAATTGAGCTTAATGGTGAAGAACTTCAACAAATTCTACAAGAGTAGAAGCAAAGAAAGAAGCTCTAAGTCAAGGTCCTACCATGACAAAAGATCTTCTAGTCGAGAGCGCAATCACCACCAAGAGAGAGGAGGAGTAGAGATGATCGTTATGAACGAAGACCCTCACGGAGAAGCAAGGATTCAGAAAGGAAGGACAAGTCATCAAGGAGCTACACAAAACGAAGACATCAAGCTCATGTTGGTGAATGGGTATCCGGCTCTGACTCCGACAATCACTCTGAGAGAAGCTATCACTCTGACTCCGAACATACTCAAGATGAAGGTGTTGCTGGTCTAGCACTTGTGTCAACCAACTCCTACGACATATTTGATTCACCAAATGAAGGAATTGGAAGATGCTTCATGGCCAAAGGTCCAAAGGTAACACATCCTGAGTATGTTGATTGCAATAGTGATGAAGATGACTTGCTAGTGGATGATGATTTACTTGTTGACAACTCTAGTGATGAATACTATGATGAAACGTCAATTAATCATGCTAATCAAGATAAAATGAATGACAATGATAAGGAGAAAATTGAGCTTCTAACTAAAGAACTAAACACTCTTAAGTTGGCTCATGAAACTATCTTCGAAGATCATCGAGAACTTTTAAGGGCTCATGAGAAGTTACGCTTTGAAAACCTCAATCTTGAGCAAGAGGATGAGTTCTTAAAAGTTCTTCTTACATTGTCAAGCGTTTACTCCTATCTACTTACATGCCTCAAGTCAAGTCTAGTAACAAGTACAAGAAAGATACTTCCTCTAGTAGTAACAATAATAATGTCAATATTGTTGCTTCTAGTAGTTCTCTTGATTCCACTAATGATTCTCTTAGACAAGTTACACTTGAGCAAGAAAATAGCTTATTGAAGGGAATTATAGAGAAAGGTGTCTACAAGAGCCTTGCCGGGAGTAAGCAATTCGAGGAAATTGTACGCAAGCAAGGAAGACACCGGAAGAATCAAGGTGTTGGTTTTGAACGAAAGTTCAATGCCAATGGAGTTGAGTGGGAAGAAGATCAATACCCCAAGACGAAGTTTGTTTCTCAACAAGTGAAGTATGATCCTACTTCCTTCAAGGGAACACAAGCACAAGATGATCTTCCACCACAAGACCACAAGAACAAAGACAAGGACAAGCTTCAAGAAGAGATTGATGCATTTGAAGAAGCACCTAGGGTCTCGGTCAAGTGGATTCCCAAGACTACGTCAAGTTCTACTTCATCAAGTACAACTACAACTCCAAGGATTCCCATCAAGATGATGTGGATCCCGAAGAAGAAGAACTAGAGAGTTCTTGAGGGTGACTCCGCCAACATTCTTCACTCATATCATTATGGCAAGGACAAGTACAATCAACTTCCACATCTTGCACTAGTTCAAGGAGTCACAAACCCTCATGATGGTAAGTTGAAAGTGCAACTCACTCCAACGGATTGCTCCAAATGATCTACATAAACATTGAACATCCACATCTTCAACACCTACATGAAGTCAACATTGACAAAACCCAAGGTTAGTTCATCCCTCTAAAGGGCGATCTCACATCTAGGGGGAGTTTAACTCTAAGAATTGAGTCAAAGCAACTCTAATGGTGTGAACACATCAATGCATTATGTAAAAGTGGTAACCCCACTTGAGCTTAAACGATGAGTATGACCTATGATCAAATGTTTATCATTTGACTCCTAAGTTAATATACTCATATATAGATGAGCTAGTCATCGCCAATTGTTTGATAGATGCTAGAATTGGTTGTGCATGCTTTGCCACATATTTCATTTGCCATCTTATTTTATGAGCATGTTGGTGCATATTTTACTCATTCAAGGACATCCACTTGTTGTTTTGATTGTTTGGTTCTTTCTTCCTTCGGCCATGTGGATGGACAAGAATGCCTAAGAACTTTCTCGTCTCAAACTCTATTGATGCTACATCACAAAATTTGATCAAGTCAGATTCGAACCACTCTATGTGAGGAGCATTCTGAGTCCCTGATTCGTCATAGACTTAAACTTCCAAAACTTCTTTGTGATTCTTGGTCTAACCGATTCCTCCATTTCGGTCCTACCGAGATCACCAAGTCGATCTAGGTTTTCAATCTCGGTGCAACTGATTTGAACTTTTAGGTCACACCGAGTTGCTATAACTGTACACAGTTATGCATCTCGGTGCCACCGAGTTGTTCCACTCGGTCACACCGACAGGGTCGGGCTATATATAGTCACGGGCAAAAATTTGGAAATTCCTCCGAACCCCTTCGCCCGCGCAATAGCTCGCTCTGCCTCCAAGGTCTCCGGATCGTCTCCTCATTGCTAGCCGCCTCTTGTCGCTGGTCTCCGCCGCCGTCAACGGAATTCAACCCCGCCGTTGCCGCCGTAGTGAGTTCATCGCCAAGCTAGGGTATGGACTCGATCACAGTACTATCCTCGTCCGATTCCTAGCACATTGTGTTCTTATTGATTCTTGCCACGATTGAAACACTCCTATCCAGTCAATGCAATCCGTAGATTAGATGAGATTTGAAAATTTAGGGTTAGGTTTCCGCCGAAACCATCTCGGACCCACCGAGTTGAAAAACTCGGTCCCACCGATTTGGCTTATGCCATTGCACTAGTAAATCTCGGTCTGACCGAGAATTGCTAATCGGTGCGACCGATTTTAGGACTTTGTGAAACCCTAGCAGTCTCGGTGCCACCGAACTGTGACTCGGTCCAACCGAGTTCATCAGTTTAGGTTCCAAAACTGCTTCGGTATCACCGAGTTTGAAAATCGGTTGATCCGAAATGCTTTCTGTGGAAAACTAAAACTGAATTTTTGAATCATTCTTTTGCAAAAATCTCTGCATTTTGTGATGCTCATCCACTCTATCTCATCTATAACTCTTCACATGGTCAGCAGTCAGTGTTTGCAGCATGTTAGACCAGAGTGACAGTCAGAATAGGTCAGAAGGGCAGATGCACATGAGTGACGGCACTAGTCCCTCCAACACTTTAGATGAAGGCAGCAGGAGCACTCCAAGCAACATACCTAAGGCTGCTACCAGGCAAAGGAAGAAGAGAACTTCAGACTCTGAAGATGAGGATTATAGAGCTGAAGAGGATGAGGTTACTTCTAAGAAAGTAGTACTCGAAAAGGAGTATGGCTCAGCAAAGCATACAAAGCCAGGCATGAAGATTAAAAGGCCTGCAGGAAGACAACCAATGTCAAAAGCCAGAGTCTCAACTCAACTGCTTGAAAAGCGTGATCCCAAAGAGCCAGCTGCTGAAGAAGGAAAGAAAAGGAAGGAAGGGGTCAAAAAGACTATGGCCAGAGTTGTTGGTCAACCTTCCATGATGGAAGAAGAAGAAGAGGTTGCTGCACCAGCACCCAAGGCACCAAAGCTTATGGGTGATGCTATTAGATCAGGGGCTGCAACATCTAAGCCCACGGAAGCACCCAAAGCTGCCCCCAAGGCCAAGTCTGCACCAAAGAGGAATACCAGGAGTATTCCAGCTGCTGAGAAGAACAAGGCCCCAGTGCCTGAAGTTGCTGAGGAGGAAGATGAAGAAGGACAAGTTCTGAGGAAGCTCAAGCCCAAGATACCAGATCATAATGATGCCCATCCTATGGCTGAGGACATGAACATCATAAAAATTCAGGGTTGAGGCTATGGAGGATGGCAGATCCATATGCCACACGGAGAAGAAATGCTGTTGATTACAGGTTCCATACAAAGGAACAACAAGACTTCTATGAGACAATCTTGTTGGACAAGAAGTCCATTGTGTGTGATATGAGGTGGGTCAACTGGACCTACATGAAGGAAAATGAAGAGCACTATCCTGGAGTGCAAGACAGTTTTGTTGCTTGTGGAGTTGCAGATTTTGTTGGGCAAAAGCTCACAAACTGGAATGATGAACTTATCATGCAATTCTACTCCACAACACACTTCTATCCAGATGGGAGGATAGTTTGGATGTTTGAAGGTACAAGGTACCAGTCAACTGTTGAGGAGTGGGCAAAATTGATAAATGCCCCAAAGTAAAATGATGATGACCTGGTTGTATATGCCAAGAAAATGGGACACAATACCATGGCACATATGTACAAGGAGATCCCAGACAAAGCTCTAGAGACTTTCTCTTTTGGATCAATCCACTTTCTTCTGTCAGGGCTGCCCACAATCAATTGGATCCTAAGGCACACACTATTGCCTAAGTCAGGTGACCACAACATGATTAGAGGGCATGCAATCAATATGTTGCATTTGTTTGATGTGCCATATAAATTCAAGGTCATGAGCCTTATAGTTGAAACCATTAAGAGGACTGCAGCAGATCAGAAGAGGAGCTGTGGATATGCCCCTCAGATTCAGGAGTTGATTAACTCAAAGATGGGCACATGCAAATATCTATTGGATAGGGAACATTTTCCTCTCTATCCAGACTTTGAGGACATTGAGTTTGTCATGAACGCGAATGATCCATCACCAGTTCAAGCTCAAGAGAAGAAGGAGAAGGCTAGAAAGAGAAGGCTGTCAAGATGCCAACTCAAGAGAAGGCATCTGAGTATTTCTTGAAGAACAAGTAGGAGCAGCTTGGTTACTTGATAGCATCATCTCTGAGGATTGAGAAGGGATTGGCCACCCTCACTCAAAATCAGGAGAGCTTGGAAAGAATCATGGAACAAAAATTCTATGATCTAGATGTCAAAGTAACTGAGATTCAGTCAGTTGTGGAGCAGCTACAGGATGACATGCAGGAGAGGAAGGGCAAGACAACCACTAATGTCTTTGCCAGAGTGCCTAGAGCTCAGAGGTCAGCTGCAGTGCCCGTGGCAGACACCAGAGCCACATCATCTGCACCAGGTGCAGCTCCAGTGCAACCAGCTCCAGCACCAACTCCTCCAGCTCCCTGTACATCAACTGAAGCCTTCATCCAAGGAGCCATCTCTACACCACCACCTGAAGATCAAGCCTGAGAGTCGATCTAGCACTATGCATTTTCTATGAACTTTTTGGTAACTTGTTTCCAAAGGGGGAGAAAAATGTATAGATCATAGGCTTCGAGAGAGAGAGAGAGTGTTGCTTTTGTTCTCTCTTGATTTGGTGGTTCAAACTTGTTTTCTTTTGATTGCATGAGATACTATGCTATTCTTGTGAGACATTGATGATCATGTGTTTGATCATAAGCTACACTTATGCATGTTTGATGATATTATCTTATCTATCCTATGTGATCATTCACTTTGCTTGGTGATGAGTGCATGTATTCAATCTTTATCATTTTGAACGCTCCACCAAGATGTATGTGACATGGAAGAGTAACCCATGAGCCTAATACCTTGTGCATTTGCAGTCCAAAGCAAATCTTAAACTATGCACAAATATAGGGGGAGCTATTTCTTATCACATACTTCTCAAAGCGACGATGTTTTTCAATCTTATTATCATTTGTCGAAGCTTTGAACTATATGTTGTCATCAATTACCAAAAAGGGGGAGATTGAAAGTGCAACTATCCCTAGGTGGTTTTGGTAATTCATAACAACATATAGCTCATTGAGCTAATGCTATCCCAAGACTATTATTTCAGGAAAGCTCAATGAATGGCATGGCATGGATGACGAAAGTGGATCCCTCAAAATACTAAGGACAAAGGATTGGCTCAAGCTCAAAACCTCAAGACTCTTCATTTTACATTTTAGTGGTCCAAGATCACATTGAGTCTGTCGGTGTACAAAAAGAGGGGTACACTTTTTGTACCCCTATAATTGTGCACGGGCAGTTCGAGCCACGGACGCCACCGCGCCAAGCAAGGCAAGGGAAGTAAGCCAAGGTAAGGCCGAAGCTCGGAAAGAGCAAAACGACGCCAAGACCAAGACCACAAAGAGCAAAAGGGACGAAGCGGACTCCCCCGGCAAGATCCTTGCCGGGGGCGGTTTTAGCGAACCCGGCAAGGCCCTTGCCGTGGCAGCTCGCCCCACACCTATGGAGCGAATCACCCTTGAGTCCACTGCCCCCATGGGGCAAGGATTCGGGAGACATCCCTGTGGTGGCATGCAGATCTTTGTGAAGACATTCAAGATCAAATACACACTATAGAAGATGACGACCCCTGGCGGGATCCCAGCCAAGGAGGACCACAAGGCCTCCGACAGGAGCCTTGCCGGGGATGATAGCAGGCGCCACGGCAAGACCCTTGCAGGGCCCCCGGCAAGACCCTTGCCGGGGCTATGGCGAGGCCCTTGCTAAAGAAACCCGTAGGGCCACCATCAGTCCCACGCCAATTCCAACCTCCACCGCCGTTCGCATGCGGCTGCTGACCCAACCAGTTGGGCAAGCACCTGCGTGGCGGGAAGCAGATCTTCGTGGAGGCCCACCGATGCGGCACCTCAGCTACCTGCCTGCCTACATGGCACCATGGGCACCGCTGGCCAGGGCGTGTGTCGATGCGAAAGGGATCGGCGATGGACAAGACTCGGCTCTCCCCCGTCCCCGATAAAGTAGGGACACCTAAGCACGACACATTAAATGCGCCTTGTCATGTAATGCGAGGGATAAACTCGTATCACTGTGCCCTTTCCACCTCCTGTGTGCCACGGTGGCGACCACTTTCCCTATAAAAGGAGGCCCAGGGCGACCAGGAGGGGGATTCGGCTTTTTGGAGCTCCTCACGCCCGATTGCTAGCTCAAGAACACAGATAAACAAATCACCAAGACAGGAGTAGGGTTTTACGCATCCTCGCGGCCCGAACCTGGATAAAGAACCTGTGTGTACCTGTTTGATCCACCCTTCTCATAACCCCGCGCCTCGCAACCATAGTAGGGATTCTCGTGATCCCATAGGTGTCATCCTCGCACCAACATAGTCTATAGGAAAAGCCAATACTATCAAGGAGGGATGAGGTGTTGCTTAATCAGCCTCTTGCTTCATGTGCTTAGTGATATGCTCCAAAACCATCAGCTACTTTCTCACAATACACAAATGACCTACACCCAGAGCCAAAATCGGTCACACTGATTCTTCCTATCCGGCGACACCGATTTCAAAAGTCATAGCCACTACCACAAACCCTAGGCAAATCGGTCCTACCGATAGGGATCTCGGTCTCACCAAGATGGGATTGTAATCCCTCTGTTTCCATTCATAACATTTTGGTCAAACCGAAGTGAGTGATCGATCTCACCGAGATTGCAATGTAAACTCTCTGTTTCCCTTTTGTAATATTTTGGTCTCACCGAAAAGAGCAAATCGGTCCCACCGAGTTTACCTGACCAACTCTCTGGAAAGCTTATTACCAAAATCGGTCTCACCGAGTTTGTGTAATCAGTCTTACCGAGATTACGTTATGCCCTAGCCCTAACCGAATAGGTCTCACCGAGTTGCATGTCAGTACCACCGAAAATTACTAACGGTCACTAGGTTTACTAAATCGGTCAGACCAAGTCTGTTGAATCGGTCCCACCGAGTTTGGTAAATTGTGTGTAACGGTTAGATTCTGTGTGGAGGCTATATATACCCCTCCACCTCCTCTTCATTCGTGGAGAGAGCTATCGGACTAAACCTACACTTCCACCTTACCATTTCTGAGAGAGAACCACCTACTCATGTGTTGAGGCTAAGATATTCCATTCCTACCATATGAATCTTGATCTCTAGCCTTCCCCAAGTTGCTTTCCACTCAAATAGTCTTTCCACCAGATCCAAATCCTATGAGAGAGAGTTGAGTGTTGGGGAGACTATCATTTGAAGCACAAGAGCAAGGAGTTCATCATCAACGCACCATTTGTTACTTCTTGGAGAGTAGTGTCTCCTAGATTGGCTAGGTGTCACTTGGGAGCCTCCGACAAGATTGTGGAGTTGAACCAAGGAGTTTGTAAGGGCAAGGAGATCACCCACTTCGTGAAGATCTACCGCTAGTGAGGCAAGTCCTTCGTGGGCGACGGCCATGGTGGGATAGACAAGGTTGCTTCTTCGTGGACCCTTCGTGGGTGTAGCCCTCCGTGGACTCGCGCAACCGTTACCCTTCGTGGGTTGAAGTCTCCATCAACGTGGATGTACGATAGCACCACCTATCGGAACCACGCCAAAAACATCCGTGTCTCCAATTGCATTTGAATCCTCCAAACCCTTCCCTTTACCTTCTTGCAAGTTGCGTGCTTTAATTTCCGCTGTCCATATACTCTTTGCATGCTTGCTTGATTTGTGTGATGATTGCTTGACTTGCCCTAAGATAGGTAAAATCTGTCAAACTCGAAAATTGGGAAAAGGTTAAGTTTTTAATTGGTCAAGTAGTCTAATCACCCCCCCCC
The DNA here is from genome assembly GCF_018294505.1 of Triticum aestivum. Lineage (NCBI taxonomy): Eukaryota > Viridiplantae > Streptophyta > Magnoliopsida > Poales > Poaceae > Triticum > Triticum aestivum. The sequence continues at coordinate 199,159,638 of NC_057804.1, read as the reverse complement.
CTCTAGACATACTTCAAGGTCCTACACCATGATTGTAATACTTGGCTCCTCAGAGTCTATTGAATAAATACCTCGAGTTATAGAGTTGTGTTGTGATGCCATGTTGTCACATATAGAGCATATTGTGTGCATGTTATTGAAATGCTTGTATGTGTGGGATCCTACAACCTTGTTGTTTATTCTTGGTAGCCTCTCTTACCAGGAAATGTCTCCTAGTGCTTCCACTGAGCCATGGTAGCTTGCTACTGCTCTTGAACACTTAGGCTAGCTGACATGTGTCCTTCGTTCTTGGTCTGTCCCTTCGGGGAAATGTCACTTGTTGTTCCTTTAAGTCCCTGTAGCTTACTACGACTAGGGTGCATACGTTGTTGATCGACACGTTCGTTGTTGGTTCATGTATGTCTGTCCATGTAAGTTAGCGCCACCTTGGGTTTACGACTAGTCATATCGGCCTGGGTTCTCTTTCATATGGATGCTAGCAACACTATCATATACGTGAGCCAAAAGTCGCAAACGGTCCCGGGCCAGGTAAGGTGGCACCCGTGGGAATACCGTGCGTGAGGCCGCAAAGTGATATGATGTGTTATGTGCTAGATTGGTGTGACTTAGGATCGGGGTCCTGACAGCTTTGGTATCGAGCCTGACTGCCTGTAGGATTACCAAGACAAACTGGTCGAACTTGAGTCTAGAAATTCTTTAGTTATCTAAGGGAATTGATTGTGGAAGGGAATGTAAGTCTCTTTTTATACCTTTAACTTATGCCCTTTTGATCCGAGTCATCCTATCTATCCTACGGGGTTAAGGAACTAGGCTTTATCTTGTTTCTAATAGGATCACGTGTTACTAATCCGTAGACTTAAAGGATTCATGGATTCAAGCCTCAGTTCAGCCTCTACTACTTCCGTGTGTTCATAGCTGATCTAGAAACCTTGATATTGTGCTCCGGAGTGGTTATGCCACCATTTTTGTAGCATGTCTTAAATCCTTATGAGCATTTACAGCCCTTATGTTGTCCGAGTCATCCCAAGTTTCTAAATAGTCTGAGGCATTTGCAAATACCTTCTTCCCATTCCCGATGTTCCTTTGGCCAGATTTACCACACTAGCTAGTGTGTTGAGGTACTTCATTGCCTCGGTATATAGGCTGGAGCTATTATTATGACCCTAGGTGTCTTAGTTAATCACCTAGCAATCTAGCCATGTTTTGTATTTCCAGTGTGATGATTCTGGCCATTATTCTCGAAAGCATCATGTGATGCCATTTAGTTAGTAGGCATTCTATTCCTGGGCTCTTAAACCCGAGATTCACCCTACCTACTTCATGTTGTTAGTGTTTGCTCGTTCCTTCAGGTTGTTAGTAACCTTTGTGTCGTGGAAATATCACATCAGATGTCCTAGCAGAAGGACTTAGTCGTGGATCCATCGCAATGAGGTTAGCCTGAAGGGGTTAAACCGGACAAGGGACACGAGAGTTTATACTAGTTCGGCCCCTTACGATGAAGGTAAAAGCCTACGTCTAGTTGTGATGGAATTATTGGGATTTCGATGACCAGGGAGCAAATACGCTTTGCCTGGGTCTCGAGTTGTTGTCTCTTGTTCCTGAACCGCCGCCAGGTCGTCCCTTTATATACACAGGGTGACGCCCGGCCGGTTTACAGAGTCCCGAGGCCGACTCATACAAGTGTCCGGCTCGGTCTCTCCCTTTCCCTAACTTACAATACAAGTTAGACAACTATGGCGGTTTACCACTATGGGCCCTAATCTGCCTCTGGACTCTGGGCCTCTAAGCCTTATCAGTAAAGCGCCATCTTCTTTGTCTTCATGGGCTTCAGTATAGTTGAGCTTGAACCGGCCCCTCCTGGGCGGTTTACACTCAGTAGTTATATCCTCAACATTAGGCCCCAGATTGATTTGAACCTGTTCATGTCAATCTTCAATACTTAGGAAAGTTCCGTGAACATCTTTTAATGATTCTTCATAAACCGCCATGTTGTCTTCTCCATGTAAACTTTGGTAACTGCCATGACATCATCTTTTGAAAGCTGCAGTGAGTCGTCATGACGTAATCTCTGTATAAAAAGATAATAAAGATTCTCTTCACTTAATTAATTCCTGAAGATCGAGGCGACAGCTGCGCCCCCTTTTGCCGCTTCAGGCCCCTTGATTCTTGCGCCTGCCGCTTATCCCCTTTCCTTTATAAATAAGATCGGGGGTCCTTCCATTTTCCCCCTTGCCTCTTCGCATCGTCTTCTTCCTCGCGACCCCGAAGCACTCAAGCACCGCCGCCGCCGTCGACCCTGCACCGACTAGGCCGCTGCATCAACCTATTTGTACCAGAGATCTGCGACACTCCTCCGCCGCTGCGTGGCCCTGGTAAATATTCCCTTCCTTCACTTATTAAATCTGCATTAGGGTTTTGAAATTTCTTCAGTGTTCGTCGGTGTTCATCAGCGCTTATCTGCTTTTCCTTTAGCATCTTACTGAATCTAGCTAGGCCTGATAGTTTCCTTTTGCGGCTGGATCCCTAGTTTTAATCTATCGTACTACGACATCATGCTGCTCGTGGATAGATCCTCATCTGAACCTTCTCTATTCCGCTTGACGCCATTGTAGGGCTCAGAAAAATTTCCTTTACTAGGCTGCGGTAGATCCAAAATCACAATGCCTTCTTGCAAAATCTGTTTCCTTAGTACTTAGTAAATTTCGGACATGCTTCTTCCAATTTGTAAGCGGTTTAACTTTTTAGAAAATGATAATCCGGCAGGTACAATTAGCCCTCGCATAAACCGCCATCTTATCTTGAACATCCATATCCGGTTTAAAGTGCGTATATGTCTGAATTAATTTTCCCAGTTTAACACCGGTTTGTGCACGTCAATCTTGAACCGTGAACTGGCTTTTGCACTTCCTTTAGAGTCTGTCCTTCACAATGGCCAAGCAATTCGCCTCTTGCAACTGGGTTCCTTCCCGGATCACGGAGACTCAGCTCAATGGGTATGTTCAGACTGGCGCTTTGGCCAAGAAAGAAGTTATTCATTGGCGGGTACCTGGCCCTGAGTGCCCTCCTGAACCTCAAGATGGAGAAGTGGTGGTATTTATGCAGCATCTAGACAGGGGATTCAGCCCTCCCGGATCAAAGTTTTTTCGGGATGTGCTTGCTAGCTTCCAGCTCCATCCACAAGATATTGGACCGAATTATGTGTCTAATATCAGCAGTTTCCAAGTATTCTGCAAAGTTTATCTTCAAGAAGAACTGTCTGTTGAGCTCTTTAGGGACTTCTTCCACTTAAACCGCCGAACTGAATTCTCTGACGGTCCCAACACCGAACTCGGTGGAGTGTCAATTCAAAAAAGGAAAGAAGTTGATTTTCCTCACGCCAAACATCATAGCCACCCCAAAGATTGGAACAAAACATGGTTTTACTGTCAGAATACTGCTCCTGGTGAAGAAAACCCTTTGCCGGGTTACCATGCTTACCAGCTTAGCAATGGCCACCCACTACCTCAACGACTCACTGCCAAAGAATGACAAGCTTACGCACCTCAACTCGCCAACTCCGGGCCTTCATAGCCAACGTTTTAACTGGTGTTGACCTCGTTTGTTGCTGGGTTTCATGGGGTATCCTGCCCTTAAGCCGCCGCTCCAGGTTGATGCATGAGTATACCGGAAATGTCAAGGACCCTCAACGGCACCATGAAATAGAAATAACTAACGATGAAGTTACTGAGGCCGTCAAGAATATACCAGATGAACCTCTCGCAGAATGTAGCAAAACTGGGCTGCGTCCCTTCAACACCTCCAACAAACCACCAGCGGTAAAGATTTCATCCTTATGCCTTTCTGATCCATCTCCGCTTTAACATTGTTCTGATAATTCTGTGTCTATTCTTTCAGGCCAAAGATCCTTTCTGGAAGAGGTAAGCTCAGGACAAACCACCAAAAACTCAAGAGAAACCGACAAGGGCTGCTCGTGCCAAGAGCAAGGCCATCAAAAATTCAGCCAAGAAGAAAACAACAGAGGCTTCTGATCCGCCCGAAGATGTTGATTCGGAACAAGAGGTAGAACTTGACTCCCTTGGCTCATTTTTCATACATCTTATTGACAACGACAATTACCAGGATGATGCGGAAGCGAGCCGGACTGATAATGTAGAGGTAATCTCCATTTCTTCCACTTCCGATCTTGTGCCAGTAAGAAAAACCCGTCGCGCGGTTCGGAAAGTGAAGCGTTCACATCCTTTCACTCCTTTGGATCCACAACATCCTCAAGCTCGACGTACAACCCGGCATAGTAGCCAACAAGTCACTTCTTCCGGTTTACCAGATACTCCACTCCGGAAGCGTCGTGCAGAGGTCTCTTATAATTCTATCAAGTCTTATCCCCTAGCGGGTAGCTTCCGATACCCTCTTAATCCATCTGACTCAAATTATCAGGCCACTTCCAACTTGTCCTCTAGCTGTACATCAACCACCCAAATGCCTCCCCTTAAGACCGTCCCTGGGTGAGTATAACTATGTTTAACTTTGTCTTCCTGCATTGGTTTACCATATTAATCTTTTGTGTGCCATTTTGCAGTGCCAAAGCCAGATTGAGCAAGAAGGCAAAAACAACTGCTCCCACTTATGAGGTTGAACCGGACAGGACCTCAGAAGATGCTGGCGAGAATGTTGATGTTGTCATGGACGACCCTGTGCCACAGGGCCAAGCCACTGATGTTGACCCTCCCGAAGTTAACCCGGGGAGTCCTCATATCCATCCACCAAGCCCACAAGATAATCCTCCAAGTCCGACTGTTGATCCGCCAAGCCCTGCCAAAGCCTCAGACAAACCGACGAGCCCAAATGCAGCCACTGATGACGTTGTGATTACTGGGATTGGCCATACTTCTCCTGGTAATCCTGTCGCTTTGTGTCACACCCTGTTTTTGTAACATGTCATTTGCATTAATAAAGCATGAAAATTTGGACCAAAAAACGTTTGCATCATTTGGCTTTTTCTTTGGAGTTGGTTTTTCTCTGTGTGATTTTTAAGTGCTCTTTAAAGTCAACACAACTCCAACTTATATACTTCACCTCCTTGCCCCAAACTTCTGCCCAATGATCATGCCATGTGTATAGTGCAATATAGTATTTTCTTACAAAAATAATTTGGCCAAATAGTCTTTTCAAAAATTAGTTTTCCAAAAACCCCTGAATTGAGGTTTGCACTACAAGTACTTGATTTGGGGTATGAAAAATATTTCAAAGAGTATATTTGAAACCTATTAGATATAGAACTCCCATAAACCACAAAAATATAATTTTAAAGGTAATTTTCCTATTTTATTTAAAGGCTTTTTCTTTAGGCCAGAAATGGTCTTTAATAGGTTAAAATTATTTAAAAGCTTCAAAAATATTTTAGAAAAATCAGGGAAACTCAGTGGACATATATATTCCATTTATAAGAGTTTCAACACGTGGTCATGTTCAAAATATTAGGCAAAACCCTCCAAAACCATTTCTTTCCATTTCAAGTATTTGAAATATTTCTACAAGAAATATTTTCCAATAAATCCAAGGAAAATCCAACAAGTCACAAATGCATATTTTGATCACCTTGCAAAGCCTCATCTCAATTAAGGTCATTTTGGTTCACCAAAATGCCCCAACACCCCCTCTGACCAGAATCAAATTTGAACAACTTTGTACTGCCAACTTTCTCTCCTTGATAACTTTTGTGAGCATGATCACATGACCAAATGAGGCGACCACACAAAGTGGTGCATCAAGGAGAAGTGATTTACTCAACTGGATCTGCACAAGTTCATTTCTGCTAATTTATAGGGGTTTACAAAAGTTGCATTGGCAACTTTGCCCAAATGAGCTCAAGATTTGTGGAAGGCCCTAATTATATGTGCCATTTCACCCTGTGGAGTCTCATGAAAAATGGAGATCATCTACTTGCCCAAACTAGCATCAAACACCTTCTGCCACTTTACCAAAAACCCTGTTTGGTCCTCTTCCACTAATCTCCATGAGTTTTACTTTCTACCACAACCCCTCCTAGTCCCCCTCTATCACTTGGATGCTTTTCTGCCCGAGAAAGCAATGATGAAGGGGGGTGGAACCCCATTTTTCTTCTCTGGACAGTGGATTCCTCCCTCTCTCTCTCAGTCTCCTTCTCTCCCCTCAGCTTTCCAGAGCATCCAAGGCTCCCCAGGAATTTTGCCCACACCACCTGCAGCCTCCAGACACAAGTGGGCGCGCGCGGACGTGGGAAAGCCGCGGATGCCAGCCAAAGTCGCGCTTTGGAGCGCCTGGCAGGGCACCCGACCGTTGACGCCGCGTCCCCCGACCACCTCGAGTCTCCCCCGCGCGCTAGTCGATGCCCCTCGACGTCCGCTCCACGCCAGCAGGCCGCCCACTTGCTCCCGCGCCCTCCTCTCTCTCCTACAGCTCGCGCCAGAGCGCCGCCCCGCTCGGCCAATGCTCTCGCCGCTCCTATGGCCCACCCGCACCTTGCCCCGCTCCTCCTCTCTCTCCCTAGCACCCTAGACCACCCCAATGAACACCCCCGAGCCCTCCATTCCCTCTCTAACGGCCACCCGAGCCGATCCCGCGGGCACCCATAGGCCACGCCTACGGTGGACCTCGGCCAGCCTATATAAGGTGACCCCGACCCCTTATCTCACTCCCTGTCGCTCCCCCACACTCTTAATCCACCTCCCACACCCCCCATTCATCTCCAGAGCCGCCCGAGCTCGAGATCGAGCTCGATCTCCGCCGCCTCGGCTCGTCGGCGTTCGCGCGGTACAGACCTCCTCCGCCCCCGTTTTCTCTCGATCTGGAACCACGCGGCATCGTTGACCCTTTCCCCTCTCTTCCCCACTCTTTTTGCAGCCGGGAACGGTCGGAACCATCGACAGCCGAAGCACCTCCGCCGTGTGACCTCTTCGCCGGCGAACCAGGCTGCTCCGGCGACCATCTCCACCACCACCCGAACGGCGACATCCCCCCGAGTCCAACGGTACCACCCATGCATCCCCCCGTGCCCTATATCGCCGCCGGCGAGCCCGCCATCGCCTCTGAATGGAGGTGGATGACGACGGCCGTGGGCCCTGTCCGTCTGCCTCACGCCTTGATGGGTGGTACCCACCCGTCAGGTTTTAAAAAACGAACGTGCGCGCACCGGTTCACCCATCGGCTGAAGGCGTACTTCGCCTTTACGCCTTCGATGTGACGGCCTCGCTCGGGCCGATTTCCCCCCTGGGCCTGCTGCACTGTGGCCTTTCTGGCCCAGTGGCACAGTGCCATTTTTCTTTTTTTCTTTTCTGTCACTTTTCCAAAATTTCCTCAGGATAAAATATTTATCCAAATACAATAAATCCAACTCCTAAAATCTTAGAAGAATCCCACCTATTTATTGATGTAACATTCACACACATCCATTACACTTTTCTGCACTGTTCAAATTTAAATTCAAATTTGAACAATAAAATCCCTATTTAAAATCCAGTACTCTGTCCCCCTGACTCGAAATCCAAAACTAAGAATTTTCCCCTTCTTAGTTTTCCTCCTAGTATTTTACAAAAATAAGTTGTCTTTTTCCTGAGCACTTTGACTTTTCTTTTTTAATTATTGTCTTATTTTTTCGTTGTTTTCTTGTGACGATTAGATCCCGTGTTTGATGAAGTAGTTGGAGAAGAAGAGGAGAAGGGCCTGAAGACTTTGAAGACCAAGCCAATCAAGGCAAGCAACCCTTTGAGCATATCCATGAAACCCTTTTTATGCATGTCCTATAGCACTTTATTATTGTTGCATCGGAAACATGATGAGATGGTAAACCACGTTGGTTGGTTGCCTCTGTTACTTCCTCGTTGATACTGGCATTGTGCATGATCCTACCTTCTTATGAGGGTTATCCCAATGGGAGTAGATAGGATGCTAAGTAGCTGCTACGCAAATGGGTTGGGTATATGCATGGTGATGGAAGCAAGATTGTTTTCAAAAACTTTTCGAAAACCCCATTGGGTGCCACTTATGCCTGAGGGAGATAATGAGTTGGGTAACCACTTGATGACAAAGTGGTGTACCGAGGCAAGTGTGTGTGTTGTTTTCAAAACGGATTGGTTTAAGTTGCGACCGTTATGCCAACCTTACATGCACATCCACTCTACCCTTATATGGGAAAGGGCATTATTGATTACCTAGGCTGATACTAGTTTGGAGCCCGCATTACTAGTGACGGGAGAGTTGTTGTTACACTCTCTCGGGACGGGGACGTGCCAGGTAGGGTGGCCAAGAACATTTTTATGGGGCACCGAACACACCGTTGGTACCCCGTGCCAATGGTATGTGACGAATATGGGAGCAAGGCTCCACAAATTTTAAGTTGTGAAATGTTGGGCATGGGGGTTACTACCAATCGAGTGGGCTCCATGTTAGTGTCGTCTAGGGAAAGATAGTGATCGGGTGCTTACCCAGGGTACTTGAGGTACCGCGGGTCATGGATGACACGAAAGTTCCCCGGATCTTGTGGGTAAAGTGTGCAACCTATGCAGAGTGTAAAACTATTCGAATAGCCGTGTCCACGGTCAAGGACAGTTGGGTAACCGCTCTTGGGCTACGTTCACATGTTTACAAACCAGTGTATGTGTTTGGATAAGTGGGAAGTACTACTTGGGTCAAGTCAAAGGACTTGACATGATTGAGTTGGGTTGATGCCCACTCTATATATGTTGATATCTATAACCTGTCCTCATGGTTACTTGAATTCTCCTAATGTGTGTCTTACAAGTTGTTGAACATGTCATTGCACTCAAAACTAGCTTTCCGCAAAAATGTACCTATATCATGCATTGTTGTACCTTGAACCAAAACATGGGTTGCTTGCGAGTACATTCGAAGTACTCAATGGCTTGCCACTGGTTATTTAATTGACTAGGCATGGAATAGCAGGAGTTCGAGGAAGAGTTCTTTGGTGACGAACACGTGAACTAGGATGCTTCCCAGTCAGAATGCCTGTAGGGTTAAGGCAGATGGCATGGGTTCTACTTATGAACGAAGATTTCCGTTGCTTAAGTTTATTTGGTATTCAACCCTTATGGCTTTATCTATGTAAGACTTGACCACAATGGTCATAATTTGTGTAAGACGGTATGTATGGATGTAAGACTCTTGTTATTCAGCTTCTGTGTGTTCAGTGAGCATTGATCTCTGGGATCACTGTACACGTGCATTCGTTGATCACGACTTATGAGTCGGGGTCCCCACAGAGCTGGTATCAGAGCCATCCTGACTGTAGGAAGCCTTAGTTAGCATGAATGTTAGTTAGAGTGAGACTATCTACGAAATTACCTATATACCTATGTTTTCTGAAAATATTCCAAACATAGGTCACATTTCCTCTATTGAGCCTTCCTCTTCCACTTTTGTAGATGGCCAATGTACCCGAGGACTTCCTGACCATCGGATTTCCCGTGCTTCTTGAGGATAGCCTTAGGAAGTGCCAGTTCACTCGAGCCCCCACCTTCTCCTACCACGAGCACTAGATCAACAGCACTAAGAAGGAGTATCATGTGGAGGTAGTCGTGAGGGCGAACGACCCCCCGGCGAGCTGGTTCTTTGAGGGACCCCAGATGGTGACCCTGCTTCTCGCCGTTGAGACTACTGCTCTCAAGGCGTTGACTCGCCTTCGAGGCGTTCTGCCAGATATGACAAGTGAGCCAGTCACTCATTTCCTGCCTTATCGTAAGGAGGGTGATGACGAGAGCAGCGCACCAGCAACACCCATGGACGAAGGACTTTCCCTCCATTTCTAGACCTACTTCAGCTTGTGTGCCGACAGCCTGGCACAACACCTGGCCTCGGAGTCGATGGAGCTTCGGAAGGAACTCTACGAGACCAAGGAACTCCTCCGCCTGGCTCAGATGAAGGCGGACAGGATCAAGAAGGATGGTGCACCCCCTGGACAGCCCATTGTTGCCTATCGGGGCGGGCGACCCCCACAGATCATGAATGCCAAGGGGTCATCTCACCCATGCCGTATGACGGCGAAGGACTACCGCAACCTCTTCACGGTGCCCCCGGCGAAGCAGCGTCGTGTTCGGCTCCTCCACTCCCCCACTCCCTCAAGTGACAAAGAGACTGAGACAGATGAGGATGAGGAGGAAGACCCAGAGGAGCCGGAATACCCGACCGAGCAATCCCGGGACGATGGAGGGAAAGATAACTCGGTCCCGGAGGCTACTATTATTTGAGGGCCGTCAGAAAATTTCCGGCTTAGAAAGTATATGACAGTTACAAAATCCCGGCTCAATGAAGAAGTTCCGGATCATCAGAAAGGATTCCGGTTTACAATCCGGTTCAAGGGAAGTCAGTCTCACTGAAGCTCTCAAATATCCGGTTTACAATCCGGTTCAAGGGGAATTTGTCTCGCACGAAGCTTTGAAGCTCTCAAATCCGGTTTAACAATGTCCGGTTCAAAAAGGAATTAATTTCTCGCAAGTTCGAGTTGAAAGGCCGTCAGAAAATTTCCGGCTGAAAATAAAGATTCCGGTTTGCAATCCTGTTTAAGGGACGTCTGTTCTCCCACAAAGCTTTGAAGCTCTCACTATCTCTTGCAAAAAAGTTAAAAATTACCGAAGAGGACCTGCTGCCATGATGCGCGGTTCAAAGATGGGTATCCTGCCTTATTGGCCTAACATATTATTGATCGCATGGGGGCTTCTGCTTCATAAAGCGGGGTCTCTGTCTTTCTTATCATGCGTGGTTACATGGAGTGGCTCTGTTTTTAAAGCGGACTCCGGTTTACCCCTTGACATTTGCTTTTTATACATCACTGGGGGCCTTGGTCGTGTCCGAACTAATGCGACACCTTTTGATAGGCGACAGCCACCAGATCACTTGGGGACATGGTCAAGTCTGAACCAGTCACGCCTCTTGGTCGGCCTAAGGCCACAAAATCACTTGGGAGCTTGGTCGAACCCGAACCATTGCCATGCCTCTTGATCTGGCATATATGCCACGAATCATTTGGGGACCTGGCTGACTTGAATCATTGTCACTCCTATTGGGGGCTTGGTCCTGTCCGACCATGGTAATACCATCTGATCAGCTCAGTATAGCATATTTTTACAAACGGTTTTTATCATTGCCTTTGCTTCCATATTTTTTCATAACTGTTATTTGATTTTTGTTGCGTTTTTTAAACCGAGAACGTTTTAATCCGGTACAACTATCAATTACAAATTGACGGAACACGGTCAAATCTTAATCCAGAGGCCATCTGCCCGGTTTGATTTTCTGTTACTATCCTATTATGGAGTAAACCGGTGTTTATCAACCCGGCTTGACATTCAATTACAAGTTGTCAATACAGGATCAAGTTATAATCTCGAGACTATCAGCCCGGTCTGGTTTGACTACGAGTCGCCAGTATTATATATGGTTAAATCGGTGTTTATCACAACCCGGTACGATTTATCATCAACCGGCACAGTATGAAAGGAGTTATCATTACTCAAGATTGGGGTTATTACTCTTACTACAAAAAATTGGTAAACCAATGATGTGATTCAATATCATAGGTATGATATATTTCATTGATTATTCTTAAGTGCAGCCTTGGTTATAAACCTGGGTTATATGTTGGGCATTATGATCCGTCCGGCGGTAAACCGCCAGGACACTTTAAACTTGTTGTATGCAAAGACAGGTTGAATAAAGCATGATGATAAATTATCCGGTGTTTATTAAACCGGCCTGGCTTTAAGACGATAAGTCGCCAGTATATGATGGGAAATTATCCGGAGTTTATTAAACCGGCCTGGCTTTGGACTATACGTCGCCAGTATATATTTGGATTGCGCCATTGGAATCATGCGCTTATAAATGATTGGGTTATATTATTCAAATAGCCAAATTTGGCTGAAATTTCATTATGATATTGGATGAATTTTTCATACCAGATTATATTATCTTGAATAGCCAACATGGCTGGATTTTTATGGTTATTAGTAACCGGTATTATTGAGTTTTCAAAGTCGCTTTAGCGCAACAGTTATTATTTTATCAAAGGATATGATTTATTCTACAATGGAAGGAATAGTCCCGAGTCGCTGCAGGCTCACGACCCGGCACTTGGGGGCTACATTATTCAAATTGAGATTACATACAAGTCTCATGTCGCTGCAAGCATGCACCATGACACTTGGGGCTAATGCAAAGTAATTTTCTGCTCATATTATTGAAGACCCGACTCATCACATTATAATGAGTCGGCCCTTGGGGGCTACCAATTGCTCCTGTCAACAGTTGAAGGTACAAAGCTTTTTATTCATTATATTGAAGAGTCCACTGCTCAGTTGGTAAAGCACAAGGCTCTTAACCTTGTGGACATGGATTCAAGTCCCATCATGAGGGTTACATCATATGATGTTATTTTCATTGAAGTATATATTAAAGTCCCAGCTCAATATTATCTTACTGAGCCGGCCCTTGGGGGCTACACTGGTTGAAGTTTTTATGAGTATAAGACAATTGCAAGTCCCAGATTGCTGTAAGCATGATAACCCGGCACTTGGGGGCTACATAGTATGGAGTATTCAGTTTTTACTAGTCACTGGGATGAACAACATGGATTTCTTCTTAAGTGGCAGTATTTATATTGAAGCAAGTCTTAAGCCATCACTTTGTTCTGCTCAAGACTTGGGGGCTACAGATCAGTTTAACATGGATGAATCCAAATTAAACTGGGGGCTAATATCGAGGATATACCCCGCGGTATAAACCGCCGGATGTATGACCCGGCTAGAGTTTGGCGATTCACTGACGACCCACATGGACATGGCGTTTTACGATTCATTGGTAATCCGGTAGGCGGGTCAGAGGAGCGACAAGACCCGGTGGCCCAACGGGCGGTTTATGGAAGGCCGGATCACGCTATGGTGGGTCGGTTTAAGAGAAAAGGCGTGAGGAATATTTACTTTACAAGGAAGACCCGGACTTGTACCCGGTTTGTATTAGAGATAGATTAGTCCTTATCCTAATAGGACTCCACATGTAACCCGCCCCTTCAACATATATAAGGAGGGGCAGGGCTCCCCAAAGAGGGACGAGTTAGAAAGGACAAGCTACAAGCAAGAAACAATTGCTAGGGCTAGACACAAAGAGCCGGTTTACGGCGTCTCCCTCGTGATGATAATGAGACCTAGCCTCAAACAGCATGTAGGGTTTTTACCGGATGATGTTTCCCGGGGCCCGAAGCTGTCTAAATCCCTGTCTTGTGTTGCGTCTCTCGATTCCACCCAACCCCTCTCAAGCTACCACATAGATGCGTTGGCCTCGCGACTAAGTCCTGACACTAAGGACATCTGACGTGTTAATTCCACGATAGACACCGTTCAGGACTAGGATAGGCCAGTCCGTAACCCTTAAGGTAGGATAGGTTGTGTACCCCTTATGCGAAATCGAGTCCATGTAATGGTTCAAATGAAACCATGTTATGTTGTGTTTGCTTTCGACTTGTTTTGATGGAAGTTGTACTTTCCCTTTCGGGAAATTGTAAACAACTACATCACCCATTTGGTTTTAATGCATGAGTTTGGCCCTTCCGGCCTTGGCTTAACTTAAAATTGTATCACACCCACCCCTTACTAGGCATCCTATCTATATTGCTTTTCCTCATTTTTCCCAATCATGAGACCTTGACTGCTCCAACAGGATGCCTGTTGTAACACGTACTGGTACCTCTACACCGCAGCAAGAATCCGGAGGTTCTACTGAAGCAGGAGCCAACCAGGACCAAGCCCGAGGACAGACTCCACCACCGCCACCACCTCCAAACATGGACATGGCTGAGCTTCTCCAAGCCTTCCGGGAGGAATGCCAAGCCAACACTGCAGCCCTCCAGATGATTGCTCAAGCTATGAACCGCCAGCCGGTGGATAATGGCAATGGGCGTTCCATATTGGCAGAGTTCAAGAAGCATGCACCACCCACCTTCATGGAGACTGCTGAACCCCTTGATGCAGACGAATGGGTCCATACCATTGAGGACCTATTGGAACTAGTCAACTGCACTGAAGACCGTGAAAGGGTGGCATATGCTGCCCACTGTCTCGAGGGAACTGCCAGAGCTTGGTGGGATGGATTCAAGGTCATGCATGCGGGGCAAAACATCACTTGGAATGACTTCAAGGCAGAATTCCGCAGGGCCCACATTCCTTCTGGGATTATGGCCATTAAGAAGCGCGAGTTCCGGGCCCTGAAGCAAGGGAGTAGCACTGTCAAGGAGTACATGCAGAAGTTCAGTGTTCTGTCAAGGTATGCTCCTGAAGATGTTAGCACTAATGCTTCCAAAAGAGAGCGCTTCATGCAAGGCCTCAATCAGACCCCTGCAGTACTCGTTTGTCGTGTGTGACTGCCCAACCTTTCTTGACCTGGTAAACAAGGCACTGATGCTTGAGGACAAGTGACGTGCTTTGGATGATACTCGTATGCGCAAGATGATCAACAAGGGTAACTCCAGCAACCAGAAGCCTCGCTCATGGCAGCCAGCCACGGTCAAGCCAACCTATCAGCAACCAAGAGCCCCTGTGCCTCACACCAACTATCAGCCTCAGTAGTATGCCAACCCCAGGCCAGCTTTCAACAACCCCAACAAAAGTGGAGGCAACAAGATTAACAACCCAAACCAAGTCACTTGCTTTGGATGTGGTCATGCATGACACTACTCCAAGTATTGCCCCAACAAGAAGCACGATGCCCCGCGCCCAATGTGCAAAACCCAGGCCAAGGCCGCGGTATGCCACAAAGGAACCAAGCTCGCCGCAACCCGCCCAACAATGGCAAGGGTCGGGTGAACCATGTCACTTCAGAAGAAGCCCAGGAAGACCCGGACGTCATGCTGGGTATGTTCCTTGTCAACTCAGCACCTGCAACTGTTTTGTTTGATTCTGGAGCCACGCATTCATTGGTTACCCAAAAGTTTGCATTAAAAAGTGGCATGACCCCTACACCCCTAAATAACCCTATGGTGGTACAAACCCCCGGAGCAGAGATGAGAGCCAAGATAGGATGTAAAGGAGTCGGTATTTTCATTAATGGGGTGGATTTCCTAGCAGACCTTATCATCTTAAGATCACAAGGCTTGGATGTGATCTTAGGAATGAATTGGCTCATCAAGGACCAAGGCTTGTTAGTTTGCGCCAACCGGACTGTCACTGTGACCAATGAGCAAGGAGTCAAAGTTAAATTTGCCTCCAAACCCTCCTCTGCTCAAGACACCCAAGTCAACTATCTGACCGAAGTTGGATTGGAGCAAGTGCCGGTAGTATGTGAATACCCCGATGTCTTTCCTGATGAGCTACCGGGAATGCCTCCTGACCGAGACATTGAGTTCATTATTGATCTCATGCCCGGAGCTGGACCCATCTATAAGAAGCCTTATAGAATGGGATCGAAAGAGTTAGCAGAGTTGAAGAAGTAACTGCAAGAGCAGTTAAGGAAGGGATTTATCCGCCCTAGTGCCTCCCCTTGGGAATCAGCTGTTCTGTTCATGGCAAAGAAGGATGGTAATATCTGCTTATGCATTGACTATCGTTCCCTCAATGAAGTTACAATCAAGAACAAGTATCCACTTCCCAAGATTGAAGATTTGTTTGATCAACTCAATGGGGCCAAGGTGTTCTCCAAGATCGACCTCAGATCTGGGTACTACTAGCTAAAAATCAGACCCCAAGATATTCCGAAGACGACATTTGTAACCAGATACGTTCTGTATGAGTGCACGGTCATGTCCTTTGGATTGACCAATGCCCCAACTTACTTCATATATCTCATGAATAAGGTCTTCATGGAATATTTGGACAAGTTTGTTGTCGTCTTCATTGATGACATTCTTGTCTTCTCGAAGACGGAAGAAGAGCATGAGCAACACTTGAGGATGGTCCTAGACAAGCTTCGAGAGCACCAACTATACGCTAAATTCCGCAAGTGCGAATTTTGGCTGCACGAGGTTGGATTATTGGGTCATAAATTGTCTGCCGAAGGATTGTCAGTGGATCCCACCAAGATGCAATCCGTGACTGAATGGCAAACCCCGAGCAATGTGAAGGAAGTCAGAAGCTTCCTGAGACTCGCGGGATATTACCGCAAGTTCGTTGAAGGATTCTCGAGCATTGCTCGACCCATGACCCAACTCTTGAAGAAGGATAAAAAGTTTGAATGGACTCCAAAGTGCGAAGAAAGCTTCCAGGAACTAAAGAAGAGATTGACCTCTGCCCCAGTTCTGGCCACACCAGATATACACAAGGATTTTTTGATATATTGTGATGCGTCGAGAGCCGGGCTTGGAGGTGTTCTTATGCAAGAAGGTACAATCGTTGCATATCTATCTAGACAGCTACGTCCTCATGAAGAGGACTATGCTACTCATGATCTTGAGTTAGCAGCAGTGGTTCATGCCCTAAAGACATGGCGACATTACCTCCTAGGGAAGCGGTGTGAGATATACACGGACCACAAGAGTCTGAAGTATATCTTCACTCAGAAAGAATCGAACATGAGGCAGAGAAGATGGCTAGAGGTTATTAAGGATTATGACCTCAGTGTTCAATACCACCCTGGGAAGGCTAATGTGGTAGCAGATGCCTTAAGCAGAAAGGCTTGTTCCTTGAATGCTATGATTAGGAAAAGGCTACCCGCCTTGTATGAAGAACTAGAAAGCTTCGGGTTGGAACTGGTTGTACCAGGATTCTTGGCCAACCTCGAAGTCGGGCCTACCTTGATGGATGATATTAAGGAAACACAGAAAGGACACATAAGCATCGAAGGCATCAAGAAGAAGATGAAGCAAGGGAAGGCCCCAGGATTTTCAGAAGATGAGCAAGGGATTGTGTGGTTTGGGAATCGCATCTGCGTACCCAACAAGGTTGAGCTCAAGAATTTGATCTTGCAAGAAGCTCATGAAACCTCATATTCCATCCACCCCGGAGGAACCAAGATGTATCAAGACCTAAAGGAGAGATTCTGGTGTCATGGCATGAAGAGAGAGATAGACACTTTCGTCGCTAAGTGTGACGTATATAAGGCGACCGCCCGAGCCGATCCCGCGGGCACCCGTGCCACGGCTATGGTGGACCTCGGCCAGCCTATATAAGGCGACCCCGAGACCTTCTCTCACTCCCTGTCACTCCCCCACACTTCTAATCAACCTCCCGCACCCCCCATTCATCTCCAGAGCCGCCCGAGCTCGAGATCGAGCTCGAGCTCCGCCACCTCGGCTCGTCGGCATTCCCGCGGTACAGGCCTCCTCCGCCCCCGTTTTCTCTTGATCTGGAACTGTGCGGCATCGTTGACCCTTTCCCCTCTCCTCCCCACTCTTTTTGCAGCCGGGAACGGCCGGAACCATCAACAGGCGACGCACCTCCGCCATGTGACCTCGTCACCGGCGAACCAGGCTGCTCCAGTGATCATCTCCACCACCAGCCAAACAACGACATCCACCCGAGTCCAACGGTACCACCCACGCATCCCCCCCCCGTGCCCTATCTCGCCGCCGGCGAGCTCGCCATCGCCTCTGGACGGAGGTGGACGACGACGGCCATTGGCCCTGTCCGTCAGCCTCACGCCCTGACGGGTGGGACCCACCAGTCAGGTTTAAACAAACGCACGCGCGCGCACAAGTTCGCCCGTCGGCTGAAGGCGTACTTCGCCTTTACGCCTTCGACATGGCAGCCTCGCCCGGGCCGATTTCCCCCTGGGCCTGCTGCACTGTGGCCTTTCTGGCCCAGTGGCACAGTGCCATTTTTCTTTTTTTCTTTTCTGTCACTTTTCCAAAAATTCCTCTGGATAAAATATTTACCCAAATGCAATAAATCCAACTCCTAAAATCTTATAATAATCCCACCTGTTTATTGATGTAACTTTCACACACATCCATTACACTTTTCTGCACTATTCAAATTTAAATTCAAATTTGAACAATAAAATCCTTGTTTAAAAATCCAGTACTCTGTCCCCCTAGCTCCAAATCCAAAACTAAGGATTTTCCCCTTCTTATTTTTCCTCCTAGTATTTTACAAAAATCAGTTGACATTTTTCTGAGCACTTTGACTTTTATGTTTTTATTATTGTCTTATTTTTCCGTTGTTTTCTTGCGACGATTAGATCCCGTGTTTGACGAAGTAGTTGGAGAAGAAGAAGGAGAAGGGCCTGAAGACTTTGAAGACCAAACCAATCAAGGAAAGCAGCCCTTTCAGCATGTCCATGAAACCCTTTTTATGCATGTCATATAGCACTTTATTATTGTTGCATCGGAAACATGATGAGATGGTAAACCACGTTGGTTGGTTGCCTCTATTACTTCCTTGTTGATATTGGCATTGTGCATGATCCTACCTTCTTATGAAGGTTATGCCGATGGGAGTAGATAGGATGCTAAGTAGCTGCTACGCAAATAGGTTGGGTATATGCATGGTGATGGAAGCAAGATTGTTTTAAAAAAAATTTGAAAACCCCATCGGGTGCCACTTATGCCTGAGGGAGATAATGAGTTGGGTAACCACTTGATGACGAAGTGGTGTAGCGAGGCAAGTGTGTATGTTGTTTTCAAAACGGATTGGTTTAAGTTGCGACCATTATTCCAACCTTACATGCACATTCACTCTACCCTTATATGGGAAAGGGCATTATTGATTACCTAGGTTGATACTAGCTTGGATCCCGCATTACTAGTGACAGGAGAGTTGTTGTTGCGCTCTCTCGTGACGGGGCCATGCCAGGTAGGGCGGCCAAGAACATTTTTATGGGGCACCGAACACACCGTTGGTACCCCGTGCCAATGGTATGTGACGAATATGGGAGCAAGGCTCCACAAATTTTAAGTTCTGAAAATGTCGGGCACGGGGGTTACTACCAATGGAGTGGACTCCATGTTAGTGTCGTCTAGGGAAAGATAGTGATCAGGTGCTTACCCCGGGTACTTGAGGTACCGCGGGTCGTGGATAACACGAAAGTTCCCCGGATCTTGTGGGTAAAGTGTGCAACCTCTGTAGAGTGTAAAACTGTTCGAATAGCCATGTCCACGGTCAAGGACAGTTGGGTAACCGCTCTTGGGCTACGTCCACGTGTTTACAAACCAGTGTATGTGTTTGGATAAGTGGGAAGTACTACTTGGGTCAAGTCAAAGGACTTGACATGATTGAGTTGGGTTGATGCCCACTCTATTTATGTTGATATCTGTAACCTGTCCTCATGGTTACTTGAATTCTCCTAATGCGTGTCTTACAAGTTGTTGAACATGTCATTGCACTCAAAACTAGCTTTCCACAAAAATATACCTATATCATGCATTGTTGTACCTTGAACCAAAATATGGGTTGCTTGCGAGTACATTCAAAGTACTCATTGGCTTGCCACTAGTTATTTAATTGACCAAGAATGGAAGAGCAGGAGTTCGAGGAAGAGTTCTTTGGTAACGAACACGCGAACAAGGACGCTTCCCAGTCAGAATGCCTGTAGGGTTAAGGCAGATGGCATGGGTTCTACTTATCAACGAAGATTTCCGCTGCTTAAGTTTATTTGGTATTCAGCCCTTGTGGCTTTATCTATGTAAGACTTGACCATAATGGTCATAATTTGTGTAAGATGGTATGTATGGATGTAAAACTCTTGTTATTCAGCTTCTGTGTGTTCGGTGAGCATTAATCTCTGGGATCACTGTACACGTGCATTCGGTGATCACGACTTATGAGTCGGGGTCCCCACACTTTGGGCAAGCACAGTGCCAAGGTGGAATCTACTGCTGAAGAAAAACGTAAGTGGAACGCTGATGTGTCGACTTACGCTCATCTCCCCGCTCAGGAACTTCATTCTGGATACTTAAACCGCCTTTACACAAGCCGTGACTATGAGGCTGGTTTATTCAACTTGATGAAGGAGCGTTATGAGGTAATCTTTCACATATTTCAATAAATTTCTTTGCACTGTATAACTCCATTTTATCCCCCAAGGGCCAGTGTATCTCTTCAAGATGAACCGGGACTTTGAAACAAAAAGACTTCCAACTTTGTAGCCCCCAAGGGCCGGTTTACCTTTTTGATGATAAACCGTGACTTTTTGTTTCAAACTTGTCTTTGTTGAATTCCTTCATCTTTGCATATTTGTATCAAATATGCATTAGCCCCCAAGTGCCGAGATGAATACTTGTATTAAACCTTGGGACTTTGAATTATAGTCAGAACAAAAAGCAATCCGCATTAGCCCCCAAGTCCGTAAGCACATAACTTGTTATGTGCTTGGGACTTTGAGAAAAAATCTTAACATCTTTATCATCTGCCTTGGGCAGGCTGACTTGAACATCAGAGACACCCAGATTGCTGATCTTCAAGAAAATATCAAGTCCCAGCAAGCGAAAACCTCCAAAGCCAAAGATGAATTGAGGGGCGCTTTGACTGCCATGGAACAATTGAAGGATGGCTTCAAAAGTGAGCGGATGAACTGGGAAACTGAAAAGACAACCCTCTTAAAGCGGGCTGAAGATGCCGAAGCAGCACTTAAATCGGTGGCTGAGGAGCTAGCAGGGCTAAAGTAGCAAGTCAATGTTATGACTTTAGCAATATTTGGTAAGTATCTTTTGTCAATTCCTTCCATAAACATTGTTGAAGTTGCCGGTTTAATAGTAACTTCTTAAACCATTCTGCAGGTAGCCGTGTTGCTCATCTAGGGTATGACATACGGATGAAGTTGAAGGCAGCTTACACTTTGATAGAACAATTGTATACTGGTGCTCAATGAGTCATCTGTGCATCCTCCTTCAACAAGCCGGCACCCATCTTGATCAAGGACACATTGACCAAACTGTCTATGACCCCAGCACAGATAGAAGAGGTAAAGCGATCTGCTGCAAGAGCTGGCACTTTAACAGCACTGATGCGGGCAAAGCGTGGATCGCTGACCTTGATCTGGCAAACATCGCCAAAGGCTACCCGGTTCAACAAGAAGACGGATCGTACTTTGATAATGAAGCTCTGAAAGTCTTGACAAAGGAGATGCGCCCGCTAGCAAGCCAACTAGCTGAGGAGGTCGATTTGTCTGTCTACCGGTCCAGCTATGACGCAGATGGCAAACGGGTTGACGCAGCTGTGAAGGAGGCTCAGAATTTAATCCCTCCAATCTATAAGCACACTTATGCTCCTGACATTGAACTATCCAACCTTATAGGCGACGAAACTGTATTTCAAGCCTTAACCAGGATTGATTGGACCACCCTTGACTTCCAGCCACTGGGTGAGGAGGAGGAGGCTGAACCGGTGCGAGATGATCCTTCAACGTCACGTCAGCCTGGTGCTGAATCATAATCCGCCGGCCAGTTTGATTGTTATGTGTTGTGAGCAACAAACAATTATTCTTTTGGGTATCAAAGCGCCTTGTAATAGGCTAGGTGAAATACTTCGATTGTGCGCCATCGTGCAATGCTACTTGATACTATAATCCGGCATTATGTTACGATGCTTTGCTTTATTTGCCTTGGTATTCCGTATGCGTCCTACTTTCTGCATGTTAAATACTCAAACATGTCCTGGCGGTTTACCACCGGACGGGTTATGATACCCAATACAGAAATAGAATCCTCATCAAGGTTATAAAGTAATAAAATATCACTCATATCATACCTGTGATATTAAATCACTTTTGTTGGTCCGCCAACCCATTGAGTAGGGGTGAAAACCCAAACTTTGGGTGTTGGAAGGCACCCACCACATTGTGCTAGTGCATAATAAGCCATACCGGGTATTGATAAACACCGGATGATCATTCTGGCGACTTATAGTCAATGCCAGGCCAGATTGAAAGATGTCGGTTCACAATTGATTATGTGCTAAACAGCTGATAACTGTAAGCCACACCGGGTTAAGAAACACTGGGTTGAGATGAAGACATGTAGTCTGGACAGGTCGAGAGACGCCGGTTTACTTTAAAAGTTGATCAATAAAGATAAAACTTGTAAAAACAAAAGCAAATAAAACTTGTAGTCGAGGCTTTTCGAGGGTTTCCAGGCCCAAATTCGAGGCTTTTCGTGGGCTGACAGGCCGCTGAGTTAAACCATTTGACAAAGCCTTTTAAGATGGGCCTCCAACTAACGAATCGTCGTTTTAACTTTGACAAGTTCAGGGTCTCAATGAGAGTAACTTGTCAAACGTTCGGCGGATCATGCCAAGATTACCTGGATAGGAGTGGCTTACTTGATGAAGGCAGGTTAACCCGGGGTTTTAGGTGAATACACCAGGCTTCCAAGCCGTGGGTCGACACCCAATTACAAGGGTCCTTTCAAACTCTTTGTTACTTTACACAAAGAGCCCCCAAGTAACTTTGTGACTCATGCTCAATGGGTGCCTATGTTTGAGTCATGCTTTTAGCAACAGAACTCTCTTTGGCCCCTTGGGTGTGAAGCTCCCAAGTTGTAAGATGGCATGATAGCCAGTTTAATGGACAAAACGGGTCATCGTTTTGGAAGTAGAAGCCCCCTTGTAACCAAGAAATATTGGAAGAACGGCAGAGGCCCTGCTTGTAGCAAGGATGCCGATTTACTATATTGAGCATAATATATACATTGTCAAAATATGTACATATTTAGAGCCTATGGCTCAGGTGTAGTAAGGCCATAGAAGAGCGATATTCCACGGCCGACGGGTCTCCTCCTCCGATTTTCTTGAGTCTTTGTGCTCGCGAACGTCGATGAGGTAGTATTATCCGTTGTGCAGATTCTTGCTGACCACAAAGGGTCCTTCCCAAGGTGGGGATAACTTGTGCATATTGGTCTGATCCTGGATTAGCCGGAGCACTAAGTCACCTTCTTGAAAGGTTCTTGTCCTAACCCGGCGGCCGTGATAACGCTGGAGGTCTTGCTGATAAACTGCCGAATTAGCCAATGCCATGTCCCGATTTTCATCTAACAGTTCCAGTGCTTCTTAACGTGCTTGCTCATTGTCCGCTTCAACATAATTGGCAACCCAAGGCGAGTCATGACGAATATCACTGGGGAGTAACGCCTCTACTCCGTAAACCATGAAGAAAGGCGTATAACCTATAGATCGGTTTGGGGTGGTGTTTATGCTCCATAACACAGATGGTAGTTCTTCCACCCAACTACCCGGCGTCCGCTTCAAAGGGACCATAACCCGGGGCTTTATACCCTTTAAAATTTCCTGATTAGCTCGCTCAGCTTGACCATTAGATTGGGGGTGAGCCATAGACGCCACATCAAGCCGGATGTGATCTCGTTGACAAAAGTCCTCCAGCTCGCCTTTAGAGAGGTTGGTGCCATTATCTGTGATAATGTTGTGTGGAAAACCAATACGGAAGATCACTTTTTTGATGAACTGAACCGTCATGGCTGCGTCACACTTGCTTACTGGCTCCGCTTCAACCCACTTAGTAAACTTGTCAACCGCCACCAAAAGGTGAGTCTTCCTATCATTGGATCGCTTAAAAGGCCCTACCATGTCAAGCCCCCAGGTAGCAAACGGCCAGGTGATAGGAATCATCTGTAGCTCCTGAGCCAGAACATGAGCTCGTCGCGAGAATTTCTGACAGCCGTCGCACCGCCTTACCAAGTACTCAGCATCAGTGTGAGCCGTCAGCCAATATAAACTATGATGGAATGCTTTAGCCACCAAGGATTTTGAACCGGCGTGATGACCACAGTCTCCTTCGTGGATCTCGCGTAAAATCTCATGGCCTTCTTTAGGAGAAACACAACGCTGAAACGCTCCTGAAACACTGGAATGATGTAACTCGGCATTGACAATTGTCATGGACTTGGATCGCCGGACTATCTGCCTAGCCAAAATTTCGTCTTCAGGTAACTCGCCCCGGTTCAAATATGCCAAGTATGGAACCGTCCAATCCGGAATGATATGTAAAGCGGCCACCAACTGTGCCTCCGGATCAGGAATGGTGAGGTCCTCCTCTATAGGTAATTGAACCGACGGGTTATGCAAGACATCCAGAAAGGTATTGGGTGGCACCGGTTTACGCTGAGATCCCAGCCGGCTTAAAGCATCAGCTGCCTCATTTTTGCACCGATCAATGTGCTCCACTTGATAACCCTTAAAGTGACCGGCAACAATATCCACCTCTCGTCGGTAAGCCGCCATGAGTGGATCCTTGGAATCCCAAGTACCTGAAACTTGTTGGGCTACTAGATCCGAGTCTCCAAAGCATCGTACTCGGCTTAAATTCATCTCCTTAGCCACCCGAAGACCATGGTGTAAAGCTTCATACTCATCTGCATTTTTAGTACAAGGGAACATTAAGCGAAGAACATAATGAATTTTATCACCTCGAGGGGAAATGAGGACAACTCCAGCCCCCGAGCCCTCCAATTGCCTGGATCCGTCAAAGTGAATAGTCTAGTATGTACTATCCAGTTGGTCCTCCGGTATCTGCAACTCCGTCCAATCATTGATGAAATCCACAAGGGCCTGGGATTTGGTTGTTGTTCAAGTCATATACTTCAAACCATGTGGTCCAAGATCAATAGCCCACTTGGCAACCCGGCCAGTTGCCTCGCTGTTCTAGATTATATCCCCCAAAGGAGCAGAGCTGACCACTGTGATGGGATGACCTTGAAAATAGTGCTTAAGCTTCTGACTTGCCATAAAAACCCCATACACCAGCTTCTGCCAATGCGGATATCTTTGCTTTGACTCAATGAGCACTTCGCTGATATAATAAATCGGCCTTTGAACCGGGTGTTCCTTCCCAGCCTCCTTGCGCTCCACCACAATGGCGACACTGACGGCTCGGGCATTAGCAGCCACATATAACAGCAATGGCTCCTTATCAACTGGAGCGGCAAGAACCAGCGGTTCAGCCAACTGCTTCAAGTCTTCAAACGCCGCATCAGCAGCATCGCTCTAGACAAAACTGTCTGTCTTCTTCAACATCTGATATAGAGGGATTGCCTTTTCTCCCAACTTGCTGATAAACCGACTCAAAGCCGCAATACGACCCGCCAAACTTTGAACATCATTGATACATGCCGGTTTAGCCAGAGATGTGATAGCCTTGATCTTTTCCGGATTAGCCTCAATGCCCCGGTTAGACACCAAAAAATCCAAGAGCTTGCCAGCCGGTACACCAAAGACACACTTAGCCGGATTGAGCATCATTTTATAAACTCTCAGGGTATCAAAGGTTTCTTGCAAATCAGATATGAGTGTCTCTGCCTTCCTAGACTTGACCACAATATCATCCACATAAGCATGAACGTTGCGCCTAATCTGAGTATGAAGACAGTTCTGCACACAGCGTTGATAAGTTGCCTGTGCACTCTTGAGCCCAAAGGGCATAGATACATAACAGAAGGCTCCAAAGGGAGTAATGAAAGCCGTCTTCTCCTGGTCCTTAACTGCCATCTTGATCTGATGATATCCAGAATAAGCATCCAAGAAACTCAAATGCTCACAACACGTCGTAGCATCAATGATTTGATCAATACGAGGCAGGGCAAAGGGATCAGCTAGGCAAGCCTTGTTCAAATCTGTATAATCCACACACATACGCCAAGTGTCGTTTTTCTTAAGTACCAGCACCGGATTAGCCAACCACTCTGGGTGAAACACTTCCACGATAAACCCTGCTGCCAGGAGCCGGGCTACCTCTTCCCCAATGGTCGTACGCCGCTCCTCATTGAAGCGGTGAAGGAACTCTTTGACCGATTTGAACTTCGGATCAATATTGAGAGTGTGCTCAGCGAGTTCCCTCGATACACCTGGCATGTCAGAAGGTTTCCATGCAAAGATGTCCCGGTTCTCACGGATGAACTTGATGAGCGCGCTTTCCTATTTGGGATCCAAGTTGACGCTGACACTGAACTGCTTGGATGAGTCACTAGGAACATAATCAACCAATTTAGTCTCATCAGCCGATTTAAACTTCAAAGTCGGATCATGCTCTGTAGTGGGCTTCTTTAGAGAGGTCATGTCTGCCGGATCAACATTGTCCTTATAAAACTTCAACTCTTCTGTTGCACAAACCGATTCAGCATAGGCCGCATCACCTTCCTCACACTCCAGAGCAATCTTACGGCTACCATGAACTGTGATAGTTCCTTTGTGACCGGCATCTTGAGCTACAGATAAACATAACATGGCCTTGCCATGAATTTAGCATAAACCGGCCGTCCAAGTAAAGCATGGTACAGACTTCTGATCTTGACCACTTCAAAGGGCAGCGTCTCGGACCTTGAATCATGATCATCTCCAAAAACCACCTCCAGAGCTATTTTACCAACTGGGTAAGCCAATTTACCAGGCACCACTCTGTGAAAAATGGTGTTTGACGGTCTAAGATTCTTATCTGTTAATCTCATACGTCGAAAGGTTTCAGAATACAAGATATTGATACTGCTCCCTCCGTCTGTGAGTACCTTGGTGAACTTATAACCTCCCACCTCCGGTGCAACCACCAAAGCTAGGTCACCCAGATTGTCAACCCGGGGTGGATGATCCTCCCTGCTCCAGACAATAGGTTGCTCAGACCAGCGTAGATAACGGGGCACTGCTGGTTCAACAGAGTTTACTGCCCTTTTATGGAGTTTCTGATCGCGCTTGCACAAGCTAGTAGTGAAGACATGATACTGTCCACCGTTTAACTGCTTTGGGTTGCTCTGATAACCCGACTACTGTTGATTCCCCTGATTACCCTGTTGATTGTTACCACCTTGGTTATTCTGATTGCCCTGATTATTCTGAAACCCTGAGTTTGAACCGCCACCATCCTAACCCGGCCCATGAAATCCTGGACCAGAACCACTAGATGGACCCTGATCATACCGGAAAAGATCAGAGTTTTTGAAGTCCCTCATGATGTGGCAATCCTTCCAAAGGTGCGTGGCCGGAACCTCCTTTTTCCCGTGCTTTGGGCAGGGCTGGTTTAACAGGCATTCCAGATTCATTCCTCCACCGCGCTGGGGCGGTTTACCCTTACGGCACTGCATATTACCCCGCATACTGGTGTTAGCCACAAAATCAGAATTATCCGCTTTACGCTTACCGTTGTTTCCATGGCCCGCCTGGTTATGCTGTCCCTTTGAACCGGCATTCTTCTTTCCCTTCTCCTGTTTCTCTTCATCAGAATCAGGGTCCTTGGTACTATCAGAATCAGCATACTTAACCAGAGCCGCCATGAGTGGTCCCATGTCATTGCAGTGACGCTTGAGTCGTTCCAACTTCATTTTTAGTGACTTAAACCAGCAATTGCCCTCCAACGTCACAATTGCTGTATCCGGATTGATGCAGCCTCATGAATGCAAAATTTCTGAAACCCAGCGCACACAATGGGTTGTTTATTCATTCTCTCCTTGGACACAAGCCACCAGATCAACAATGGACATAGGCCGCTTGCATGTATCTTTAAATTTTCTATGAACGTGGCCTTTAATTCATCCCATGAATTGATCGAGGTAACAGGCTGGCTCTTCAGCCAGGTGCGAGTTGTTCCTTCTAGCATCATGGTGAAGTATTTTGCACACGCCGCTTCATCCACATCTAGCATCTCCATTCCCATCTCATAACTCTCAACCCACGCCTCGGGGGGCTGATCAGCGGTATAGTTAGGCACCTTGCGTGAACCTTTGAAATCTTTGGGCAACCGCACATTACGGAGAGCTGAGATGAGATACGGTACTCCCCAGGAGCTGAAGGCAAGCCCGGTCCCTCGTTCTACTGACGCTGCTGGCTGAACCGGGGTGGGTTGATGATGACCCGCTTGTTGTGTTGCTAATGCGGCCTCCCTTCATGCTCTGCCATTATACACCACATCCTGAGCATTCGTCCCACCGCGCGCCGGATTGGGCATTTGAGGAGCATTACGGTGCTGCGCACTGCTAGACACCTTCGGTTCATCTATGTGTCTGCTATAACTTTTTCTCGGACGGGGGCTTGAATGAATTGTGTCTCGGCTATAGGAATAAGCTTGCTGCTGCACAACAGCAGTTTGAAGAAGATCCCTGGCCCGCCATGTCTCAACAGTCGCCAGCGAATCGCCCTCCATCGGTATAGCTGCCAGGTGAGATGCCACAACAATCATGTTATCCAAAGGGCTAGAAAAATGACCCGGTGGGCCGACACATATTGCGGCGGGTTGTCCATTCGTCGAGGTGGGTCCGTTATTCGTGGTTGATCTGGAGCTGCCCCAGGTGCCACAGTCCGGTCTGCTGCTGCCGGATTACTCGGCCCAGCCCCCGGTGTATTGAAGAGGTTCAGTCCTTCATAGACCGGCGGCAGACGAGACCGGTACTTCCTTCGCAGTACTTCGTTTGACGCGTTCTAATCCAACATAAGTCGGTAATTTTTCGCCTGGATCTGCTATGACTGGGCATCTAAAGCGGCCCGTTCTTCAGCCATCCTAACTTCCTCAGCCGCCAAGTCTTCCTTAGCCTGTGTTATTTGGTCCTTTAGCTTGGTGACCTCCGCATTATGCTGATCATGCGTCTCCGGGGCAATTGTCGTGGTTAACAAGGTCGCCCAGGCATCCATCAAACCGAAGAGAACTTGAGCCGGTCGGCGCGCCGGGCCTCCTGCCGCGGCTACTGATCCGGACGTCATTGCTGCTGTAGATGAAGATTGCAAGGTGGGTTGTGTTCCGGCGATGAAGACTGCAACCCGGTTCGGCGGTTCAAAGGGGTCCAGAATACTATTGCCATCGGAATAGCCCCCAATCCGGCCATCTTGCAGTTGGTACAGCGACTCGGTTTCACCAGTGGATGACTCGCCATTTGAATAGATGGCCGTCTCACCATCGGACACCGGTTCATGTTCCACACCATGGATGAATCCTACGAACGCACGCTTTATGGCAGGCTGAACCCAACCAGGACTCGCACGCTGAGCCGTTTCGACGAGGTCGGTGGAGATGTCCGGCTCAGGGCCTGGTTCACCAATCTTGCCGATGAAAACGTGAATTCCGCCAAAGGGGGCCCGGCATCCGTACTCGATTTGAGTCGGTCTCGGGGCCCCATCCTACATCGTCGATGTAGAGCTTGCCGCGACGACTCTTGGTCATCTGGCCAACCGCGTACCCCTTGAGTCCTTCAAAGCTTCCCTTCAAGAACTCGAAACCATCGTGCGATAGCCCCACGGTGGGCGCCAACTGTCGTGGAAATATCACGTTAGATGTCCTAGCAGAAGGACTTAGTCGTGGAGCCATCGCAACAAGGTTAGCCTGAAGGGGTTAAATTGGACAAGGGACACGAGAATTTATACTAGTTCGGCCCCTTACGATGAAGGTAAAAGCCTACGTCTAGTTGTGATGGGATTATTGGGGTTTCGATGACCAGGGAGCAAATACGCTTTGCCTGGGTCTCGAGTTGTTGTCTCTTATTCCTGAACCACCGTCGGGTCGTCCCTTTATATACATAGGGTGATGCCCGGCTGGTTTACAGATTCCCGAGGCCGGCTCATACAAGTGTCTGGCTCGGTCTCTCCCTTTCCCTAACTTACAATACAAGTTAGACAACTATTGTGGTTTACCACTATGGGCCCTAATCCACCTCTGGGATCTGGGCCTCTAAGCCTTATCAGTAAAGCGCCATCTTATTTGTCTTCATGGGCTTCAGTATAGTTGAGCATGAACCGGCCCCTCCTGGTCCGTGGTATTTCCTTCTTCCCAATACCATGAACTGCTTATGGCAGAAGTCCCTCGCTGAACCGAAAGATCACAACCAGAGTGCTCTTGATGAGTTCTCTATTCTATGTTGTTACTCTATTAGTTCTACCTTTCTGCATGGGTTATCCGGAAGAAACCTATTGAACCTGGTTCCACATACTAATCCATGCACCCACAACTCAGAAAATCATATGTTCTTTTGGGTTGTCCCTCTTTAGTTGTTTTCTGGCCCTCGTCTATCAATTGATAGCTAGGACTAGTTGTGCAATCGTGTTTATCGATGCCTATTACTCTTGTGGTGCGTCTAGCCATTCTATTCCAGAATGACTAGGAGAAACAAACCCCAGTACCTCATCCATTTCCAGGATTGGGTCAAAGCAGTTGTGTTCTGCAGATCAAAATGCTAATCTAGCTCTTGTTCTGTTCTACCTTGGAGTATTACCATCTTTATATCAACAATATCATGGGAATTGCACACCATCCTATGAACTCTTGATACAGTGATACTTCTCGCCATCATTATTCATTCCTCAGTTCCGTGTTGTCACAACCGGAATGTTGACAAGTGAATCGTGATGTGTGAAGTCTATACTCCTACAACCTTGTTGCTTGGTAGTTAATGGACAATAATTTCATTCTTAGTATGTTGGTTACTAAATTGACATTCTAAGATTGACCGTGCTACCTAGTCCTTATTTCCTGGTGCACTCTTCGATCAATGAGTTAGGATAGTGCAAATCCTTGCTTATTCAATCATATCGTCTTGCCTTGAACCAAGATTGTTCCCGAGCTTAATAACATATCGATGGTTCATGATTTTCAGGATATCTTCTCAGAAGTATCACCAGGTTGTCACCTGACCGCTATGTTGAGTTCGTGATCAAGTTGGTTTTCTTGTAAACCACCTTTTCTCCAAGAATCTGTGTTGGATACCCTCAACAAGTTGGTTAAGATAAACAACAACTTGGAGAGTTGGAAGATGAAAGCTTGTCCGACTTAGTTCATTTTAAGGTATATCTTCCTTGTGTGCTGAAGGATGATGGTATCTTCATCGATTGACCCTTTTGATCAGTTAATGGACCTATCATCTTATCCAATCTTTGATTCGTGTATGGGCTATCATCAAATCAAACCAGAACCAATGATATTCATAATGGTGTCTTACTCGTGGTTGATTCCTCGAGCATACACCATTATACCCTTTGGGTCTGACCAATGCTATCACCTTGTTCAGATAATAATTGAATCCTATTTATATGGAAACCTGGATGAATTGTTGTTGAGACCATCAACATCATTTTATCTTCTCCATGATTCATGTTGAACATTAAAGCTGCTGTTGGAAACTTTGTGAACAATGCCTTCATGTTCTATGCATAAAGCATATATCCGGATGAAAGAAATGACTTCCTCTAATTCATGTGCATTTGATGCAAGTTGCCGCCGTGAATTCGAGAAAGCTTGTTTTGCTTCCTTGGAATTATCCCAAGTTAGCCATGTATGCATGAAGAATTCTGTGGTTTGATAGGTTTGGCCACCTCCATTCCATACGTAATTCCTAGCACACCAAGCCACTGACTGATTTGTTCTAGGAAAAGGAGTTAAGTGTTAATCCGTGGTAATGCAGACTTCGTTATCCTTAATGGTGGTTCCCTATCAGAACTCGGTAGTGTTTTATTATAAGACTACTATGTGTTCATGCTTGTCTGGGACAGTGTGTTCACATGGGTTTAACAGAACTAGCTCATGTTTTGGAGCTTGCTATCGTAGTTCATTTCCCGAGAATCCCACTACGTTATCTCGTCGAATTGTGTTGCAAACTTTCATTTTTTTTCCAGGATCGATGAGTCTAGAATATCCTGACACCAAACAAATCTGAATCTTATGCAGATATGATGATTGGAACGTCTCCCAAGAGCTATATACTGGTCTCTGTACTACCCGGTAAAGTGGGTGTCGTGGCCAACACACCTAGCCGGAAGACCTATTATTGTAGTATCTTGATTGAAGAAGTTGACCACCTCCCCATAAGGATCTCGTAGGATTTACTCCAGAAGTTGTTCCTTATGGATTTTTGTGTTCCCGAAGTCCGACCTTTTACTTGATGTTCTATATATCAAACCATATCTATGAATGCATTACGCTAGCACATCAAGTAGAACATTAGAAGAGGAGTGCTAAATGTCTCTTGGTCGATCATCCATATTTTGTTTCCTTGGCCTCGCTAAGGTGAAATCTGAGAAGGTGTTATCTTCCATTTCATCTGCATCATCCATCACTAATCATCATGGTAGTAGGTTGTGTTGCCAGGATCCTTGACACCGATATTGGTAAAACCTTGATGAATATGGAAATGCTCATGTTCTTGAGAGCACGCGCAAGCACTAAGTTTTATCGTTGGCATTAATTGGGATTCGCACCTAGTTTTCTTCGAATCTGCTATAACCATTCAAACAGCGGAATCACTCTCAATTGTCGAGTTTTCCCTCAGATACTAGAATTATTCCAGCATTTTCATTTTGTTCCCACCTTGCACCGCCATTGTGACATCTCACTATGGTCTACCTTTCAGTAGTTGTTATTTAGGATCACCTTCGAAAGTGGGCTTACCATGGGTCCCATCCATTTCCGATGATAAGCAAAAATCATCCCTTACGTTGTCTTCAACAAGGTAATCCACATCAGCCATCCTAATCTGAGTGTGTCATTCTATCGGACTCCTTCAAATGATCGATTGTGTTTTGCCTTAGGCTGGTGTAAAGAGTTTCAGTGATCTATTTATCAAAAGTAATTCTTTTTGCCACTTAAGGTAATAATTCTACGAGTCACTTACCCTGAGGTGCCCCGTTATGGCATCATGGCAACTCAACTCCTCACTACATTGACAACCGTTCACCACCTTCTTAAGTGTGGAATTGTTGTCTACCTAGTGAACCTTCGTCATTTGTTTCACTCCATACCTCTAGATGTATGCTTCGTGTCTCAGCTCGAGCGATGTTTCAATGACTCTGTAGCGACCAGACCTCAAATGGTCAAATATCTGTGCATCAGTGTCATCCCTGGATCGGTAATGCTGACACGCACAGTACTCGGGAAATTATAAAAGGGTTTCAATCACACACTTATTACATCAAGTCCTCGTAAAGAGTATGATTACACCAAAAATATCATGGTTGAAGGCCATCTAAACTAGGTAACTACGGAAGCTTCGAAGATAAATGAGTCCATCACCTCCAACGGTATAGCTGAGTGCAAAACAACAAACTATCGCACCTTATTCGTCGTCTGAGTAGTCTGCAACATGAGACTTTGTAGCCATGTAGGTCAGCACATTGAATATGCTGGTAGAGTTACACTGTAAAGCAATGAAATGCAAGAACTATATCTACATTCAATATTTGGCTAGTGGAGGATGTAAGTTTATTATTTTGCATAAAGCTAGTTTTTCCCTATAACAAAGGAATAATTTTATTTAACTACTCCCAAGTTGCCCATTATTTGAGAAGGTAACCCCAACTCAAATCCCAATTAAAAGTATCATCATTAACCCAAATCAAATGAATTAAAGTAACGTGATGAGATCACATCAATAGATTCAAGTACTAGATACTCAAGATGCCCATTACCGGGGACACGGCTAACCATGATTAGTTTATACACTCTGTAGAGGTTTGTGCACTTTTCCCCACAAGACTCGACCGCATCCATGATCGGATGATCGAGACATAGCCTTTCTGAAGCATTAACTCTCTACTCCAGGCAGACCGGTACACCTACTTTACCCTACATCTGCTAGTCCACCTCATCAAGAGCTCACGCAACTTACTCAACTATGTTAGAGCCCATAATGGCTTGTGGCTGCACACGGAAGTTTCTAGCATGAATAATCTTATGATCCCTTTCAGCCTAAGTGGCATTCCATAGGATAATCACATGGGTACTCAGAGATTTCCAAAAGCAGGCAACACTGGGTTCCCCAGGTGCCTCAACCAATCCACCCAGATGTATATTAAAGTTGCCACCTTAATGTTATCCATAATTAAAATAACTCTCAAACTTCCATGTGTGAAACATGATCCAATCCCCGTCTACAAGCATGGCTAAGCAATAATAAGCACAACATATATTCCTGGGATGATCAAAAGGTACTAGGTTCCTACCTCAAGCACTACAACCAAAACCACATGTTCCTAATCCTACTCGTGCAAATATTTGAGGGCACAACTAATGCATAGTAAAAACAGGGTATAAAAGGGTATGATCAAAGTGTAACTTGCCTTGTTGATGATCTGCAAATTCTAGAGATTCATAGTAACAAGCTTCGCACTCTGGGTAATATAGCATAGAAAAACAATAGCATACATAAGCAATCACTCAAACGAAACACGGGAAAAACCGAGAAAAGATCCAAATCGAACACGAAACAAGAAAACGGTTTAAGCTAACAAAAGTTAAACCTAATAGTATTATTATCATGTGGATTAGATCTTAACAGTAGGTACATATGATTAGCTACAATTAGCCAAAAGATTCAACTCAAACGGAGCAACAAAACTCAAAATACGAATGAAACAAGATCATTTATTAATCTGGACTAAACTCAAATTTTCAGTACCAAAAGCATGTTCAAGTTGGTTAGGTAGAAAGAACAGAATGATACGAAGATTTACGCGCAGGTTTCTTCTAATTTGGATAAACGAGTAAAAAGTTATGCTAGTTTAAAGATCAGGGGCTAAATCGCGATAATACTATTCGTGGATAGGTCCCTTGCTGAAAAATAAACTAAAAAGAAAAATCCTACGGCACGAACGTTCGCTATTTGAACTTAACCGGCGAAAAGCGTTCGTTAAAATGAACGAACGAACGGACGTTCATTAAATAGATAAACCGAATGAAAACCGATCTAGATCGACTGAACTGAATCAACCGGAAAAAAATGAGGTCGGTCTTTGCCGGTCAACGACGACGACTGGGTCAACGGCTGCGGCGGCGGCACGGGCGAGGTGAGGCGCTGGCGAGGGCGGCGGCACGCGGTGGCGATGGCGTAGGCAGCAGCGGTAGCAGCAGCAGCAGCAGGCGGCGCGGGTGAGCGGCGGCGGCGGCGCTGGCGAGGGGCGGTGGTGGCGGCGGCGACTCGAGGTCCAGGGGGGCCCGGGGTTCGGCTTTTAAAGCGGGGGCGAGGCGGCTTGCGGGAGGGGCAATGCGGCGGCGAAGCGGGGTCGGAGGCGGACTCCGGCTCGGGCACGGCCGCGCACGGCAATGTCGGCGGTGACGGCTGGGCTGGCCTGGCTCGGCTTGGCCTTCGGCCCAGTCAGGCAACGATGAAGTTTTTTTTAAGTAATTTTGCCTGAAAGAAAAATCCTAAAAAATATAAAAAAATTCTAAAAATGCCAAAAACAATTTTCACCGTCTAAAAAAATATTTATAACAAAGTGAACATTTTTCCTGCCTAAAAATGCAATTTTCAAAAAAGCATATTTTTCTAATTCAAATAAAATATCAAATAGAATACAAATAAAATCATAATCTGATTTTAAAATTCTTTCTCCAATATTTCTCTTAGTTTTAAGAAATCACATTATCTTCTCCCATATATTTTTAATAATGGAAATAATTGGAGAGAAAAAAATAAAATCAATTTGATCCTTTCTTCAAATTTGAAAGAAATTCAATATGAAATTTGTGAAACCTCCGACTCTCTCCTTGGGTCCTTGAGTTGCTTAAGATTTCTAGGATTTCAACAAAATGCAAGAATGAATATGATATGCATATGATGATCTATGTATAACATCCAAATTGAAAATTGGGATGTTACAAACCTACCCCCCTTAAGATGAATCTCGCCCTTGAGATTCAGGTTGGTCAGCAAAAAGGTTTGGGCGGTCTCTACGTAGATCTTCTTCTCGCTCCCAGGTGGCTTCCTCCTCGGTATGGTGGCTCCACTGCACTTAGCAAAACTTGATAACCTTGCTGCGAGTAACTCGACTAGAAAACTCGAGGATCTTGACTGGCTTCTCTTCAAAAGTCAAATCACTGTCTAACTGAATTGCTTCCAGTGGCACTGTATCTCTCAGAGGAATATCGGCCATCTCTGCGTGGCACTTCTTCAACTGGGAAACATGAAACACATCATGAACTCCTGACAATCCTTCTGGCAATTCCAGCTTGTAAGCAACTTCTCCCATGCGTTCCAAAACTCTATATGGTCCCACAAAACATGGTGCTAGCTTTCCCTTGACTCCAAAATGCTTAACTCGTCAAAGCGGGGACACACGAAGATATGCTCTATCTCCGACTTCATAAACTATCTCCTTGCGTTTAGTATCCACATAACTCTTCTACCTGTACTGGGCTACCTTGAGTCTATCACGAATCAACTTGACCTTCTCTTCAGAGTCTTTGATTAAATCTGGTCCGAACAACTGTCGATTTCCAACTTCATCCCACGATAACGGTGTCCTGCACCTCCTTCCGTACAAAGCTTCAAAAGGGGCCATCTTCAAACTGGCTTGATAATTGTTGTTATAAGAGAACTCTACATATGGAAAATTATCATCCCAACTAGATCCATAATCTAGCGCACAAGCTCTCAACATGTCCTCCAGAATCTGATTCACTCTCTTGGACTGTCCATCTATCTGTGGATGAAAGGTTGTACTGAACTCTAGCCTGGTACCCAAAGTTTCATGCAACTGATTCCAAGAATTTGAAGTAAACTGGGTTCCTCTATCTGATACAATGGTCGTCAGAACTCCATGCAGACACACGATCCCGGTCATGTATATCTTTGCCAACTTAGCACTTGTATAGGTGGTCTTCACCGGGATGAAATGAGCTACTTTCTTCAAACGGTCGACTACAACCCAGATGGAGTCATAGCCTGAACGAGTACTGGGTAATCCAGTAATAAAATCCATGACAAGTTTATCCCACTTCCATTCGGGTATTGGCAATGGCTATAGCTATCCAGCTGGCTTCTGATGATCTGCCTTGACTCTCTGACATACATCACATACTGCTACATACTAGGTTATATCCTTCTTCATTCCTGTCCACCAGAAATTTTCCTTCAGATCCAGATACATCTTAGTGTTGCATGGGTGAATCGAATACGACGAACCATGGGCCTCCTGCAGAATCAACTTCCTGATCTCGGGGTCATTAGGCACATATATGCGATCCTCAAACCATAAAGTGTCGTGCTCATCCTCACAAAATCCTTTAGCCTTTCCTTTACTCATCCTTTTCTTAATGTCAGCAATCTCCATGTCAGTCTTCTGGACTTCCCTGATCTTACCCAAAAGAGTAGACTGAATTTCCAATGTTGCAACATAACCTCTTGGAACTATCTCCAAGCCTAACTCTCGAAGAACATTTGCTAGCTCCTTAGGTAATCCTATGGTTATGAGCATGTTAACATAACTCTTGCGGCTCAACGCATCTACTACGACATTGGCCTTTCTGGGATGATAGGGAAATTTCATATCATAGTCCTTGATGAGCTCCAACCATCTCCTTTGCCAAAGGTTCAATTCCTTCTGCATGAAGATGTATTTCAAATTCTTATGATCCGTGTATACCTCACAATGGTTTCCAATGAGAAAATGTCTCCATGTCTTCAGCGCATGCACTATGGCTGCTAACTCCAAATCATGCATAGCATAATTCAGCTCATGAGGTTTAAGCTGTCGTGAGGCATAGAAAAAAACTCTTTCTTCCTGCATAAGTACAGCTCCAAGTCCTTGTCGTGAAGCGTCGCAATATACTTGGTAATCCTTACGTTGGTCTGGGAGAATCAGCACTGGGGCTGTAGCCAAACGTTTCTTCAACTCCTGAAAACTAGCTTCACACTCCTCAGTCCATTTAAATTTGGTGTCCTTCTTCAATAACTCCGTCATGGGCTTTACAATTCTGGACAAATTCTCAATGAACCTCCGATAATAACCTACTAGTCCAAGAAAACTCATGATCTCTCCAACTGATGTGGGTGCCACTGTTACGTCTTGAGCTTGCGTTGGTTTTCCTTGAAGAGGAAAGGGTGATGCAGCAATAGTAGCGTAAGTATTTCCCTCAATTTTTGAGAACCAAGGTATCAATCCAGTAGGAGGCTCCTCAGAAGTCCCACGCACCTACACAAACAAACAAGAACTCACAACCAACACAATAAAGGGGTTGTCAATCCCTTCACGGCCACTTGCAAAAGTGAGATCTGATAGAGATAATATGATCAGATAAATATATTTTTGGTATTTTATGATATAGATTGGAAAAGTAAAGATGCAAATAAAAGTAGATTGAAAGCTTATATAATAAAAGATAGACCCGGGGGCCATAGGTTTCACTAGTGGCTTCTCTCAAGATAGCATATGTATTACAGTGGGTGAACAAATTACTGTCGAGCAATTGATAGAAGAGCGAATAATTATGAGATTATCTACGCATGATCATGTATATAGGCATCACGTCCGTGACAAGTAGACCGACTCCTGCCTGCATCTACTACTATAACTCCACACATCGACCGCTATCCAGGATGCATCTAGAGTCTTAAGTTCATAAAGAACAGAGTAACACATTAAGAAAGATGACATGATGTAGAGGGATAAACTCATGCAATATGATATAAACCCCATCTTTTTATCCTCGATGGCAACAATACAATACGTGCCTTGCTGCCCCTGCTGTCACTGGGAAAGGACACCGCAAGACTGAACCCAAAGCTAAGCACTTCTCGCATTGCAAGAAAGATCAATCTAGTAGGCCAAACCAAACTGATAATTCAAAGAGACTTGCAAAGATAACTTAATCACACATCAAAGAATTCAGAGGATATTCAAATATTTCTCATAGATAAACTTGATCATAAACCCACAATTCATCGGATCTCGACAAACACACTGCAAAAAGAGTTACATTGAATAGATCTCCAAGAAGATCAAGGAGAACTTTGTATTGAGATTCAAAGAGAGACAAGAAGCATCTAGCTAATAACTATGGACCCGAAGGTCTATAGTAAACTACTCACAACTCACCGGAGAGGCCTTGGAGATGATGTAGAGGCCCTCCATGGTCGATTCCCCCTCCGGCGGAGCGCTGGCGAAGGCTCCAAGATGGGATCTCGCGGATACAGAAGGTTACGGCGGTGGAAATAGTTTTTCGTGTTCGCTTCTAATGTTTTCAGGGTACATGGGTATATGTAGGACGAAGAAGTAGGTCGGTGGGCGCTCGAGGGGCCCATGAGGGTGGGGGGCACCCACCTGTAGGGGGCGCGCCGGGCACCCTCGTGGCTGCATCCCTCATTTCTTTACTTCCACTCCAAGTCCTCTGGATCATGTTTGTTCCAAAAAGATCGCTCCCGAAGGTTTCATTCAGTTTGGACTCCATTTGATATTCCTTTTCTTCGGAACACTGAAATAGGCAAAAAAAACAACAATTCGGGTTGGGCCTCCGGTTAGTAGGTTAGTCCCAAAAATGATATGAAAGTGTAAAGTAAAGCCCATAAACATCCAAAACGGGTAATATAATAGAATGGAACAATCAAAAATTATAGATACATTGGAGACGTATCAAGCATCCCCAAGCTTAATTCCTGCTCGTCCTCGAGTAGGTAAACGATAAAAACAGAATTTTTGATGTGGAATGCTACCTAGCATAATTCCCAATGTAATTTTCTTTATTGTGGCATGAATGTTGAGATCCAAATGGTTCAAAATAAAAGTTCATATTGACATAAGAAATAGTAATACTTCAAGCATACTAATCAAAGCAATCATGTCTTCTCAAAATAACATGGCTAAAGAAGGTTCATCCCTACAAAATCATATAGTTAGGTCATGCTTCATTTTCATCACACAAAAATGCTCCCATCTTGCACACCCCCGATGACAAGCCAAGCAATTGTTTCATACTTAAATAATCTCAAACTTTTTCAACTTTCACGCAATACATGAGCGTCAGCCATGGATATGTCACTTTGGGTGGAATAGAAGATGACGAGGGAGATTGTGTGGAGAAGACAAAAAAGGAGAAAGTCTCATATTGACAAGCATAATCAACGGGCTATGGAGATGCCCATCAATTGATGTCAACATGAGGAGTAGGGATTGCCATGCAACGGATGCACTAGAGCTATAAATGTATGAAAGCTCAACAAGAGAAACTAGTGGGTGTGCATACAACTTGCTTGCTCACGAAGACCTAGGGCATTTTGAGGAAGCCCATCGTAGGAATATACAAGCCAAGTTCTATAATGAAAAGTTCCCACTAGTATATGAAAGTGATAACATGAAAGACTTTCTAATGAAGAACATGGTGCTACTTTGAAGCACAAGTGTGGAAAAGGATAGTAACATTGCCCCCTTTTTATTTTATTTTCTTTTTTTTCGTTGGGCCTTTCTTTTTTTGGCCTTTCTTTTTTTTCTTTTGGCCTTTCCTTTTTTTG
This sequence comes from Triticum aestivum, assembly GCF_018294505.1. Taxonomy (NCBI): domain Eukaryota; kingdom Viridiplantae; phylum Streptophyta; class Magnoliopsida; order Poales; family Poaceae; genus Triticum; species Triticum aestivum. The sequence continues at coordinate 199,119,542 of NC_057804.1, read as the reverse complement.
GCCTTTCCTTTTTTTTACTTAGGGACAATGCTCTAATAATGATGATCATCACACTTCTATTTATTTACAACTCAAAACTAGAACAAGATATGACTCTATATGAATGCCTCCGGCGGTGTACCGGGATGGGTAATGAAACAAGAGTGACATGTATGAAAAATTATGAAAGTGTCTCTGCCACAAATACGATGTCAAGTACATGATCATGCAAGGCAGTATGACAATGATGATGTGTGTCATGATGATGAACGGAACGGTGGAAAGTTGCATGGCAATATGGAAATGCAAAAATAGGTAGGTATGGTGGCTGTTTTGAGGAAGATATAAGGAGGTTTATGTGTGATAGAGCGTATTCACGGGATTTGGATGCACCGGCGAAGTTTGCACCAACTCTCAAGGTGAGAAATGGCAATGCACGATATCGAAGAGGCTAGCAATGATGGAAGGGTGAGAGTGCGTATAATCCATGGACTCAACATTAGTCAAAAAGAACTCATATACTTATTGCAAAAATCTACAAGTCATCAAAAACCAAGCACTCCGCGCATGCTCCTAGGGGGATAGATTGGTAGGAAAAAACCATCGCTCGTCCCCGACCGCCAGTCATAAGGATGCACAATCTAAGAACACCTCATGTTTCAAATTTGTTACACAACTTTTACCATACGTGCATGCTATTGGACTTGCCAGCTTCAACACAAGCATTCCTTAAATTCATAATGACCCAACTAGCATGACTCTAATATCACTACCTCCATATCTCAAAACAATTATCAAGTATCAAATTGATCATAGCATCCAATTCACTTCCTATGATAGTTTTTATTATACCCAACTTGGATGCTCATCATTCTAGGACCAATTTTATAACCATAGAAAATACCATGCTGTTATAAGAGACTCTCAAAATAATATAAGTGAAGCATGAGAGATTAACAATTTCTTTAAAATTAAGCCACCGCCGTGCTCTAAAAGATATAAGTGAAGCACTATAGCCAAAACTATCTAGTTCAAAAGATATAAGTGAAGCACATAGAGTATTCTAATAAATTCCAATCAAGTGGGTTCTCCCAAAAGGTGTGTACAGCAAGGATGATTGTGGTAAAATAAAAAGCAAAGACTAATATGATACAAGACGCTCCAAGAAAATCACATATCATGTGGCGAATAAAAATATAGCTCCAAGTAAAGTTACCGATAGACGAAGACGAAAGAGGGGATGCCTTCCGGGGCATACCCAAGCTTAGGCTTTTGGTTATCCTTCAATATCTTGGGGTGCCATGGGCATCCCCATGCTTAGGCTCTTGCCACTCCTTATTCCATAGTCGATCAAATCTTTACCAAAAACTTGAAAACTTCACAACACAAAACTCAACAGGAAATCTCATAAGCTACGTTAGTGCAAGAAATAAAAACCACCACATAACGTACTGTAATGAACTATTCTTTATTTATATTGGTGTTAAACCTACTGTATTCCAACTTCTCTATGGTTCATACCACTACATACTAGCCATAGATGCATCAAAATAAGCAAACAACACACGAAAAACAGAATCTATCAAAAACAGAACAGTCTGTAGCAATCTATAACTCTCGAGTACTTATAGAACTCTAAAAATCCTACCAAAATAGGAAGTCCTGGGAAATTTGTCTATTGCTCTACAGAAAAAATAATGAACGCAAACACATGTTTTTGTGAATTACTAAAATTATTTTCGTGCGTGCAAATTGTCTGTTTTTAGCAGAATCAAATTAACTATGACCATAGGTTATCCTATAGGTTCTACTTGGCACAAACACTAATTAAAACATGAAAACACGTCTAAACAGAAGGTAGATGCAAAATTTATTACTAAACAGAAGCAAAAACAAAAAAACAAAAATAAAATTGGGTTGCCTCCCAACTAGCGCTATTGTTTAACGCCCCTAGCTAGGCATGGAAGCGAGGATAGATCTAAGTAGTGCCATCTTTGGCACTCAATTCATAAGTAGCTCGCATGATAGATTCATAAGGTAATTTAACTTTCTTTCTTGGAAAGTGCTTCATGCCTTTCCTTAATGGAAATTGGAATCTAATATTCCCTTCCTTCATATCAATAATCGCACCAATCGTTCTAAGGAAAGGTCTACCAAGAATAATAGGACATGAAAGATTGCAATCTATATCAAGAACAATAAAATCTATGGGCACCAAATTCCTATTTGCAACAATAAGAACATCATTGATCCTTCCCATTGGCTTTTTAATGGTGGAATACGCAAGGTGCAAATTTAAAGAGCAATCATCAAGATCATGGAAACCTAGAATATCACATAAAGTTTTCGGAATCGTGGAAACACTAGCACCCAAATCACACAAAGCATAACACTCATGATCTTTAATTTTAATCTTTATAGTAGGTTCTCACTCATCATAAAGTTTTCTATGTATAGAAACTTCCAAATTAAGTTTTTCATCATAAGATTGCATCAAGGCATCAACAATATGTTTGGTAAAAGCATTATTTTGACTATAAGCATGAGGAGAATTCACAACGGATTGCAACAAGGAAATACAATCTTCTAAAGAATAATTATCATAATTATATTCCTTGAAATCCAATATAGTGGGTTCAATGCTATTTAAAGTCTTGACCTCTCCAATCCCACTTCTACTAAATTGAGCATCAAGATCTAAAAACTCTGAATCATTGCGACGCCTTTTAACTAAAGTTCACTCATCTGCAGTCCCATCATTATTAAGATTCATATTGAAAAACAAAGATTTAATAAGGGACACATGAATAACTTTTAGATCTTCATCATTATTTCATGGAAACTAGAAGAACATGCCTTTACAAAGCAATCTTTCTTAGCACGCAATCTAGCGGTTCTTTCTTTGCACTCATCAATGGACACTCTTATAGTTTTGGAGACTCATTGATATCATGCTTTGGAGGAGTAGATCTAACTTTCAAAGAATCAACAACCAGCAAAAGTCTATCAACGTTCTTAGCCAAATTATCAACTTTAAGCAATTTTTCTTCAAGGAAGGCATTAAAATTCTTTTAAGAGATCATAAATTCTTTAATAGTATTCTCAAATTCAGAGGGCATCTTATTAAAATTACCATAAGAATTATTGTAGGAATTTCCATAATTATTAGAGGAATTACTAGGGAACGGTCTAGGATTAAAGTTTCCTCTATAAGCATTGTTACCAAAATTATTCCTACCAACAAAATTCACATCCATAGATTCATTATTATTCTCAATCAAAGTAGATAAATACATATCATTGGGATCAATAGAAGCACTCTTAGTAGAAAACAATTTCATAAGTTCATCCATCTTTCCACTCAAAACATTAATTTCTTATATAGCATGCACTTTTTTACTAGCAGATCTTTCGGTGTGCCATTGAGAATAATTAGCTATAATATTATCAAGGAGTTTGGTAGCTTCTCCTAAGGTGATTTCCATAAACGTGCATTCCGCCGCCGAATCTAAAAGATTTCTAGAAGCAAAATTGAATCCAGCATAAAAATTCTGTATGATCATCCATAAATTCAAACCATGAGTAGGGCAATTGTGAATCATCAATTTCATTCTTTCCCAAGATTGGGAACATGCTCATGATCAAGTTGTTTAAAATTCATAATATCGTTCCTAAGAGAGATGATCTTAATGGGACGAAAATACTTAGAGATAAAAGCATCTTTGCACTTATTCCATGAACCAATACTATTCTTAGGCAAAGACGAAAACCAAACTTTAGCATGTCTCTATGTGAAAACGGAAATAACTTCAATTTAACAATATCATTATCCGTATCTTCCTTCTTTTGCATCTCACCCCGAGCAATGTGAAGGAAGTCAGAAGCTTCCTCGGACTCGCGGGATATTACCGCAAGTTTGTTGAAGGATTCTCGAGCATTGCTCGACCCATGACCCAACTCTTGAAGAAGGATAAAAAGTTTGAATGGATGCCAAACTGCAAAGAAAGCTTCCAGGAACTGAAGAAGAGATTGACCTCTGGCCCAGTTCTGGCCACACCAGATATACACAAGGATTTTTTGATATATTGTGATGCGTCGAGAGCTGGGCTTGGAGGTGTTCTTATGCAAGAAGGTAGAGTCGTTGCATATCTATCCAGACAGCTACGTCCTCATGAAGAGAACTATGCTACTCATGATCTTGAGTTAGCAGCAGTGGTTCATGCCCTGAAGACATGGCGACATTACCTCCTAGGGAAGCGGTGTGAGATATACACGGACCACAAGAGTCTGAAGTATATCTTCACTCAGAAAGAATCGAACATGAGGCAGAGAAGATGGCTAGAGTTGATTAAGGATTATGACCTCAGTGTTCAATACCACCCTGGGAAGGCTAATGTGGTAGCAGATGACTTAAGCAGAAAGGCTTGTTCCTTGACTGCTATGATTAGGAAAAGGCTACCCGCCTTGTATGAAGAACTAGAAAGCTTCGGGTTGGAACTGGTTGTACCAGGATTCTTGGCCAACCTCGAAGTCGGGCCTACCTTGATGGATGATATTAAGGAAACACAGAAAGGACACATAAGCATCGAAGGCATCAAGAAGAAGATGAAGCAAGGCAAGGCCCCAGGATTTTCAGAAGATGAGCAAGGGATTGTGTGGTTTGGGAATCGCATTTGCGTACCCAACAAGGTTGAGCTCAAGAATTTGATCTTGCAAGAAGCTCATGAAACCTCGTATTCCATCCACCCCGGAGGAACCAAGATGTATCAAGACCTGAAGGAGAGATTCTGGTGTCATGGCATGAAGAGAGAGATAGCCACTTTCGTCGCTAAGTGTGACGTATGCCAGAGAGTCAAAGGTGAACATCAGCAACCCGCTGGATTGTTACAACCTCTCAAGTTGCCTGAATGGAAGTGGGACAAAGTCAGGATGGACTTCATCACCGGATTACCCAGGTCAAGCAAGGGACATGACTCCATATGGGTCATTGTTGACCATTTGACCAAGGTGGCCCACTTCATTCCTGTGAAGACGGCCTACATGGGGAACCTGTTAGCCAGTCTCTACATCAACCGAATCGTAAGCCTTCATGGTCTTCCCAAGGAGATTGTGTCAGATAGAGGAACCCAATTTACCTCAAGGTTCTGGAAGAAGTTCCAAGAGGCCATGGGGACCAAGTTGTCCTTCAGCACAGCTTTCCATCCTTAGACCGGAGGTCAGACAGAACGAGTGAATCAGATATTCGAAGACATGCTCCGAGCCTGTGTCTTAGCATATGGAGCTAAGTTTGAAGATTGCCTACCCTTTGCCGAGTTTTCCTACAACAACAGCTGCCAGTCTAGTCTTCAGATGGCACCATTTGAGGTGCTATATGGACGGAAGTGCCGCACTCCCCTCAATTGGTCCGAGACTGGAGAAGGACTAGTCTTTGGACCCGATATCCTCCGTGAAGCAAAAGAGCAAGTCCAACTTGTCAGAGAACGTTTGAAGACTTCCAAGTCAAGACAAAAGAGCTATGCTGACTCACGTCTTCGAGACATGACCTTCCAAGTTGGAGATCATGTCTATCTCCGGGTCACACCTCTCAAGGGAACTCAGTGCTTCCATGTCAAAGGAAAGCTCGCACCAAGATACATCGGCCCCTTCAAGATTACTGACCGACAAGGAGAAGTTGCTTACCAGTTAGAACTACCACTTGAACTATCCGATGTGCACAAAGTATTCCACGTGTCACAACTCCGGAAGTGTCTCCAAGTTCCATACAAGCCTGAGCTTTACAAGGACGTCGATCACCAAGCCATTGACCTTCAGCCTGATTTGACTTATCGTGAGAGGCCCATCTGCATTTTGGATGAGGCTGAGCGACGCACTCGAAGCCGCACCATCAACTACTTCAAGGTCCAATGGAGCAACCACACTGAAGCAGAAGCCACCTGGGAAAGTGAAGACTACCTTAGATCCGAGTTTCCCGATCTCTTTTAGAGCCTAGTTTAGGAATCTCGGGGACGAGATTCTTGTAAGGGGGGTAGGTCTGTCACACCCTGTTTTTGTAACATGTCATTTGCATTAATAAAGCATGAAAATTTGGACCAACAAAAACTTTTGCATCGTTTGGCTTTTTATTTGGAGTTGGTTTTCCTCTCTGTGATTTTTAAGTGCTCTTTAAAGTCAACACAACTCCAACTTATATACTTCATCTCCTTGCCCCAAACTTCTGCCCAATGATCATGCCATGTGTATAGTGCAGTATAGTATCTTCATACATAAATAATTTGGCCAAATAGTATTTTCAAAAATTAGTTTTCCAAAAACCCCTGAATTGAGGTTTGCACTACAAGTACTTGATTTGGGGTATGAAAAATATTTCAAAGAGTATATTTGAAACCTATTAGATATAGGACTCCCATAAACCAGAAAAATAGAATTTTAAAGGTAATTTTCCTATTTTATTTAAAGGCTTTTTCTTTAGGCCAGAAATGGTCTTTAATAGGTTAAAATTATTTAAAAGCTTCAAAAATATGTTCGAAAAATCAGGGAAACTCAGTGGACATATATTTTCCATATATAAGAGTTTCAACACATGGTCATGTTCAAAATATTGGGCAAAACCCTCCAAAACAATTTCTGTCCATTTCAAGTATTTGAAATATTTCTACAAGGAATATTTTCCAATAAATTCAAGGAAAATCCAGGAAGTCACAAATGCATATTTTGATCACCTTGAAAAGCCTCATCTCAATTAAGGTCATTTTGGTTCACCAAAATACCCCAAAAACCCCTCTGACCATAATCAAATTTGAAAAACTTTGTACTGCCAACTTTTTGTCCTTGATTCGAACTTTTGTGAGCATGATCACATGACCAAATGAGGCCACCACACCAAGTGGTGCATCAAGGAGAAGTGATTTACTCAACTGGATCTGCACAAGTTCATTTCTGCTAATTTCTAGGGTTTACAAAAGTTGCATTGGCAACTTTGCCGAAATGAGCTCAAGATTTGTGGAAGGATCCAATTATATGTGCCATTTCACCCTGTGGAGTCTCATGACAAATGGAGATCATCAACTTGCCCAAACCAGCATCAAACACCTTCTGCCACTTTACCAAAAACCCTGTTTGGTCCTCTTCCACTAATCTCCATGAGTTTTACTTTCTACCACAACCCCTCCTAGTCCCCCTCTATCACTTGGATGCTTTTCTGCCCGAGAAAGCAGTGATGAAGGGGGGTGGAACCCCATTTTTCTTCTCTAGACAGTGGATGCCTCCCTCTCTCTCAGTCTCCTTCTCTCCCCTCAGCTTTCCAGAGCATCCAAGGCTCCCCAGGACTTTTGCCCACACCTCCTGCAGCCTCCAGACACAAGTGGGCGCGCGCGAACGCGGGAAAGGCGCGGATGCCGGCCAAAGTCATGCTCTGGAGCGCCTAGCAGGGCACCCGACCATTGACACCGCGTCCCCCGACCACCTCGAGTCTCCCCCGCGCGCCAGTCGATGCCCCTCGATGTTCGCTCCACGCCAGCAGGCCACCCACTTGCTCCCGCGCCCACCTCTCTCTCCTGCAGCTCGCGCCAGAGTGCCGCCCCGCTCAGCCAATGCTTGCGCCGCTCCTCTGGCCCGCCCATTGCTCATCCCGCTCCTCCTCTCTCTCCCTAGCACTCTAGACCACCCCAAGAACACCCCGGAGCCCTCCATTCCCTCTCTAACGGCCACCCGAGCCGATCCCGCGGGCACCCGTAGGCCACGCCTATGGTGGACTTCGGCCAGCCTATATAAGGCGACCCCGAGACCTTCTCTCACTCCCTGTCACTCCCCCACACATCTAATCAACCTCCCGCACCCCCCATTCATCTCAAGAGCCGCCCGAGCTCGAGATCGAGCTCGAGCTCCGCCACCTCGGCTTGTTGGCGTTTCCGCAGTACAGGCCTCCTCCGCCCCCGTTTTCTCTTGATCTAGAACCGTGCGGCATCGTTGACCCTTTCCCCTCTCATCCCCACTCTTTTTGCAGCTGGGAACGGCCGGAACCATCGACGGCCGAAGCACCTCCGCCGTGTGACCTCGTCACCGGTGAGCTAGGCTGCTCCAGCGATCATCTCCACCACCAGCCGAACGGCGACATCCCCCCGAGTCCAATGGTACCACCCACGCATCCCCCCGTGCCCTATATCGCTGCCGGGGAGCTCGCCGTCGCCTCTGGACGGAGGTGGACGACGACGGCCATTGGCCCTGACCGTCAGCCTCACGCCCTGATGGGTGGGACCCACCCGTCAGGTTTAAACAAACGCACACGCGCGCACAGGTTCTCCCGTCGGCTGAAGGCGTACTTCGCCTTTACGCCTTCGATGTGGCGGCCTCGCGCGGGCCGATTTCCCCCTGGGCCTGCTGCACTGTGGCCTTTCTGGCCCAGTGGCACAGTGCCATTTTTCTTTTTTTCTTTTCTGTCACTTTTCCAAAAATTCCTCAGGATAAAATATTTACCCAAATGCAATAAATCCAACTCCTAAAATCTTATAATAATCCCACCTGTTTATTGATGTAACTTTGACACACATCCATTACACTTTTCTGCACTATTCAAATTTAAATTCAAATTTGAACAATAAAATCCTTGTTTAAAAATCCAGTACTCTGTCCCCCTAACTCCAAATCCAAAACTAAGAATTCTCCCCTTCTTATTTTTCCTCCTAGTATTTTACAAAAATCAGTTGACATTTTTCTGAGCACTTTGACTTTTATGTTTTTATTATTGTCTTATTTTTCCGTTGTTTTCTTGCGACGATTAGATCCCGTGTTTGACGAAGTAGTTGGAGAAGAAGAAGGAGAAGGGCCTGAAGACTTTGAAGACCAAACCAATCAAGGAAAGCAGCCCTTTCAGCATGTCCATGAAACCCTTTTTATGCATGTCATATAGCACTTTATTATTGTTGCATCGGAAACATGATGAGATGGTAAACCACGTTGGTTGGTTGCCTCTGTTACTTCCTCGTTGATACTGGCATTGTGCATGATCCTACCTTCTTATGAGGGTTATGCCGATGGGAGTAGATAGGATGCTAAGTAGCTGCTACGCAAATAGGTTGGGTATATGCATGGTGATGGAAGCAAGATTGTTTTAAAAAAAAATCGAAAACCCCATCGGGTGCCACTTATGCCTGAGGGAGATAATGAGTTGGGTAACCACTTGATGACGAAGTGGTGTACCGAGGCAAGTGTGTATGTTGTTTTCAAAATGGATTGGTTTAAGTTGCGACCGTTATTCCAACCTTACTTGCACATCCACTCTACCCTTATATGGGAAAGGGCATTATTGATTACCTAGGCTGATACTAGCTTGGAGCCCGCATTACTAGTGACAGGAGAGTTGTTGTTGCGCTCTCTCGTGACGGGGCCGTGCCAGGTAGGGCGGCCAAGAACATTTTTATGGGGCACCGAACACACCGTTGGTACCCCGTGCCAGTGGTATGTGACAAATATGGGAGCAAGGCTCCACAAATTTTAAGTTCTGAAAATGTCGGGCACGGGGGTTACTACCAATGGAGTGGACTCCATGTTAGTGTCGTCTAGGGAAAGATAGTGATCAGGTGCTTACCTCAGGTACTTGAGGTACCGCGGGTCGTGGATGACACGAAAGTTCCCCGGATCTTGTGGGTAAAGTGTGCAACCTCTGTAGAGTGTAAAACTATTCGAATAGCCATGTCCACGGTCAAGGACAGTTGGGTAACCGCTCTTGGGCTACGTCCACATGTTTACAAACTAGTGTATGTGTTTGGATAAGTAGGAAGTACTACTTGGGTCAAGTCAAAGGACTTGACATGATTGAGTTGGGTTGATGCCCACTCTATTTGTGTTGATATCTGTAACCTGTCCTCATGGTTACTTGAATTCTCCTAATGCGTGTCTTACAAGTTGTTGAACATGTCATTGCACTCAAAACTAGCTTTCCACAAAAATGTACCTATATCATGCATTGTTGTACCTTGAACCAAAATATGGGTTGCTTGCGAGTACATTCAAAGTACTCATTGGCTTGCCACTAGTTATTTAATTGACCAAGAATGGAAGAGCAGGAGTTCGAGGAAGTGTTCTTTGGTAACGAACACGCGAACTAGGATGCTTCCCAGTCAGAATGCATGTAGGGTTAAGGCAGATGGCATGGGTTCTACTTATCAACGAAGATTTCCGCTGCTTAAGTTTATTTGGTATTCAGCCCTTGTGGCTTTATCTATGTAAGACTTGACCATAATGGTCATAATTTGTGTAAGATGGTATGTATGGATGTAAAACTCTTGTTATTCAGCTTCTGTGTGTTCGGTGAGCATTAATCTCTGGGATCACTGTACACGTGCATTCGGTGATCACGACTTATGAGTCGGGGTCCCCACACTTTGGGCAAGCACAGTGCCAAGGTGGAATCTACTGCTGAAGAAAAAGGTAAGTGGAAAGCTGATGTGTCGACTTACGCTCATCTCCCCGCTCAGGAACTTCATTCTGGATACTTAAACCGCCTTTACACAAGCCGTGACTATGAGGCCGGTTTGGTCAACTTGATGAAGGAGCGTTATGAGGTAATCTTTCACATATTTCAATAAATTTCTTTGCAGTGTATAACTCCATTTTATCCCCCAAGGGCCAGTTTATCTCTTCAAGATGAACTGGGACTTCGAAATAAAAAGACTTCCAACTTTTAGCCCCCAAGGGCCGGTTTACCTTTTTGATGATAAACCGGGACTTTTTGTTTCAAACTTGTCTTTGTTGAATTTCTTCATCTTTGCATATTGTATCAAATATGCATTAGCCCCCAAGTGCCGAGATGAATACTTGTATTGAACCTTGGGACTTTGAATGATAGTCAGAACAAAAAGCAATCCGCATTAGCCCCCAAGTCCGTAAGCACATAACTTTGGGCAGGCTGACTTGAACATCAGAGCCACCCAGATTGCTGATCTTCAAGAAAATATCAAGTCCCAGCAGGCGAAAACCTCCAAAGCCAAAGATGAATTGAGGGGCGCTTTGACTGCCATGGAACAATTGAAGGATGGCTTCAAAAGTGAGCGGATGAACTGGGAAACTAAAAAGACAACCCTCTTAAAGCGGGCTGAAGATGCCGAAGCAGCACTTAAATCGGTGGCTGAGGAGCTAGCAGGGCTAAAGTAGCAAGTCAATGTTATGACTTCAGCAATATTTGGTAAGTATCTTTTGTCCATTCCTTCCATAAACATTGTTGAAGTTTCTGGTTTAATAGTAACTTCTTAAACCATTCTGCAGGTAGCCGTGTTGCTCATCTAGGGTCTGACATACGGATGAAGTTGAAGGCAACTTACACTTTGAAAGAACAATTGTATACTGGTGCTCAATGAGTCATCTGTGCATCCTCCTTCAACAAGCCGGCAGCCATCTTGATCAAGGACACATTGACCAAACTGTCTATGACCCCAGCACAGATAGAAGAGGTAAAGCGATCTGCTGCAAGAGCTGGCACTTTAACAGCACTGATGCGGGCAAAGCGTGGATCGCTTACCTTGATCCGGCAAACATCGCCAAAGGCTACCCCGGTCAACAAGAAGACGGATCAGACTTTGATAATGAAGCTCTGAAAGTCTTGACAAAGGAGATGCACCCGCTAGCAAGCCAACTAGCTGAGGAGGTCGATTTGTCTGTCTACCGGTCCAGCTATGATGCAGATGGCAAACGGGTTGACACAGCTGTGAAGGAGGCTCAGAATTTAATCCCTCCAATCTGTAAGCACACTTATGCTCCTGACATTGAACTGTCCAACCTTATAGGAGACGAAGCTGTATTTCAAGCCTTAACCAGGATTGATTGGACCACCCTTGACTTCCAGCCACTGGGTGAGGAGGAGGAGGCTGAACCGGCGCGAGATGATCCTTCAACGTCACGTCAGCCTGGTGCTGAATCATAATCCACCGGCCAGTTTGATTGTTATGTGTTGTGAGCAACAAACAATTATTCTTTTGGGTATCAAAGCGCCTTGTAATAGGCTAGGTGAAATACTTCGATTGTGCGCCATCGTGCAATGCTACTTGATACTGTAATCCGGCATTATGTTACGATGCTTTGCTTTATTTGCCTTGGTATTCCGTATGCGTCCTACTTTCTGCATGTTAAATACTTAAACATGTCCTGGCGGTTTACCGCCGGACGGGTTATGATACCCAATACAGAAATAGAATCCTCATCAAGGTTATAAAGTAATAAAATATCACTCATATCATACCTGTGATATTAAATCACTTTTGTTGGTCCGCCAACCCATTGAGTAGGGGTGAAAACCCAAACTTTGGGTGTGGGAAGGCACCCACCACATTGTGCTAGTGCATAATAAGCCATACCGGGTATTGATAAACACCGGATGATCATTCTGGCGACTTATAGTCAATGCCAGGCCGGATTGAAAGATGTCGGTTCACAATTGATTATGTGCTTAACAGCTGATAACTGTAAGCCACACCGGGTTAAGAAACACTGGGTTGAGATGAAGACATATAGTCTGGACAGGTCGAGAGATGCCGGTTTACTTTAAAAGTTGATCAATAAAGATAAAACTTGTAAAAACAAAAGCAAATAAAACTTGTAGTCGAGGCTTTTCGAGGGTTTCCAGGCCCAAATTCGAGGCTTTTTGTGGGCTGACAGGCTGCTGAGTTAAACCATTTGACAAAGCCTTTTAAGATGGGCCTCCAACTAACCAATCGTCGTTTCAACTTTGACAAGTTCAGGGTCTCAATGAGAGTAACTTGTCAAACGTTCGGCGGGTCATGCCAGGATTACCTGGATAGGAGTGGCTTACTTGATGAAGGCAGGTTAACCCGGGGTTTTAGGTGAATACACCAGGCTTCCAAGCCGTGGGTCGATACCCAATTACAAGGGTCCTTTCAAACTCTTTGTTACTTCACACAAAGAGCCCCCAAGTAACTTTGTGAGCCGTGCTCAATGGGTGCCTATGTTTGAGTCGTGCTTTTAGCAACAGAACTCTCTTTGGCCCCTTGGGTGTGAAGCTCCCAAGTTGTATGATGGCATGATAGCCAGTTTAATGGACAAAATGGGTCATCGTTTTGGAAGTAGAAGCCCCCTTGTAACCAAGAAATATTGGAAGAACGGCAGAGGCCCTGCTTGTAGCAAGGATGCCGGTTTACTATATTGAGCATAATATATACATTGTCAAAATATGTACATAGTGAGAGCCTATGGCTCAGGTGTAGTAAGGCCGTAGAAGAGCGATATTCCACGGCCGACGGGTCTCCTCCTCCGATTTGCTTGAGTCTTTGTGCTCGCGAACGTTGATGAGGTAGTATGATCCGTTGTGCAGATTCTTGCTGACCACAAAGGGTCCTTCCCAAGGTGGGGATAACTTGTGCATATCAGTCTAATCCTGGATTAGCCGGAGCACTAAGTCACCTTCTTGAAAGGTTCTTGTCCTAACCCGGCGGCTGTGATAGCTGCAGGTCTTGCTGATAAACCGCCGAATTAGCCAATGCCATGTCCCGATTTTCATCTAACAGTTCCAGTGCTTCTTAACGTGCTTGCTCATTGTCCGCTTCAACATAATTGGCAACCCGAGGCGAGTCATGGCGAATATCACTGGGGAGTAATGCCTCTGCTCCGTAAACCATGAAGAAAGGCGTATAACCTATAGATCGGTTTGGGGTGGTGTTTATGCTCCATAACATAGATGGTAGTTCTTCCACCCAACAACCCAGCGTCCGCTTCAAAGGGACCATAACCCGGGGCTTTATACCCTTTAAAATTTCCTGATTAGCTCACTCAGCTTGACCATTAGATTGGGGGTGAGCCACAGACGCCACATCAAGCCGGATGTGATCTCGTTGACAAAAGTCCTCCATCTCGCCTTTAGAGAGGTTGGTGCCATTATCTGTGATAATGTTGTGTGGAAAACCGATATGGAAGATCACTTTTTTGATGAACTGAACCGTCATGGCTGCGTCACACTTGCTTACTGGCTCCGCTTCAACCCACTTAGTAAACTTGTCAACCGCCACCAAAAGGTGAGTCTTCCTATCATTGGATCGCTTAAAAGGCCCTACCATGTCAAGCCCCCAGGTAGCAAACGGCCAGGTGATAGGAATCATCTGTAGCTCCTGAGCCGGAACATGAGCTCGTCGCGAGAATTTCTGACAGCCATCGCACCGCCTTACCAAGTACTCAGCATCAGTGTGAGCCGTCAGCCAATATAAACTATGATGGAATGCTTTAGCCACCAAGGATTTTGAACCGGCGTGATGACCAGAGTCTCCTTCGTGGATCTCGCATAAAATCTCATGGCCTTCTTTATGAGAAACACAACGCTGAAATGCTCCTGAAACACTGGAATGATGTAACTCGGCATTGACAATTGTCATGGACTTGGATCGCCGGACTATCTGCCTGGCCAAAATTTCGTCTTCTGGTAACTCGCCCCGGTTCAAATATGCCAAGTATGGAACCGTCCAATCCGGAATGATATGTAAAGCGGCCACCAACTGTGCCTCCGGATCAGGAATGGTGAGGTCCTCCTCTGTAGGTAATTGAACCGACGGGTTATGCAAGACATCCAGAAAGGTATTGGGTGGCACCGGTTTACACTGAGATCCCAGCCGGCTTAAAGCATCAGCTGCCTCATTTTTGCACCGATCAATGTGCTCCACTTGATAACCCTTAAAGTGACCGGCAACAATATCCACCTCTCGTCGGTAAGCCGCCATGAGTGGATCCTTGGAATCCCAAGTACCTGAAACTTGTTGGGCTACCAGATCCGAGTCTCCAAAGCATCGTACTCGGCTTAAATTCATCTCCTTAGCCACCCGAAGACCATGGTGTAAAGCTTCATACTCATCTGCATTGTTAGTACAAGGGAACATTAAGCGAAGAACATAATGAATTTTATCACCTCGAGGGGAAGTGAGGACAACTCCAGCCCCCGAGCCCTCCAATTGCCTGGATCCGTCAAAGTGAATAGTCTAGTATGTACTATCCGGTTTGTCCTCCGGTATCTGCAACTCCGTCCAATCATTGATGAAATCCACAAGGGCCTGGGATTTGGTTGTTGTTCAAGTCATATACTTCAAACCATGTGGTCCAAGCTCAATAGCCCACTTGGCAACCCGGCCAGTTGCCTCCCTGTTCTAGATTATATCCCCCAAAGGAGCAGAGCTGACCACTATGATGGGATGACCTTGAAAATACTGCTTAAGCTTCTGACTTGCCATAAAAACCCCATACACCAGCTTCTGCCAATGCGGATATCTTTGCTTTGACTCAATGAGCACTTCGCTGATATAATAAACCGGCCTTTGAACCGGGTGTTCCTTCCCAGCCTCCTTGCGCTCCACCACAATGGCGACACTGACGGCTCGGGCATTAGCAGCCACATATAACAGCAATGGCTCCTTATCAACTAGAGCGGCAAGAATCGGCGGTTCAGCCAACTGCTTCAAGTCTTCAAACGCCGCATCAGCAGCATCGCTCCAGACAAAACTGTCTGTCTTCTTCAACATCTGATATAGAGGGATTGCCTTTTCTCCCAACTTGCTGATAAACCGACTCAAAGCCGCAATATGACCCGCCAAACGTTGAACATCATTGATACATGCCGGTTTAGCCAGAGATGTGATAGCCTTGATCTTTTCCGGATTAGGCTCAATGCCCCGGTTAGACATCAAAAAACCCAAGAGCTTGCCAGCCGGTACACCAAAGACACACTTAGCCGGATTGAGCATCATTTTATAAACTCTCAGGTTATCAAAGGTTTCTTGCAAATCAGATATGAGTGTCTCTACCTTCCTAGACTTGACCACAATATCATCCACATAAGCATGAACGTTGCGCCCAATCTGAGTATGAAGACAGTTCTGCACACAGCGTTGATAAGTTGCCTGTGCACTCTTGAGCCCAAAGGGCATAGATACATAACAGAAGGCTCCAAAGGGAGTAATGAAAGCCGTCTTCTCCTGGTCCTTAACTGCCATCTTGATCTGATGATATCCAGAATAAGCATCCAAGAAACTCAAACGCTCACAACACGTCGTAGCATCAATGATTTGATCAATACGAGACAGGGCAAAGGGATCAGTTGGGCAAGTCTTGTTCAAATCTGTATAATCCACACACATATGCCAAGTGTCATTTTTCTTAAGTACCAGCACCGGATTAGCCAACCACTCTGGGTGAAACACTTCCACGATAAACCCTGCTGCCAGGAGCCGGGCTACCTCTTCCCCAATGGCCGTACGCCACTCCTCATTGAAGCGGCGAAGGAACTCTTTGACCGGTTTGAACTTCGGATCAATATTGAGAGTGTGCTCAGCGAGTTCCCTCGATACACCTGGCATGTCAGAACGTTTCCATGCAAAGATGTCCCGGTTCTCACGGATGAACTCGATGAGCGCGCTTTCCTATTTGGGATCCAAGTTGACGCTGATACTGAACTGCTTGGATGAGTCACCAGGAACATAATCAACCAATTTAGTCTCATCAGCCGATTTAAACTTCAAAGTCGGATCATGCTCTGTAGTGGGCTTCTTTAGAGAGGTCATGTCTGCCGGATCAACATTGTCCTTATAAAACTTCAACTCTTCCGTTGCACAAACCGATTCAGCAAAGGCCGCATCACCTTCCTCACACTCCAGAGCAATCTTACGGCTACCATGAACTATGATAGTTCCTTTGTGACCCGGCATCTTGAGCTGCAGATAAACATAACATGGCCTTGCCATGAATTTAGCATAAACCGGCCGTCCAAATAAAGCATGGTACGGACTTCTGATCTTGACCACTTCAAAGAGCAGCGTCTCCGACCTTGAATCATGATCATCTCCAAAAACCACCTCCAGCGCTATTTTACCAACTGGGTAAGCCAATTTACCAGGCACCACTCCGTGAAAAATGGTGTTTGACGGTCTAAGATTCTTATCTGTTAATCTCATACGTCGAAAGGTTTCAGAATACAAGATATTGATACTGCTCCCTCCGTCTGTGAGTACCTTGGTGAACTTATAACCTCCCACCTGCGGTGCAACCACCAAAGCTAGGTGACCCGGATTGTCAACCCGGGTGGATGATCCTCCCTGCTCCAGACAATAGGTTGCTCAGACCAGCATAGATAACGGGGCACTGCTGGTTCAACAGAGTTTACTGCCCTTTTATGGAGTTTCTGATCGCGCTTAAACAAGCTAGTAGTGAAGACATGATACTGTCCATCGTTTAACTGCTTTGGGTTGCTCTGATAACCCGACTGCTGTTGATTCCCCTGATTACCTTGTTGATTGTTACCACCTTGGTTATTCTGATTGCCCTGATTATTCTGAAACCCTGAGTTTGAACCGCCACCATCGTAACCCGGCCCATGAAATCCTGGACCGGAACCACTAGATGGACCCTGATCATACCGGAAAATATCAGAGTTTTTGAAGTCCCTCATGATGTGGCAATCCTTCCAAAGGTGCGTGGCCGGAACCTCCTTTGTCCCGTGCTTTGGGTAGGGCTGGTTTAACAGGCGTTCCAGATTCATTCCTCCACCGCGCTGGGGCGGTTTACCCTTATGGCACTGCATATTACCCCGCATACTGGTGTTAGCCACAAAATCGGAATTATCCGCTTTACGCTTACCGTTGTTTCCATGGCCTGCCTGGTTATGCTGTCGCTTTGAACCGACATTCTTCTTTCCCTTCTCCTGTTTCTCTTCATCAGAATCAGGGTCCTTGGTATTATCAGAATCAGCATACTTAACCAGAGCCGCCATGAGTGTTCCCATATCATTGCAGTGACGCTTGAGTCGTCCCAACTTCATTTTTAGTGACTTAAACCAGCAATTGCCCTCCAACGTCACAATTGCTGTATCCGGATTGATGCAGCCTGATGAATGCAAAATTTTTGAAACCCAGCGCACACAATGGGTTGTTTATTCATTCTCTCCTTGGACACAAGCCACCAGATCGACAATGGACATAGGCCGCTTGCATGTATCTTTAAATTTGCTATGAACGTGGCCTTTAATTCATCCCATGAATTGATCGAGTTAACAGGCAGGCTCTTCAACCAGGTGCGAGTTGTTCCTTCTAGCATCATGGTGAAGTATTTTGCACACGCTGCTTCATCCACATCTAGCATCTCCGTTGCCATCTCATAACTCTCAACCCACGCCTCGGGGGGCTGATCAGCGGTATAGTTAGGATCCTTGCGTGAACCTTTGAAATCCTTGGGCAACCGCACATTACGGAGAGCTGAGATGAGATACGGCACTCCCCAGGAGCTGAAGGCAAGCCCGGTCCCTCGTTCTACTGACGCCGCTGGCTGAACCGGGGCGGGTTGATGATGACCCGCGTGTTGTGTTGCTAATGCGGCCTCCCTTCATGCTCTGCCATTATCCACCACATCCTGAGCATTCGTCCCACCGCACGCCGGATTGGGCCTTTAAGGAGCATTACGGCGCTGCGCACTGCTAGACACCTTCGGTTCATCTATGTGTCTGCTATAACTTTTTCTCGGACGGGGGGTTGAATGAATTGTGTCTCGGCTATAGGAATAAGCTTGCTGCTGCACAACAGCAGTTTGAAGAAGATCCCTGGCCCGCCGTGTCTCAACAGCCACCAGCGAATCGCCCTCCATCGGTATAGCTGCCAGGTGAGATGCCACAACAATCTTGTTCTCCAAAGGGCTAGAAAAATGACCCGGTGGGCCGACACATATTGCGGCGGGTTGTACATTCGTCGAGGTGGGTCCGTTATCCGTGGTTGATCTGGAGCTGCCCCAGGTGCCACAGTCCGGTCTGCTGCTGCCGGATTACTCGGCCCAGCCCCCGGTGTATTGAAGAGGTTCAGTCCTTCATAGACCGGCGGCAGACGAGACCGGTACTTCCTTCGCAGTGCTTCATTTGACGCGTTCTAATCCAACATAAGTCGGTAATTTTGCGCCTGGATCTGCTATGACTGGGCATCTAAAGCGGCCCGTTCTTCAGCCATCCTAACTTCCTCAGCCGCCAAGTCTTCCTTAGCCTGTGTTATTTGGTCCTTTAGCTTGGTGACCTCCGCATTATGCTGATCATGCGTCTCCGGGGCAATTGTCGTGGTTAACAAGGTCGCCCAGGCATCCATCAAACCGGAGAGAACTTGAGCCGGTCGGCGCGCCGGGCCTCCTGTCGCGGCTGCTGATCCGGACGTCATTGCTGCTGTAGATGAAGATTGCAAGGTGGGTTGTGTTCCGGCGATGAAGACTGCAACCCGGTTCGGCGGTTCAAAGGGGTCCAGAATACTATTGCCATCAGAATAGCCCCCAATCCGGCCATCTTGCAGTTTGAATAGATGGCCGTCTCACCATCGGACACCGGTTCATGTTCCACACCATGGATGAATCCTATGAACGCACGCTTTATGGCAGGCTGAACCCGACCAGGACTCGCACGCTGAGCCGTTTCGACGAGGTCGGTGGAGATGTCCGACTTAGGGCCTGGTTCACCGATCTTGCCGATGAAAACGTGAATTCCGCCAAAGGGGGCCCGGCATCCGTACTCGATTTGAGTCGGTCTCGGAGCCCCATCCTACATCGTCGATGTAGAGCTTGCCGCGACGACTCTTGGTCATCTGGCCAACCACGTACCCCTTGAGTCCTTCAAAGCTTCCCTTCAAGAACTCGAAACCATCGTGCGATAGCCCCACGGTGGGCGCCAACTGTCGTGGAAATATCACGTTAGATGTCCTAGCAGAAGGACTTAGTCGTGGAGCCATCACAACAAGGTTAGCCTGAAGGGGTTAAATTGGACAAGGGACACGAGAATTTATACTAGTTCGGCCCCTTACGATGAAGGTAAAAGCCTACGTCTAGTTGTGATGGGATTATTGGGGTTTCGATGACCAGGGAGCAAATACGCTTTGCCTGGGTCTCGAGTTGTTGTCTCTTGTTCCTGAACCACCGTCGGGTCGTCCCTTTATATACATAGGGTGATGCCCGGCTGGTTTACAGAGTCCCGAGGCTGGCTCATACAAGTGTCTGGCTCGGTCTCTCCCTTTCCCTAACTTACAATACAAGTTAGACAACTATGGCGGTTTACCACTATGGGCCCTAATCCGCCTCTGGGATCTGGGCCTCTAAGCCTTATCAGTAAAGCGCCATCTTATTTGTCTTCATGGGCTTCAGTATAGTTGAGCGTGAACCGGCCCCTCCTGGTCCGTGGTATTTCCTTCTTCCCAATACCATGAACTGCTTATGGCAGAAGTCCCTCGCTGAACCGAAAGATCACAACCAGAGTGCTCTTGACGAGTTCTCTATTCTATGTTGTTACTCTATTAGTTCTACCTTTCTGCATGGGTTATCCGGAAGAAACCTATTGAACCTCGTTCCACATACTAATCCATGCACCCACAACTCAGAAAATCATATGTTCTTTTGGGTTGTCCCTCTTTAGTTGTTTTCTGGCCCTCGTCTATCAATTGATAGCTAGGACTAGTTGTGCAATCGTGTTTATCGATGCCTATTACTCTTGTGGTGCATCTAGCCATTCTATTCCAAAATGACTAGGAGAAACAAACCCCAGTACCTCATCCATTTCCAGGATTGGGTCAAAGCAGTTGTGTTCTGCAGATCAAAATGCTAATCTAGCTCTTATTCTGTTCTACCTTGGAGTATTACCATCTTTATATCAACAATATCATGGGAATTGCACACCATCCTATGAACTCTTGATACAGTGATACTTCTCGCCATCATTATTCATTCCTCAGTTCCATGTTGTCGCAACCGGAATGTTGACAAGTGAATCGTGATGTGTGAAGTCTATACTCCTACAACCTTGTTGCTTGGTAGTTAATGGACAATAATTTCATTCTTAGTATGTTGGTTACTAAATTGACATTCTAAGATTGACCGTGCTACCTAGTCCTTATTTCCTGGTGCACTCTTCGATCAATGAGTTAGGATAGTGCAAATCCTTGCTTATTCGATCATATCGTCTTGCTTATTCGATGGTTCATGATTTTCAGGATATATCTTCTCAGAAGTATCACCAGGTTGTCACCTGACCGCTATGTTGAGTTCGTGATCAAGTTGGTTTTCTTGTAAACCACCTTTTCTCCAAGAATCTGTGTTGGATACCCTCAACAAGTTGGTTAAGATAAACAACAACTTAGAGAGTTGGAAGATGAAAGCTTGTCCGACTTAGTTCATTTTAAGGTATATCTTGCTTGTGTGCTGAAGGATGATGGTATCTTCATCGATTGACCCTTGTGATCAGTTAATGGACCTATCATCTTATCCAATCTTTGATTCGTGTATGGGCTATCATCGAATCAAACCAGAACCAATGATATTCGTAATGGTGTCTTTCTGGTGGTTGATTCCTCGAGCATACACCATTATACCCTTTGGGTCTGACCAATGCTATCACCTTGTTCACATAATAATGGAATCCTATTTATATGGAAACCTGGATGAATTGTTGTTGAGACCATCAACATCATTTTATCTTCTCCATGATTCGTGTTGAACATTAAAGCTGGTGTTGGAAACTTTGTGAACAATGCCTTCATGTTCTGTGCATAAAGCATATATCCGGATGAAAGAAATGACTTCCTCTAATTCATGTGCATTTGATGCAAGTTGCCGCCGTGAATTCGAGAAAGCTTGTTTTGCTTCCTTGGAATTATCCCAAGTTAGCCATGTATGCACGAAGAATTCTATGGTTTGATAGGTTTGGCCACCTCCATTCCATACGTAATTCCTAGCACACCAAGCCACTGACTGATTTGTTCTAGGAAAAGGAGTTAAGTGTTAATCCGTGGTAATGCAGACTTCGTTATCCTTAATGATGGTTCCCTACCAGAACTCGGTAGTGTTTTATTATAAGACTACCATGTGTTCATGCTTGTCTGGGACAGTGTGTTCACATGGGTGTAACAGAAATAGCTCATGTTTTGGAGCTTACTATCGTAGTTCATTTCCCGAGAATCCCGCTACGTTATCTCGTCGAATTGTGTTGCAAACTTTCATTTTTCTTCCAGGCTCGATGAGACTGGAATATCCTAACACCAAACAAATCTGAATCTCAGGCAGATATGATGATTGGAACGTCTCCCAAGAGCTATAATATTGGTCTCTGTACTACCCGGTAAAGTGGGTGTCGTGGCCAACACACCCAGCCGGAAGACCTATTATTGTAGTATCTTGATTGAAGAAGTTGACCACCTCCCCATAAGGATCTCGTAGGATTTACTCCAGAAGTTGTTCCTTATGGATTTTTGTGTTCCCGAAGTCCGACCTTTTACTTGATGTTCTATATATCAAACCATATCTATGAATGCATTACGCTAGCACATCAAGGAGAACATTAGAAGAGGAGTGCTAAATGTCTCTTGTTCGATCATCCAGATTTTGTTTCCTTGGCCTCGCTAAGGTGAAATCTGAGAAGGTGTTATCTTCCATTTCATCTGCATCATCCATCACTAATCATCATGGTAGTAGGTTGTGTTGCCAGGATCCTTGACACCGATATTGGTAAAACCTTGATGAATATGGAAATGCTCATGTTCTTGAGAGCACGCGCAAGCACTAAGTTTTATCGTTGGCATTAATTGGGATTCGCACCTAGTTTTCTTTGAATCTGCTATAACCATTCAAACAGTGGAATCACTCTCAATTGTCGAGTTTTCCCTCAGATACTAGAATTATTCCAGCATTTTCATTTTGTTCCCACCTTGCACCGCCATTGTGACATCTCACTATGGTCTACCTTTCAGTAGTTGTTATTTAGGATCACCTTCAAAAGTGGGCTTACCATGGGTCCCACCCATTTCCGATGATAAGGAAAAATCATCCCTTACGTTGTCTTCAACAAGGTAATCCACATCAGCCATCCTAATCCGAGTGTGTCATTCTATTGGACTCCTTCAAATGATCGATTGTGTTTTGCCTTAGGCTGGTGTAAAGAGTTTCAGTGATCTATTTATCAAAAGTAATTCTTTTTTCCACTTAATGTAATAATTCTACGAGTCACTTACCCTGAGGTGCCCCGTTATGGCATCATGGCAACTCAACTCCTCACTACATTAACAACCGTTCACCACCTTCTTAAGTGTGGAATTGTTGTCTACCTAGTGAACCTTCGTCATCTGTTTCACTCCATACCTCTAGATGTATGCTTCGTGTCTCAGCTCGAGCGATGTTTCAATGACTCTGTAGCAACCAGACCTCAAATGGTCAAGTATCTGTGCATCAGTGTCATCCCTGGATCGGTAATGCTGACACGCACAGTACTCGAGAAATTATAACAGAGTTTCAATCACACACTTATTACATCAAGTCCTCATAAAGAGTATGATTACACCAAAAATATCATGGTTGAAGGCCATCTAAACTAGGTAACTGCGGAAGCTTCGAAGATAAATGAGTCCATCAACTCCAACGGCATAGCTGAGTGCAAAACAACAAACTATCGCACCTTATTCATCGTCTGAGTAGTCTGCAACATGAGACTTTCTAGCCATGTAGGTCAGCACATTGAATATGCTGGCAGAGTTACACTGTAAAGCAATGAAATGCAAGAACTATATCTACATTCAATATTTGGCTGGTGGAGGATGTAAGTTTATTATTTTGCATAAAGCTAGTTTTGCCCTATAACAAAGGAATAATTTTATTTAACTACTCCCAAGTTGCCCATTATTTGAGAAGGTAACCCCAACTCAAATCCCAATTAAAAGTATCATCATTAACCCAAATCAAATGAATTAAAGTAACATGATGAGATCACATCAATATATTCAAGTACTAGATACTCAAGATGCCCATAACCGGGGACACAGCTAACCATGATTAGTTTATACACTCTGCAGAGGTTTGTGCACTTTTCCCCACAAGACTCGACCACATCCATGATCGGATGATCGAGACATAGCCTTTCTGAATCATTAACTCTCTACTCCAGGCAGACCGGTACACCTACTTTCCCCTACATCTGCTAGTCCACCTCATCAAGATCTCACGCAACTTACTCAACTATGCTAGAGCCCATAATGGCTTGTGGCTGCACACGGAAGTTTCTAGCATGAATAATCTTATGATCCCTTTCAGCCTAGGTGGCATTCCATAGGATAATCACATGGGTACTCCGAGATTTCCAAAAGCAGGCAACACTGGGTTCCCCAGGTGCCTCAACCAATCCACCCAGATGTATATTAAAGTTGCCACCTTAATGTTATCCATAATTAAAATAACTCTCAAACTTCCATGTGTGAAACATGATCCAATCCCCGTCTACAAGCATGGCTAAGCAATAATAAGCACAACATATATTCCTGGGATGATCAAACGGTATTAGGTTCCTACCTCAAGCACTATAACCAAAACTACATGTTCCTAATCCTACTCGTGCAAATATTTGAGGGCACAACTAATGCATAGTAAAAACAGGGTATAAAAGGGTATGATCAAAGTGTAACTTGCCTTGTTGATGATCTGCAAATTCTAGAGATTCATAGTAACAAGCTTCGCACTCTGGGTAATATAGCATAGAAAAACAATAGCATACATAAGCAATCACTCAAACGAAACACGGGAAAAACCGAGAAAAGATCCAAATCGAACACGAAACAAGAAAATGGTTTAAACTAACAAAAGTTAAACCTAATAGTATTATTATCATGTGGATTAGATCTTAACAGTAGGTACATATGATTAGCTACGATTAGCCAAAAGATTCAACTCAAAATACGAATGAAACAAGATCGTTTATTAATCTGGACTAAACTCAAATTTTCAGTACCAAAAGCATGTTCAAGTTGGTTAGGTAGAAAGAACAGAATGATACGAAGATTTACGCGCAGGTTTCTTCTAATTTGGATAAACGAGTAAAAAGTTATGCCAGTTTAAAGATTAGGGGCTAAATCGCGATAATACTATTCGCGGAGAGGTCCCTTGCTGAAAAATAAACTAAAAAGAAAAATCCTACGGCACGAACGTTCGCTATTTAAACTTAACCGGTGAAAAGCGTTCGTTAAAATGAACGAACGAACGAACGTTCGTTAAATATATAAACCGAATGAAAACCGATCTAGATCGACTGAACTGAATCAACCGGAAAAAAATGAGGTCGGTCTTTGCCGGTCAACGGCGGCGACTGGGTCAACGGCTGCGGCGGCGGCACGGGCGAGGTGAGGCGCTGGCGAGGGCGGCGGCACGCGGTGGCGATGGCGTAGGCAGCGGCGGTAGCAGCAGTAGCAGCAGGTGGCGCGGGTGAGCGGCGACGGCGGCGCTGGCGAGGGGCCACTACTAGGAAAAGGGCTATAGATAGGATTGATTCTAATGGCGCACCGTGGAAGCAGTGCGCCACTACTATATACTAATGGCGCACCTGTTTGTGATACGCCATTAGTGTGGAAGACACTAATGGCGCATCGTAAACAGGGTGCGCCACTAGTATGAATTATTTTTTTCCATTTTCCCATACATACTAATGGCGCATCGGGTCCATAATGCGCCATTACTATCTATAACTACTAATGGCGCACCAAGCAGGCAGTGCGCCATTACTGTAAATTTTGTTTTATTCTTTTTTTTGGAAAACTACTAATGGCGCATCGTGGCACAGTGCGCCATTACTAGTTTAAACTAGTAATGGCGCACTCAGAGGAGATGCGCCATTAGTATATATACTTATTATTTTTACTTTTTTGCAAAACTACTAATGGCGCACCGTAGGCTGATGCGCCATTAGTAACCAGGGTTACTAATGGCGCATTTTCCTACGGTGCGCCATTAGTAACCTGGGACCAACAAGATATTTTGGACAGCCCACACCTACCCACTCACTTTCCCCACTTCATTCCATCCACCTCCTTCTCCAAGCTTTCGGCCATCTCCTCCTCCTCACCTCATTTCCACCATAGATTCAACAAAAGTAAGTGGTGAAATTACCTTTTTTTGATAGGTAAGTAAGGGAAAGCTATCTTCATGATATAGATCTACTTTTTTTCTCCCTAGCTCGCTCCAACAACGTGCACATGCACTTTTGTGGCCTAGCTAGATCTATGTATGTTTGTGGTGTTGCATGTGTTTGTGGTGTTGCATATATGTTTGTGTTTGAAGGTACCGGTATTTGAAATATGCGATAGTTGCCAATATTTTGCCGGAATGTTTTGATTCATTTCCGTTTCGGCGAGAATTTTGGCACTATGCATTCTTTTTGGTCCTATTTTTAGGGAAGGTCATGCCAAATTTTTTCTTGGTTCTAACATATCGTTTTGCTCTACCCCGCAGGCGACCATGGTCCGCACGATGACTGAAGGCATCGTGAATAGGTTTTTGAGCTCCACGAAGGCCGAGATGCTTCAAAAGAACGAGACGGAGATAAGATGTCCATGTCGAAGATGCAAGCTGAAGAGCCTTATTGCGGACCCGGATTCCGGGCAGGTGCGGGACCACCTGCTCTTGCATGGTTTCATGGATGGCTATCGGTGGCAAGGTGATGAAGATGACTATCAAGTCATCCATGGCCGGGGCCGGGCAAGAAATGAGGAAGGGTAACAAGACAAGTACCACCGCGGCGAGGGCGGGCGAGAAGACGAAGAATCTCCAGGACATGATCACGAGGTGATGCTGTACACAGTCATCATGTAGAAGATGTCGTACATGATGATGAGGAAGATCAAGACGAAGGGAATGATCATGAAGATGAAGATGCCGGAGCAGACGACGATGGAGGCTGGGTGCAGGACCCTCATATTCAAGAGCTGCTTCTCAAGCGGACGGATAACGCAAGAGCTGCCGCCCGAGAGAAAGCCAAGCTGGATCAACTGGAGATAGACGCGGTTACTCCATTGTATGAAGGATGCAGGCCCGAGGATACCCGCCTGAAAGTAACGCTCATGGCTCTGGAGATGAAGGTAAAACACAAAATGACCGACGCATGCTTCGACGAGAACATGTCATTCTGGCACGAACGTCTTCCCAAGGGGAACAAGTGCCCGACCAGTTTCGAGGAGGCGAAGAAAATCGTGTGTCCTCTGTATTTACCGCACGTGAAATACCATGTGTGCATGAACAATTGCATCATTTATCGGGACAAGCACGCGGAGTCTACCATATGTCCGGTGTGCGGCGTCACTCGATACAAGAAGAGGAAGAAAGCTCCTCGAAAATCGGTGTGGTACTTTCCGATCACTCCTCGTCTGTAGCGGTATTTCGCGGACCCTAAGGTAGCAAAGCTCCTGCGTTGGCACGCAGATAGGGAGGAGAAGAAGCGAGAAGATGACGCAAATGATCCGGAGATAGATAAAAAAGACAAGATGCTGAGTCACCCTAAGGATGAGAGCCAGTGGCAAGCGTTGAACTTCGAATACCCAGAATTTGGGAACGATCCAAGGAACATCGTGCTGGGCGCGAGCACCGATGGAGTCAATCCGTTTGGCAGCCAGAGAAGCACACATAGCACCTGGCCTGTGTTTGTGTGGATGTACAACCTTCCCCCCTGGTTGTGCATGAAGAGGAAGTACATTCACATGAGTATGCTAATTGAAGGGCCGAAACAACCAGGGAACGACATCAATCTGTATCTGGGGCTGCTGAAAGAGGAGCTTGACACGCTGTGGAAAACGCCAGCCAATACGTGGGACGCCGCAGAGAAAGAATATTTCCCTATGAGAGCCGCACTGCTCACGATGGTGCACGACTATCTCGGTTATGGATATCTCGCGGGGCAGGTAGTCCACGGACCCCGAAAACGCCCGTGTACGAGGAGCGGCGAGGAAATAGACAAGCTGTTGAAAAATTGGAAAGACTGCCCACTGCCGGGAAAGAAGCGAAAGGCGCCAGAGCCGCTGCTGAAGGTATGGAAAACGAGGTCTATTTTTTGGGACTTGCCGTACTGGAAGATCCACCATGTGCCTCACAGCCTTGATGTCATGCATATCACGAAAAACGTGTGCGAGAGTCTGCTTGGTACCATGCTCAACATGCCAGAGAGGACCAAAGATGGGCTGAAAGCAAGGGCAGACTTGAAATCAATGGGCATCAGGCAGGAGCTTCACGCTAATGATGATGATGATGATGATGATGAGGCGAAGCAGGACACGGAAAGTCGTCGCAAAGGCAAAAAGGCCAAGAAGACCGGAAATGACTACCCCTCCCGCGTGCTTCACTCTAAGTCAGGAGGAGATCGAGCAGTTTTTCACCTGCCTCCTAGGAGTAAAACTTCCTTACGGTTACGCGGGGAAGACAATCAGATACCTAGACCCAGCGAAGCAGAAGTTCAGCAGGATGAGGTCTCACGACTTTCACGTGCTGATGACGCAGATACTTCCAGTTGCAATCCGTGGGATCATGGACGCGCACGTCCGTGAAACGCTATTTGGCCTATGCAACTTTTCGACGTCATCTCTCGGAAGTCGATTGGCGTGAGGCAACTCAGAAGGCTACAGGAAGAGATCGTGGTGATACTATGCGAGCTTGAGATGTACTTCCCGCCCGCATTCTTCGACGTTATGGTGCATCTGCTGGTCCATATAGTGGAGGATATCATCCAACTCGGGCCGACGTTCCTGCACAGCATGATGCCGTTCGAAAGGATGAATGGTGTCATCAAAGGATACGTTCGCAACATGTCACGTCCAGAGGGAAGCATAGCCAGGGGCTTTCTGACCGAGGAGTGCATCTCCTACTGCACGAATTATCTAGACATCGAGAACCCCGTTGGTCTGCCCGTCAACAGGCACCTCGGCAGGCTCGCTGGATGGGGTCACCATGAGAGTCGCCGCAAAATGCACGTCGACTTCGAGGGTCGACTCGCCGACTTTGAAAGAGCAAACCTAGTCGCGCTACAACACATAGACGTGGTCGATCCTTGGGTGGTAGAGCACAAAACCTTTATTAAGAAGACGTACAATGACCGAGGCCAACAGAGGACGGACGGAGATATACTCAAAGAGCACAACTCATGTTTCACGCGTTGGTTCAAGCAGAAGCTTCTGTCATACCCTTTACATGAGGATTCTTCCGCGGAAGAACAACTCATATTCGCCTTGTCACAGGGCGCCGAGCACAACCTAATGACCTATGAGGCGTACGATATCAACGGCTACACATTCTACACCGAGGACAAGGACATGAAGAGCGATGGTTATCAGAACTCCGGGGTAACGATGGAATCCTACACTGGTAACGACAAGGACAGATACTACGGAAGGATCGAGGAGATCTGGGAGCTGAGCTACGCTGGAGAGAAGGTCCCGATGTTCCGTGTCAGATGGGCCAAAAACGTCATAAAAGAAGACCGGTATTTCACCACCATGGTTATACCCGAAGCCAAATCCAAGACCGCGGGCGCAAACGTCACCGCGAAAAATGAGCCATGGGTACTGGCTTCCCAAGTGGACCAATGCTTCTTCATTACCGACCTGCCAAAGCCCAGTCGTGTTGTCGTGAGGAGAGGCAAAAGGAAGATCATCGGAATGGAAGGAGTAGCCAATGAGCTAGACTTCGACAAGTACGGCGACCCGAAGATCGAACATGACGACGATGATGAAGTAGCAGCACACACCACAAGAAAAAGCAGGACCACCCTACCTAAAGGACGTTCGTTCCACAGAAGAACTCCGTTTGCGAAAAAGAAGGGCAAGAAGATTGTGAACAGATAGCTAGCTAAGACCGATTGTATTTAAATCGTAGTCTTCATTTCTCGATTGTATTTCATGGGCACCTTTTGATATCATGAATATTTTTAAATTTCATGGGCACTTTTTGAATTCATGAGGACACTTGATCTCGATTCCCCCTCCATCTCGATCTCGATCCCCCTCCATCTCGATCGCACCCGCACCCTCCCCCGCTAGCTCCACCCATCGCAACCCTCCCCCGCTCCACCGCCGGAGCACCCGGCCCCCCGCACCCGCACTTTTTGAACATATTTTTTAAATTTTTTTTACTATTTTTATAAAAAAAATATTACTGTTATAATTTAAACAAGTTTGAACATATTTAAACACAAATAAATATAAAAAACAGCATTTAAAATGCATAAAAAATATTACTGTTATGATTTAAACAAGTTTGAACATATTTAAACACAAATAAATATAAAAAACACCATTTAAAATGCATAAAAAAATATTGGGGATCCTAGGAATCGAACCCAGGACCTCCTGGTGTGTGTGCTGCGTGCTGACCAGTCGGGCTAGTGCGTGGGTTCTGTTGTAGATAGGGTTGGGCTGTAGATATGGCTACTAGGCTAGGTTAAAACAAAATTCTAATGGCGCACCGTGGGGTGGTGCGCCATTAGAACAGTCGTACTTATGGCGCACCTGCGTGTGGTGCGCCATTAGAAAGCTTCCCTCCACCTATTCCCCTCTGGCCTCTCTCCCTCCCTCGCCAGATCCCCCCCCCACTCGACCTAACTTTGCCCCCGCGCCGTCGCCCCCGCGCCATCGCCCCCCGACGCCCAGCCGCTGCTAGAGCTTCAACGCCGGTGTCTTCCTCAGTCCGGGCACGGGGTGCAGGACGACGACTGCGGCCGCCGGCCTTCCCACGGCCAACTGAGGCATCCCTTCGACGACGCCGCTGCCGCCGACCCCGACCCCAACCCCGACCCTGACCCCTCTGGCAACCGGCCGCGCCTGCCCAGGTACCTCTCCTCCTTCCTCCTTCCTCCCTCTCCATCCTTCCTCCCTCCCCAACCTATGCATGGTGATTCCTCCCTTCTCCTCCACCCCCTCACCTGCAAACCCTAGGGCCATGGCGGCAGGCTTCTTTCTCCCTTGTAAGAACATCCTCTCTGTTGGCCTACATGTATTTCAGAGAACAAATTCGTAGTTCATTTCATTCTGTTGGCCTGCATTAGGTAAGCATCAAGTGGATTTAACTTTTTTAGATAGTTTCAGTTAACTGTTTTGCGTTTCCTGAAGAGGTTCACCTATAGTTTCAAAAATTCAGTCACTGGATATATGCAATAATTTACAAAGAGCAAGTGATGTAGAGCAAAAATTCAGCAAATGATGTATAGTTTCAAAAATTCAGTGAAACTGAACCTACCCTATTGCTTCATGTAGCAAAGGCGGTAATGCAAGCAAGATCATGCTTGGCTTAGCCAAATTCATGCTACTGAATTTTTTTCAACATGATAAAATTGTCATGCTACTAAATGTTATAGAAATGCAAGGGAACACAGAAATACTAGGGCCCACAACATTTAGAGTACTCTAAAATTCAGTTCTGAAATTTTTTGTTAGATAGTGGCTACACTAATCTAGAGTAGTATCCCAATCTGATGGAGTACTTGATTTGGGGGACTGAACTTATGCTTATGTATGCCATCAGAAGCAGTTCGAAATCATTATTCTCTCTTTTCCTTGCAGGTTTGGGCAACTTCAGTCGGTTGATCTTGAATCCATTGAGCCTTCACTTAGAGCTGGTACTCATCCATGTAACTCTTCACATTTCCATGTAGGATGGTTGCCTATCACTTACTAGTGTGCTAGTGCCCCTTAGTCCAAAGACTAATAGCTATGACAAAGTATAATTCCTTGTAGTGTTTAAGTATAACAAAATTCAGAGAAATGCATGCAGAAGCTAGATCAGTACCAGCTAGCTAGCTAGCTAGCTAGTAGTAGTACTACTGCTACTGTTCTTTCCTTTCTTTTGGTAGTACTACTGCTAGTAGTAGTACTACTGCTACTGTTCTTATGTGTGTTGTCCACAGATTGGTGTACAGTCCTCCTTCGAACCCAACTTTTTCACCAGGTGGAACCAATGTGATTAACTTTAGGATCATTCTGTATGCATTTTCGCTGTTAAGAAGGCGCGCCCACAAAGCCATCTTCCACGTGCTTGACCATCCAGGTCCATCTTCCCCTAGTAAGAAACAACGATGTATTAACTTTTGATTTGAGGAGAAATGTCCCTTTACTAGTAGGTGAGATAAACCAGTACTAGGAAAATATTTCTTGTCGCACCCTTTCTTGGCAAAACACATACAGCTACAAGTTTGTGTCTTATGTTTTCACTTGATAAGCGATGCTCCAAAGGCACATCCCGATAGTAAACCATTAATTCCAGCAATGAAGTTCAACAATGTGTATTCTTATTAGACTAGCACAATGCCCGTTTGCTGCCACGGATTAAAAATTACACTGCAAGATTAAGATGATTATACTGCTATCTGTGCCAGACCACACCATCCATATCTGCTCTTATACACCCGCTTTGTGCTAGATCGAAGTCCAACAGTGGGTGTGGCGACTGTCAACAGTCATGATGATGGGCAGATTGCCACAACCATTTGATTTTCTTTTGCATTCATCCTATTGTCAAAACATGCACAATTATTTGACTAATTCCATAGTATTGCTCGATACGGTTGATTCAAAAAGCAGGACAGACAAAAAGGACATATCAAATGTGGACATGTACTGTAAGGAAAGCATAAGCTATTTTATACCGAACAAGTAAAATCATAAGACTAATCTGCTGTATCCATTACTATATTTGGTCCATAGATGTTTATGACTCTGAGCCATGATCTGTAAAAATACATTTGTCATTCTTTCTGTGTTTGTACAGACTTTCTAAATTATTGATGATTTTTTGTTGGGAGACATATTATATCTGGAATGGAAGCTCACATAAGTTGAGCTGATTTTTGTCCATATGAAAGCAGAGGACCATATGGTCTGTGGCTGGGTTTTGTCTCCGACCATCGTGTCGTGATGAATTTGCAGGTACCCCGAGAGGCCCTTGAGTTTGCCATAATGTCGATTAACTTCCGTTCCGGCAAATTCGGGTACTCCATATGTCCTATTTTCAGCAAAGGTCATGCTGAAAGTTTCCGTGAATTTTAGCATGACTTTGCTGAAAATAGGACATATGGGGTACTTGCGACTAATGCATGGGCCGGGCTATCTTAGTACTTAGTTAAGTAGGATCAACTGCCCTGCCATTCTTGCTGCATTAAATCATAGGTGGCAATAGAGCCAAGTGATTAGGCCCAACTTAGAATTATCCTTAGCATCGATAAACCCTAGATGATAAACCCAACATAGGTGGCAATAGAGCCAAGATTAGGCGCAACCTAGGGTGCCTCGGCATCGATAAACCCTAAATGATGAAAACTTAACTTGGTTGCCCCGGATGCCTCGGTGTCGATGAGAACCTAAATGATGAAAGCTTAGGCTTTTAGGGTGCCTCGGTGTCGACAAACCCTAAATCATGAGACCATGATCTTGTTCCTTGACAATAACCATCTTTTTGACCAAACTTTTTTCCTATTTAGAGAGAAACATGTCCCACAACGATGAGGCCGGTGGTTCGGGCGGCAAGCAATTCTGGGAGCTGTCCCAAGAGATGGAGGAACAACCTCACCGCTATGATGACGCCGCGGAAGACACCGATCCTGATTACACAACCCCTAGTGGCATCGGGGATGACACCACTGATGGTGCCGCCGAGGATGCCACCACTGATGATGGCGGCGCACACACAGATGGTGGCGGCGCAGACACAGATGGCAGCCAACCGAAGAAGCAAAGGAAGGACCGGCGCCCGAATGCGCTCCGCACCGTCAAGGAGGAATTCACTCAAGTGGACTCCGACGGGAATCCAACGGAGCCCAAACATATAGTCAAGGGGTACTCGGTTCAGCTCGGGTGCATTCTCCGGAGCACCGTCTCGATCAACACCGAGAACCTTAGGCATAAGGACCGAGGGAATTTGCGCAACCTCCTCTTCACGAAGCTGCACGAACGATACAAGTTCCCCGCCGAATTTGAAAACACACGCCTCTCAGGGAATAAAGTGAACAATGCCGCCCTCACGAAGATGAGCACGGCCATGTCTACTTGGAGAAGCGCGGTGAAGAGAATGATTGATAAAGGTGATAGTTATGACAAGATCAAGGCGAAATATCCTTTGATGAGCGAAGATGAGTACAAGGAGTTCAAGATCAAGTGCCAGAGCCCCGCAACCTCCGAATCAAGTCAGTGGGGGAAAGAAATGCGGGAGTTGAACTTAGGGGAACACAAACTCGGTCCCGGCGGTTATAGAGTGGCGGAGCCTATATGGGACAAGGAGGACGCGGAGCGTGCCGAGCAAGGCCTACCGCCCCGCTTCGAGAAATACAGCGGTGACAAGCAGACCAGTCGAAACTCCAATGGCACAATAGGTATGTTTACGCATACAAACATATTTTTAAATTGAAGGATCCAATCGAAACTCCAATGGCACAATAGGTATGTTTACGCATGTTTCTTTAACAGGTTTGCTCTTATAAATAGCTCTGTTGATTTCAGTTTCAATTGTGTATACAATTGACTTCTCATATCATGCACATTACTTGCAGCACAACGGAGCCAATAGTGTTGTTGTACATGTAGACCTGTGGTACCCATCTGAAATCTTGTTGTGCCGTGTAGTTACCCACGCTTTTTATTCTTTCAGTGCTGCTTTGTCTTGAACTGATATGATTTGAACAGTGTCTCTATTTTGATTTAGCAAGACAATGCAGTGACCATAGGACATAGATATATGTTTGATGCTTTTATTATTTACTACTTGGCAATTGAAGACTTGGTAGTTTAATCTTGTCCAGCTTACTAATGAATTGGTTCACCGAAATGAGTTTCATATACTAGTACATGCTAAACTTGTTATGTGTCTACTTGTTTCTTCTTTTAGAATGTTGACATAATATTGGGGAAGAGTGCCTTATTAAGCAATGGTAAAGGATGTAATGCAGATAAGGTTCAGGATAGTGAGACATCCTTATTGTTCTCCAACAAAGCTGACAAAACAGCTAATGAAAACTATCTTGATGACAGTGAGACAACCCCAAAGGCATGTCTTGGTTTAGTGTTCGAGTTACTGGCCACTACTACTGGCATAATCTATTCAAACTCAATTTATGAATCAGTTCGGTTTCTTGAGTCTCAACTACAATCTGAAAGACATCGATCAGCTGTGCTGCGACAAGAAGCCGAAGGATTGTGGAAGTCCCTGGAGCATTCAGATGCATACTTTCTCGTGCAACAGCAAGCGTTGGAGGATTTTAGAGCCAAATAGGACAAAGCTAATAAGCTTGCTAAGCTTATTGCCAACATGGTGGATACCCAGGATAACGTTTCTTGAGCTCTTCTGAAGTTGTTTCAGTTATGGACTTGTTTCGCTACCGCGTTTATTTGCACTGCTGGGAAATTTAGACGGCCAGTGTATGCAATGGGCTGCTTTGTTCCCTATATTTGCACTGGTGGCGAACTTTGACGCCTAGTGGATGTAATATGTGTAATAGTCGTAATAGCCTAGCCTTAGTTGCTTGCTTATTTAGTTCCTTATTGTCTTGTTTAGTTGTTTTCTTGTAGTCAGTGCAGTTCTTTTTCCGCGTTTTTCTAGTGGCCAAAATAACCTATTTTTATAACTAGGCCACAATAACCATGGCAACACACGGACTGTTGTAACCATGGTCCTGCTACCTTTTGTAGTGACCATGTCCCTCCACGGGCTTTACGATCCATGGGCCTTCTACAGGCCGTAGGATCCATGGGCTTTCTATGGGCCGTACGATCAATGGGCCTTCTATGGGCCGTAGGATCCATGGGCCTTCTATGGGCCATCTAATCTATGGGCATTGTACGGGCCGTATAATCGTTTCGCCAAACATGGGCCGTACTATTCGTGGACCAATAACGGTCTGCAAAATGGGCCATAAATGAGCTAGAGTGGAAATCGTATGTTTTATGGCCTGACCATAATGGGCCGTTAATAGGTCGTATTTGATGACGCTATGAAAACGGCCTAATGGATTAACGGGCCACAAATTGGACGACTGTAACCACGGGCTGAATTTGGCCCACAAGCAGAATAGTCCAGTAACGGGCCGTAAGTAATCGAATGCTGGAAATGAGCCCAAGAATAAATGGGCCCTGAGAAGGCCGAAAGGTAACACGGGCTGGAAACGGCCAAATGGAATAATGGGATGTTAATGGGTATAAAGCGGTACACTGTTCATTATGGGACGGTTTCACCACGGGTCGTTAATGGGCCAAGAGTTACAAAGGGACTCATATGGGCCGAAAGACGTCATGGGACATACATGGGCCGGAAGTTGCAACGAGCTGGAATCATATTGGATGGACTAGATGATGCTACTGGGCCAAATTCTGGTAGGCAGTAACGGGTCGTGAGTTAGCGGGTTTAAATGGGCTATATGCGAACAGGCCATTAACAGGCTTTTCGTGGGCTGACCCGCTACCTTTTGACCAAGTCAAACGGACCGGCCTTTTCACCGGAAAGGGCCTTTGTTGGGCCGTGCCATGTGTCGACGTAACATAGGCACCTTCGGTCCAATGAGTGGATGACATCTATCCCAATGGTAAGCCGACATGTGGTTCCTCCGGCCAATGACAAATTTACACGTGGAAAATCCCCATTGGTCGTGGTTGTTAGCGGGTTATCGGATCAAAAACTGGACCTGATAGTTTAACAGCGACCCGTTACGATGGACGCCATGTGTCGGTCACCCTTGACGGAAGCACTTCCATGACGCGCGATTTATCGTCATGGAAGTGGACACTTCCATGATGATAATTTTGGTGATGTCATGGAACACTTCTACGACAGCACAGGTATGACTATCTTGATTCTGCCATAAAATCATCATGCATCTACATGCATGACAGAAAACATGACCTCCTGTGACAAACACGTATCATCATGAAAGTGTTTTTTTTGTAGTGCACTATTACAGTAATCTCACTCTCTCTGTCAATATATGTGCCAACAGGGATGCTCGATCTTGCTGGAACTGCACAAAAACTTTGGATGCTTCATTGCCTCGACTGCATCCTTCCTTTCCTGTCAGTCCCTTATCTCGGTTTCAAGTCAAAGGTAATAGTAATTGATATGCTAACTCACACAGGTTGGTACCGGTCCTTATCCTGATTATTGTGCTTGTCATATGTATTGGTAATTTGGTATTGTGCTACTATTTGCCTGAAGTCGGTAAATCATTACATTGGTCGATTTCAATAGAACTGCACAAAAAGATCAGATGGACGGATACTTATGTTGTTGTTATGTACTCCAAAGTCCACTCAGACAAGCATCAATGTTGACAAGAAGAAGTGCCAGAGTTAATGCCAACAATATTACTTAGCGCATAGCCCAGAAAAACACAGTCCAGTCTTTGGTCCCAACTTGTGCCTTTTGGTTATCGGCACATATGATGGCATACTGTATGGCATGGAGTCTAAAGATTCTAGAAAAGTTGGTATATGTGTCTATTCATTTGCCACTTAATCTGTCTGAACACCAGGGATGCTCCATTTCTGCTGAACTGCACAAAAAAATTGGGTGGTTTATTTTATCGACCGCCTACTTTCTTGTCTGCAATGTAGAATTTTGGCGGGCTATAGGACCAAGATGAGCTAGTAAACTAGTTGGATGAAAGTAGTGGCCACGTTTCTCAAACCTCCCTCGGTTGTCAGCGTTCTGGGAACGGGGGTCCCCAGACTTGCCTGCCTGCGGCGTGCGGCGTGGCTCAAGTGGGGGCCTAGTGCAGCCCAGCTTCATCAGCTCAAGCTCAAGAACCTCGCAAGGGGCCAAGCCTCGCGGGGCGGACAACAGGAAGCTTCCTCAGGAGCGACCTCATCAGGCAGGCTCGTGAGGAGGCGGAGAGATCAAGGCAGGGTACCTCGCAAGGAGCCCATGACGCAAGCCATGACGATCGAGACCAGGCGGGCGCCAGGTGGGCGCCGGCCTGCGCAGTGTCCTTATTTCCCCTTTGGTGCAAAGGGGGAAAGCACAGGCCAAGGCATCAGGCAAAGGTTACCGTTTCGGTGCAACAAGACCAAGACCAGTAGAACAGCAGGATGGAGGTCATCGTGGAGCCCAGGATGGCGTCATCGTCAGAGCCTTTGGCAGCCGAAGACCAACTTTAGTCAGGATAAGTGTACTAGATGTTCCCCTTCAAAATGGCCAATTGTTGGCGCCCTTCCCGCTCATTATTTCGGAAGAGGCCCAGGGCCTCCCTCTATAAATAGGACTAGCCACCACAGAGTAGGGGCAGCTAGGAGACGAATCGATCAGAGAGAGAGAGAGAGAGAGAGAGAGAGAGAGAGAGGCGATTGAACTCACCCAAGCAGTTCATCGCAACAGCTCAAGAACAGCCCCTCGCGAGGCTGTTCTCCCTTTGTATTGTTCATCATCAGCCCCTGAGGCAATCCACCACACCACACACAGGAGAAGGGTATTACACCACAATGATGGCCTGAACCAGTATAAACCCCGTGTCCCTTGTGTGTTCTTCTTTCTAGCTTATATTCCTTGCGAGCCTTCGAGACGTGAGCTGGTAGGGGAAAGATCTTCGTGCGCACCCTAGAATTCGAACATCAAGGGTCTGCTGGAACCCGAAATCCGACATTTGGCGCGCCAGGTAGGGGTGCGCCGAAATCCTTCTTCCACCGCCACGCGTTCCGCCGCCTCGCCGTCCTGATGTCAAGTGACCCGACTGCCAACGCCGACCGTTGGGCGGCGTGGCCCGCCCACGGCGTACCGCCGGCCCAGGGCGACCTCAACCTCGCGCCTCCAGCAGATCGCACTCCGCAGGGCGCTGCGGGGCGCGGGCGACGCGGCCAAATGTTGCCTGCCCTCACACCGCGGCAGGTGCGGTTAGTAGCAAGGGCCTCAGGGCCGCGCTCATGGTGGCCCGAGAGCTGCTACGGTACCGGCTGCTGGAGGGCGGTCGCGGCGTGTTGTTGGAGCGAGTAGCCGAGCTCCTGGACGCCACCTCCTCGGGAGCACCTCCTTTCTGCGTCCAGCTGCCACCCCAGACCTAAGGCGGGCTATATGGCGGCCCTATACGTGCCCACGCGACTCCGAGCGGACTCCAGGGCCTACTCAACACCAACCCGACCGTCAGCACCGGGCGGCAAGTTGCGCCGGCCCCATCTCCGGCCGGTGAAGGAGTGCACGTCATAGCCTTCGGCTTTGGCGGGCCGCCACGCCACCACCCTCAAGACAGCGCTTAGAGCCGGACTGCATGGCGCATCGGGCACTTTGGCGAGGCTCATGGGGTTGTGGCCCCAGAAGCTTATGTGCCCTGCATGGTGGATCGAGAGTGCGCGCTGGAAGAAGACCATGGTTCGTTCCTCGGGCCAGGCTAGAGCGAGGAGACACCAGAAGCTGAGCTCTTTCAGGAACCCCAAGAGGGCCTCGACGACCGCGCTGGTAGCAGCAACTATCTGGTACCACTAATTCCTCAGGAGCAAGCTTACGCTAACCATGGGTTGCAGGAGGTACAGGTCGCCGCAGCAAATGGCTGCCCCAATGCTGCAACCTCTTACCCCTCGGGAGGAGGGCACCGGGGCTATAGGAGAGGGGCCGAGATCCGGGTTCGTCCCCGCGGCGCTCGGCGCAAGGCGTTCTCAGGAGGTAGGCCCTCTGCCGGGGAGGTGCCTCAGGGCCTGCCCCCGGCAGAGGACCCGTGGTAGTCGGGGGAACCGCTGGCGACCGCTCTCCCCCATTGGCGTCGGCTTTGGTCTCCGGCCGTCGTCAATGGCGGTAGAGTGTGGTGCAAGGTAGGGCCCTCTACTGGCGATATGAAGCAAGGCCGGTACCTGTGAAGAAGGCCTAGTGCCTGTGAAGCTCGCCGCCCGTGACACTCTCATGTAATAATGAGTGGGGATGTACACGCCCCGGAGTCTCCAGAGAGCCGCCCTCGAGCCTCAGGGGCTCCCGCCCACGAGCCTCGGGGGCTCCCGCCCACACCCAGTGGCAGCACTTAGCTCCGCGCTAGTGAGAAGACGTCGAAGTCTAGACTAGGCGCCGGACGCGGCTTTTTGCTTTTTTCCTTTTCCTCTGTTGACAAGGTTCTTCGATTTGAATTAAAGTTAGATTTCAGCTTGAGAATTGTGTGTGTTTGGGAAAGGGGTGTTTAGTCTCGTTCGAGCAATCTCTCGTGTTCTGGTTTCGGTTTTGCGTCCAAAGTTAGCATTAGCTGCCCCCCTCGCGAGCCCCTCGCAAGCCGGGCCGGGCCAAGCACGTCTACAATTCGGACCGCTGACGCCGCACCCTCTCCGGAGGTTCTCATCGCAGGATCAATGGGTTACCCAGAAGATACTCGAGACGCTGCGGCCCCCACAGGCCCGCTCGGGACTCATCGGGGTCAAAAGGTAAACAAGTCAGCTGACCCATTACCGGGCCAGCAGCTAAGCTCACGCGCAACGTTATGCTTACCAGGGTACTAATCGCAAACCTTTACATGAGGGGCTTCCCCTCCCAAAATGCTCTAACAATCTTCAGGGCCGAGCCCGAACCTTCTTCATGCAGGGTAAACAGCGGTGACATACGATCAGTCGGACATATCACTCGCCGCGTCTTCTGGGGCGCCCCCAGAGGCGTCGCTGGCGTCACTGACATTGTCACCACCACCGCCGACACCTCCTTCGGCACCAGGCTCGTCCAAAACGCCGCCTTGATCGTCGGCCACGATCACGCCGTCATCATCATATGCAAAGGCCCTGACGAGGGCGTCCACATTGTCCTCCACCCATTGCGCCAGGTTGTCAGGACCCCGACTCGATGTCACATCGATCTAGCTGGTAACACCTCATATCACTTTGCGGCCTCACGCACGGTATTCCACGGGTGTCGCCTTACCTTTGCCCGGGACCGTTTGCGCCTTTTGGCTCACGTATATGATAGTGTCGCTAGCATCCATATGATAAAGAGCCCGGGCTGACATGACTAGTCGTAAACCCAAAGTGGCACAGACTTACAGGGACAGGCATCCATGACCCAGCTCCGAACGTGTCGGTCATCAGCAAAT
Organism: Triticum aestivum; assembly: GCF_018294505.1. Taxonomy (NCBI): domain Eukaryota; kingdom Viridiplantae; phylum Streptophyta; class Magnoliopsida; order Poales; family Poaceae; genus Triticum; species Triticum aestivum. The sequence continues at coordinate 199,078,771 of NC_057804.1, read as the reverse complement.
GGGTCCGGGCTGTAGCACTGGGCTAGCAGGACTCCGGTAAACCGGGCTGTAGTGGGCTAACAGGATTCCGGTACTCAAAGCGTGACATTTCCCCGAAGGGACAGACACAGGAACGAAGAAGGACACATGCCGGCCAGCCTAAGTGTTCCAGAGCAGTAGCAAGCTACCATGGCTCAGCGGTAACACTAGGAGACATTTCCCGGTAAGAGAGGCTACTAAAGATAAACAACTAGATAGTCAGATCCCACACATACCAAGCATTTCAATCATACACACAATATGCTCGATATGTGCGAATACAACGAAGCATCACAACATGACTCTACGACACAAGTACTTTATTTAAGGCTCAGGGAGCCATACATAACATACACAAAGGTACGGGTCTCACGACCCAAAATACAAGTCATACAGTCATACAAACCAGCAGCGGAAGTACATTGTCTGAGTACAGACAACTAGTAAAATATAAGAGGCTTGGAAAGCCTAGCTATATTACATGGTCCATCACAAGCTCAGGGTCACCACCTGGGTCTTTAGCCTACTCGTTGATGTCAACGTCTACATAGAACCCATCAGAAGGGGTTGCAGCGTCTTCTGTAAAAATGTAGATTATAGCAACATGAGTACAAAGGTACTCAGCAAGACTTACATCAGATCCTACATACATGCATAGTATCAAGAAGGGTTGGTGGAGTTATTGCAGCCAGCCAGCTTTGACTCTTGGCTAGACTATCCTACGATACTCCAACTTGAAATGGTTTTGCGCACACGAGTCCACTATTCACCACTTCAATACACTACCGAGGATCCACCTCCGTCTTCCTACGGAAGAGCCATCCTCGGCACTCACACTTATCTTGAGGCTTTTAGTAGTTTCCATTTACTTGTCTATGAACTGTATAGGCAACCAAGTAGTCCTTTACCGCGGACGTGGCTATTCGAATAGATCATGTTAACCCTGCAGGGGTGTACTTCTTCATACATGTTTCCACCACTTAGCGTCTGCACACGACATGTGCTCGGCAGACTTCAAGCGAAAGCCGACGTGGGTGTAGACCACGACCTACCTAAACACTTAAGCCTCTAGTCCAGGTTTATCGCCTATTCAGGTTCCATCCGCAGGGAGTCCGGCCGAGGTTTCCCATACGGCCCCGAACGATGTGAACAGGGTTCCCGAGATACCTAACGGGTATTCGGTACACCTGGCCACGTACCTACCGCATCACAGCCCACCCCTACGGTCAGCGCTGTCCACGGCCTCCAGTAGGCTACAAACACCAGAAACTACTTGCAACTCCTGGACAGAGAGCTAGGGTGAATAAGAAGTCGAGCGGGGTCATATATCAGGGCCCAATGCATGGTAGTAGCTATATCTTAAATCACACATACAAATCTCAGTGCTTAAGGTCGGCTTCAATGAAACAACCCACCATGTACTCCTACATGGCCTCTCATCGATACCTTTACCAAATCGTGTTCACCACACCACTCTCATTACCGACATAATCATTTCACTCTAGCCATCACCCAGATGAACCAGACCTAACACGACTCTAAGCATAGCAGGCATAGCAGGGTAGGAACAACACATACATATGGCTCAATCAACTCCTACACATGCTAGTGGGTTTCATCTAGTTACTGTGGCAATGACAGGTCATGCAGAGGAAATGGGTTCAGCTACCGTAGCACACAGCAGTTTGAAACGTGTTGTCTTAATGCAGTAAAAGAGAGCAGGAGCGAGAACATGGGATTGTATCGATATGATCAAATGGTTGGTTGCTTGCCTAATGGTTCGATGCACTGATAGGGTTCTTCGTTAGGGTAATCACGGTACTCCTCGGGGGCAGAACCTGTCGCAAGGACACCGATACACAACCATCACCAAACAATGTGCAACAATATGATGCATGCATGAAACATAGCAATATGAGTGTGTTGGACTAATGCAACTAAAACCAGAAGGGTTTGAACAAATTTGAATCAAAGATTCAAATTTCAAACTCAAACATGGCCTCTTAAAGTGCTTTTCCTTGTTCTGCTTGAAACATCAATTTAACTTGTTTGATCATGCATGAAAATAGTACAGATGGATAGATTGGATTTTTCTGATCATTTTTCATATATAATTTGTCCAATTTGGAGTTACAGAATAAAAGTTATGAATTTTCGAAGTTTAAATAATATTCTGGAATTTCCTGATTAAATTTAAATCCAGAAATTATAATTATTGCGCCAGCATGACGTCAGCATGACGTCAGTGGTCAACTACGGCTGGCTGGGGTCAAACCTGACATGTGGGGTCCACACGTCAGTGACAGGGGGGTTAAATAGGGTTAGTTTAATCCTAATTAGGGGTTAGTGGCGCTGGGGGCCCACTGTCAGTGTCAGAGGGTTAACCAATAGTGGTTAGCACTAATCCTAATTAGCTACAGGGCTGGGCCCACCTGTCAGGGACTCAGGGGGGTTCCTGCCGTGGTCAAAGTGGGTCAAACCCACCGGCGACGTGACGCCGGCGAGGCCCGAGACGGCGGCGCGACGCGGGATCGCGCTACAGGGCACGGGCGAGGCCGTGCTTGGGCTCGTTGGAGAGCCCTTGCTCCCGCGCGTCGAACGGTGGCCGTGGCTGGGCCTGGGGTGGCCGGAGTCGACGGCGGCGAGCTCGGCTGCGGCCGCCGGAGTTCGGGTGCGGTCGGGATCGGTGTTGCAGGGGGTTTGGGGAGGCGTTAGTGCGTGCTGCGTGCTCCTAGTGAGGTGTGGAGCATGATAGTGTGCTCGGTTGAGTGCTACGGTGACCGTGGCCACGACGGCGACATCGCCGGCGGCGTGGAGCTTTCGGCCAAGGTGGGGCTACGGCCTAGAGGTCGGAAGGGACCAGGGGAGAAGGGGGAAACGATCCAGGGGCTCACCGCGGAGCTGCAGGGATGGTTAGCGGGCTCGGGGACGCGCTGGAGACGACGAATTCGACGGCGACGATGGTCGGAGCCCGAAGAGGGGAACGGCGACGTGGCGGCGATGCAGGGCTTCCGGGGACCCGTGGAGCGGTGGGGAGGAAGAGGGGGTCGTGGCGGAGCTTCTGAGCTAGTTGGGGGAGCGAGGGGTGGCCGGAGACGGCTGCTGTGGCGAACGGCGGCGACGGTGGTGTTCGGCCGTGTGAGAGAGAGAGCGAGGGAGAGGAGGGAAGAGCCGGGGGAGAGTGAGAGAGAGCAGGGGGGAGGCGTGGCGTTGTCCAGGGGCATCGAGGCGAGGAGGGGAGGGCAGGCAGGCAGGGAGAGAGGTGGCGTGGCGCGGTGGCGCGCGCGCGCGCCGGCCACACTCCCCTCCCTCTGTCGGGACGAAGACGACAGAGGAGGGAGGTGGGCTGGGCCGGCTGATGGCTGGGCCAGCCAGCTGGCTGGGCCGCACAGTGGAGGAGCCCAGGTAAGCTCCTCCTGTTATTTATTTCTGTTTTTTCTAATTTCTGACATTTGTTTTGATCTAAATAATATATTAAATCATTTATTTAACTTATGCCAATTTTTGCAGGAGCTAGATATATTATTCCAGAGCTCCTTTATAAATGGCATAATATTTGGACATATATTAATATATATAAATAATATATTTCCAATGCAAATAATTATGCATTAATTCCAAATGCCCAAAATAAATACCTATGAGCTCTTAAAAATATTGGTTTGATTTTTATCTCTGTCCAATATTTTCAGAGAGCAACATGAGCATTTTCTTGGACCTTTTTGGAGAAATTTTTATTTGGATCATTTTCAAAATGATTCTGAGGGTTTCACAGATCCCCATTTCAAATTAAATGGAAATTTAAACATGATGCACACACTCTGATGCATGACTAGCTAGGGTGTGACACAGGTCTGCCCGGATGGCTATGGGCATAGGGGCAATGGCGACATCAAAATCAAAGTGGGGGTCCCTATCCTGTAGATTGCTGAAGACACGGGAGAAGGCACGCCCGAGCAAGGCTTGGCTCCTCTCCTCCACAAGCCAACGGGACCTCTCAGAGCAGTTCTCCAGAAGCGTCACCACGTCGGTGAAAACTGAAGGTTGCCGGCGTTGTTAGTCTCATGCGGCTCCTTGGCGGCAGCCTCGCAAATGTTGCTCAAGGCCGTGTTATCCCTTTCCCTGAGCGTTCGGAGCATGGGGGCATGCTCGTGCTCCAGAATCCGCCGCTGACAGATCTCGTCCTCATTCCGCCGTGGCGATGGCCTCGGCACCTTAAACTCTCTGTTGGAGAAGAAGCAGCTCGGCACGGGAGGAGGCCAGCTCCTCCTGCGCTGCGCCAAGGGTGGCTGCGGAGCAGTCCGCACCCCGCGTCACTTCAGCCAGTTTGGCCCTGAGGGTCGCGGTCCTACCCTCAGCTTCGGCCCTGATCAGCTCCAACCTTGCTTCGTATTCGCGCTCGAGGGTCGAGCGAGCTTCCGCCACGCGGCGGTCGACCTCTTCCTGAGCTCGGACTTCGCGCGCGTCGACATCATCCTCCGCCTGAGTCACCAGGCGCTCCCTCGCCTCCAACCGCTCATGATCAAGGTTGCACTCAGCGGCCTCCAGCATCAGCGCTTCCTCACGCTTCTGAAGCTCCGCCTGGTCGACAGAACCCCCTTCAGCGACACCAGGGCCGCCTGGCGCAGTTCCGCTTGCTGCTCCAAAGAGTTGCTCAAGGCTTGGAGCTCCCATGCACGCTCTTCCACCTCTTTGTGCCGTCGGTCTAGTTCCCGGGCCTCCTCGACGGCCTGGGAGCAGGCCTCTCGCAAGGCCGCCAGCGAAGCTTCAGCCTTCACGTTATCGAGGTCACGCTAGTGACGAGCAAGGGCGACGGCTACCTTCAGCTTGCGCCTCTCCTCAGTGAGGCGCAGGCCCTCAGCCTCAAGGCGCTCATCCTCACCAGCAAGCTCCGCTCCGATCCGACTCACCGCATCCTCCACCCCTGGAGGAAATCTTGACGAAGGGCGCGACGCTCCCGAGCACGCCTGAGCACGTCTTCTGCGTCACCCTCTGCCACTGGCGTATGCGGAGGGCCCTGAGGTGGCATGCCCCCTCCCAGCGCGGGGCTGGGGGCTGGGGCCCCGACGATTGCCTGACGGACCTCGCCAGGAGCCCGTCCTGGTGCCGGTCCTTCCTGAGAAGAGGAGCTCAAGACTGACTTCAGCCAGTCGCCATCCATGATCAGAGGAGGAACGCGGGGCAAGCCGGCTGTGCCCCAGAAGGACTCGTGAAGGAAGGACAGCGGGCGCGCAGGCTCGAGGTGCCCGATGGAGCGGACCACTTCTCCGACCGATCCAGCAGCGGGGGCACTGCTCGAGCTCAGCGCGCCCAGGGCCAGTGGAGAAGACGAAGCTTGGGGGGTTGGCTCCCGGGCCGACTCAGCGAATTCGGCAGGACGGGGCCTGAAAGGCCACAATCAGCTGCAAGGATAGTAAGGTAAATGAGCAGAGAGGGAAGAGGACTTACTCGTCCATGGCAAAGTACTTCCTACGCTTCAACAAGAGGCAAGGGAGATCGTCACCACCCAAGGCCTCCTTCCACTTGCGGAGGGCCTTGATGTCTTCGCAGAACCAACCTAAGTGCTTGGAACAAGGGTCCGACTATGGCATGGAAGAAGCGTAAAGGTGATCAGCACCGAAGGAACCTGCCGGGGGGACGCCGCCAGGCGTCGTCTCACGAGGACGGCCGAGGCGTCGGGAGCCCCGGCCTCAGGAGCCGTAGGCCACAACTCCACGTGTGCCACTACTCCAGGATGGGCCTCGGGGGATGCCGCCTTTGGGGCTTCGCGCGGCGTCAGCACCTCGACATCAGCCACCTAAGCCCACGCCAGTTCTCGCCTCCCTGCTCCATCACCTGAGGAAGGACAGCTGTGGGCGACTGGAAGGGCAACCACAGCGACTAGGTTCTCGTGGGGCCCCGTGAGGACAGCTGGGCACAGCCCCCACTCGTCGAAGCTGGGCATCTGCCTCACAAAATCGGCCCTGCCCGAGCAAAGATACAAGAGGGCACCATCGTGTCGAAGACTGCCTGGGGAAGGGTCGCCAGTCAGGACCCTGAGCACCGTCCGCAGCACTTTAGGCGCCAGGTCCTCCTCCTGAAGACGCATGCGGTCTTTGTGCCCCGCAAAGTCCCACATCCGGTGAGAGTGGCGCTGGAGAGGAGCAATGTGATGTTGGAGGAACTCCTTCACCACCTTGGGCGCCGTCACATCGAGCGCCCTCAAGCTCTCGAAGTGGCGCCAGACAAAGGCGAGCCGAGGGCTCACAAGCGTCTCATGACCCGAGCCTGAGTTGGGAACAGCAGGCAAGGTTGGGTGTGAGAGCAGGGGGCTGGGTACTCCGACATCCACGTACAGCCACCGCTCCCTGAACCTGGCCTCAGGAGGAGGAAGGCCGAAATCGATCCCTGAAGCAGCCGTCTCCGGCACAACTAGGAAGCTCACACACCCAGAGCATCGAGTGGGGTCACTCAGGCGCAAAGAGAAGAAATGGCGCAGCAGTGCAACGGAAGGAGGAATGCCCACCATTGCCTCGCAAACAAAAGCAAAGACAGCCAGGAGGGTAATGGACTCAGGCCCGAGGTGCATCATGTGGATCTGATAATGGGAGAGCACCGCATTAAAGAAAGCCGAAAAGGGGAGAACCAGACCCGCCCACAGGGCATCAACGAAGAACTGACCTCCGTGACGACCCTATCAAAGGAGGCATGGGACGCAGGCCAGACCGTGGTCCTACCGCATTCATTGAAGATGGTAGCAAGGGCAGAGTGGACCTTGTTCAAGGCTTTTGGATTGAGTATGATGGACCGGTCAACGGCGGGGTCCACCGCCGGAGGTGAGCGGGGCGAAGGCGCGGGCTTCGTCCCCCTTTCCTTCTTCGTTGGCGCCATGGCAATGGGAAGGGGGAGAGTTCGAGTTGGATTGGAGGCGGAGGTTGGAGCCTGAGGAAGAAGGAAGAGCAGGATGCACACGGGCGGCGAAAGGGGAATGGCTGTGTGCAACCACGGGTCCGCCTAGCCGGGCGTGTAATGAGCCATCGTGGGGAAGCGGAGACGCCCACGTCCAATCATCCGCCACGCGGCGCCCAAGGCTGCAGGCTATCGGGGCCCGCGGCGTTTCGCACTTGCCCCTCCGCTTCTCTGCTAAGCCAAGTCCGGGCGTGCCATGTGCCCGGGGGCTACTGTTGGCGTTCTGGGAACGGGGGTCCCCAAACTTGCCTGCCTGCGGCCTGCGGTGTGGCTCAAGTGGGGGCCCAGTGCAGCCCAGCTGCATCAGCTCAAGGTCAAGACCCTCGCGAGGGGCCAAGCCTCGCGGGGCGGACGACAGGAAGCTTCCTCGGGAGCGGCCTCATCAGGCAGGCTCGCGAGGAGGCGGAGAGATCAATGCAGGGTAACTCGCGAGGAGCCCGTGATGCAAGCTGTGATGATCGAGACCAGGCGGGCGTCGGCCTGTGTAGTGTCTTTGTTTCCCCTTCGGTGCAATGGGGGCAAGCACAGGCCAAGGCATCAGGCAAAGGTTACCGTTTCGGTGCAACAAGACCAAGACCAGCAGAACGGCAGGATGGAGGTCATCGTGGAGCCCAGGACGGCGTCATCGTCAGAGCCTTTGGCAGCCGAAGACCAACTTTAGTCAGGATTAGTGTACTAGATGTTCCCCTTCAAAATGGCCTATTGTTGGCGCCCATCCCGCTTATTATTTGGGAAGAGGCCCAGGGCCTCCCTCTATAAATAGGACTAGCCACCACAGAGTAGGGGCAGCTGGGAGACGAATCGATCATAGAGAGAGAGAGAGAGAAGCAATTGAACTCACCCAAGCAGTTCATCGCACCAGCTCAAGAATAGCCCCTCGCGAGGTTGTTCCTCCTTTGTATTTTTCATCATCAGCCCCTGAGGCAATCCACCACACCACACACTGGAGTAGGGCATTACACCACAATGGTGGCCTGAACCAGTATAAACCCCGTGTCCCTTGTGTGTTCTTCTTTCTAGCTTATATTCCTTGCGAGCCTTCGAGACGTGAGCTGGTAGGGGAAAGATCTTCGTGCGCACCCCAGAATTCGAACATCAAGGGTCTGCCGGAACGTGAAATCCGACATCGTCATCGAGGCCACTATCTCACGGATAAATCTACAAGCAAAGTTTGGATTGTCTGTGTTGCCTCTTATGTACTCGAAAATTTGCTCGTACAAGAATTAATTTTAGCAAGAAGTACCACTGAGTGAACACCATCTACCAGTCTGTACCCTAGGTAATTAAAGTTTGTCCATTGATGATATTGGTTGTGATCTCTCAATCATTTGGATGCTTAAACATGTTGAACATGTGTATATCTGAATCTTTTTGGGAATTATCTATGAATATTGTCTTGTGATGTATCAGTCGTTTGGATGCATAGACCTACAGAACTTGTGTATATATGAATCTTTTGAGTTGTTGATTGTGAATGTTGGCTATGAATATGAACGTGTCTTGTGAACCTGAGTTTGATATGAATGTTTACCTTTTATGTTGTACTTGCGTGTGAACTTGTTAGAATGTCTACTATGGGATTGTGACTATCAACGGCACACCGTATTCCCGAGAAGAATTGCACCTGCTTGTTAGGGTAGCAACGACACATCAGCTCTTTTTTATCTTTTTGCTCTGTCTTCCACCCTCCCCGCTCAACCCCTATCGTAATGTTTTCGGCCTCAAAACAAACATAGTAAAACGTTGTTTTTGGGCCTTGATGAAAAATCAAGTGTTGTTTTCTGTAGGTCGACTTGCCCAGCAAATGGGCTGCTGGTCCACCACGGACTGGGAGGCTCAAAATACAAGTTGTATGGTGCCGAGCCAAGCAAAAAAATGGCATCGAGAGCCATCCACTGAAAAACTCATGTCTGATGTGCTTCTTCAGTCACACCGCCGGCCCTTTATTTACTCCAGTTTCACTCCTTTCCCCAACCGGTAGCACAGGACGGAAGTTTATTTCCCCCTCGCGATGCCTTGGGACTGAAGAAGCATGGCATCGAATTCAACACCGACGAAGGCTTCTTGTGCAAGTGATTTTTAGATAAGAAATTGCATGTTTCAGAGGAAGAGCATTTGAATCAACACACACTTTTCAAACATGGATAACAAAATGTTGGAAATTTTATTCATGGTAAAAAATGGAACTACCAAAAAGTGAACATCATGTTGATCAACATTCATGTATAGCACATCTTCATATGATGCAAAGTCAAAAAGATATGCTATTTTCAAAATGGCAAGACAATGTTGAGTGTGCGAAAAACTGGGTAAACTATGGACGAAATTTTGGCTAAGTGTTAGATATGTTTCAACTGCACCAGTTGGAATCAAACCCGTGCAGTACTGCTTTTGGGTGAGAGGGCTGCAGCCACCGGGCTAGTGCGGTATGTTCGAAAGAATGAAGGTGTCTTCCCCGGCTCCGGTTCTTTCCCATCCGTGTGCGCTCGTCATGGCACTGCCGTATGCTATTGTCAACATGCTCAACAAATGAGAGGAATCGGGAGAGGATTGTACGCTGATAGGCTGATAGTGGGGACCCACCAGGTCCAAGCCGTAGGCAAGCAAGTGCTTCATTGGAATGAAAATGCTTCCTCCTAATTGTATACTAACGTTGGTGCCCACGGTTTTGTCAACCTAGTCAATAAACGAAATAAATTTCCAACGATGACTGTCATCGGGGAGCTTTTTTTCAGGGGTATCGGGGATATTTTTTTCTTGCGCGAAAGGGGTATATGCGATCTAGCTGGTATCATTCTTTTAGAGGGTGAACAAGTATCAGCTAGGCCTAGGTTTTGCTTTTTAACATGTGTAGCCCACGAGATACAGAGACAGTGGTTTCAACTTATTTTTTTCAGGTCCATCATGTACGTATCGGCCTATGGGCCTCCCAGCGTAGGTTTTACTTTTTGTTAAACATCGGCAGCCCAATGTAATTTTTTTAATAAAATGCAGATCTTTGTTCTATTTATCTCTATATATGAATAATAATGCAGTGTCCAATTTATGTTTTCCCTTCTAACCACATTATATATATATATTTATATTATTACTATTATTGTACATTTAATAGAGACTTATGTATACATTATAAAAGCATCCCACGTCTTATTGACTTATAGAAGTAAAATGTTCAACAAAAGTTGGCAAGGAAAATGCTGGTTGTTTTTGACTCATACGCAAGGAAAATCCTAGTGATTGCATACAAAAGCTTGAAAAGATTTTAAGGACCAATGTAATAATAAGTTTTCTTTTGAGAAATAACTCGCTAATTTGTTAATTTTATATATAATAAGATGTGTAGCTCCGGTTTATTTTTTGATATTAATTTCTCCTTCTAACCTTATATTAAATATAGAACAAGCCTAGCTAATTCGTATATTTCAAGAAAGTTCAAATGGGATGGGATATCTTAGAAAATACTAAATGGGGCGCATTGATGCGAAATTATTAGTTCACCCAGCCCAGCAAATGGACTATAAATTCTAGAAAACATGTGTTAAATATATGCCACATTTTTGCAGGCTGACATGTGGGCCAATAGGTCAAAGCCTACGCAAGGTGTTGCCAACTTAGTCAAGAAATGATTCTGACATCCACAACCATTGGATTTATATCCAACGGCTAGCATGCACCTTCAATCTCTCGTCTTCTTCCTCTAGCGTCGTCGGGACCGCCTGCTCCGAACTCCGGCGGCTAGCGGCTCTGCTTAGCACACATGGATGTGAAGCGCAACCCCACCGCCGGCCAGGCTATCCCTCTACCCCTCCACACCTCATGTTATTCTCCATCGGCTATAGCCCCACGCCGGCAGAAGTAGTTATAACCCATGTACTCCTCTCAATCTGTGACTCCACTGCAGCGTTTTCCCATCTTTGGGTCGTTCCCGTCCGGGGCCTCGCCGTCATCCACCGCCTTGTTGCAGTCAGTGCGGCGTGGTCAGCAAACGAGAGTCATCAAAAGAGGACTGTAAATGGAGAGTCTGACAGCTGGGACCCACGAGGTCCATGGTCGCACACAAGGAAAGTTCCTCCTTATTAAGCTGAAAAAAATCTTTCCTCCCACTGACAGCTGGGACCCACCAGCTACATTTTCGCATGCAAGGAAGTGCCTCCTTATTAGAGGGAAAAGTGATTCCTCCGCCTATTAGTTGGGACCCACTAGCTACATCTTCACACACAAGGAAGTGCCTCATTATTATGTGGAAAAAAATGATTCCCCCCCCCCCTGACAGCTGGGACCCAGCAACTATATCTTCACAGCAAGGAAGTGCGTTCTTATCCTCCCTGATAGCTGGGACCCACCCAGTCAAACCGTACGTAGCGTTGTCTGTCTTGTCGCGAATGTGTACGTACATACTGGTTGATCGATCGCCCTACAACGATGAATCGTGACCCAGTAAGTAGTGTCACATGTCACAGAAGAGCCCCCCATGTAGAAGTTCAAGTTGTCTTGTCTAAACCATGTACACGTACATACAACCACATGCCAAAAAATACGGCCACGTATGTACATGAGCGGGGTCTCGAAACATGTACTCACGCATACGGACAGCCAGGGCTCGCATACATGGAGAGGAAACGGACGGTAGCAGCGTCGACATCTAACCAGCTGAGTTGGTATGGAGGAAACATTGTCGTGTTCACCGGGAGCCAAGTGACTGGGTCAGAATGCGTCCTATTCATTGGGAGCGCAGCCACTGGGTGGGAACTCATCCGGTTCATCGGGAGCCAACCGGCTTGGATAGAACAGCCGGAATGGAGTCTGATGTACCACAAAACGGAGGAAAATAGCCTTCTGTTCGATCGCGTACGGTCGAAACGGGGTCCTGTTCATCGGGAGGGGTGTGGCATAACACACAACAGAGGAAACGAACATGTGTTCGAGTGCTTATTGTCGAAACGGGGTGCTGTTCATCGGAAGGGGTGTGGTGTACCGCAAAATGGGACTCCACGGGCTACTGTGCATCCACCGTATACTGCCTCGCTCTAGCCTCCATGGGCTACTGTTCATCCACCATCGACTTCCTCCAGCCTCCACCAGCTATTGTTCATCCACCGTCGACTTCCTCCAGCCTCCACCAGCTACTGTTCACCATGGGGCCATGTTCATCCAGCCTCCACCGACTACTGTTCAACCATCCCTCCACACTGGGTCCTGTTCAACCAGCCCTCCATGGGGTCTTATTCATCCACCATCGACTTCCTCCAGCCTCCACCTGCTACTGTTCATCCACCGTCGACTTCCTCCAGCCTCCACCAGCTACTGTTGACCATGGGGTCTTGTTCAACCAGCACCCGACCATCCTTGATTCTTGTGCATTAGGTCTCTCTGATTCTTGTTCCTTAGGTTTCCCTCTGACAAAGGAATGGGAGTGTCTCTGCCGCCGCCGCCGGAGGGCGCCGGTAGAGTGGTGATCTCACACCTCGCGAACCGCATGGCCACGCTCTAGGTGGCATCCGCACCGAGGCAAGGGACACCCCTGGGGGGCTTCGGGCCTGCATTACCGGCACCCTTCTTTAGGGGCGGCCTCTGGATTATGGGGGCAGTGGCCATTGCTCCCCCTTTAATCCTTGCCGACAGCTGGGCAGCACGCACGATGGTGCCATCTACAAGCAGCGGGGCGAGCCCACGTCAGGCCCCGCCTCAGACCGGAGGACCGGGTGCTGGAGCCCCAGCCCCTGTCTGGCACCCTGGCTCAGAGAAACCGGAACGCCCCGTATTTGTAACACCCCAAAAATTTAACCAAAATTTTGATAATTAAAATTTTTGCCAGGAGTTTTAATATTTTTCTTTCTAGATTATTTTCTGTGGAGTTCAGAGCATCTCTTTTAATTTTGAGGATAATTATTTTTCCCAGTGGAGCTTTCCAAAATATTAAACTTTTATGCTCTCTGTATAACAATTTCTTAATCAGTAGATTTATTTATTAAATTATTTCACCCTGAGCTTTAATCATTAAAATGGCTTGTTTTAATTTTTGGAGCTCTATTTGTACTGCAACCTTTTGATAAATTTAACTAATTTTCCAACCAAAATTTAGAGATGTCATGTGATGCCCCCAGATCACTTTTGTGTAATAATAAAATTATTTCATTGCTTATTTTGAGTGTTACACATGTTTTTCTTCTCTGGTCCAGTGGGCATTTTTGCACTACAACCCATTTAAATATTTCCCTAGAGCCTCCACCAAAATTATGGGATATCAGTAGTAGCATGCCATCCAACTTTATGCAAAAACATAGTGATATCCTTTGGAAAATTTGAGAGCATCAACCTCTTTTTCATTCTGGACCAGACTTGTGTTTTCTACTGCAACCCCATCCTTCCATGCTCAAGTGACCTTGTGCTTTCTCATGCTTGTAGCCAACCCTACAAAACCCCTAAGTCCAGGAGCATGCTCTCTTTGGAACACTTTTGGCCCTTGTAATGATGCCATTTACTCCTTGTCCAGTAATGTAGTTTTGCAAAACGTGCACTAGCAAGTTTCCCCTTTTCGCAAACTAACTTCACCACCCTCTCTTACATCCACAGAGACACAGATCTAGAGATTTTGGCCACTCCAAAGAACTACCTAGGTGCCTTTGGCATTTTGTCAAACACCCTGAGTGCACAGCCAGATTTGGCATCACTTCAAGTTTACTTAGTAAACTTAAATCCCTGACCAATCCACCATGTCCCTTTAGTCCCTTGCTAACCTTAGACTAGTCCTGTTTCTTGCCGGCTTCAACCGCGACCTCTAGGCTGCCCTGTCATTTCGTCGAGCATGTCCCGGGTGTGCTCTGGGCGCGCCCAGAGCGTGCGTTTGGCACCCACGAGCGCCCGAGCCGCCGCGTCACGCCCTGCACTCAAATCCGGCCAGTGACCGGTCCCAGCCAACACTCCGTGTTCCCCTGCACCGCCACACCACCCCGACCAACCTGGCACCCCACAGCGCCACCGTCAGGACGGCCGTGGTGGCTAGCTGGCGGATGCTTGCAGCCCCGGCCGTGTTGGCGCCGCCCAAGCCACCAGCGCTTGCCACCTGCCTCCTGGAGCAGTGCGTGCTTGTCCACAGCTCCGTCCTCTAGCGCGCGTCGCTGCCACGTTGCCCTAGCTACAGAACGGCGGTCGCCGGCAAGCTTATCCACGGCCACCGCAAACCGACCTCCATCGCCTATATAAGGAGACCCCGAGCTCAAACCCGCACGCAGGCAACCTCACCCCATCCCACTCGTGCCCCCTTAGCCGTCAAATCGATGGGAGAGGGTCGTCTCCTTCCTCTCCGGCAACTCCAGCCGCCGTCACTAACTAGGCCACTCCGGCGCCACCAAAGCCTCCCCCTCTCCACTCTCTCCACCCAGAGCTTTCTTTTCCTCCCGTGAGCCCGTCCCCTGCTCCATTTTGATCGGGAGCCACCGCGGCCCAAAAATCACTTTGTCCCCGAAGCCTCCTCTGCCGCGAAGCTCGCCGCCGGCAGCTCACGCCGCCCGGCCGACCCAGCGACCACCGGGAGGACCGCACCAGTCCAGCGGATCCATCCCCACCCTCGGTGGCCCGCGAGAAGCCGCCAAACGCCGGCGACGATCACCGGAGTCCCCGCCTCTGTTCGGCCAGAGGAAGGAGAGGGAAGGAGACTGGTCAAACCTGACCAGTGGGGCCCCCTGGACCCACTGGCAGTGACTCAGGCGCAATCCACGCTGGATAAGTGGAAGCGCATTTTTAAAATGCGCCTTCGACGTGTACGTATATTTCGAAACGTTTTCGTTTCCTGTTTTTATTTAAATATCAGAGTTTTGACCAAACTTTGACCGGTTGTATCTTTTTAAATACAACTCCAAATGAATTGATTCTTTTTCCTACCTCTTTCAAATAATGCCTAGTCTATTTTAAGATTTATTTGAAAAAATTTCAAGCCAACTTTTTGTGCTGTTTTGTTTTTGTGTGTTAATTCATATATATTCTTTTAAATAGGATTTTTGAAGATTTCAAGATGTTTTGGATGCACCCTTCATTCTCATGCCTGAAGGCAAGCATTCTGAACCCTGGTGTAATACTTTTGTGTGTGTTGTTGACTCGGTGATAACACCACCTCGACGCGTGCATGCGCCATTTTATGTGAGGATGTGATCCTATTCATGGGTGCATATTAATGAGTTTATGCTAATGAAGTTGGCATGATTTGTGATGGAAATCACCGTCATACGTCTTTCTTGCATACCGGAAGGGATGCCGGGAAGGCCTCTGTCTTGGGTAGACACGGTCTTGTCCCTAATCCTCCGTCGAGACGGTCGTGTCCGGTATGGCAAGAGGGGTATATCACGTGATGTTTCTATCTGTTCTTTGAAATATATGCATTGTTATGTTAATCATGCAGGAAATATTACAACCTCCTGAGTCGACCGTAGATCGAGTCTTGTGCCAGTAACCCTCATACTTGTTTCGTACTACCACTCGTCTCTACAATAAGTAGGGTACAGTTCAGTAAGTTGTCAACCCCTTTCCTAGCACACACCATACAGAGAGGCCGTGGTGGAAGATACTGGAGGCATCCGGTAGTCATGCCACCGGGTCCGGGAGCATGGGTGTTTCGGTTGTAGCCGAAGGGGGTAGCTTCCCCAGTTTTGCGCGCCGTATAAATTTTATGATCCCATGTTACGTCGAGGTTGTAGCCTCCCCACTTAGAGTTTTGCTTGACAGGTGTCGTGGGTGATTCCAGACACATGTGAGTTAAGATGGTGTGTGCAAGTTAGGTGTGTTTCCAACAAAGGACCGTAGATGGAATTAGTCCCGATGGACTATAGGAATCCGTTACTCATGGGTAAAGAGTACACCCTCTGCAGAGATTAAAATCTATTCGAATAGTTGTGTCCGTGGTTAAGGACTACAGTCTGGGATGGGTCAAGTGTCGGTCTTAGTGTCGGTCTTCGAAGGTGAATATGTTAAACCAGGACTGGAATCACAACTTGTGACTTGTGATACTTATTATTATTATTATTATTGACTAACCCGTGATATTATTGTGATCATCGAGTATCTCTGGGATGGTTCTACCTCTGGGATATTCACTATGATTGTTTCTTTTAAAGCCCTGTATGTGGTGTCGCTCAGACGCCCGACTGTGCCATTTCTTTTAAAGCCCTTTATGTGGTGTCGCTCAGACGCCCGACTGTGGCATTTCTTTTAAAGCCCTTTATGTGGTGTCGCTCAGACGCCCGACTGTGGCATTTCTTTTAAAGCCCTTTATGTGGTGTCGCTCAGACGCCCGACTGTGGCATTTCTTTTAAAGCCCTTTATGTGGTGTCGCTCAGACGCCCGACTGTGGCATTTCTTTTAAAGCCCTTTATGTGGTGTCGCTGAGACGCCCGACTGTGGCATTTCTTTTAAAGCCCTTTATGTGGTGTCGCTCAGACGCCCGACTGTGGCATTTCTTTTAAAGCCCTTTATGTGGTGTCGCTCAGACGCCCGACTGTGGCATGTTTATTATTCATTACAAAATTTTAATATTGCTATATTATTGCATATTCATATTTAACATGCTTGTACGCATCAGAGCTTTATTTGTCACTGGTGACTGACGTCATGTTCATATAATATTTTCAGCACATCACTGTCATATTATGCCTGTGTTCATAATGTTTGCGAGTACATTCAAAGTACTCACTGGCTTGTCCCTGGCTATTGTCTTGGCCAGATTTTCTTGCGCGGAGAGGAGCGACCACGCCGTCAGCCCCAGAACTTAAGCAACGGCGATAGCAGTCTCGCGAATATAGGAGTTAACCCGGTCAGCTGTTCCTGTGGAAACATGGAGCCCATAGACACTGATGATCCACAAACTGCTTCCGCCATCAACCAGTAGAAACCATTTGTTGTACTCACAGGCCAGAATGGTCTTGTACTACATATTTTGTATTTTGCTTGGAATTTCTGTATTCAGTTGGTGCCTCATCAGCTAACAGTTATCCTAGGGCTGGTGAGCACAAGGGCCATTTTTTGGAAATTAATACCCGGAGAATTGGTCCCCACAGGCTTGGTACTAGAGCCAGGCTGACCATTGGCTAATCCTATCTTAGCCAGGTCGGATAACTTAGGTAAACCAACCTACCAGACCCTAACCAAAACCCCAGCCAAGCTTCCCGTGCAAGATGGCCACACAGTGATCCCGACACTTTTGGCAGTCGGTGCCCAACCTATCAGCCTAGCCTATCACTCCCATACCAGTGACCGAGGGCAAAAATGTCTCATTCGCAAGCGTGCGAAGGAAGACTCCGTCCCCTTTTCTATAAAAAGGGCACGCTAGCCTCAAACCGGCCCAGCACAGCCTCTTCCCCAACCTAGCCACAATGCCTGGTCCCATAGTGCACAATGAGACCACAGCAACCAATCTTGGAGGTTTCGTGACCATACTCGCAAACATCACCCGTCGTGCCTACGCGTTAGAAGAGCCCCCAGAATATGTTGTGTACCAGGGACCCATGAGCGGTGAAGACCGCCAATTTTGGGCCACTGTGCACATCTACGGTAGGAGTTTGTCACCAGAACGCCCCTACAGGTTCACCGGAAGAACAACTTCCTTCGAGCCACAGGCCATCCAGCTAGCCGCTCGAGAAGCTATAGTTCAACTCTGGCAGTTGTCGCCCAGAGTTAACTGTCGCTCGTTCTACTATTACCACGGGCGTGAAGGGTATGGTAGACCACCCCAAGTTGCCAACGGAGATCACGAGACGGATCCCGCATTGTTGCACCTAGTGCGCTATGTAAGTGCACTAGAGGCGTTGTTCGATCAAATCACTACTGATCTGATCGCAGCCCGAGGAGTGCTGGTTCCCCGAGCCCCGGCAAGCAGGGAAGCCGAGTCCGACGCCGACAACCTAGCCGTGCTGTTTGGACACCCGATCGCGACACCTGAGGTCAGCTCCAACCAGCGGCCAAGGTATCTTGATAACCCCAGAAGTGCTTCGTCACCTTTTGGGAGCACACTCCAACGGGATTGTGGCCAACAATCCCCGCGATGGTCATCATCGCTACCCCGACCCTGCAGTTCCTCCACCATCTCCGACTAATCCCAGCAGTGAGACACGTGGAGAATCCTCGACATCCACCAGACACGCCCGTTTAGATGTAAACGAGGTAGACTAAGCTGTACGAGTAGTGCCGAGTCTCAGTGTATCCCCGCTTTGTAATCATGTAATCTTGTGTATTATCGCAGCCTGTCGGTGTGCCTCTGTTTTTATAGTAACCTTGCGGATTTTTTTCAGCGCATAGTTGCACATCTTTCCGGGCACAGCTACCAAAAACCAACCCCGACGACACCCACAGTAACACGTTCTTTATGAGATATGTATATCTCTGACACTGACCCCGACCTTTGGAGCTAAGCTGGCAGATTTATTAACTTTCACCATGGTAAATAAACCAGCCAGATGCTATATAAGAAGACCACCTTGTGACCTTACCCAGCAACCTTCACCTCGTGCACCACTCCCACGACCATTTCTTGCCATGCCGAGCCCTAGTATTTATCGGAGAACCCCAGATGCAACCCCAGGTAGCTTTGTCAAAATATTGTGGGGCTTTACCTGCAGTACCATGGGTTCTACCCAGCCACCCCTGTACGAGCTGTTCAAATTGAGAATCACCCCTTCCACCTCAGAATATTGGTCAGCAGTACACATTCCTCCCGTAGAACCCAACCAAGATCCAACGGAGGTTTCCTTCGTGGGGAAATCTATGCCGACCCCACATTTGGCCATAGAGGCTGCTGCGAACGAAGCGATTGCTCGTCTTCGATCCGCAGTGCCCTATGCCCGAGAGCGAGGATATTATTACTTTCCGAACCGTGCAACGCCCGGGGGAGTTACATCTTTCCCCGGTGGGCGGATTGAGAGGGACCTAGTACTGGCCAACCTCATCCAGTACATCATCGCTCAAGAGCATTTGAACCAGCGAGTGATGGATTATCTCCAAAATCTCACTGATCTGAATCCTCAGATTGCCATTGGCAGACCACTGAGGCCCGATCCGGAGAGACTCATACATCGACTGGTCAACCCACTCCCTCCGATAGAAGAGGAGTGTGTTCCACTACCAGAGACTTTTCCTCAAGACCCTGTCCAGTTACCATTCTCATTTTAGATGTCACTGCTGTATTTGTTATTTCAGCATTTATTATTATGTTGTAACTTATGCATGGTACCTCGAAGTTATGCGACGAGTCGAGTATTTAGTTTCTACGTTTGTGAGTGGTTTTTCTTCGTGAGCAACCGGTGTAACCGTAAAAAATCCTGGAATGAGATTTTCTTCTTCCAGAATTGCTGCATCTTTTATCCTCTCGCTACATGGTTTATTTGTTTTATTTCGCGCAGCACCACGACAGCAGACTCACAACCACTCGGACTCCTACACTGCTTGTAATGGACGCAACCATGTTGCATCTCACCAACCACCCTTCTAAGCATTCCACATGCCGCCAAGGGAGAGATTAGCAGACAATCATCCAGACACTATCCACCTCCAACACACCGATAACGGTTAACACTCGGGATTACGCCTAATCCTCGTGATCACCGCCACCGCGGAGAGCCAGCACCCGAGCCGCAGCATCACAACGATCATCATAGATCATCGCGCATAGGAGCACAGAGAGCCCCAGCACTACCGCCAGCCCTCCACACACCAGGATCACGTACTAGTCCAGCACCGTCTCCGCCATTGGAGCCTCGTCTCGAGCTCCGATGAGAAGAAATGGAGGAGAAGAAGGAGGAAAAGCGAGGCCAGGTGCGAAGATGAAGAAGGACCACCGCGGTTGTTTTATAGGTCGAGATCGGTGTACGGTGGGCGAACTCCACCAGCGCTGCTCATCGCCCGATCGTCGGTGTTCGGAGGCGAATCCGCGAGCAGTGCCGACAGCGCACTGGCCCGCGATGTGAGTGCACACTACACCGGCAGCAAGCACGCCGCGCACTATAGTAGTACGGCCTAGATGCCCTACGCGCTAGACGTCGCCGGTGGAGAAAGCCGGAAAAGCGCGCGGGAGAGAGGAAGAAGAGAGAGCCAGAGGAAGAAGGAGAGACTGACAGTGGGCCCTGGTCCCACCTGTCAGCCAGAGGGATCACTATGCCCTCGGGTACGACCAGCGTATTGTTGAATATAGAATTTATTCTAAATTCACTACGTCCCGCGTAGAAATCACTCGTTGTCCTGAACGTGGAATTTCTCCACACAACGCCAGTGCCCACACTATAGTTATTCACCACTCATTGCCCTCTCATTGTAGCCACTTTTTACCGCTTGTGTAAAATGATCTTTGATCTAGTAAAAGTATTCTTGTTTTACGAACCTTAGCGAATCTCGAGGACGAGATTTTTTTTAGGGGGTTAGTAATTGTAACACCCCAAAAATTTAACCAAATTTTTGATAATTAAAATTTTTGCCAGGAGTTTTAAAATTTTTCTTTCTGGATTATTTTCTGTGGAGTTCAGAGCATCTCTTTTAATTTTGAGAATAATTATTTTTTTCCAGTGGAACTTCCAAAATATTAAACTTTTATGCTCTCTGTATAACAATTTCTTAATCAGTAGATTTATTTATTAAATTATTTCACCCTGAGCTTTAATCATTAAAATGGCTTGTTTTAATTTTTGGAACTCTGTTTATACTGCAACCTGTTGATAAATTTAACTAATTTTCCAACCAAAATTTGGAGATGTCATGTGATGCCCCCAGATCACTTTTGTGTAATAATAAAATTATTTCATTGCTTATTTTGAGTGTTACACATGTTTTTCTTCTCTGGTCCAGTGGGCATTTTTGCACTACAACCCATTTAAATATTTCCCTAGAGCCTCCACCAAAATTATAGGATATCAGTAGTAGCATGCCATCCAACTTTATGCAACAACATAATGATATCCTTTGGAAAATATGAGTGCATCAACCTCTTTTTCATTCTGGACCAGACTTGTGTTTTCTACTGCAACCCCATCCTTCCATGCTCAAGTGACCTTGTGCTTTCCCATGCTTGTAGCCAACCCTGCAAAACCCCTAAGTCCAGGAGCATGCTCTCTTTGGAACACTTTTGGCCCTTGTAATGATGCCATTTACTCCCTGTCCAGTAATGTAGTTTTGCAAAACTTGCACTAGCAAGTTTCCCCTTTTTGCAAACTAACTTCACCACCCTCTCTTACATCCATAGAGACACAGATCTGGAGATTTTGGCCACTCCAAGAACTACCTAGGTGCCTTTGGCATTTTGTCAAACACCCTTAGTGCACAGCCAGATTTGGCATGACTTCAAGTTTACTTAGTAAGCTTAAATCCCTGACCAATCCACCATGTCCCTTTAGTCCCTTGCTAACCTTAGACTAGTCCTGTTTCTTGCCAGCTTCAACCGTGACCTCTAGGCTGCCCTGTCATTTCGTCGAGCATGTCCCGGGCGTGCTCTGCGCGCACCCAGAGTGTGTGTTTGGCACCCACGAGCGCCCGAGCCGCCGCGTCACGCCCCGCACTCAAATCCAGCCCGTGGCCGGTCCCAGCTAACACTCCGTGTTCCCCTGCACCGCCACACCACCCCGACCAACCTGGCACCCCACAGCGCCACCGTCAGGATGGCTGTGGCGGCTAGCTGGCGGACGCTTGCAGCCCCAGCCGTGTCGGCGCCGCCCAAGCCACCAGCGCTTGCCACCTGCCTCCTGGAGCAGTGCGTGCTCATCCACAGCTCCGTCCTCTAGCGCGCGTCGCCGCCACGTCGCCCTAGCTACAGAACGGCGGTCGCCGGCAAGCTTATCCACGGCCGCCGCAAACCGACCTCCATTGCCTATATAAGGAGACCCCGAGCTCAAACCCGCACGCAGGCAACCTCACCCCGTCCCACTCGTGCCCCCTTAGCCGTCAATCGATGGGAGAGGGTCGTCTCCTTCCTCTCCGGCAACTCCAGCCGCCGTCACTAACCAGGCCACACCGGCGCCACCAAAGCCCCCCCCCCTCTCCACTCTCTCCACCAAGAGCTTTCTTTTCCTCCCGTGAGCCCGTCCCCCTGCTCCATTTTGATCGGGAGCCACCGCGGCCCAAAAATCACTTTGTCCCCGAAGCCTCCTCCGCCGCGAAGCTCGCCGCCGGCAGCTCACGCCGTCCCCGCCGACCCAGCGACCACCGGGACGACCGCACCAGTCCAGCGGATCCATCCCCACCCTCGGGGGCCCGCGAGAAGCCGTCAAACGCCGGCGACGATCGCCGGAGTCCCCGCCTCTATTCGGCCAGAGGAAGGAGAGGGAAGGAGACTGGTCAAACCTGACCAGTGGGGCCCCCTAGACCCATTGGCAGTGACTCAGGCGCAATCCATGCTGGATAAGTGGAAGAGCATTTTTAAAATGTGCCTTCGACGTGTACATATATTTCGAAACGTTTTCTTTTCCTGTTTTCATTTAAATATCAGAGTTTTGACCAAACTTTGACCGGCTGTAACTTTTTAAATACAACCCCAAATGAATTGATTCTTTTTCCTACCTCTTTCAAATAATGCCTAGTTTATTTTAAGATTTATTTGAAAAAATTTCAAGACAACTTTTTTTCCTGTTTTGTTTTTGTGTGTTAATTCATATATATTCTTTTAAATAGGATTTTTGAAGATTTCAAGATGTTTTGGATGCACCCTTCATTCTCATGACCTGAAGGCAAGCATTCTGAACCCTGGTGTAATACTTTTGTGTGTGTTGTTCACTCGGTGATAACACCACCTCGACGCGTGCATGCGTCATTTTATGTGAGGATGTGATCCTATTCATGGGTGCATATTAATGAGTTTATGCTAATGAAGTTGGCATGATTTGTGATGGAAATCACCGTCATACGTCTTTCTTGCATACCGGAAGGGAAGTCGGGAAGGCCTCTGTCTTGGGTAGACACGGTCTTATCCCTAATCCTCCGTCGAGACGGTCGTGTCCGGTATGGCAAGAGGGCTATGTCGCGTGATGTTTCTATCTGTTGTTTCAAATATATGCATTATTATGTTAATCATGCAGGAAATATTACAACCTCCTAAGTCGACCGTAGATCGAGTCTTGTGACAGTAACCACCATACTTGTTTCGTACTACCACTCGTCTCTACAATAAGTAGGGTACGGTTCAGTAAGTTGTCAACCCCTTTCCTAGCACACACTGTACAGAGAGGCCGTGGTGGAAGATACTGGAGGCATCCGGTAGTCATGCCACCGGGTCCGGGAGCATGGGTGTTTCGGTTGTAGCCGAAGGGGGTAGCTTCCCCAGTTTTGCGCGCAGTATAAATTTTGTGATCCCATGTTACGTCGAGGTTGTAGCCTCCCCACTTAGAGTTTTGCTTGACAGGTGTCGTGGGTGATTCCAGACACATGTGAGTTAAGCTGGTGTGTGCAAGTTAGGTGTGTTTCCAACAAAGGACCGTAGACGAAATTAGTCCCGATGGACTATAGGAATCCGTTACTCGTGGGTAAAGAGTACACCCTCTGCAGAGATTAAAACCTATTCGAATAGCCGTGTCCGTCGTTAAGGACTACAGTCTGGGATAGGTAAAGTGTCGTTCTTAGTGTCGGTCTTCAGAGGTGAATATGTTAAACCAGGACTGGAATCACAACTTGTGACTTGTGATACTTATTATTATTATTACTATTGACTAACCCGTGACATTATTGTTATCATCGAGTATCTCTCGGATGGTTCTACCTCCGGTATATTCACTATGATTGTTTCTTTTAAAGCCCTGTATGTGGTGTCGCTCAGACGCCCGAGTGTGGCATTTCTTTTAAAGCCCTTTATGTGGTGTCGCTCAGACGCCCGACTGTGGCATTTCTTTTAAAGCCCTTTATGTGGTGTCGCTCAGACGCCCGACTGTGGCATTTCTTTTAAAGCCCTTTATGTGGTGTCGCTCAGACGCCCGACTGTGGCATTTCTTTTAAAGCCCTTTATGTGGTGTCACTCAGACGGCCGACTGTGGCATTTATTTTAAAGCCCTTTATGTGGTGTCACTGAGACGCCCGACTGTGGCATTTCTTTTAAAGCCCTTTATGTGGTGTCGCTCAGACGCCCGACTGTGGCATTTCTTTTAAAGCCCTTTATGTGGTGTCGCTCAGACGCCTGACTGTGGCATGTTTATTATTCATTACAAAATTTTAATATTGATATATTATTGCATATTCATATTTAACATGCTTGTACGCATCAGAGCTTTATTTGTCATTGGTGACTAACGTCATGTTCATATAATATTTTCAGCACATCACTGTCATATTATGCCTGTGTTCATAATGTTTGCGAGTACATTCAAAGTACTCACTGGCTTGTCCCTGGCTATTGTCTTGGCCAGATTTTCTTACGCGGAGAGGAGCGACCACGCCATCAGCCCCGGAACTTAAGCAACGGCGATAGCAGTCTCGCGAAGATAGGAGTTAACCCGGTCAGTTGTTCCTGTGGAAACATGGAGTCCCATAGACACTGATGATCCACAAACCGCTTCCGCCATCAACCACTAGAAACCATTTGTTGTACTCACAGGCTAGAATGGTCTTGTACTACATATTTTGTATTTTGCTTGGAATTTCTGTATCAAGTTGGTGCCTCATCAACTAACAGTTATCCTGGTGCTGGTGAGCACAAGGGCCATTTTCTGGAAATTAATACCCGGAGAATCGGTCCCCACAGTATTCCATCCCAGAGATCAAGGAGAAGTCTTCCGGAATACGGCACTGCTTAGCATAGAACAAACCAGCCTTATATTATTACACGAATATGAATACAAGGTCTCCGATATTACAATGAATAACATCGGTACGGCGACACTACGCCATCCTCAGTTGCTCTATGCAAGCAGCAGAACAACTCAAAGCAGCGGAATAACTCTAGCAGTAGAACAACGGCGACGGTGGTGAACTCCACTCCGCAGGGACTCTGGCTGGAACGCTGATCCTAGCTCGCACGAACGGAAACCACGACAAGCAAGCAATCAAATCCGGCATGACCTGCAAACTAGCATGACACACCAGGTCAGTACATTGAATGTACTTGCAAACTCACAATAAACAGAAGCATTCAAGACAGACAATAGCATGGCAATTATAGGTTAAACATGAATTGACATGAGATCATCAGCATAACATGGCATGACCAACATAAACATGATACAACTATCACAACATGAACATATTAATCCGACAATACTAGCATGCAACATGATGACACTTCATGCACCATTTACTCTACTCAGGTTACTTCGTCACAAACATATGCATCACTTACCAACCTCGGACATCACACGATCATCTCAGGATCTAATCAAGCTTGGTATAAACAATACCGTAGTAATCAATAAATGACAACAAGGAGCTTGATCTTTACCCATGACTCTCGTACAACATCACGAATATACAACAACTTGGTATCCTCGATACCACTGTGATCCTTACGGCGATCACCACCCGACCAACACTTGGCCCCAAACTGTGATCCTTACAGCGATCACCACCCGACCACTACTGGCCCGTGATCCTTATGGCGATCACTACCCGACCACTACTGGCCCGCGATCCTTACGGCGATCACAACCCGAACAACACTTGGCCAACTTATCTCACTGTTATTAAGCACATTATTAGTATTACTGTTGACTCATGGTGTGACTTACTTTTCGACCTGGGCCCTTATCCGCAGGCGCGGCTATCGATAGATTTATATACACTCTGCAGAGGTTAGTACACTGTACCCACACTACGGAACCCATGGCCTCGCACTCCCATTCGGGTGGACCAATGGCGTTCCGACAAAACCGATCTACTGCCATGACACTCTCCTGGTCACTCCGACTCACTCCTCACTGAGCTAAGTCATGGGTGGCCTCGAGCCTACCTCCAGACACAACGACCACCGTCGTGACCTGTCCCACACGGGGACACGGATCCAAAAACTAACTCAATAACAGGCACACAAGGTTATGCTCTGCCTACCTGATCAGGGTAGCACGCGCCCATAACCTTCCCTCGTTGGAGGCACCGGCGAGAGGCACAACAATAGACCCAGTTAGGACCGTCCCATACCGGTAAGCGTGGTTGCACTGGTCAGCATCGATTAAGCGGCACCATGACTCAGCCAACGGGTGTTCAAGTTCAATTTAATCCGGTTAACTTGAATGCAAATATGTTGAGCCCTGATAAAATAACATGATGCCAACTATAACACATGAACATGATATCAAAATCATCATGAGAGTATCACATAACTTTCCACCATATCAACAATAAATCATATCCACTGAACATGGCATACTGACTAGCATGACCATCTCCAACATCAACATGTACTACTAGCAAGCATAAACATATGAAAGGTAATACTAGTGTGGGGACCGATTCTCCGGGTATAAATTCCCAGAAAATGGCCCTTGTACTCATCAGCCCCAGGATAACTGTTAGCTGATGAGGCACCAACTTGATACAGAAATCCCAAGCAAAACATAAAATATGTAGTACAAGACCATTCTGGTCTATGAGTACAAAAAACAGTTTCTATCGGTTCATGGCGGAAGCGGGTTGTGAAACATTAGTGTCCATGGAACTCCATTTCCCACGGGAACAACTGACCAGGTTAACTCCTATCTTCGCGAGGCTGCTATCACCGTTGCATAGGTTCTGGGCTGTCATCACGGTCGCTCCTCTCTGCGCAAGAAATCTGGCCAAGACAATAGCCAGGGACAAGCCAATGAGTACTTTGAATGTACTCACAATCATTATGAACACAGGGATAATATTGCAATGGTGTGCTGAAAATATTTTATACTCATGACGTCAGTCACAAAAATATAAATATAACTCTGATGCGTGTAAGCATGTTATATATGAATATATAATATCATAAAAGTATTAAAAATATAATGAAATAAATAACAAGCATGCCACAGTCGGGTGTCTGAGCGACACCACATAAAGGGCTTTAAAAGAAATGCCACAGTCGGGCGTCTGAGCGACACCACATAAAGGGCTTTAAAAGAAATGCCACAGTCGGGTGTCTGAGCGACACCACATAAAGGGCTTTAAAAGAAATGCCACAGTCGGGCGTCTGAGCGACACCACATAAAGGGCTTTAAAAGAAATGCCACTGTCAGACGTCTGAGCGACATCACAGACAGGGCTTTAAAAGAAATGCCACAGTCGGACGTTCGAGCGACATCACAGTTAGGGCTTTAAAAGAAATGCCACAGTCGGGCGTCTGAGCCACACCACATAAAGGGCTTTGAAAGAAAAACGATCATAGTGAATATTCAGGAGGTAGAACCATCCCAGGGATATTTGATAAATACCAATAATATCACGGGTTAGTCCACAACAATAATAACCATAATTATCACAAGTCACAAGTTGTGATTCCAGTTCTGGTTTAACAGTTCACCTCCGAAGACCGACACTAAGACCGACACTCGACCCATCCCAGACTGAAATCCTTAACCATGTACACGGCTATTCGAATAGGTTTAATCTCTACAGAGGGTGTACTCTTTACCCACGAGTAACGGATTTCTTTAGTCCATCGGGACTAATTCCGTCTATGGACTTTTTGTTAAAACACACCTAACTTGCACACACCAGCTTAACTCACACGTGTCTGGAATCACCCACGACACCTGTCAAACAAACTCTAAGTGGGGAGGCTACAACCTCGCGAAGCATGGGATCAAATTTATATTGCGCGCTCTAAGGGGTGGCCTCCCCTCTCGGTCTCAACCGGAAACACCCATGCCCCCGGACCAGGTGGCCTGCCTACCAGCTACAACCCCTATCTTCCACCCTGGCCTCTCTGTACGGTGTGTGCTAGGAAGAGGTTGACAACTTACTGAACCGTACTCTACTTGTTGTAGAGACGAGTGGTAGTACGAAACAAGTATGGGGGTTACTGGAACAAGACTCGATCTATGGTCGACTCAGGGGGTTTAAGTATTCCCTGCATGATTAGCATAACGAATATATTTCAACCAACAGAGTCACCGCTCATATTATCTTACCATGCCATACCAGACATAACCGTCCCGACGGAGACCAGCGACAAACTCATGCCTACCCAAGGCAGAGGTTTTCCCGGGTTCCTGCCGGTATGCATGCAAGGCACATGAGAATGATTATCATCACAAGTGTGATCATTTCCAACAGCATGGAAATCTCAAATATGCATCCATGCACATGATCATCTCACATGAAATAACAATTTCTCCAAAAGAGAGGTAGTGTGATAAATGTGTCAACGAACACTCAAAAATATCATGCCAGGGTTCAGAATGCTTTCCTTCAGGTCATGGGAAGGCAGGGTGCATTTCAAACTCTTGAAATACTTCTCCTCTCTTCAAAAATCCTATTTTAGAAATATAAATGAATTAACACACAAAAATAAAAACAGCACAAAAAGTTGTTTGGAAAATTTTTCAATTAAATCTTAAAATAAACTAGATCAAATTTGAGAGAGGTAGGAAAAAGAATTAATTCATTTGGAGTTATATTTAAAAAGATAAAGCCAGTCACAGATTTGGTCAAAATCTGTTTTTAATAATAAACAGAAAAGAAAACGCTTCGGGCAGAATACGCCTTCAAAACGGGGAGACATACTCGGGGTCTTTAAGCCTCCACTTAAACGCGTGTAGACGGGGCTGGGTCTCTGACAGTGGGTCCAGGGGGCCCACTGGTCAGGTTTGACCAGTCCCCACTCCCTCCTCTTCTCTGCCCGAGCCAAGGCGGGGCGTCCGGCGATCGTCGCCAGTGAACGGCGTCTTTTCGCAGGCATCCAAGAGCAGGAAAGGATCTGCCACTCCTAGGCGGTCCTTCCGGTGGTCGCAGGGTCGCCGGAGGTGGAGGGAGTCGCCGGCGGCGAGCTCCGTGGCGGAGGGGGCTTCGGGGACAAAGTGATTTTTGGGCTGCGGTGGTCTCCGGCCAAAATTGAGCGAGGGGTTGTGTTCGCGAGAGGAAGGGAGAGTTCTTGGTGGAGAGAATGGAGAGGTAGAGGCACTGGTGGTGATGGAATCGGCCGGGGCTTGGCGGCGACCGAACCGGCCGGACTCGGGGAAGAAGGCCTTCCCTTGCTCGACTGCTGGCCAAGGCAACACTAGGAGGATCATATGAGGTTGCTCGAGGACTCGATTGAGCTCCGAGGCCCTTATATACGCGGTGGAGGTCGGTTCCGAGGTGGCCGGCGATAAGGACGACGGCGAACCGTCTTTCTGTAGCAATGGCGACATGGCGGCGACGCGCGCTAGGAGACGAAGCTGCGGATAAGCTTGCGAAGCTCCAGGGGGCAGGTGGCGAGCGGGGAAGGCTCGGGCGGCGCCGACCTGGGCAGGGCTGTCGGGCGGCCGTGGCGGCTAGTCCTTGGCTTGCCGGGGACGCGGCGAGGGTCTGCTTGGCTCGTTGCGGTGAGGGGGAGCATGTAGCGCGCAAGGGGACACGGCGTGCCGGCTGCGGTCGGTCACGGGCCGGGGTGAGTGCGGGGCGTGACGCGGCGGCTTGGGCGCCGCTCATGCAATACGCGCGCTCTGGGCGCGTCCAGTGCACGCACGGAAGGTGTTCGACACAATGCCGTGGCATGCTACAGGTCACAGGTGAGGTTGGCAAGCAACAGAACTAGGTTAGAGATAGAGGGAAACTCCAGGGACAAGGTGGTTTGGTCAGGTGGCCAAGTTCATAATGTATACTTGAGATCATGCCAAATCAGTCCATGCACTCCAGGTATTTGTCAAAATGCCAAAGGAACCTAGGCTATTCTTGGAGGGGCCAAATCTTCCAGATCAGTGTCTCCTTGGATGCATAAGAGGGTGGTGAGGTTAGTTGGTGAAAAGCACAAACTTGCTAGTGCAAGTTTTGCAGAACTTCAAATCTGGACAGGATGTGAATGGCATTATTTCATGAACTAAAAATGATCAAAAGAGTGCATGCTCCTGGACTTAGGGGTTTAGCATGGAGGACTACAAGTAGGAGAAAGAATCAAGGGCCAAAGAGCAAGCAATAATATGGTTGCTGCACAAACCATCATGTTGGACCAGGATGGAGATGAGGTTGATTCACTCAAAAATTTCAAAGAACATCCCTGGATTTTTGCATATAATGGAATCATATGCTCCTACTGACATCCCATAATTTTGGTGGAAGCTAGAAACAAATATTTAAAAGGGTTGCAGTGCAAAAATGCCTACTGGACCAAAGAAGAAAAACATGTGTAATACTCAAAATATGCAATGAAATAAATATATTAATGCACAAAAGTGATTTAGAGGCATCACAGGACATCTCCAAATTTTGGTGGAATTTTTAGTTAAATTTATCAAATGGTTGTAGTTCAAAAAGAGCTCCAAAACTTAAAGCAAGTCATTTTAATGAATATAGCTCATGGTGAAATAATTTAATAAATAATCCTACTAATTAGGAATTTGTTTTAATGAGATGGCATAGAAGTTCAATATGTTTGGAAGGATCCACTTGGGAAAAATAAATCCTTAATATTAAAAGAAAGGTTTTGAAATCAACAGAAATATTCTTGCAGGCAAAAATTTTAACTCTTGGCAAAATTTTAATAACCAAAACCTGGTTAAATTTTTGGGGTGTTACAACTAGCAGGTATAACATGATCACAGAGTATAAAACAACATAGCATAATAGTGAAAAAGCAAATCTGATCATCACCAGAACAACAATAACCATCTTTTCAACAAGCAAATATTTATTAAAGGTTCAAGTTGAAAACCATGGCTACTGCATGACTACCATGCAAGTGGGTATTGTGGCTTGCCTGGGGATGAAGAAGGCACTGGGGAGAAGTGCGGTGAAGCCGCGGAAAGTTCCGCCGGAAAACGTTTTCTCTCGAAGGGG
This sequence comes from Triticum aestivum, assembly GCF_018294505.1. NCBI lineage: Eukaryota > Viridiplantae > Streptophyta > Magnoliopsida > Poales > Poaceae > Triticum > Triticum aestivum. The sequence goes on along the minus strand of NC_057804.1, from coordinate 199,047,925 downwards.
GCTGAATAAGGGAAGGGCATAAAGGTCATTTTCATAGTGTCAAACCATAGTGAAAACATGACCAACAGAACGTGCTCGATGAAATGAAGAAGTGAGCGTTGGTTTCACCTCAAACGGAGTTACGGATAAAAAGTTATGAGGGGTTGAAGTTTAAGGACTTTTCTGCAAAAATTATATTCACAGTCGGGTCCCTGAGTGGATAAGGCAAAAGCGGAAAGTTAGAAATACGCTTGCGATCAGTGAAAGCGTAAAGTGGAAATGCGCCTTCACTTATCTGACATGGCATGGATCGGTCAAATGGGGCAGAGGCGGGGCCGGGCATTAGGGTCACCGACAGGTGGGGCCGTGGGGCCCACGCGCAAGCTCAACGCCCACCTGGCTCGTGTCGTCTTCCTCCTCCCTCTGTCCCGATCGAAACAGAGGAGGAGCAGGGGGAGCGCGGCGCTAGCGACGGCCTGGACTGCTCCGGCCATCTCCGGCCAGGGGAAGGACACCGGCGGCTTCAGCGCGGAGGACCGCACTCATCCAGAGGGATATACGACGCCGGGGAGTGGTGGAGCGGAGGGGAGGCCGCGGCGACGGGGACTACAGAGGCAGCGGCCGGTCATTGGGCACGGACCTGGAGGGGCTCCGGCAATGGGGGAAAGTACAGGGGAGACTCGCCGGAGGGTGGGGAGGGCGATGGTGATAGCTAGAGGTGGGGGGAAGGCTCAGCTTCGGCCGATTTTATGCCGGAGGGGGTGACAGCCATGGCGGCTACGGGAGGGCTCAGGAGCTCTTGGAGCTCGAACGAGTGGACGGGGAGGGAGCTGGGAAAGAGGCGAGACCAGTGGTGTGCTTGGGCGGCCTCGAGGAGGGCTTATATAGCCGCGGGGCGAGGAAGATGGGCTCGGGTGCCGCCGTGCACGTCCGGCCGGGGCTCTAGCGACGGCTAGTGACCACAGGGGGCACGGGGAAGGCGACGAAGGGGGGTGCGGACGAACTGCAAAGGTCACGGAGACGAGGCAAAGCTCAGGGACAAGCGAAGGAAGAAGCCGAGCGCCATTAATGCGCTGTCGGCCACAGTGCTCCCACGGGCGAGCGTCGGCGAGCGCCGACGAGGAGGCTTCGGGAGGGGGAGAGGGGTCTAGGTGAATGGCGACGACAAGGGCCAGCTGGTAGACACACTCATGAGCGTGAAGGCGACGAGAGGGAGAGGGTGTCCAGCACAAACAGTATGCCACATCGCATAGAGCGCGCCAACAGACATGCCAGCTGTGTTGTCACCACGAGACATGGAAAATTGAATGCTCTACAGCACCCAAAGCGGTGTCTAGTGGTATGTTCTTCGAAGATGGGTTTGAAATGAGGTGGTAACTAGGTTAAAGTCACTTTGGTTTAAAAGTTAGTTAGCTCTGAAGTTGACTGCAGTAAACTTCACCAGCTTAATGTGATCAACAGGGAGTTACTTGAAGCCAAAGCAGTTGTCTGGGGTGTTTAGGATAGGAAGGACTATGATCCTGGACGTTGGGAGGGTAAAAGGATCAAGATTTACTGCACTTGCTTCACAACTGCATACTTGGTCCAGAAATGAAGATCATGATGGTGCACTCACATGGAGTGTCCACTTGAGCTAAGATTGGGCAAAGCTTAGTCATTTGGTCATATTAAGATGCTGTAAAATGATCATCTAAATGGACAAGCCAAAATAGCACTTGCTTCACAAACCTCTTTTCTGACCAGAAACTTGGAATCATTATGGTGGTCAAATGGATCAATGCAATCATGCCAAAATGGGTGGAGAGATGTTTTATGGGTAGAAGAATGATCTGGTAATTTATCAGGATTATTGGAGCAATATAAAATATACTTGCTTCACAACCTGAAAATATTGCCAGAAACAAAGATTTGCTCCTGTGCTCACATATATAATTGGATGGGGCTGCAAATGGGTGGAGGAGATTAACATGAGCACATTAAGGAGTATGCAAAAGATCAACTTATTTGGATACTCCTAGCTAGTACTTTCTTCACAAGCCTTATGTGGGACAGAAACTTTGAAAATTCACTGAGGAAGATTGGCTAGGCAAATAAATTTGAACTTATGCATGGGGCAATTATTTGGACATATAAACATGCCCAAAAAGGTTGGGAGTCAATAGGATAAATATAAATGACACTTCCTTCTCAAAGTGCCATTTAGGGCAGAATAGGAAAAGGAATATTGGGGAATTATTTTTGAACATGGCAATGAAAAGTTTTGCCATATTTGATTAAGATATGTCCCAAACAATTTATGGGAATTATTTGGGAATTTTAGGAGTGATGGAAATATAGGTTGCTTCACAACCTAAGGCAATTGGAGTTATTCCTTTAATAGAAAATGAATATTCCCAATAAAAAGAATATTGGGATTTGGGATAGGATGGAAATGGAAATGTCTAGGGAAGGATTTGGGAATGGCAAGCCACTCTGGAAACAAAGAAGAGGTCATCTTCTTCAGTTTCCAGACCACAAAGCCATGGAAAAAGAAAACTCAGGCAAAAACCTCGGAAAAACAAAAGAAAAAGAAAGGGCCAAAAATCAGGCTGTCACAAACCTTACCCCCTTAAAGAAATCTCGTTCTTGAGATTTGGTTGCTCAGGGAACAAGTATGAATATTCTAACTTAAGGAGACCGTTTCCAACTCGGGTATCCTTTTTCATTTATTGTTGTTCCCATTAAATTCTTATCTGACTGGCCCTAGGATGGTTTGCTTCACTGTATCCATATTCTGACAGATCTTACCTGGCTTGCTCATGCTTATATAGGCTCCAATTTCTTTTTAGATCTGCTGACTAGCTGAGTGTGATTTGATTATCACGACTGAAATATATGTCCGTCTCACAAATCCAAAAGTGATTTCCGCTGGGTGTGTCATCTGGCACTGACAAACTTTCATGTAATGATGATCAGAATTTTCTGAGGAAAACTCAAGCACTGACTCATTGCATTGGGTTTCTCCACTAAATGCAGGTCCTTTGGGTTCCAAACAGTGAGCTAAAACATAACCGTTTCCTGACAGATTCTGACTCATCGCAGAAGTTTCTGAATCATCTTAAGTGGTTCCATTGTTGTGAGTATCAGGCCCGTACCAAATATTTGATTGTCTCCTGTCGCGGCCAGCATAAAGGGTTTGGCCTGTATGATAATATCTGCATACTTGGCTGACGGTGGTTCTAAAGGAAAAAATTTGTCCACGACAGGCTATCCATGATGATTCATATTAGTGAGGACTCAGGCTTCCAGATTGTTATTCCTCATGCTGACTACTCATGCTGTAGGCATATCCATGTGGATCAACACTGACTTAGACTATCTAGGGGATCTGCACCATGGGGGTCGTATACAGTTTTCATACCTGCATCACTGGCCTTGCTCCTTCATTATTGTTTTCTTGGTCTGGATCCTTGGCTGAAAGAGTTGGGTCATATTGTTTCTTCGTATGACCATAGGTACTGTCGGTGCAATTTTTCGGCAATTGTAGTTTATCCTCATTTTTCTGATAGGGTACCCCATTAAATGGCAGGTTCAACACCTCTCAAATTCTGATCTTTGGGAAATGATCAGCTGAAACCCTTGCAAGAAATGGACAAATAAATCAGTAGCCACCAGAACGGTCTTTACAACTCATATCTGGGACATTACTGAAATAACTCAACCACGGCTCAGGACGGCCAAAAAAGCAACTCAGAGCATGAGACCGGGGCGATAAGAAGAAGGTGGCAGCTCCCTAAAATAGCCAAAAAGCAGCTATGGGGCTACTGTCACAAAAACAAACTCAACAGTTGTACGAGACGGCCGAAAAGTAGCTCAGCCTTGTGACAGTCGTTGAAGAGAGAAACAAAAATAGGCATCCACCCTGGATAGCTAGAAACAGCTCAGATCACAGGCGTGGTGCTATCATTGGAGAAAAGGGGACAAGGGCTCATCAGGATCATTTTCCAGGTTCACGGGTACTTTTATGGAGCTCATTGATGTCGTCAATCCTCATAATCCTTTGTCACACTGTGGTGTATAATGGCTTTATTCTCGTAACCATCCTCACGTGGTTGTCAGATCCTCATCCGAGTGACTTGTAAGATCTTTGTGGTATGCTCATCACATATATATATGAGAATCTGATTCCCGAGACAGACGTGGATTCTGATTGATTCTTGATTCTGACCAAAATGTTGCGGATCTGATTCTTGGGATTCACTGCCATATGCTGTCGATTCACAGTGTACTCCCTTGTACCAATGTCTTACTGAGGAATATTTGCTGGCTTGTGCTCAAAACTTTCATCGGACAGCTTTCTGAAGAAGACTGGGTATTGTGCTTCGGAAGCTTACCCCCTTAAAGACTTTGCCGGAGAAAGACTAAATACGTTATGCTGGAAGCTTTTGCGGTTGCTTACTGAAGAAGACATGGTACCTTGCACGGGAAATCATCCATGTATCATACTGAGGAAGATAGATGAATCTTGCCTTGGAAACTTCTCTGGTATTTTGCGAGGGAAGATTGGGTTGCTTCCACCAGAAGCTTCTTGTTGTGATATGCGGACCGATTTCCACATATATAACCACCTGAATTTTTCTAATGTTGATTTCTTGTATGAAACAGGGTTTTTCTGGACTATCCTCCTTCCAGAATATATGCCATATTTTTGCTTGCTTCTAGGTACATCGAGTTCCAAAATCATCATTAACAAAAAATTAAACTTGTATCTCATCCATACCTTTGACAATATTTTGTCAACCTTGCACACAATTTATCTTCTTACTGATTTAATCATTTTGTTGTGATGAGTGCACGCTAATGCAAACTTGATACTGGTGGTCCATCCAGGATTTCTTTTGCATTCAGATGAGATATTCCAATTTTCATTGCAGTCTGCTGATAATTCCATTCTGTTTAGCTGAGTTTCCAGATATATGCATTTCTTGCTGACTCTTCGGGTCCGGTGTTGGCTGACGAGCAACTTTAATAGGGGGAAAAATTTGTAACACTGAAGGCCCAAAGAAAGGAACAACAAAAACGACTAAAAAAACACACAAGCATTCTACTAATATAGTTAATCAAGCAATCACCACATATTACAGCTACTCACACAATAATATGCATGCACACCTAAGCACACAAATCTCGCGGAAACTCCGGTATTGCGGTCTAACATGTTGTGACGATGTGCACAAGGATGAATAAATGTGTGGAAGAATCGGTGTAAATAGTGCTACACCAAGTGCTAGCTTAGCAAGGTAGCAACCTGGGCTCGGAGGCGAGGACGTACTCGGTAATCATGTATTGGGACACGAAGTTTGCAACTACATCATTATCACGCAAAAGGAAAAAGATCCGTACTCGTCCAAGAAATAGGATGGCGGGGAAAAACTGAGGCTCTTGACATTGCCCTTTTTTTGATAACTAAGATCATTAAGGGTTGCCAACACGATGAAATAAAAGAACGATCCAGGATAGAAGCATGTCCATCACCGAAACGATAGACGGGGACTGAAATAAATACATCAGCGCGATACCTGAGAACCATTTTTGCAAACAGTGTTGGGATCACTTGGCATCACTCTACTGGGACAGAAATGACACCAAACACCGAAGGAAAACGGAACTAGAGAAATTAAAAGGTTGAGTTGTAGTGGATCCGAACCGATGCCAGCTACACTCACTAGATAAATCGTTAGTACAAATACTAAGGCTATATGCATGCTATGCAACAAACAAATGCAGCAATCAAGTGCAACAAACCAACTGGGGTCTATACTACCGCTTTCTACCGTTCGCGCGGTCTAAGGCGTCCTACAGCCAGACCTGCTCTGATACCAAGCTTGTGGCACCCCGGCTAAGAGAAACCGAAACGCCCCGTATTCCAGCCCAGAGATCGAGGAGAAGTCTTCTGGAATACGACACTGCTTAGCATAGAACAAACCAGCCTTCTATTATTACACGAATATGAATACAAGGTCTCCGATGTTACAATGAATAACATCGGTACGGCGACACTACGCCATCCTTAGTTGCTCTATGCAAGCAGCAGAACAACTCGAAGCAGCGGAATAACTCTAGCAGCGGAACCACAGCGACGGTGGTGAACTCCACTCCGTAGGGACTCTGGCTAGAACGTTGATCCTAGCTCGCACGAACGGAAACCACGATAAGCAACCAATCAAATCCGGCATGACCTACAAACTGGCATGACACGCGAGGTCAGTACATTGAATGTACTTGCAAGCTCACAATAACCAGAAGCATTCAAGACAGACAATAGCATGGCAATTACAGGTTAAAAAGAATTAACATGAGATCATCAGCATAACATGGCATGACCAACATAAACATGATATAGCTATCACAACATGAACATATTAATCCGACAATACTACCATGCAACATGATGACACTTCATGAACCATTTATTCTGCTCAGGTTACCTCGTAACTAACATATGCATCACTTACCAACCTTGGACATCACATGATCATCCCAGGATCAAATCAATCTTGGTATAAAAAATACCGTAGTAATCAACAAATGACCACAAGGAGCTTGATCTTTACCCACGACTCTCGTACAACATCACGAATATACAACAACTCGGTATCCTTGATACCACTGTGATCCTTACGGCGATCACCACCCGACAAACACTTGGTCCCAAACTGTGATCCTTAGGGCGATCACTACCCGACCACTATATGGCCCGTGATCCTTACGGCGATCACAACCCGACCAACACTTGGCCAACTTATCTCACTGTTATTAAGCACGTTATTATTATTACTGTTGACTCATGGTGTGACTTACTTTTCGACCTGGGCCCTTATCCGCGGGCGCGGCTATCGATAGATTTATATACACTCTGTAGAGGTTAGTACACTGTACCCACACTACGGAACCCATGGCCTCGCACTCCCATTCGGGTGGACCAACAGTGTTCCGACAAAACCGACCTACTTCCTTGACACTCTCCCGGTCATTCCGACTCACTCCTCACTGATCTAAGTCATGGGTGGCCCCCTGCCTACCACCAGACACAACGACCACCGTCCTTGCCCGTCCCACACGGGGACATGGATCAAAAAACTAACTCAACAACGGGCACACAAGGTTATGCTCCTCCTACCTGATCAGGGTAGCACGCGCCCATAACCTTACCTCGTTGGAGGCAGCGGCGAGAGGCACAATAATAGACCCAATTAGGACCGTCCCATACCGGTAAGCGTGGTTGCACTGGTCAGCATAGATTAAGCGGCACCATGACTCAGCCAACAGGTGTTCAAGTTCAATTTAATCCGGTTAACTTGAATGCAAATCTGCTGAGCATGATAAAATAACATGATGCCAACTGTAACACATGAACATGATATCAACATCATCATGAGAATATCACATAACTTTCCACCATATCAACAATAAATCATATCCACTGAACATGGCATACTGACTAGTATGACCATCTCCAACATCAACATGTACTACTAGCAAGCATAAACATATGAAAGGTAATACTAGCAGGTATAAGATGATTACAGAGTATAAAACAACATAGCATAACAGTGAAAAAGCAAATCTGAACATCACCGGAACAACGATAACCATCTTTTCAACAAGCAAACATTTATTAAAGGTTCAAGTAGAAAGCCATGGCTACTGCATGACTATCATGCAAGTGGGTATTGTGGCTTGCCTGGGGATGAAGAAGGCACCGGGGAGAAGTGCGGTGAAGCCACGGAAAGATCCACCGGAAAAAGTTCTCTCTCGAAGGGGGCTGAATAAGGGCAAGGGCATAAAGGTCATTTTCACAGTGTCAAACCATAGTGAAAAGATGACCAACAGAACGGGCTCGACGGAACGACGAAGTGAGCATTGGTTTCACCTCAAACGGAGTTACGGATAAAAAGTTATGAGGGGTTGAAGTTCAAGGACTTTTCTGCAAAAATTATATTCACAGTCGGGTCCCTGAGTGGATAAGGCAGAAGCGCAAAGTTAGAAATACGCTTTCGATCAGTGAAAGCGTAAAGTGGAAATGCGCCTTCACTTATCTGACATGGTGTGGACCGGTCAAACGGGGCAGAGGCGGGGCCGGGCGTCAGGGTCGCCGACAGGTGGGGCCGCGGGCCTACGCGCAAGGTCAACGCCCACCTGGCTCATGTCTTCTTCCTCCTCCCTCTTTCCTAATCGAAACAGAGGAGGAGCAGGGGGAGTGCGGCGCTGGCGATGGCATGGACTGCTCCGACCATCTCCGGCTAGGGGAAGGACACCGGCGGCTTTAGCGCGGAGGCCCGCACTCATCCAGAGGGATATCCGGCACTGGGGAGTGGTCGAGCGGAGGGGTGTACGCGCTAATGGGGACTACAGAGGCGGCGGCCGGTCGTTAGGCACGGCCCTGGAGGGGCTCCGGCGACGGGGGAAAGGGCAGGGGAGACTCGCCCGAGGGTGGGGAGGGCAATGGTGATGGCTAGAGGTGGGGGGAAGGCTCGGCTTTGGCCGATTTTGGGCCGGAGGGGGCGGCGGCCATGGCGGCTACGGGAGGGCTCAGGAGCTCTTGGAGCTCGAACGAGTGGACGGGGAGGGAGCTGGGAGAGAGGCGAGGCTAGTGGTGAGCTCGAGCGGCCTCGAGGAGGGCTTATATAGCCGCGGGGCGAGGAAGATGGGCTCGGGTGCCGCCGTGCATGTCCGGCCAGGGCTCTAGCGACAGCCAGCGAGCACGGGGGGCACGGGGAAGGCGACGAAGGGGGGTGCGGACGAACTGCAGAGGTCACGGAGACGAGGCAGAGCTCGGGGACAAGCGAAGGAAGAAGTCGAGCGCCATTAATGCGCTGTCGGCCACAGTGCTCCCGTGGGTGAGCGTCGGCGAGCGCCGACGAGGAGGCTTTGGGACGGGGAGAGGGGTCCAGGCAAACGGCGACGATGAGGGCCATCTGGTAGACACACTAACGAGCGCGAAGGCGAGGAGAGGGAGAGGGGGTCCAGCACAAATAGTATGCCACAGCGCACAGAGCGCGCCAACAGACATGCGAGTTGTGTGGTCACCGCGAGACATGGCACATTGAATGCTCTACAACACCCAAAATGGTGTCTAGAGGTAGGTCCTTCGAAGATGGGTTTGAAATGAGGTGGTAACTAGGTTAAAGGCACTATGGTTAAAAAGTTAGTGAGCTCTGAAGTTTAATGCAGTAAACTTCACCAGCTCAATGTGATCAACAGGGAGTTACTTGAAGCCAAAGAAGTTGTCTGGGGTGTTTAGGATAGGAAGGACTATGATCCTGGAGGTTGGGAGGGTAAAAGGATCAAGATTTACTGCAGTTGCTTCATAACTGCATACTTGGTCCAGAAATGAAGATCATGATGGTGCACTCACATGGAGTGTCCACTTGAGCTAAGATTGGGCAAAGCTTAGTACATTTGGTCATATTAAGACGTTATAAAAAGGTCATGCTAAATGGACAAGCCAAAATAGCACTTGCTTCACAAACCTCTTTTCTGACCAGAAACTAGGAATAATTATGGTGGTCAAATGGATCAATGCAATGATTCCAAAATGGGTGGAGAGATGTTTTATGGGTAGAAGAATGATACGGTAATTTATCAGGATTTTTGAAGCAATATAAAATATACTTGCTTCACAACGTAAAAATATTGCCAGAAACAAAGATTCGCTCTTGTGCTCACGTAGATAATTGGATGGGGCTGCAAATGGGTGGAGGGGATTAATATGAGCACATTAAGGAGTGTGCAAAAGCTCAACATATTTGGATACTCCTAGCTAGTACTTCCGTCACAAAGCCTTCTGTTGGACAGAAACTTTGAAAATTCGCTGAGGAAGATTGGCTAGGCAAATAAATTTGAACTTGTGCATGGGGCAATTATTTGGACATATAAACATGCCCAAAAAGGTTGGGAGTCCATAGGATAAATATAAATGACACTTCCTTCTCAAAGTGCCATTTAGGGCAGAATAGGAAAAGGAATATTGGGGAATTATTTTTGAACATGGCAATGAAAAGTTTTGCCATATTTGATCAAGATATGACCCAAACAATTTATGAGAATTATTTCGGAATTTTAGGAGTGATGGAAATATAGGTTGCTTCACAACCTAAGGCAATTGGAGTTATTCCTTTAATAGAAAAGGAATATTCCCAATAAAAATAATATTGGGATTTGGGCTAGGATTGAAATGGAAAGGTCTAGGGAAGGATTTGAGAATGGCAAACCACTCTGGAAACAAAGAAGAGGTCATCTTCTTCAGTTTCCAGACCATAAAGCCACGGAAAAAGAAAACTCAGGCAAAAACCTCAGAAAAACAAAAGAAAAAGAAAGGGCCAAAAATCAGGCTGTCACACCCTGCTGGAGACGGGTGAGTCTTCGCACGCCTCCTTCGCTGATTGGGGCATAGAAGAGAGCCTCGGCCAGGTTTTGGAGCTTGCATGCGGGCGTAGTGCCATCCGTCACAGCCTTCTTCAGGAGGCGGCGAGCGCGCTAGGCTAGCTTGGGGTGAAGCTCGGCGGCGTCGACACGCGCCTACAAGTGGAGCGTTTGCGCCTGGCAAGTGAGTGGCGCCAGCTCAAGGTCGCCATCAACTTCGGTCGTCTACAGCGCGAGCATGCTCGCGTTGAGGCCGAGGAGTCCCTTGCCGCGGTGAGGGAGGCCCGCGATCAATCCCTTGAGGAAGCTCGAGCCGCAGACTGCCGGCGTGAGAGGGATCTTCAAGCTTGAAACGCCGCCCGCGAGAGACAAGTCCAGGAGCGTAAAGTCGCGCTCGCCGCCTCGGTGGGTAGACCGCCCGTAGGTGAAGCGAGTCTCCGCACGCTTGAGGACACGCTGACGCTGGAGGGGCTGGAGCTAAGCCTAGAGCGCGAGCGGATGGAGGTTATGGAACGCCAAGTGGCCACTGCCGAGGATGCCCTCACCTCCCGGCAGGCGATGATCCATGGATAGGCCGACGAGAGGGTGGCAGGCCTCCACAAGGCCCTCGTGGAGGACTACCGCCGAACGCTAAAGCTTCAGGGGACTCATTTCTGCACGCGGCGCGGTGAGTTGAAGAGCGAGGCTGATGGCCTCAAGAAGAAGCTAGTCGCAGCGAAGCGGCACGAGAAGGCTGCGATGGATGCTTAGACCGCTATCGAGGCCGAGCTGTCCTTCCTCTATAAGGAGGTGGAGGACGTTACTTCCCTCATGGAGAGAGCTTCGGACGAGGCGGACCGAGCCCGGGGGCTGCAGCACATGCGCCCCCAGATGTTCTAGGCCCTTGAGCATAGGGTCGGTCGGGCCCTGAGTAGCATCTGTGATGAGAACATTTCCAGCTGACTCATTGCCGACGATGCCGGCTATCTCAGTTTCTTCACTAGGGTTGTGGAGCAACTTGAAGGCGGGGCTGAGAAGGCGTGCCAGCTTGTTGAAGAGAAGAGACACAAATTTCTTGTGTGCTTGGCCTCGCACATCTTTAGCCACCTTCTTCCCTTCGATCCTGACTTCAACTTCGGGGCCGTGACAGCCCCCTTGCCCGAGGTGATCCAAGGCACCCTGGCGGACTGGAAAGAAGATCACGTGGACGAACTGATCACGGAGTTTGCCTCCGCCGGAGAGGAGGGCCAGCCGGTGATCAGGAGCGTGAGGCTGATGATGATGACAGCGGCAGCAGCGATGGGGATGGTGCATCTCCCTAGGCTGTTTTCCCCTATTCGTATTAAGACTTTGAATGTGACCCCGCAGGGATGTGAAAGCACTTTGGAATGAACTTATTTATGATGTATTAAGTAACATTGCACTCCCTTATGGTGCCTTCCCATGCTTTTTGCGCACCGGGGGCCCCTGACCAGGGGTGGATCATTATCATTACACCGGGTCGCGGTGCCTAGCCAAGGTTAGGAGGCGGACGCTCACTGGGGACCTTGGGCACCCGCAGGTTCGCTCGAGAGCGTTGCGCGAGGACTCGGACGCCAAGCTCTTGGCGAGGCATGCACGCAGGCGGGCCCGCGGCTGTTACGGCCTGAGTCCTCGGGCGTCTTCAGCGCCGCTGGGCCGTCCCAAGCGTGCAAACCGTGCCCATCCCCTGCTCGCGAGGTGCGCGCGCACGCGCGCTAGACAGAGAGAGAGAGGAGGGAGAGAGAGAAATGCTGGCAGCCGCCATGATCCTTAAAAAAAGATTCAAAACGACAAACACTGCAAGGAGAAAAATCCCACCCCCTTTTTGAGTAAAGACGAAAAGAGCTCCAAATTTCAGTCCAGGAAACGACAAATTCGATTACAAAAGAGGGCGAAAAAACAGCCACGTCTGGCGCCTACACTAGTCTTCCCACCAGCGCGGAGCATGACGACTCCATTGGGTGTGGGCATAGTCGTTATAAGACGGTATCATCCGCCAGCGCGGAGCATGGGGCTTCCACTGGGCGTGGGCATAGTCATTGTAAGACCGTGTCGTCCGCCCGTGCGGAGCATGGGGCTTCCACTTGGGCGTGGGTGGGAGCCCTGCCGGGGCCGTGGAGCGGCACGCCTGGGGACTTCGGGGCATGTACAGCCCCACTCATTATTACGTGAGAGTGTCACGGGTTGAGCATCAGGAGGGACTAGGCGCTCCATGCCTCTAAGTTGTTCCACCGGGGACGGAGCGGGTCCCAGGCTCAGCGCCCGACGCGCTTCGCCGGGGGGTGCCCAGGTTCACGGGGGGAGGGTTCCCCTTTTGGTCCTAGGCCGACGGAGCTCCACTGTCTTGTGGAGGGGATGAATCTGCGCTTTCGTGAGCGCCTCCATTGTGCTGGCGTGAGAGAGCCACGACACTTGTCACAACTTGCCTAGCCTAACCCGCCGTGAGTTCCCAGATTCCTCCCAAGAGCCTCGCGAGGGCCCCGGCCTTGGGGCTCCTGAGGGCTCCTTGGTTGGGAGCCCATCCTAGCTGCCGTTCCGCAAGTGCTTCACCGAAGCATGATCTACCTGCATTCCAAGGTTAGTGCAATATGTTCCAGAGATAAGGGTTGCAAACAGGGGTTGTTGTCGCTGGCGGCGCGGCCAGGGGCACTGTATTGGCTCATGAGGGGCCCTGACCTCACGGACTCCGAACAGTGTTGGTAACCAAGCCACCGGGGATGGCGCGCTCGAACTTCGCTCCTGTCGTGAGGTGGATTTGCTGACGGCGGGGTGAGGGGCAGCTATGTTTGTCACCCTGGTGTCAGCCCCCGATGCTTCCTCCTTATTGGCTGCCACTGCCACCATCTAGCCACACCGGTTGGGAGGTGGCCTATAGGGGTAACCTGCCCTGTACAGCATCTGGGGAGCGCCTCATGAGCTTGATGGGAAACCCAGCTTGCAGCATTTTCCCTGTGGGGCCCTCCAGGCCATCCCTTGTAGGATGAACAAGTGCGGCAAGGGCAAGCGCGGGTCCAGGGTGAGGGTCGTGACTCCATAGAAAAAGGGAAGGCTCCAGGCCTCCGCACATGGCGTCGAGCAACTCGGTGACCCGGTCGAGCCAGGCATCGTAAACACCATTGGTGGGACGGTGGCACAGAAGCTCACCCACCACGAAGGGTGCGGCTTGCTTGCTCGTAAACTCATAATGAGTGTGAGACAACAACGCCGCGGCGGGGCCAAAGGCTAGTGCGGTGTTGTGAATGCCATACTGCACGGAAGGTGGTGGTGACAGGTTCTGCCGTCAGCAAACAGCGGTGGCCGTGGTGGTGCTGGCCGGTGGGCGGATGGGGCGGTGAGGAGCGGCGCGACCAAGGGGCAAACCGTCTGGGTGGCGCGAGTGGCCCCACGCTCAGCGCGGGCTCGGCGAGCTTTGATCATGGGGACTAAAAAGTGGAGACGAAGCAGAGGTAGAAGAAGGACTCCGACACGCCCCTACCTAGCACGCCAAAAGTCGAATTCAGGGCTCCACAAACTCAAGAAGGTTCAAACTCTGGGGTGTGTGCAAATTATCAACCTCTCATGTCTCAAGCTCGTCACCCTATAGCCTAGCCTCATCGAATGCGCGCTTAGCGGGGAAGAAGATGAACACAACAGTTTACCCAGTTTCTGGCCACCTTGCGGTCTAAAACCCTACTCCTGATTTGTGGTGGATTGGCCTCACGAGGGGCTGAGAATGAACAAGTACAGTGGACCAACAGCCTCGCAAGGGCTCTAGTGGTGACGGTGGAAGGGATCCGATCCCCTTCTATGGTGGTGGCTAACCAATATTTATAGTGGCCTTGGTCCTCTTCCCACAAAACTTAGGTGAGAAGGGATCCCACAGTGGACAATTCAAAAGGGGACAAGTAGTACATCTTATCTTGATGAAAGGTGGTCTTCGCCTGCAAAGCTTCTGGTCATGACGCAGCGGTGGGCTCGGCGATGACATACGTCCTGCCGAGCTCGTGGTCTTGGTCTTTTTGCACCGGAATGGAAACCTTTGGAGGACTCCTGGGAACCTGCGCTCGTCCTTTCTCCCTTAGCACCGAAAGGGAAACTGTCTCCTCTACGCCTGCTGGCACCCGCATGGCCATGGTCATCATGGCTCACGTCATTGTAGCCTCGTGAGGTTGGATACCTGCATAGTAATCTCCACTCCTCGGGAGGTAGCCTGGGGAGGTCGTCCCTCTGGAGGTCTTGCTATCATCCGCCTCCCGAGGCCGAGGGGGGCCCTCGCGAGGGTCTTGTCTTAGGAGCCTTGCAGCTAGGCCATACCGTGCCGTCGAGGGGGCCACGGCATGAGCTGCAGGCAGGCAGATCTGGGTACCCCTGTTCCTAGAATGCCGACAATTATGTCTAATACAAGGACAATATTGCCTAAGTACTTTACTGAAATTTATTTTCAACAAAGTCTTAATCCATGTCAAGAAATTTATATAATTTCCAATCAACAATGTGTCATGCACACACAGTGTTTAGAAATATTATCATGCTCCCACTTACTTTGCTGTAAATAGAAGCATCTTTGTGTTTTATCGATGAAATCATATAATTTGATTAATTCATCAAAACAAAGATTCCAACTCCACTATGCTTGCTTCATATCATTACTGGATCTCTTGAAGTTTGCACACCAACTAGCATCCTCTGGATTGAGAAAATTACATTGGACCATATCAAATATACATCCTTGGTTCTATTTTCATCTCAGGGGAATCATTTTGATATCCGTCTGTTATATCTCATGACGGAAATTTTAGTAATTGCTAGTTTAGTCCAAACTGACTTTAATTATTATTTTGATGAGACAACCTTGTCATAATCAACTCCTTGATCTTTTCATAAACTATTCCATCAAGTGAAGCATTATATAACATTTTTATCTTTGTCAATTTATAGATCCATCACTACACTTTAGACTTTAAGTCTTTTAGAGGGTCAATCAAGTTCTAAACTTGAATTATGTGTTTCGATACTATCTCGGATTATTTTGGCATATAGCAATCCCAGAGTCAGAGCCCGTGAACACTTCTCTATGTATTATAGGTTCATTGTTTGTTTCAACAACATTTTGTCTGCATACCTTGAAGGTCTGTATGAATTTTACAACCTATATAGTTCAGTTGCACGTTCGACCGAAGTCTCTAAATCCTATGTAGAGGCTTCTGTATCACTCGTTGTAAGACATTTTAGAACCACTTCTAGAGTTTCTTTTCTTTGACTTGATCTGGAGATTCTGTAATCTCGTTGAATCACGTTGTCCTCCCACTCAGTCTTTTGCAGAAAACATGTTCTCAAAATTTATGCACTCTGTGAGAAAACACATTGCCTCGGCGTAGTGATAGAGGAATACCCAACCATTTCGGATAACCTACAAAGTAGCACTTATTTCGATAAATTTGATGGTGCTTTTTTCAGTATAAAGCCATAGTCTCTAAAGCATCACATTAAAAGTATATTGGTGGAACAATCAAAGTCATCTCTAGTCTCACCATGCCATACATAGTTCGATTACATCTACTCAAAACATTGTACTCTCAGTAGTGTTTCTAGGAGATGCAAGCTATAAAAACTTTATAGCTTCGGATGTTCGCTAAATTTGTAACTCAAATATTCTTTTCCGCAATCCAATTGTACAAACATAATTTTCGGCAATCCACTTTCTACTTCATTCTATAAATATTTTTTAAACATTTCAAAAGGTCTTGATTTATGCCTCAGTTAGTATATATAAATATCTACTTGAGGCATCTTGAAGGTAGATAAATCCACTGCTCGCAACAACACTTATTGGATTACATACATTAATATGCACATTTCCAATTACTTTTGTTTTTTTTGTGGATTCAGGGCTCCGCAAACCCAAGAAGGTTCGAACTCTGGGGAGTGAATGAAGGATCCTGCTTCACAATGACGCTAGCTCGCCATACCCATGGCCTGATCTCACCAAGTGTGCTGGATCAAGAGGAAGGAATGAACACCGAGATTTACCCAGGATCGGGCCACCATGCGGTGTAAAACCCTACTTCTGCTTTTGGTCGATTGACCTCACAAGGAGGTAGTGGATGAACTATTACAGTGGATGAGGAGCCTCGTGAGGGCTCAGGTGGTGAGGATGAATCTGTCTGGGGCCGGATCCTTTCTATGGTGCTGGCTAGCCCATATTTATAGTGGCATTGGTCCTCTTCCCACATAGCTTAGGCGGGAAGGGATTCCACAATGGCCAATTTTGATAGGGGAAGGAGTACATCTTATCCTAATGAAAGCGGGTCTTCACCTGCAATACTTCTGTCCATGACGTAGTGGTGGGCTCGACAATGACATCCATCCTGCCGAGCTTGCGGTCTTGGTCTGGTTGCACCTAAACGGAAAACTTTGGGGCCTTCCTTAGGAACCTACGCGTGACATTGCTCCCTTAGCACCGAAGAGGAAACTGTCCCCTCTGCGCCCGCTGGCGCCCGCATGGCCTTGGTCATCATGGCTCACGTCATTGCGACCTCATGAGGTGGGAGGCTTGCATAGAGTTCTCTGCTCCTCGGGATGCAGGCTCGGGGAGCTGCTCCTTTGGAGGTCTTGGCATTGTTCCCCTCATGAAGCCGGGGTCCTCGCGAGGATCTTGTCCTGGGGGTCTTTAAGCTTGGGCCGTACTGGGCCGTCGATGAGCCCGCGCACTAGGCTGCAAGCAGGCAACTCTAGGTACCCCCAATCCTAGAACGCCGAAGTAACCCCCGGGCCCAAGATGTGCCCAGCCTGGGTTCGAGGCGAAGGCAAGGAGCAAAGGGCGAAATGCCGCAGGCCCCCAATCGCCTGCGTGCCAGGCTTGATGTGTGGCGTATGACGGGACGCGGGCGCCTCCGCTCCCTACGTCGCCTCGGCAACTGCCCTGGGTGACAAAAGACTGGCACACGCTATAGATCCATCATTGCTCTTCTTCCTGGCACCATTCCTCCCTTGCCAAGATCCTCTTTCCTTCGTGAGAAACTCCTCCAGATGTTGGTGCATCATTGTCCTTCCTCTTGCCCCCTTAACCTCAAGGACTCCTCAGATGGTGCCTACCGGGAAGCCAAAATATGAGGCCCAAGCCTGGGCCTCCTATTATCCTAGATCTTACGGCCTACACCATTGCCAAGGAGGGGGACCTCGCCTCGGTGCTTCTTCTGACAACGGGCAACACAAATGAGTGGGGCCAAAACCCTAATCCGGTGCGGCGCTGTGGAGCAGAGCACCTTGCCGAAAACAATCTACCCCTTCTTCCTCCATAGCATCTTCTCCGGGCTCGTCCCGCCCTTCCCGGAGTTCTTCACCGCCATCCTCGAGCAGTACAAGATCCAGACCCTCCATCTTCAGCCCAACTCCATCCTACTCCTGTCCGTCTTCTCCTTCTACTGTGAGGCCTTCGGAGGCACGAGTCGCTCAGTGGCCCTCTTCCGCCACTACTTCAGCCTGCGGTTCCACGACAAGGAGCAGCGGTCCATGTGCGTTTCTTTCATCGCAGTCCAGAGCGGGAATGTAATCCTGAAGTGGAAGGCTTCCGTCACCGCCGGGTCTTCCTGGACATCAAGGGCCTCCATCCGCTCTTGGAGCTTCTCGAGGAGCTGCCCGAGAAGATCCTAGTGTGTGGCTCCGCGAAGCTCACGGATCCACTGGCAGGACCCATCCTGGAGCAGATAGCCTCGAACATTGGGGCCAAGCAGCTGACCGGGGCAATGATAGTGAAAAAGTTCTTAACGCAGCGCCTAACACCACTCCAGTCGCACATGAAGCCCCTGTGCGAGTACTAGGACACGACTGACGATGTGAGGCTGCGCCCCATCGACCTGACGTGTGGGGAGCTTAAGGCAGCCTTGGTTGCCTTGCTGGGCGGTGTCCCTGCGGACATACCCGAGGCGCTCGCCCTATTGTATCATCGCGATGAGCGGGAGGCCCTGGTTGCCGTCATGCCCACCTTTGACGAGCAGGGGCTTGACCCGCCCAATAATACTAAATCCCTCATGGAGCTATCCTCTAGGGATAGCAGTGACGAGGAGGACTCCGAAGAGACAGACGACAACGGTTTGGCGGGGTCGTCCCTTCAGTCACAGCGCGAGGTCCTCTGCAACCTCAAGGATGATGATGATGCCATGAATTCTCCAGTCATGGACTCCCTGCGCTCCGCCAGGGTCCTTAGGCGGTTAGGGCCCACTCCCTATACCAAGTGAGCATCCGGCCGGGCGGCCTCAGGAAAAGGTGCGGGTCCGCACCCTCCAGAGGGATCCCCGTGCTCCAGTGGGGTGGTCAAGACGTCGGTCCCGTCCCTGCTCGAATCACAAATGGGGGACAGGGCGGACCTGGCCCCACCATCTGCATCCTCTTAGGGCGACCTCCTCACCTCTCCAGACAGCAGCGCCACGCCGGGGCCCATCGAGGAGCACCCCGCTCGCCCCCTTGATGCGGCCAAGGCCACACCGAAGAAGAGCGGGGGTGTCCCGACCTTCGTCGAGAATAAGAAGAAGAGTAATTTGATCACACCTGAGGAGTAAGTAACTTACCTTGCTTTAGGTCAAGCATAGATTGTGACTGTGCTCATAGCACTCCCCTCTTGATGACCAGGAGTGGCGACGCGACAAAGAAGAAGAAGTGAAGCATTAAGTCGAAGGAGCCCCATGTCCTGAGGGCGCTGTCAGCCTCAAGTCGCGGCCACGGTGGGCGCGAGAGTGCATCTCGCCAGCCTAACGCGGTCCCCGGGCACTCAGGAGGCATCGCACAAAAGCACACGGGTGTACCACCTGCCCTTGGCGCTTTGCCGGCGCCGCTTGGGGGACCGTTCGCTGAGGATGCCTGGGTTCATGAGGCAACACTCCTTGTCGCAGCTGCGGCAACCCCGGTGCTGGTTGAGGGGCACCCCCTTGCCCCCCTCCAGCGGGATCCGCCCCTGAGGACGCAGCAATGCAGCTTCAGGAGGAGACAACCCCCATAGGCCAATTGGCTATGAAGTCGCCTGCCCTCGTCATGCTCGAGGGGAGCCTGGAGCCTCTGGTGCCCCAAGCCAGCCATGCCACTACTTCCTTGGCCACAACGTCGGTCGACATGCCTGTGTCGCCTCCTCGTCAGGCCCTCGCACTCGCGAACTACGGCCCCCTGACCAGGCCCTGGGGCTTGGATGAAGCCTACATTGCGCTTGGCCAGATCCAGGCCGCCCTCCAAGTCATCGACATTTGCCTCGCGAGGGAGCGCCTGGGGCTTGTTTCGGGGTGGTGCCAGGCTAACACAGCCACCAAGACGGCCCGGGCCGGCCAAAGCTGCAACCAGGGGAAGCAGGAAAGAGGCCTCCGATGCCAAGGCAGCTCGCGATGTGGCGCTAACCGAGGCAGCATCTGCCATGAAGCATTGTGGCAAGGCGGAGGCCAATCTGAAATCCCTTCAGGAGAAGCAGGCTGCGGACGCACAACGGCTCCACCAGCGGGAGGAGGACCTCAAGGCCCGCGAGGCGAAGCTCGCCGATCGCGACTCCGACCTGTCCCAGGTGACTGTTGATCAGGCCGTGGAATGCGAGCGTCTGGCCAAGCTGAAGGAGGAGGAGGTCGAAGCCCAAACATCCCACGCCCAGCATGTCTCTGAGGCAGCAGCCTAGCTGGATGTCAGGGAGAAGACCCTTATCACTGCCAAGAAATTGGCGGCCCCGGAGTGCGATGCCTTCCTATCCCTCGAGCTCAGGGCTCGCCAGGGGCTGCATTTGATCTGCACGAGAGGCTTCAAGAATCCGCTCACGCATGGATCTCCTCCAGGTTTGTTGAAGAGCTTGAAGGTGCTACCGCCAAGGTGGACTCCCCCCTGGAAAACAAGTGGCGTTCCCTCTTCAGCCACCTCTACCTCATGGGTACTGGCTTCGACTTTGACGAAGTTGTTGGCCCGGTTGCTCCTGAGTCTTGTGTCACGGCTGCAATGATCGTGGAGGGTCATGTGGACACACTGATGAAGAAGTTCGCCTGCATCCTCATGCAGAGCCCCCTGCGGTGGAGGCAAGTGGCAGCGACGACAGCGGCATCAATGTTGATGACGAGCTTGCCGCGACTGGGATGAGCGGCGGCGATGGCAATGATGGGCCCTCCTCCTTGATTTTACCTTGCGACACTTATCATGCCTCGTGGAGGCGTAAGACTTTGCTTGAATTTGTAGAACATTTGCTGCTTGTAATAACCATTTGGACTCTGTGATATCCTTTTCGTGCTTTGTTTCCTTCTTGTTTGGCTTGTGCACTGCGTTGGTAGGGCCCAGCCCCGCGGATACCTCGACCGCAGTTGAGGCATCTGGATTGCCAGGACAAAACCAAGGGGCGAAGGTCTACGTGACTAGTGAGGCCCCTGTCATGATGCTCAGGGGTCCCCCTTGATGTGCGAGCATCCCTCATGAAGGAAACATGGGTGGCACCAAGGTTAATCCAGAGCCCTTCATACCTTTCCTCACCAGATTTTGCCTGGGAGGGGTGCAAGAATACCAGGTACAAGGGACCTGGTTAGTGGCATGTGCCAGGCCTAGCCTGAGCATACCCCTGTGTCCAGCCGCCTAGCGCACGCATCCCAGAGGAATGCTGCGTGACAGGGCCGAGAGGCCATCCTAAGGTTGCTGCAGACCCTAGGGTGCCCTCAGTTGTTTATCCACCAGCACGGAGTGTGGGGCTTCCACTTGGGGGTGGGCATAGTCGCTGCTCGATCATGTCGTCCGCCAGTGTAGAACATGGGGCTTCCACTTATGCATGGGCATAGTCGTTGTTTGACTGTGTCGTCCACTAGCGCGAAGCATGGGGCTTCCACTTGGCGTGGGATGGGAGCTCTGTTTTAGAGTCTCTCGGTGTGTACAACCCTATTTTGTTCGTACGCATGACTGGCACGGCAGAATTGGAGAGGTGTATCCAGGCACCCGTGGGCTAGCGCAGGAGTCACGAGACTCTACCACAAGGCAGGTTGTGCCTGAATCTTCTGGCATGGAGCACGCTTACAAAACATGTGTGATGGGGGCGAACTACGTCGAATGAACCTCCGGAGGCCATCGCATCAGAAGGCCGAACACCAAGGACCCTAGGAGGTGACATCAACAGGGTCGGCCCGCCAGACAAAGCTCAGTCGCTTGGGTTTATCGATGGTGCAGGGACGGACCTGGGCAAAAACACCGTGCCCAGTATTCTCATGCAACAATCCTGAGGAAGGACACCTGGTGCACGGCTCCCGCGACGGCGCGGAACCGAACTACGGTTGGATGAACTAGGGCGCACGCCCTGACTCACCAACCCTCGATTGGCTCACTTGAGGACAAGGCACCAAGGACCCCGGGAGGTGATGTGCATGGGAGCTGGCCCGCGAGACAGAGCTCGGTCGCGGATTAATCAATGCTGCAAGGACGATCTCGAGCACAGACGCCATGCCAGGCCTTAATCATGAGGCAGGCGAGGACGGGGTTGTGAGGGTGCAGCAACATTCATGGTGACAAAGCACCGGGCACGCAGGTTCAAATACTTTGGAAATTCATAAAAGGCAGAGCCAGTTCCAGTACATGCGCAAAACAATACAACTGCAAGGGAGGGCCCCGACACCTTGAGGATAATGCACCCCGAGGGGCGCCCTCAACTGAACAAACCAAAAATTAACCTGGCACTAGTGTTGTAGAAGCATCGAGGTAGCTGAATACGCGTGCCCTGGAGATTGCTCCTCATGAGGTGGGCGGCTCTGGAGGGCAGGGAGACCAGCAATGCCCGGGGGCTCGCGAGGATCCGGGACCACCTGAGATCCTGGCCTCATGAGACGCCATAGCACGCTAAGCCAGGCACTGGTACGAGGCGCCCACGGTCAGGAGGCCGAACGGCATGCGGACGTAGTCGCAGGGGTAGCCCCCATTTCGGCCAACCTGTGGTGGTCAGAAGAGATCTTGCAAAGAGGCCCTGTTGAGGCCCGGGATGTTGACGCAGACGCGCAGCCCTCCACCCGCGTCGGGGGCTACGGCTGCATTCGGCAGTGTGGGGTGATTCTCACCATGGATGGCATACGCCTCTTGAAGCTCCTCGATCACCTTGGTCATGAATTCTCGTGTCCCTAGTGCCTCGCGCCTTGCTCCTTGCTTGTGAGGGCATGCATCAAAGCATGCCTCCAAGTGGTGCCCGAGCACCTCCCTCGTCGCACTGGTCAAGTCAAAGGCTCTACAGATGGAAGCTCCTAAGCCAGTCTCGAGGGAAGCGCCAGGTGTGCCTTCCTATGCAGGAGAAAGGGGTGCTCCGATAGCAGGCGCGGGGCCTGAGGCTCCGCCAGAGGGCTTCTTGGTCTCCGTATGACCCTTAGGGAGGAGGTTCTTCTTCTTCGGGGGTGGCCTCGGGAGGCAGGACGTTGCCCTCGTCTTCAGAGTTCTCTGCTGCAGGGGCATGGTAGGCATGCTCAAGAGAACATACCACGCCCTTCTCGTCGCAGGCGATCATGATGATGCCATTGTACCCTGGCATTTTGAGGATGTTGTAGCCATGGGGTCGCTGCCATGAACTTGGCGATGGCAGGGTACCTAAGGATGGCATTGTATAGGAGGCCGATGTGGCCGATGTCAAAGTAAATGAGCTCGGTGTGGTAGTTGTCGTGCATGCCGAAGGTGACAAGAAGGCACAGCTGCCCAAGGAGTGTGGTGTAGCCATTAGTTACTCCTGAGAAAGGCTTGGTGGACAGGGGCTGGTCATAAGGCACTTGGAGCGTGTCGAACATTTCCACAAAGAGGATGTTGAGTCCGGCACCACCATCTATGAGGGTCTTGGTGACTGCGACATTGCTGATGGTGGGCATGCAGAGCATGGTAAGCGCGCCGTTAGTGGCCACGCACTTGAGGTGGTCCTTGGAGTCGAAGGTGATGGCGTACTACAACCACATGAGGGGGGGCGCAGCCTCGAGCTACAGGAGGGTTGCGCTCACCTCGCAAGAGAACTACTTGATGACACAGTTCGAGGCGGGCGCCTGAGCGCCGCCGAGGATCCAGACAATCACGCAAGGTTCTTAGAAGCCCCCAGCCCCATCATCATGATGGTTGTCGTCGTTCCTTCTTAACGGTGATGGCAGTGGAGGGAGGCTAGCGTTACCCTCAGGACAGGCCTCGCGAGGCTGGTCACGCCAGGGGCTCTCACGAGGCTCATCAGGCCAGCGGTCCTCGCGAGGCTAGTCGTGCCAGTCCTGACGGGGATTGCAGTTGTCCCAGCGGCCCCCACGGCGGCCCAGGTGCTCGTCACGGGTCACCCTGAGCTCCTAGTAGTCGTTGTTTTGTGGGTGTGAGTGTTGTGGAAAATGCAGTATGGGTTGTTGTTCTTGGCTAGTTGTCGCGATCATGGCCATGCTTCTTCTCAGGCTCTGCTGCCAGCAGGGTGGGGCCCTTGCGCTTTGCCTCTTTGGCCTTGGCTTTCTTGTCTTCAAGGTCGGCCTTAGCGTGCTTGAGGAGGGAGAGGCGACCTTCTTCAGCCCTGGCGCTCTTGTCAGCCAGGTTGAATAGCTCTAGAGCTGAGCAAAGGTCTTCATGGATGGCGAGCTCCTCGCTCATCTTGACCTCGGTTATGCCATCCATAAATGCGGAGATGATGCCCTCGTCGGACGCCTTCAGGGCCTTAAGACAGACTTGGTTGAAGCGCTGAATGTCCTTCCGGAGGGTCTCACCTAGCCGTTGCTTCACGCGCCGTAGGTCGTTGACGGTGAGGACGCAGTTGTGGGTCCCTTGGAAGTTGGCAATGAAGCTCTTGCGGAGCTCGTCCCATGAGGAGATGGATCTAGGAACACGCGCCATACTTGAAGGCCATGGGGAACCAGTTCGCCATGTCCTTGTCATTGCAGTTCGCCGCTTCGATGCTCAGCACGTAGAGCTGGAGGATCTCCGCGGGGTCGTGGGTGCCATCATAATGCGCGGGTAGGTCAGGCTTGAACTTGACCGGTCAGACGACGCGGCGCAACTCCCGGGAGAAGGCACAGGAGCCCGCCGCACTCATGAGTACCGCCTGCGCAGGAGGGGCACGGTCTTGACGCCCAGGCGGGGCGTCCTCTAGAGCAGCCTGGTCCTGATGTTGGCGCGGTAGCATGGGGAGCGCATGCGCGCGTTGTGCAGTGGCTGCTGCACAACCTGGCAGCTGGCCTCATCCCGCGCTGGAGCCGGGGCCGCGTGCGGCGGGTCGCGCTGACGCACATCGCGTCCCTGGTCGATGTCGGCACTACACCGGGACAGAGGTGGAGGAGCGCCATTTGCCACCTCACATGCATGGGACGGAAGAGGGTGGAGAGAATGGGAGGGCGTCGGTGCTTCGCCAGCGTTGTTGACGAGCTCGGTGATGCGGCCCAGCCAAGCGTCACAACCCTCGTCAACGGGGCGGTAGCGCGACAGTTCCTGCTCCATGAGGAGTGCGGCCTGCATGTTCACCGGCTCACAGTGACCATGGGAAGAAGGCGCCGTGACGGGGTGAGGGAAGGCATGGCCGTGCGGGCATCGCGTGGAACAGAAGGAGAAAGCGAGGAATCATGTTCCTCATGAGCAGTAGGGTCAGTAGCAGCGTTGACCACCAGGGAAGCGTTGCGACGAGGAACGCTGCGGCCCACCAGGGCCGTCTGAGCGATGCGAGCGGCCATGGTACATAGATATATGTTTGTTTCATGTTGTTATCATGTCCACTTTACTACTGAACGGATTTACCAAATTGATTTTCATATACAACATGGTAAATCTGTGATGTGTCTGCTTGTTTCTCTTTTAGAATGCGGACAAAATATTGGAGTAGAGTACCCCGTTATGCAATGGTAAAGGAAGTAATGTAGATAAGGTTCAAGATAGTGCGACATCCCTGTTGGTCTCCAAGAAAGCTGATAAAAATTATCTTGACGACTGTGAGACAACCCAAAGTCATGTCTTGATGTAGTGTTCGAGTTACTGGCTACTACTGTTGGCACAAGCTCTTCTAATTAACTCACTGCCTGAATTAGTTCGTGTTCTTGAGTCTCAACTTCAAGTTTAATGACATCGATCAGATGTACTACAACACGAAGCCGAAGGACTGAGGAAGTCCCTGCAGAATTCGGATGCATACTTTCTGGTGCAACAGCAAGCGCTGGAGGATTTAAGCGCCAAACAAGAGAAAGTTAATAAGCTTGCTAAACATCTTACCAGCATTATGGGTACCCAGGATATTGTTTCTTGAGCTCTTCTGAAGTGTTTTCAGTTATGGACTTGTTTTGTTGCGGTGTTTATTTGCACTGGTCGCCAACTTTGACAACCAGTGTATGTGATGTGCTGCTTCGTTCCCTGTATTTGCACTGGTGGCAAACTTTGATGCCCAGTGGGTGTAATATGTGTAATAGCCGTGATATCCTAGAGTAAGTTGCTTGCTTATTTATTTCCTTGTTGTCTTGTTTATTTGTTTGCTTTTAGTCAGTACAGTTCTTTTTCTATGGTTTGCTAGTCGCCGCAATAACCTATTTTTTCAAACTAGGCAACAATAACCATGGGCTACACATTTATTATAGTGACCATGGGCCTCCTACGGGCCATAGAAACAATGGGCCTTCTACGGACCATAAAAACAAAGGGCCTTCTACGGGCCATAGAAACAATGGGCCTTCTACGGGTCGTGGCATCAATGGACCTTCTACGAGTCGTATGATCGATTAGCCGAACATGGGCCAATAACATTCCACATTATGGGACGGGAACGGGCTAGAGTTGGAATCGCCAGTTCATGGGCCGACCATAACTGGCCATCGTTAATCACTCATATTTGATGATGCTATGAAAAAGGCCCAATGGATTAACGGGCCACAAAACGGGCTGACTGTAACCACAGGCTGAATTTGGCCCACAAGCAGAAAAGGCCAGTAATGGGCCATAAGTAACATAATGCTGGAAATGAGCCCAAGAATAAATGGGCCCTGAGAAGGCCGATAGATAACACGGGTTGGAAATGGCCCAATGGAATAATGGGCTGTTAATGGGTATAAAGCAGTACATTGTTCATTACGGGCCAGTTTCACCACGACCGTTAATGGGCCAAGAGTTACAAAGGGCCTCATATGGGCCGAAAGATGTCATGGGCCATACATGGGCCGGAAGTTACAATGGGCTAGAATCATATTGGACGGCCCAGATGATGCTATTGGGCTTAATTCGGGTAAGTCATAACGGGCAGTGCATTAGCGGGCCATAAATGGGCAATATACAAACAGGCCGTTAACAGGCTTTCCGTGGGCCGGCCCCCTACCTTTTGACCAAGTCAAACGGGCCAACCTTTTCACTGGAATGGGCCTGTGTTGGGCCATGCCATGTGTCAGCGTATCATAGGCACCTCCTGTCGAATGAGTGGATGACATATGTCCCAAAGGTGAGCCGACACGTGGTTCCTCTGGCCATTGAGAATTTTACACATGGAAAATCCCCATTGGCCCGGGCTGTTAACGGGTTATGGGATCCAAAACCTGACCCGATAGCTTAACGGCGACCCGTTACTATGGATGCCACATGTCGGTTACCCTTGACGAAAGCACTTCCATGACACGCCATTTATCGTCATGGAAGTGGACACTTCCGTGATGATAATTATGGTAATGTCATGGAACACTTCTACGACAGCACAGGTATGACTATTTTGATTCTGTCATAAAATCATCATGGATGTAGATGAACGACAGAAAATGTGACCTACTGTGATAAACACGTATCATCACCAGAGAGGGAATCTCACCAAGATGGATCATAAAATGGATCATAAAATGTGACCTACTGATTCAGAAGTGTATTTTTTTATAGTGCCAGAGAGGGCATCTCACCAAGATGGATCATAAAATGGACCAAGAATAATCCGCCTTGGTCAAAGTGATGGTCGTCCATGCGACCCCGGAGATAGGCTAGCTCCCCAATAATCACGCATGTAGCTAGTCCCCAAAGACAACCACTAGCAGGCGTGTGGCCCAAACATATGTATGGAGAGGTGTGTTTGGATACACAATGGAACAACTTTGATGTGGCACCATGTGCTTTCAAACCAGAAATCCCCACACTGAGCGAGGGTTAGTTGATGATGCATATGTATGTCACACCACACTTCAAGCCAATGACGGGGATTCATGGATGCATGCGTGCATAGTATGCGCTCAAACTTAATTAGCTAGGTCTGAATCTCACCATGACCTATACTACGATAACACGAACCAAATGAAGAATCCGCCATGGTAACCCATCTTGTTGTCGGTCAAGGTGATCATGGATGTCCACACGGGCCCACGAATATATAGGCTTGTCGCCGATAACCACGCGAAGGAGTGTACCATTTGAAGACAACCACTACATGCATATGTATGGAGGTGATGTGTGCATGCAGGTTTGAATACCATTTCACAACATTGATGTGGCGCATGCATCAAAATCATATAATCCCCATATGGAGCGAGATTGGTTCATGACGTGTCGTGGTACTAGCCACTTCGACTCGATGGGAGGGATTCATGCATACACATGCATGTGTGTGTGCTCAAACTGTATCATGTCATCCCAGAGTATGACCTATACATATACCGTATTACAAACAAAAAATAATCCCCTTCTAAGTCAAATTAACCTCTCTTGTTGTCAGGCAAAGTAGTGATGGACCAAGTGGGCCAACAGATGGAAAGCATCGATATCGCTGATATCCGCTTAAGTGGGTGTGAGAGGACAACCACCATCGCTTTGCATGTGGGCCAAACCTATGTTAAATACCCGAAATGCACAACTTTGATATGGCACATGCCTCGAAAACCATAAAGTCCCCACACAGAGTGAGGTTCATGAAGCGTACTACATATGATGGTCCCCTTCCCCCTCTTCGACGCATACTATATGCTCCTACCGTAATACAACCCAAAAAGAATCCTACTTGATGGTGAAATTAATTAACCTCTCCCAATGTAGGTCAAAAGTGGTGCATGCATCGACAATGGCCTCCCAGGACCACAGATGGAAGCGTCGCACGTGAGTGTCTGAGGATAACCACCGCCTGCTTGCATGTGGCCCAAAGAGGTGTTGTGTGATGTTTGAATAGCCAATTTCACAACTTCGATGTGGCACGTGCCTCGAAAACCAAAAAGTCCCGACACTGAGTAAGGTGTACTTGTTCACGGATGCGTACGTATAGTATATATTCTAGTCCCCTCCCACCTCTTGGACGCATACTATATACTCTCGCCATAACACAAACACAAAGATTCTACCTTGCTGGTAAAATTAACCTCTCTGTCGGTTGTTGGTCAAAGTGATGGACGACCACCTCGCGAGCCCACCAAAAGCATCGCATGCGAGTATCGAGTGTCGTGTAGGACAACCACCGACAGCATGTGGCCAAAACATGTATGTATGAAAGGGTTGTGTAATGTTTTAAATAATGAATTCATATCTCTGATGTGGCACATGCCTCACAAAACAGCCAACCCACACGGTGGCTCACGACTCATAGTATACAGCCAGACACCCCCCACCCCCAGGTGCACAGACACATCACCAATCCACCACAACTACGATGCATGTTAAATTATCCTGCGGTGAACATATGTTACCAAAGGAGGGACATTTTAATTTTGAAAAAAAAACATAGATCATTAAGACGTTTTGGTACATTGATTGATTTTATAGGGTTACAATGTGCAAAAATCAAATTTGAGCTACATGCACACATGACAGTGCACCTAAATGGATTGCAAAAACACATGTGTCTCACTGGGTGCATGTTCACTCCCCGTGCAAGAAATTTCAAACAGTGAGAATCTTGATTTCTAAATTATAGTACATCCAAAACTTATTTCAAATTCATGAAACTTATCGTCTTGTCATATGGACACCAATACAAACTGGCATTGTACTTTTTTGTCAAATTTGAGACCAGTTTTGATGTAATCTTTATCTTCCTACAAACGGGAGATTATTAATAATTGGGAACCAATATCGCGAACGGATTATTTATTTGAACCATGAGCGCTAGACCAACAACGGATACGTGGCATGCTTTGGTTAAGTAATAAAACGGTAGCATTAAGCATCCAAATAGAAAAACAATATATGTGCCGCCATGTGGCCCGTGTGTCGTGCGAGCAGGCATGAGTTGACGGGACGCATGTGAGCAGTCCGCCTCACAGGCAGACCAGGAGGCGTGCGTGCAGGTGTGTGAATTGACCGGAGGTGTTCTCGCTGCGAAGTGTCATCAGCAGGCGTGCGAGTAGCTATGTGTGACAACGGTAGGCATGTGAGAGGTCTAGTGCGGAAGCTCAGCGGGAGGCGAGCCAGCGGTTTAACTGCTGCCCGTCTCTCTCCCACTACTCCATATTAATGGCGCGCCCGAGCGGCCGCACCCCCCATCCTCTCTCCACACACACACAATCCTCTCTCTCCGCTTGCATCCTCGATGCCGCTCTCAGTCCTCAAAGTCATCACTACATGAGGATGTCGCTGATAACCCACAAGTATAGGGGATCGCAACAGTTTTCGAGGGTAGAGTATTCAACCCAAATTAATTGACTCGACACAAGGGGAGCCAAAGAATATTCTCAAGTATTAGCAGCTGAGTTCTCAATTCAACCACACCTGAAAGACTGAATATCTAGATCAAAGTATTTTGTAGCAAAGAAGTATGAAAGTAACGGTAACGGTGGCAAAAGTAACAGTAGCAGTTTTGTAGCAATCATAAAAGTGGCAACAGAAAAGTAACTTAGCAAAGATCAATATGTGAAAAGCTCGTAGGCAATGGATCAATGATGGATAATCATGTCGGACATAATTCACCATGCAAAAGTTAAAACATAGGGTGACACAAAACTAGCTCTAGATCATCAATATAATGTAGGCATGTATTCCGAATATAGTCATACGTGCTTATGGAAAAGAACTTGCATGCCATCTTTTATCCTACCCTCCTGTGGTAGCGGGGTCCTAATGGAAACTAAGGGATATTAACTCCTCAAACTACATTCATCACCGGGAAGTGTCCCAACTATTGTCACTCCGGGGTTTTCCGGATCATAACACGTAGTAGGTGACTATAACTTGCAAGACAGGATCAAGAACTCACATATATTCATGAAAGCATAACACGTAATAGGTTCAGATCTGAAATCATGGCACTCGGGCCCTAGTGACAAGCATTAAGCATGGAAAAGTCATAGCAACATCAATCTTAGAACATAATGGATACTAGGGATCAAACCCTAACAAAACTAACTCAATTACATGGTAAATCTCATCCAACCCATCACCGTCCAGCAAGCCTACGATGGGATTACTCATGCATGGCGGTGAGCATCATAAAATTGGTGATGGACGATGGTTGATGATGACGATGGCAGCGAATTCCCCTCTCCGGAGCCCCGAACAGACTCCAGATCAGCCCTCTCGAGGAAGAACAGGGCTTGGCGGCAGCTCCGTATCGTAAAACGCGATGAATCCTTCTCTCTAATTTTTTTCTCCCTGAACGTGAATATATGGTGTTGGAGTTGAGGTCGGTGGAGGTCTAGGGGGCCCACGAGGCAGGGGCGCGCCCTCGGGGGCTACCCCCACCATCATGGCTAGGGTGTGGGCCCCCTTTTGTTGATTCTTTCGCCAATATTTTTTCTTAATTCCAAAACGAGACTCCATGAAGTTTTAGGTCATTCCGAGAACTTTTATTTCTGCACAAAAATAACACCATGGCAATTTTGCTGAAAATAGCATCAGTCCGGGTTAGTTCCATTCAAATCATGCAAGTTAGAGTCAAAAACAAGGGCAAAAGTGTTTGGAAAAATATATACGTTAGAGACGTATCAACTCCCCCAAGCTTAAATCTTTGCTTGTCCTCAAGCAATTCAGTTGACAAACTGAAGGTGATAAAGAAAAACTTTTAAAAACTCTATTTGATCTTGTTGTTGCAAATATGTAAAGCCAACATTCAAGTTTTCAGCAAAGATCATGAACTAACCATATTCACAATAACATTTAGGTCCCATGTTTACTCACATCAATGGCATAATCAACTAGCGAGCAATAATAATAAATCTTGGATGACAACACTTTCTCAAAACAACCATGATATGATATAACAAGATGGTATCTCGCTAGCCCTTTCTGAGACCACAAAACATAAGTGCATAGCACCCCTGAAGATCAAGGACTGACTGGACATTGTAATTCATGGCAAAAGAGATCCAGTCATACTCAATGTAAATTAATAACAATGCATACAAATGAAAGTGGTGCTTTCCAACTGGTGCTTTTTATAAGAGGATAATGACTCAACATAAAAGTAAATAGATAGGCCCTTCGCAGAGGGAAGCAGGGATTTAAAGAGGTGCCAGAGCTCGAGTTTGGAAACAAAGATAAATAATATTTTGAGCGGCATACTTTCATTGTCAACATAACAACCAAGCGATCTCGATATATTCCATGCTACATACATTATAGGCAGTTCCCAAATTGAATGGTGAAGTTTATACTCCCCCACCACCAAGGAGCACATTCCACGGCTGATCTGAAACAACAGGTACAGTCCAACTAACAACAATCTTGGGGGAGTTTTGTTTGCAATTATTTTGATTTGATTTGAGCATGGTACTGGGCATCCGATTACCGGCCATTTTCTCGTGAATGATGAGCGGAGTCCACTCATCGTGAGAATAACCCACCTAGCATGGAAGATACAGACAACTCTAGTTGATACGTGAGCTACTCGAGCATACAAAATAGAATTTTATTTGAAGGTTTAGAGTTTGGCACATACAAATTTACTTGGAACGGTTGGGTTTATGGAAGCGGATGCACAAGCAGTATTCCCGCTTAGTACAAGTGAAGGCTAGAAAGAGACTGGGAAGCGACCAACTAGAGAGCGACATAGTCATAAACATGCATTAAGATTAACCAACAATGAGTGCAAGCATGAGTAGGATATAAATCACCATGAATATAAATATCATGGAGGCTATGTTGATTTTGTTTCAACTACATGCGTGAACATGTGCCAAGTCAAGCCACTTGAATCATTCAAAGGAGGACACCACCCTATCATACCGCATCACAACCATTTTAATAGCATGTTGGCACACAAGGTAAACAATTATAAACTCCTAGCTAATTAAGCATGGCATGAGTAACTATAATCTCTAGTTGTCATTGCAAACATGTTTCATTCATAATAGGCTGAATCAGGAACGATGAACTAATCATATTTACAAAAACAAGATAGGTCTAGTTCATACCATCTTTTGCTCATCTCAATCATTTCATCATATATCGTCATTATTGCCTTTCACTTGTACGACCGAACGGTGTGAATAATAATAATAGTGCACGTGTGTTAGACTAAGCTGGAATCTGCAAACATTTAATTCAAAGGAGAAGACAAGGTAATATGGGATCTTTGTTAGGTCTACAATAATGCACATGAGAGCCACTCATCATTTTCATCATGGTCTTCTCATCTCGATCCCCAAAGAAAACAAAAAAAATTCAAAGAACGAGAAAAACTATTTACACGGTAAAGCTTCCAACAAGCAAAAGAAGAATGAGAAATCTTTTTGGATTTTCTTGATTAATTACTACTACTAACAAGCATGGAAAGTAAACTAGGTAAAATATATAACTAATTTTTTTGGTTTTTCTCGAAGTTTTTCAAACACACAAGAAGAAAGCAAGAAAAGAAAATAAACTAGCATGGATAGTACAATGAAAAAGTATGAACACCGACAACTAGAAAGAGTGTGTGAACATGAATATAATGTCGGTGAGAAATACGTACTCCCCCAAGCTTAGGCTTTTGGCATAACTTGGTCTATGGCTACGGCTGGCCTGGCGGATATCCAAAGTTGTAGTCGGGGTTGTACTGAGATGCAGCAGCTACTGCCTTAAGGGTTGTAGCATGGAGGCGAGCAGCCTCCGTATTCCTCTCATATTCTATTGCCTCCTCTCTGGTTATAAAATATCTCCCATTCAACTGAAAGTTAAAGAAGGCTGGAGCAGGAAGGGTAATGTGGACAACACGATGTCTGTCAAAGATTAGTCGGTACTGGAGGGGCTATTGGTTCCTCTCAAGAAACTGATAGCGCACCATAGCACTATAACATGAAAAGCAGGTGGCAACTCAATATCATTTTTGGTTATGGGTACACCAAGATAATCAGCTAAACGAGTTGCATAAATTCCACCAAATAAATCTCCATCTTTAGCATTAAGATATAACCTCCGTGCAACAATGGCCTACAAGTTATATCGTTTATCACTAATACCGCACCCTTGAGGACACTAAGATCTGGGATGCAAATGTGGCTATGATCATGCTTACCATTAATGCATCCACCTACAAAGAGAGCAAAGTAATATATGGCAGGAAAATGGATGCCCCCTATCGTATCTTGTGTGATATTTCTAGTTTCTCCCATAGTGATGCTAGCAAGGACATCATGATATTCATATTTGTGAGGTTCACTAAAGATGCCCCACTTTGGGATTTTGCAAGCAGTATTAAAATCTTCAAGGTCCATTGTGTATGATTTGTCATAGTGGTCAAATATAATAGTGTGAGTGTTGCGCTTAGATGAAAAGTTAGACCTCCGCACAAAGGAATCAGTGATGTGATAGTATTGGTGGCACTTATCTGATACGAAGTCCTCAAGATCAGCATTACGCACATGCGCATCAAATTCATCCTTGAAGCATGCTTGGATCATAAATTCATCTGACCTCCATTCGCAAGGTCGCACTGGAGCTTCTCTTCGTGGTTCAAGGTCCGGCTCATGTATCGCGAGCCTTGGTGCTTGCTTCGTTGAAGAACCACCTTGGTACATTTTCCTAAACATTTTTCTTCCTCTGATTTTTTTTTGAAATATTAAGTGACTCGAAATAGAAGTGAACCAAACTCAACAAGATTGATAGCAACTACTCCCACAAGTGCCTAGAAGCTATATCATGCATTAAAACTACTTTGGACCATATAAACATGCAAGCTCAAGAATAGGGTCACCTCAGCAGCAAAAATTTGTAATAAATAAAGCACTAGAAAAAAACTAATTGGACCATTGGAGGACTCACATACCTAAGAACAATCCCCCAAAGAAGTTTTGTGAATGGAGCTTTGAGCAAGGAGATTGAAAATGGCAACAAAACAAGCAAGAACACGAGTTTGAGCTACAGGATGATTTTTTCTACAGGAAGACGAAGTGTGTGGGTGCTGGAATAAGTGGAGGGGGCCACGTGGGGCCCGCGAGGCAGGGCGCGCGCCTAGGGGGGTAGGGCGCGCCCTCCACCCTTGTGGCCAAATGGTGGGTCCGCCTGGTGTGTTCTAAGTGTCAGAACTTCTCAAATATTCTACAAAAAATCATACTCAATTTTCAGGGCATTTGGAGAACTTTTATTTTCGGGGTATTTTTTATTGCAAGGATAATTCAGAAAACAGAAAGAAAATACTATTTTTGCTTTATTTAAACTAAATAACAGAAAGTAAAAGGAAGGTACAAAGAGTTGTGCCTTCTAACTTCATCCATCTCATGCTCATCAAAAGGAATACAATAACAAGGTTGATCAAGTCTTGTTAACAAACTTTTTTCGAATAACATGAAACTGGAGAATTTTCAAATAACACTAGGTTACCTCAGCGGGGATATGCATGTCCTCAACAATAAGAATATCATATTTCTTTTTGACAGTAGGAAGAGGGAATTCAAAACCTCCAATAGTAATAGTCGAAATTTTTCCAATAGAATTGATACTATGAACTTGAGGGTGTTTCTTCGGAAAGTGTATCGTATGCTCATTACCATTAACATGAAAAGTGACATTGCCTTTGTTGCAATCAATAACAGCCCTGCAGTGTTCAAAAAGGGTCTACCAAGGATGATCAACATACTGTCATCCTCGGGAATATCAAGAATAACAAAGTGTGTTAAAATAGTAACGTTTGCAACCACAACAGGCACATCCTCACAAATACCGATGGGCATAGCAGTTGATTTATCGGCCATTTGCAAAGATATTTCAGTAGTTCTCAACTTATTCAAATCAAGTATACGATACAAAGAGAAAGGCATAACACTAACACTAGCTCCAAGATCAGATAAAGAAGTTTTAACATAGTTTCTTTAATGGAGCATGGTATAGTTTGTACTCATGGATCTCCTAGTTTCTATGGTATTCCACCCTCGAAAGTATATTGGTAAGCATGATGGAAATTTAAGCTTCCAGTATCTTTCTTTTATTTGTAACAATATCTTTCATATACTTAGCATAGGGATTCATGTTAAGCATATCAGTCAAATGCATACGCAAAAAGATTAGTCTAATCATTTCAGGGAAGTGCTCAAAATCCTCATCATCCTTTTTCTTGGATGTCTTAAGAGGAAAAGTCATGGGTTTCTGAACCCATGGTTCTCTTTGTTTACCGTGCTTCCTAGCAACAAAGTCTCTCTTATCATAACATTGATTCTTTGATTGTGGGTTATCAAGATCAACAGCAGGTTCAATCTCTACATCATTATTATTACTAGGTTGAGCATGAACGTGAACCTCATCATTAACATTACCACTAGGTTCATGTTCATCACCAGATTGTGTTTCAGCATTAGAAATAGAAATATTATTGGGATTCTCTGGTGTGTCTATAACAGGTTCATTAGAAGCATGCAAAGTCCTATCCTTATTATTTTTCTTTTTATTAGGACTAAGTGTATCAGTATTAGTTCTCTAAGAATCTTGCTCAACTCTCTTAGGATCCCTCGGAATATAAAGGTTCCTGAGTCATTTTACCACCCCTAGTCATCATAATAGCATTATCATTGTTCTTATTATTTAACTCATTGAGGAAATCATCTTGTGCCTTAAGTACTTGTTCTACTTGAGTGGTAACCATGGAAGCATGTTTACTAATAAGCTTAAGATCACTTTTACCTCTAGACATATAATCACTAAGTGTTCAACCATGTAAGCATTGTGTTTTAGTTGTCTACCAAAATAAGCATTGAAGTCTTCTTCCTTAACAATAAAATTATCAAACTCATCCAAGAATTGACTAGCAAACTTAGTAGATGGGATTTCACCCTTATCAAATCTATAGAGAGAATTTACCTTTACTACCTGTGTCGGGTTATCAAGACCATGTATTTCTTCAATAGGCGGTAAATTCTTAACATCGTCAGCTTTAATACCTTTTGCTTTCATAGATTTCTTTGCCTCTTGCATATCTTCAGGACTGAGAAATAGAATACCCCTTTTCTTTGGAGTTGGCTTAGGAGTTGGTTCAGGAAGTGTCCCATCATTATCATTATTCAGTATATTATTCAATAGCAATTTAGCTTGCTCAACGGTTCTTTCCCTAAAAACACAACCAGCACAACTATACACGTGGTCTCTAGAAGCATCGATTAGTCTATTATAAAAGATATCAAGTATTTCATTTTTTGAGAGGATGATCAGGCAAAAGCATTAAGTAATCGGGGAAACCTCCCCCAAGATTGTGGGAGACTCTCTTCTTTAATTTGCACAAAATTAAATATTTCCCTTAAGGTAGCTTGTTTCTTTTGAGCGGGAAAATATTTTGCAGAGAAGTAATAAATCATATCCTGGGGACTACCCACGGAACCAGGAGCAAGGGAATTAAACTATATCTTAGCATCACCTCTAACGAGAAAGGAAACAATTTAAGAATATAGTAATAGCGAATTTTTTCCTCGTGAGTAAATAGGGTGGCTATATCATTCAATTTAGTAAGATGTGGCACAATAGTTTCAGATTCATAGCCATGGAAAGGATTGGATTAAAAAAAGTAATTAACTTAGGATCGACAGACAATTCATAATCCTTATCAGTAACACATATAGGTGAAGTAGCAAAAGCAGGGTCATATTTCATTCTAGCATTCAAAGACTTTTCTTTCAACTTAGCTAACAGTTTCTTAAGATCATATCTATCATTGCAAGCAAGAGAGTCTTTAGCAGTTTCTTCATGCATAACATAACCCTCAGGTACAATAGGCAATTCATATCAAGGGGGAGAATCTTCATCACCACTTTCATTAATATCATCAATTTCAATAATTTCATTCTCTCTAACCCTAGCAAGTTGTTCATCCAGAAATTCACCTAGTGGCACATTATTATCAAGCAGAGAAGTAGTATCATCATAAGCATCATGCATAGTAGAAGTGGCATCATTAATAACATGCAACATATCAGAATCAATAGCAGGTGTAGGTGTCGCAAGTTTACTCAAAACATAAGGTGAATCAAGTGCAGAGCTAGATGGCAGTTCCTTACCTCCCCTCGTAGTGATCAACAAATATAAATCCCAAGTGACTCAGAGAATAGAGCCATGATCCCCGGCAACGGTGCCAGAATAAGGTCTTCATAACCCACAAGTATAGGGGATCGCAATAGTTTTCAAGGGTAGAGTATTCAACCCAAATTTATTGATTCGACACGAGGGGAGCTAAAGAATATTCTCAAGTATTAGCAGCTGAGTTGTCAATTCAGCCACACCTGAAAGACTTAATATTTGCAGCAAAGTATTTAGTAGCAAAGTAGTATGGAAGTAACGCTAATGGTGGCAAAAGTAACGGTAGCAGTTTTGTAGCAATCGTAACAGTGGCAACCGAAAAGTAACTTAGCAAAGATCAATATGTGAAAAGCTCGTAGGCAATAGATCAATGATGGATAATTATGTCGGATGTAATTCATCATGCAACAGTTAAAACATAGGGTGACACAAAACTATCTCCAGTACATCAATATAATGTAGGCATGTATTCCGAATATAGTTATACATGCTTATGGAAAAGAACTTGCATGGCATCTTTTGTCCTACCCTCCCGTGGCAGCGAGGTCCTAATGAAAATTAAGGGATATTAAGGCCTCCTTTTAATATAGTACCGGACCAAAGCATTAGCACTTAGTGAATACATGAACTCCTCAAACTACGGTCATCATCGGGAAGTGTCTCAACTATTGTCACTCCAGGGTTTGCCGGATCATAAAACATAGTAGGTGACTACAACTTGCACGATAGGATCAAGAACTCACATATATTCATGAAAACATAATAGGTTCAGATCTGAAATCATGGCACTCGGGCCCTAGTGACAAGCATTAAGCATGGCAAAGTCATAGCAACATCAATCTTAGAACATAATGTATACTAGGGATCAAACCCTAACAAAACTAACTCGATTACATGGTAAATCTCATCCAACCCATCACCACCCAGCAAGCCTACGATGGGATTACTCACGCACGGCGGTGAGCATCATGAAATTGGTGATGGAGGATGGTTGATGATGATGATGGCAGAGGATTCCCCTCTTCGGAGCCCCGAACGGACTCCAGATCAGCCCTCCCGAGGAAGAACAGGGCTTGGCGGCGGCTCCGTATCCTAAAACGCGATGAATCCTTCTCTCTGATCTTTGCTCCCTGAACGTGAATATATGGAGTTGGAGTTGGGGTTGGTGGAGGTCCAGGGGGGCCATGAGGCAAGGGGCGCGCCCCCCACCCTCGTGGCTAGGGTGTGGGCCCCCTTCTGTTGATTATTTCGCCAATATTCTTTATTAATTCCAAAACGTGACTCCATGAAGTTTCAGGTCATTCCGAGAACTTTTATTTCTGCACAAAAATAACACCATGGCAATTCTGTTGAAAACAAAGTCAGTCAGGGTTAGTTCCATTCAAATCATGCAAGTTGGAGTCCAAAATAAGGTCAAAAGTGTTTGGAAAAGTAGATACGTTGGAGACGTATCAGCCGCCGAAGCGCCCCATTGGAGGGAGTGGCGACGTCAGGGCTGCT
Source organism: Triticum aestivum (assembly GCF_018294505.1). Lineage (NCBI taxonomy): Eukaryota > Viridiplantae > Streptophyta > Magnoliopsida > Poales > Poaceae > Triticum > Triticum aestivum. The sequence goes on along the minus strand of NC_057804.1, from coordinate 199,008,751 downwards.
GAAGCACTGGATCACGACGTGGAGATGGAGATAGAGGTTGCCGTCATCGCCGCGAGGTGTCGCTGCACCCTGACGTTGTCAACAGCGTCGTGCTTCCACAGCCGGAGGCGGAGGACTCGGACGACGACCCTGGAGACGACTCCGACGACCACTCCGGTGACGACTCCGACAACGAAGAGAACCGGTTACTCATCTATACCCATATATGTGTTCAAATAGATCCTAGGGTTTCTCTGGTTACTCCTGCATCCCCCTTTTTGGAATAAAAATCATATGGTTATGTTCTCCCAATCCATGAAATTTAAGTAAGTTTCATCACATCCGTGTAGTGTATTGATTGTTTGAATGGTACAAGTGAGAAGTAATTAGTTGTTTCATCTGTGTAAATGATTTATGCTAGTAATCTGGCTAGGGTTAGTGTTTGTGCTAATTTTTCCTAGCCAGGACTTGACAATTGATTTTGAATGACCTACATATATGTTTGTGCCATTGTTTTCTTCAATATTGGTTTGTACATACACGATTGTGCTTAAAAATCAAACCATAATCTCTAGATATGTATAAAAAGATACCCTTAAATTCCTAATCCTACTTCACAGCATGTAAACATTGATTTGATGCCAATTTTTGTCAACTGCAAAATGTTCGCTAGAGATTAGTTTGTAAACATTAATTTGACGCCACCCTTTTTTATTATTTGTATAGGTGTTGTCTGACGATGTGGACAGCGAGGATGAAGATGACCAGAGGAGTTACAAGAGGCAAATCCTGAGGGAGCTTTATGCAGGAATGCATAACAGGCACATTAGGACCTGGGACGGCAGCTATCGATGTCCATTTTGCAACCAAAAGCTTCATGACGCTTATGAAAGTGTTCTGGCGCATGCAAGAGGATGAGTCATTGGCTCCTTCAAGCAGCAGTATTCTCGCAGGCTGGCGCACGCCGCGTACACCGAGTACCTAGAGAAGCTTCGGGATCGTGCCAACAGATGAGGTGAGATGTGGGATCGAACTATGTACGCTTGAGTATGCTTAATCAGTTGAACTATGTACTTATGTGTAATGCCCCGGATACAACTTTCCATATTCGTAACTCCAACTCTTGCCTTTTCCGGAGATGCGATATGTTATTTCCTCCGTGGTTGGGTTTTTGTCTTTTGTTTTGCATTTTGTTCATGTCATGCATCTCATCTCATGGCATCATGCGCATTGCATCTGCATGTTTTCATAATGCTCGTAGGCGTTCGCAGTTGCCCCTTCTCTCTTTGCCTCCATTGTCTTTTTGTCAGGCTCTTTGTCCTTGTTGACCTCTCTCAGACCCTCTCGCGTGCGTGTCTGAAACCTTTCCTGAACCCGACCCGAGCAGTAGTCACCGTTGGATTCGGATCATCCCCAAATATCCCTAAAATATCTTCGGTTTCTCCTTTGGACTTCCATTACCAATTTTCTCGACCGTCCGATCTAAATCGAAGGGATCCGATAGCCCCTAAACTAATCCCTTACCTATATAAAACAACCTAATCCTAGCCCCTACCTGTCCAATCCATCCTTTCCCATCGCGCCGCCGCCACCCACTCACCATCTCCATCGGGATCCTCCCAGATCCACCTCTCTGGCCGACCACCTCCCTCGTTTTCAGCACCGAGCCAACCACCTGCTCCTCCTCGATCCAGCCTGTAGCCCTCCACCTCTCGATCTCTCCCCGCAAACTAGTGCCTCCTCTGGATCCCATCGTCTTCGCGTACCACGCCGGAGTTCCACCTCGCCTGAGCACAGGACCTCCTCTGCCACCGGCGAGCATCATCACGCCCCCGGTCGCGTGCCCCTGCCTCTCTCTCCATCTTGCTCCCTTCACTGCTCTCTCTCTCGCCTCACTTCTCTCTCTCACAGGACCTCGTTGCCGACCAGGCCAGCTGCCCCGTGTCTGCACCCGTGCTTAACGCATCCTCTTCCCCAATGTTGCTGCCTCGCAGGAGCTTCCCGAGCCGGAGCTCGTCCGTGAGCAGACCGAGCTGCCTTCTCCCTCCTCCTCGCCGATCCGGCTGTTGCCGACGAGCAACAGCGACCTCCAGGACCTCTGCTCCTCCTCCCTGTCCTCCTCTCTCCTTTTTCGCCTCCCTCTCTCGATTTCTCTCTCTCTCATGTACCTCTATCTCTCTCAGGTACACATGAGCAGGGACGCGTACCATGGATGCCTCCTCGAGCTCCAGTTTGCCTCGCGTTCGCCGGGAACCAATGCCCCGCGGCCGGATCCGTCAAGATCCGCCTCCCTGCGCCGAGTCCCTCGCCGGAGTGAGCTCGTCCCCGAGCCCTCATCGCCGTCCTCCCCTGCTACTGTTTCTGTTCTTCAGAGACGAGAGCAGTAGCGGCTCGCTCGTCCCGAGCGTTGACCGTGCCCTGCCTCGCCTCGATGTGCCTGCATGGCCCGCAGCCAGCGCCAGCGCGTGGGTCGCGCCAAGCCCAGCGCCCCCTTCTGGCCTCACCTCACCGCAATTCCGGGCGATGGCCCATGGTGAGAAACCCCCCAGCCTCTCCTGTGCACTATCCGGCCAGCCAAATTCGACCCGTGGATTTTTTTTTTCAGTTCTGCGAATTTAGACATTATCTAGAGAACGTCGTTTTACAGAAAAACCCTCAAGCATCATGCATATAATAACTCCACAACCGTGCATCATATGTAAATGATTTAAACATGTAAAATGCGTAGAATTTTGTGTAGATTAATAATATGCCACTTTCATCCATGTTTAAAATGTTTAAAATGATGTTTGATTAAATTTGCATAAATGCCATGTTAAAATGATTTATTTCATAACTAAATAACCATAGCTCCAAATTTAATAAACTTTATATGTAAATGGGGTGGAAAAATTCCTAGTTTAACATAGTGCACTCATATTGCATGTTTAACAACTCTAAAATATGGTTTAGGGCAGAACAGTACCAAATCTAAAATATGCATATGGGGATTTTCCGGAATTGTTGTTTGTTGTTTCGGCCTCATTTAAACTCGCCTAAATAGTTAGTTTACTTATGCGTCACCTCTTGCCATGTTTAACAACATTTAATATTGTTGGGTACATAAACGGGAGAGAACTAAATAAATGAATGTGGTGTTTTGTCAATATGCAACTCGTTGCATATTGAGCTCCACTTAACTTGTAGTATTGTTTGTTGCGTTTTGCCATGCCATGCTCTTTAAACCGGACATGCATTATACTTGGTTGTGCATCATGCCATGTTTATGCTTGTGTGTTTACCATGTTGTTTGCTTCTTTCCAGTTGTGCTTCTTCTCATTAGTTCATGTTTCGTTGCGATCGTGAGGAGTCGTTCGTCTACGATTGGTTCAACTTCGTGGCTTCATCTTCTTCATGGACTCGTTCTTCTTCCTAGCGGGATTTCAGGCAAGATGACCGTCACCTTGGATCTCACTACTATCATTGCTATGTAGTTGCTTCGTTCTATCGCTATGCTGCGCTACCCATCTCTTGTTGATCAAGCCTCCCAAACTGCCATGTCAGCCTCTAACCTTTTCACCCTTCCTAGCAAACCATTGCTTGGCTATGTTACCGCTTTGCTAAGCCCCTCTTATAGCGTTGTTAGTAGCAGGTGAAGTTGAAGATTGCTCCGTGATGGACAGGATTATGTTGGGATATCACAATATCTCTTATTTAATTAATGCAGCTATATACTTGGTAAAGGGTGGAAGACTCGGCCTTTTGACTGGTGTTTTGTTCCACTCTTGCCACCCTAGTTTCCGTCATACCGGTGTTATGTTCCTTGATTTTGCGTTCCTTACACGGTTGGGTGATTTATGGGACCCCCTTGACAGTTCGCTTTGAATAACACTCCTCCAGCAAGGCCCAACCTTGGTTTTACCATTTGCCTCACCTAGCCCTTTTCCCCTTGGGTTTCCAGAGCCCAAGGGTCATCTTTATTTAATCCCCCCCGGGGGCCAGTGCTCCTTCGAGTGTTGGTCTGAACTGAGCTGCCTGCGGGGCCACCTCGGGGAAACTCGAAGTCTAGTTTTACTCGTAGCTAGTCTCATCCGGTGTTGCCCTGAGAACGAGATATGTGCAGCTCCTCTCGGGATTTGTCGACACATCGGGCGGCTTTGCTGGTCTTGTTTTACCATTGTCGAAATGTCTTGTAAACCAGGATTCCGAGATTGATCGGGTCTTCCTGGGAGAAGGAATATCCTTCGTTGACCGTGAGAGCTTGTGATGGGCTAAGTTGGGACACCCCTGTAGGGTATAAACTTTCGAGAGCCGTGCCCGCGGTTATGTGGCAGATGGGAATTTGTTAATGCCCGGTTGTAGATAACTTGACACCAAATCCGAATTAAAACGCATCAACCACGTGTGTAGCCGTGATGGTCTCTTTTCGGCGGAGTCCGGGAAGTGAACACGGTTTTGGGTGATGTTTGACGTAAGTAGGAGTTCAGGATCACCTCTTGATCAGTGCTAGCTTCACGACCGTTCCGTTTGCTCTCTTCTCGCTCTTATTTGCGTATGTTAGCCACCATATATGCTTAGTCGTTGCTGCAACCTCACCACTTATCCTTTGCATACCCATTAAGCTTTGCTAGTCTTGATACCCATGGTAATGGGATTGCTCAGTCCTCGTGGCTCACAAATTACTACAACAACAGTTGCAGGTACAGGTTATGCGATGATCTTGACGCAAGAGCGATGTTTGCTTGTTTTGGGGTTATTCTTATGCTTCTTCTTCGATCAGGGGATAGGTTCTAGGTCGGCTAGAGGGTGGATGTCGTTTGAGTTTCTGTTTGTATTTCATCCGTAGTCGGATGGTGCTCTTATGTATGATGATGTTGTATTTGTGTGGCATTGTATGCCTCTTGTATGTTGATGTAATGATATCCACCTTGCAGAAGCGTATCAATATGCAGTTCTATCCTTGGTGGGACCTTCGAGTCTCTTTAGGATAGTATCGCATATTAGGCATGACATTATGATTGAATTATGCTTGTGTACGCTTATTATCTATGCCTGAGTATGTTTAATCTATGTTGACTTATGTCTAAATGTGGGATGTGGATGCAATTCGTTCGGTTGATGGAATCTACCCCCATCCTAGTTTATTGGTCCCCTTTGTAATTTGTGTTCAATTTTGACCAAAGATTTAACTGACAAAATGTTAGTGCAGGTCAATAAAAATTATATTGTTGGATGCATATTTGAACATAGTGTTCAATGATATAATTTTTGGTGACATGCATAAACATTTTTTTAGTTAAATATTTGGTCAAAATTTGGTACAAATTACAAAGGGGAGCAATAAACCAGGACGGAGGTAGTACGTCAATCACACACTGTTCCCAAAATTGGAACCATGTGCAATGACTTTCATTTTCCCTGTTATGTCAATCACACATGGTTGGCTCTAGCAAACCGTTGCCTCTGAAACTCTTTGTGGGATAGAAAACCCTCACCACCCAATTCAAAAAAGAAAAAAGAAAACCCTCACCATCGCCACATCACAAAAACCCTCACCCCGCCCGCCACCCCCTCCGGTCCTCATTCACACCTGCACAAGCTCCTCCGTGTCTATGCATGGTACCACCTATCGTGATGGAAACCACTTAGCTAGACGCGTGCCACTGCCGCCAGGCAGCCGGCAAACTCCACTGCATTTCACCACTTCCGCTTGCCGCCGCCTATCACCATCGACTTTCTCGACGCTGCTCACGGTCGACCCAACTCCGCCCGGTTGGGGAATCCGCCGTATTGAGGATTTTTTTCTCATGGACAACAAGGTAACTAATTTAAAGGGATAATATCTCATCTCCTATCCCAATTTATCTGCCTCCTTTAATCACCCGGCCGAAATCACCGTGAATTCATTTTTATTTGCGCTGATTTAAGGGTTTTCTTTCATTCATAGAGTGTACAGTGCACGAACACATCAGGACTTTTGCGGCCTCCGCCAACATCCATGCCGTTCCATCTCAACGTACCAGATGACTTGAGGATGCATGCAGTATGTTTACTCTCACCCTAAATCGGTTGGCATGGCCTACTTTCCTGAACATATACTAAATATTGCTACATTTGGATAAAAGGTGCCAGATGCACCATATATGTCAAAGGGGATTTTTTCCCTCTTCTTTCTATATTAGGCAAATTAATGTTGTATTGTTCTTTCAGTTACTGTCATATTTCCATGACATCATGTTTACCCTATCTGTTTAATTATAGATTTTTGCCCTACAATTTCAACTGTTGTACAGTTCTTTCAATTTGGGCCCATATTTGCATGTTACCATATTTTCTTTAACAATCCTACCATTTTCTGCAGCGCGTCCCTTGCTATGTAACAGAATCTGTAGTATACAATCTTTCCCTTCACAAAAATCAAGACTGAGGGATGTCATACTGAACACAAACCATGGATTTACAATCGTTGCTACTGTAAGACTTGATGAACATGATGACTCCTATTTTGGCACTGGCCTTTGGAAAGAATTTCTAAGTTTTATGTACTGAAAGCTGGCACTATTGCACTGCACATAAAAGAGCATGGTCATGAGATATATGCTAACTTCCCTGCCGATATCATCTGTCCAGACTTTGTTCGAAGTAAGTGTTCTTTTCAAGTATCAGCATGTTGACTTACCTAGCAAAATCAAATGAATTGTGTAGTATTTAAGTAACCAATTGTTATTCCATTTTCTTACTCTATTACCACCTACTAACTTCTAGTTACCAATACACTTTTCTATTGCCCTGTTTTAACCATATATTCCATGTACTCCCCTACTATCAGAAAGCGTGCTACGTCTTGAGCTTGCGTTGGTTTTCCTTGAAGGGGAAAGGGTGATGCAGCAATAGTAGCGTAATTATTTCCCTCAGTTTTTGCAAGTTATCAATCCAGTAGGAGGCTCCTCAGAAGTCCCACGCACCTACGCAAACAAACAAGAACCTCTCAACCAACGCAATAAAGGGGTTGTCAATCCCTTCACGGCCACTTGCGAAAGTGAGATCTAATAGAGATAATATGATAAGGTAAATATTTTTGGTATTTTTATGATATAGATTGGAAAAGTAAAGATGCAAATAAAAGTAGATGGAAAACTTATATGATAAAAGATAGACCCGGGGACCATAGGTTTCACTAGTGGCTTCTCTTAAGATAGCATAAGTATTACGGTGGGTGAACAAATTACTGTCGATCAATTGAGAGAAAAGCGAATAATTATGAGATTATCTAGGCATGATCATGTATATAGGCATCACGTCCGTGACAAGTAGACCTACTCCTGCCTACATATACTACTATTACTCCACACATCGACCGCTATCCAGCATGCATCTAGAGTATTAAGTTCATAAAGAACAGAGTAACGCATTAAGAAAGATGACATGATGTAGAGGGATAAACTCATGCAATATGATATAAACCCCATCTTTTTATCCTTGATGGCAACAATACAATACGTGTCTTGCTGCCCGTGCTGTCACTAGGAAAGGACACCACAAGATTGAACCCAAAGCTAAGCACTTCTCCCATTACAAGAAAGATCAATCTAGTAGGCCAAACCAAACTGATAATTCAAAGAGACTTGCAAAGATAACTTAATCACACATAAAAGAACTCAGAGGAGATTCAAATATTTCTTATAGATAAACTTGATCATAAACCCACAATTCATCGGATCTCGACAAACACACCGCAAAAAGAGTTACACCGAATAGATCTCCAAGAAGATCGAGGAGAACTTTGTATTGAGATTCAAAGAGAGAGAAGAAGCCATCTAGCTAATAACTATGGACCCGGAGGTCTGTGGTAAACTACTCACAACTCATCAGAGAGGCCTTAGAGATGATGTAGAGGCCCTCCATGGTCGATTCCCCCTTCGGCGGAGCACCGACGAAGGATCCAAGATGGGATCTCGCGGATACAAAAGGTTGCGGTGGTGGAAATAGGTTTTTGTGGTCTGTTTTGATGTTCTCGGGGTACGTGGGTATATATAGGAGGAAGAAGTAGGTCGGTGGATGCTCGAGGGGCCCACAAGGGTGGGAGGCGCGCCCACCTGTAGGGGGGGCGACGGGCACCCTCGCGGCCGCCTCGCTTGTTGCTTGACTTCCACTCCAAGTCTCCAAGTTTCCATTTGTTCCAAAAAGATCGTTCCCGAAGGTTTCATCCCATTTGGACTCTGTTTGATATTCCCTTTCTTCAAAACACTGAAACGGGCAAAAAAAACAGCAATTTGGGCTCGGCCTCCGGTTAGTAGGTTAGTCCAAAAAATGATATAAAAGTGTAAAGTAAAGCCCATAAACATCCAAAACGGGTAATATAATAGCATGGAACAATCAAAAATTATAGATACATTGGAGACGTATCAAGCATCCCCAATCTTAATTCCTGCTCGTCCTCGAGTAGGTAAATGATAAAGACAGAATTTTTTATGTGGAATGCTACCTAGCATAATTCTCAATGTAATTTTCTTTATTGTGGCATGAATGTTCAGATCCAAATGATTCAAAATAAAAGTTCGTATTGACATAATAAATAGTAATACTTCAAGCATACTAATCAAAGCAATCAGGTCTTCTCAAAATAACATGGCTAAAGAAAGTTATCCCTACAAAATCATATAGTCTGGCTATTGCTCTATCTTCATCACACAAAGTATTTAATCATGCACAACCCCGATGACAAGCCAAGAAATTGTTTCATACTTTAGTAATCTCAAACTTTTTCAACTTTCACGCAATACATGAGTGTGAGCCATGGACATAGCACTATATGTGGAGTAGAATGGTGGTTGTGGAGAAGACAAAAATGGAGAATATAGTCTCACATCAACTAGGCGTATCAACGGGCTATGGAGATGCCTATTTATAGATATCAATGTGAGTGAGTAGGGATTGCCATGCAACGGGTGAACTAGATCTATAAATCTATGAAAGCTCAACAAAAGAAACTAAGTGGGTGTGCATCCAACTTTCTTGCTCACGAAGACCTAGGGCATTTTGAGGAAGCCCATCATTGGAATATACAAGCCAAGTTCTATAATGAAAAATTCCCACTAGTATATGAAAGTGACAACATAGGAGACTCTCTATCATGAAGATCATTGTGCTACTTTGAAGCACAACTATGGTAAAAAGGATAGTAGCATTGTCCCTTCTCTCTTTTTCTCTCATTTTTTTATTTGGCCTTTCTCTCTCTTTTTTTATAAACTCCGAAGTCTCATCCAGACATCTTGTAACACCCCAAAATTTTAACCGGGTTTTTCTTACTTAAAATTTTGCCAGGAGTTTTCAAATTTTTATTTCTGTTGATTTCAGTACTTTTCTTTTGATGTTAAGGAGTTTTATTTTTCCCACTTGGAGCTTTCCAAAATTTTATTGGACTTCTATGCTCTCTCATTTTTCTTAATCAATGGATATACTTATTAAATCATTTCACCCTGAGCTTTATTCATTAAAATGACTTTCTTTAAGTTTTGGAGCTCTTTTTGTACTACAACCAGTTGTTAAATTTATCTAAAAATCCAACCAAAATTTCGAGATGTCATGTGATGTCTCTAAATCACTTTTGTGCAATTATATAATTATTTCATTTCATATTTTGAGTGTTACACCTGTTTTTCAAATCTGGTCTAGTGGGCACCTTTGCACTATAGCCTAATTAACTTTTTCCCTAGAGCCTCCACCAAAATTATGGGATGTCAGTGGTAGCATGCCATCCAACATTATGCAAAAACATAATGTTGTTCTTTGGAAAAATTAAGTGTATCAACCTGTTTTCCATTCTGGACCAGACTTGTGTTTTCTACTGCAACCTCTTTCATTCTTGCTCAAGTGACCTTATGCTTTCTCATGCTTGTAGTCAACCCTGCAAAACCCCTAAGTCCAGGAGCATGCACTCTTTGGGACATTTTTGGTCCATGCAATGATGCCATTTACTCCCTGTCCAGAATTGTAATTTTGCAAAACTTGCACTCGCAAGTTTCTCCTTTTTTGAAACTAACTTCACCACCCCCTCTTCCTTCTAAAGAGACCCCACTCTGGGAGATTTGGCAACCCCAAGAACTGCCTAGGTGCCTTTGGCATTTTGACAAACACCCTGAGTGCATAGCCAGTTTTGGCATGATTTCAAGTTTAAATTGTGAACTTGAGCCCCTGACCTATCCAGCATGTCTCACGGATTTGCCCTAGCCTATAACCCCATTCTGCTAACTCTCTTATGGTTTGGAACCCCCCAGCATGCCATGGCATTTCGTCGAGCACGTCCCGGGCGTGCACTGGGCGCGCCCAGAGCGTGCGTTTGGCACGCACGTGCACCCGAGCCGCCGCGTCCCACCCCGCACCCAATCCGGTCCGTGACCGACCGCAACCAGCACGCCGTGTCCCCTTGCACAGCCACGCCACCCCGACCACCCTGGCACTCCACAGCGCCACCGTCAGGACGGCCGTGGCGGCTAGCTGACGGCCGCATGCAGGCCCCGGCCGTGTCGGTACCGCCCAAGCCCCAGCGCTTGCCACCTGCCTCCTGGAGCAGTGCATGGTCATCCGCAAGCGTGTCCCCTAGCGCTCGTCGCCGCCACGTCGCCCAAGCTACAGCATGGCGGTTCGCCGTCGTCCTTATCGCCGGCCGCCTTGGAACCGACCTCCATCGCCTATATAAGGAGCCCTGAGCTCATCCCCGCACGCAGGCAGTCCCAAACCATCTCCCTAGGAACCCCATTGGCAGCAAATCAACTCGAGGAGGTCTCCTTCCCCATCTCCGGCAACCACAGCCGCCGCCACGGTCCCCGGCCATTCCGGCGCCACCAGGGCCTCCCCCTCTCCACTCTCTCCACCAGGAGCCTTCCCTTCCTCCCGTGAGCCCGTCCCCCTGCTCGATTTTGATTGGGAGCCACCGCAGCCCCAAACCCACCTTGCTCCGCCGCGAAGCTCGCCGCCAGCAGCTCACTCCGTCCCCGCCGACCCAGCGACCACCGGAAGGACCGCCCCGGTATTGCGGATCCATCCCGACCATCTGGAGCCCGTGAGGAGCCGCCGTTCGCTGGCGTTGATCGTCGTTGCCTCGCCGTCGTTCGGGGAGAGAAAGAGGAGGGAGAGTTGGACTGGTCAAACCTGACCAGTGGGCCCCCTGGACCCACTGTCAGTGACCCCGTCCAGTCCATGTGGGATAAGTGGAAACGCATTTCCAAAGTGCGCCTTCGACGTGTACGTATATATTCGAAACGTTTTCTTTTCTGTTTTTATTTAAATAACAAATTTTTGACCAAACTTTGATCGGCTTTATCTTTTCAAATACAACTCCAAATAAATTATTATTTTTCCTACCTCTCTCAAATATGGTCTAGTTTATTTTAAGATTTATTTGAAAAAAATTCAAAACATTTTTTTGTGATGTTTTGATTTTGTGTGTTAATTCATATATATTCTTTCAAATAGGATTTTTGAAGATTTCAAGATGTTTTGGAATGCACCCTGCTTTCCCATGACCTGAAGGCAAGCATTCTGAACCCTGGTGTAATTTTTTGTGTGTGTTGTTTGACTCGGTGACACCACCACCTCGATACGTCCATGCGTCATTTTATGTGAGGATGTGATCCTATTCATGAGTGCATATTAATGATTTTTACACTGATGGAGTTGATATGGTTATGATGGAACTCATCGTTGTATGCCTTTCATGCATACCAGAGGGAAGCCGGGAAGGCCTCTGTCTTGGGTAGACACGCTCTTGTCCTTAGCCCTCCGTCGAGACGGTCGTGTCCGTTATGGCATGAGGGGGTATGTCGCGTGATGTTTCTATCTGTTGGTTGAAGTATATGTATTGTTATGCTAATCTTGCAGGAAATATTTGAACCTCCCGAGTCGACCATAGATCGAGTCTTGTGCCAGTAACCCCCATACTTGCTACGTACTGCCACTTGTCTCTACTATAAGTAGGGTAAGGTTCAGTAAGTTGTCAACCCCTTTCCTAGCACACACCGTATAGAGAGGCCATGGTGGAAGGTACTGGAAGCATCTGGTAGTCATGCCACCGGGTCCGGGAGCATGGATGTTTCGATTGTAGCCGAAGGGGTAGCTTCCCCAGTTTGCGCGCGGTATAAATTTTTTGATCCCATGTTACGTCGAGGTTGTAGCCTCCCCACTTAGAGTTTTGCTTGACAGGTGTCGTGGGTGATTCCAGACACATGTGAGTTAAGCTGGCGTATCCAAGTTAGGTGTGTTTGCAACTAAAAGACCATGGACAGAATTAGTCTTGATGGACTAAAGGAATCCGTCACTCGTGGGTAAAGAGTACACCCTCTAAAGAGATTAAACCTATTCGAATAGTTGTGTCCATGGTTAAGGACTACATTCTGGGATGGGTCAAGTGTCGGTCTTAGTGTTGGTCTTCGGAGGTGAAACTGTTAAACCAGAATTGGAAACACAACTTGTGACTTGTGGTAAATTTATGATTATTATTATTGTTGGCTAACCCATGATATTATTGGTTTTATCGAATATCCCTGGGATGGTTCTACCTCCTGGATATTCACTATGATATCTTTTAAAGCCCTTTATGTGGTGTCGCTCAGACGCCCGACTGTGGCATTTCTTTTGAAGCCCTTTATGTGGTGTCGCTAAGACGCCCGACTGTGGCATTTCTTTTAAAGCCCTTGATGTGGTGCCCCTCAGACGCCCGACTGTGGCATTTCTTTCAAAGCCCTTTATGTGGTGTCGCTAAGACGCTCGACTGTGGCATTTCTTTTAAAGCCCTTTATGTGGGGTCGCTCAGACGCCTGACTGTGGCATTTCTTTTAAAGCCCTTTATGTGGTGTCGCTAAGACGCCTGACTGTGGCATTTCTTTTAAAGCCCTTTATGTGGTGTCACTAGGACGCCCGACTGTGGCATGTTTGTTATTTATTTCATAATTTTAATATTGCTATGTTATTGCATATTCATAATTAACATGCTTGTACGCATCAGTTTTATTTATCTTTTGTGACTGACGTCATGAGCATAAAATATTTTCAGCACATCATTGTTATATTATATCTATGTTCATAATGTTTGTGAGTACATTCAAAGTACTCACTGGCTTGTCCCTGGCTATTGTCTTGGCCAGATTTTCTTGCGCGGAGAGGAGCGACCGTGCCGACAGTCCCGGAACCTAAGCAACGGTGATAGCAGCCTCGCGAAGATAGGAGTTAACCTGGTCAGCTGTTCCTGTGGGAATTGGAGTCCCATTGACACTGATGATCCACAAACCGCTTCCGCCATCAACCATTAGAAACCATTTGTTGTACTCACAGGCCAGAATGGTCTTGTACTACATATTTTGTATTTTGCTTGGAATTTCTGTATCAAGTTGGTGCCTCATCAGCTAACAGTTATCCTGGGGCTGGTGAGCACAAGGGCCATTTTCTGGAAATTAATACCCGGAGAATCGGTCCCCACAGACTTGGTACCAGAGCCAGGCTGACCATTGGCTAATCCTATCTTAGCCAGGTCGAAAATCTTAGGCAAACCAACCCACCAGATCCTAACCAAAACCCCAGCCAAGCTTCCCGTGCAAGATAGCCACACAGTGATCCCGACACTTTTGGCAGTCGGTGCCCAACCTATCAGCCTAGCCTGTCGATCACACACCAGTGACCGATGGCTAAAATGTCTCATTCGCAAGCGTGCGAAGGAAGACTCCGTCCCTTTTCTATAAAAAGGGCACGCTAGCCTCAACCCAGCACAGCACAGCCTCTTCCCCAACCTAGCCACAATGCCTGGTCCCATAGTGCACAATGAGACCACAGCAACCAATCTTGGAGGTTTCGTGACCATACTCGCAAACCTCACCCGTCGTGCCTATGCGTTAGAAGAGCCCCCAGAATATGTTGTGTACCAAGGACCCATGAGCGGTGAGGACCGCCAATTCTGGGCCACTGTGCACATCTACGGTAGGGGTCTGTCGCCAGAACGCCCCTACAGGTTCACTGGAAGAACAACTTCCTTCGAGCCACAAGCCATCCAGCTAGCTGCTCGAGAGGCTATAGTTCAACTCCGGCAGTTGTCGCCCAGAGTTAATTGTCGCTCGTTCTACTACTACCCCAGGCGTGAAGGGTATGGTAGACCACCCCAAGTTGCCAACGGAGATCACGAGACGGATCCCGCATTGTTGCACCTAGTGCGCTATGTAAGTGCACTCGAGACACTGTTCGACCAGATCACGATTGATCTGATCGCAGCTCGAGGAGAGCTGGTTCACAGAGCCCCGGCAAGCAGGGAAGCCAAGCCCGACACCGATAACCCAGTCGTGTTGTTCGGACACCCGATCGAGACCCTGAGGTCAGCTCCAGCCAGCGGCCAAGGTGTCTTGATGACCCCAGAAGTGCTTCGTCACCTTTTGGGAGCCCACTCCAACGGGATTGTGGCCAACAATCCCCGCGATGGTCATCATCGCTACCCCGACCCTGCAGTTCCTCCACCATCTCCGACAAATCCCGACAGTGAGACACGTGGAGAAGCCTCGACATCCACCAAGCACGCCCGTTTAGACGTAAACGAGGTAGACTAAGCCGTACTAGTAGTACCGAGTCTCAGTGTATCCTCGCTTGTTATCGTGCGACCTTGTTTATTAACGCAGCCTGTGATTGTGCCTCTGTTTTAATATTAGCTTTGTGTGTTTTGTCAGCGCATAGTTGCACATTTTCTGGGCACAACTACCAAAACCAACCCCGACGACACCCACAGTAACACGTCTCTTTATGAGATATGTGTATCTCTGACACTGACCCCGACGTTTGGAGGTGATCTGGCATAGTTATTACCTTTTACCACGGTAAATAAACCAGCCCAGATGCTATATAAGGAGGCCACCTTGTGACCTTACCCAGCAACCCTCACCTCGTGCACCACTCTCACAACCATTTCTTGCCATGCCGAGCCCTAGTATTTATCGGAGAACCCCAGATGCAACCCCAGGTAGCTTTGTCAAAATATTGTGGGACTTTACCTGCAGTACCATGGGTTCTACCCAGCCACCCCAGTACGAGCTGTTCAAATCCAGAATCACCCCTTCCACCTCGGAATATTGGGCAGCAGTACACATTCCTCCCATAGACCCCAACCAAGATCCAACGGAGGTTTCCTTCGTGGGGAAATCTATGTCGACCCCACGCCTGGCCATAGAAGCTGCTGCGAACGAAGCGATTGCTCGTCTTCGATCCGCAGTACCCTATGCCCGCGAACGAGGATATTATTACTTTCCGAGCCGTGCAACGCCCGGAGGAGTAACATCTTTTCCCGGTGGGCTGATTGAGAGAGACCCAGTGCTAGCCAACCTTATCCAATACATCATCGCTCAAGAGCATCTGAACCAGCGAGTGATGGATTATCTCCAGAGTCTTACTGATCTGAATCCTCAGATTGCCATCGGCAGACCACTGAGGCCCGACCCGGAGAGACTCATACATCGACTGATCAATCCACTCTCTCCGATAGAAGAGGAGTGTATTCCATTGCCAGAGAATTTTTCTCGAGATCCTGTCCAGTTACCTTTCTCATTTTAGATGTCACTGCTGTGTGTGTTATTTCAGCATTTATTATTACGTTGTAACTTATGCATGGTACCTCGAATTTGTGTGACGAGTCAAATATTTAGTTTCTACTTATATGAGTGGTTTTCTTCGTGAGTAACCTGTGTAACCGCGAAAATCCTGGAATGAGATTTCTTTTCCCCTGAGTTGCTGCATCATTTATCCTCTCACTGCATGGATTATTTTATTCACGCAGCACCACGGCAGCAGAGCCACAACCACTCGAACTCTTACACTGCTTGCAAATACACGCAACCATGTTGCATCTCACCAACCACCCTTCTAAGCACTCCACATGCCTCCAAGGGAGAGATTAGAGGATAATCATCCGGATAAAAATCACCTCCGGCACACCGATAACAGTTAACACCCGGCATTACGCCGAATCCCCATGATCACCGCCACCGCGCAGAGCCAGCACCCGAGCATCAACATCACGACGATCATCATAGATCATCGCACACAGGAGCACAGAGAGCCCCAGCACTGCCGCCAGCCCTCCACACACTAGGATCACGTACCAGCCCGGCACTGTCTCTGCCATTGGAGCCTTGTCTCGAGCTCCAGGGAGCAGTAATGGAGGAGGAGGAGGAGGAGTAACGAGGCCAAGTGCGAAGATGAAGAAGGAGCACCGCGGTCGTTTTATAGCTCGAGATCGGTGTACGATGGGCGAAGTCCACCAGCGCCGCTCGTCGCCCGATCGCCGGTGTTCGGAGGCGAATCCGCGAGCAGTGCCGACAGCGCACTGGCCCACGAGGTGAGTGCACGCTGCACCGGCAGCAAGCACACCGCGCACTACCGCAGTACGGCCTAGATGCCCTACGCGCTAAACGTCGCCGGTTGAGCAATCCAGGAAAGCGCGCGAGAGAGAGGAAGAAGAGAGAGCCAGAGGAAGAAGGAGAGACTGACAGTGGTCCCTGGTCCCACCTGTCAGCCAGAGGGAGCACTGTGCTCTCGGGCACGACCATCGTATTGTGGAATTTAGAATTTATTCTAAATTCACAGTGTCCAGCGTAGAAATCGCTCGTTTTCCTAAACATGAAACTTCTCCACACAACGCCAGTATTCCACACTGTAGTTACTCACCACTTATTGCCCTCTCACTGTAGCCACTTTTTACCGCTTGAGTAAAATGATCTTTTGACCAAGTAAAAGTATTTTTTGTTTTACAACCCTTAGCAAATCTCGAGGACGAGATTTTTCTTAAGGGGGGTAGTAATTGTAACACCCCAAAATTTTAACCAGGTTTTTGTTACTTAAAATTTTGCCAGGAGTTTTAAAATTTTTATTTCTGTTGATTTCAGTACTTTTCTTTTGATGTTAAGGAGTTTTATTTTTCCCAAGTGGAGCTTTCCAAAATTTTATTGGACTTCTATGCTCTCTCATTTTTCTTAATCAATGGATATACTTATTAAATCATTTCACCCTGAGCTTTATTCATTAAAATGACTTTCTTTAAGTTTTGGAGCTCTTTTTGTACTACAACCAGTTGTTAAATTTATCTAAAAATCCAACCAAAATTTGGAGATGTCATGTGATGTCTCTAAATCACTTTTGTGCAATTATATAATTATTTCATTGCATATTTTGAGTGTTACACCTGTTTTTCAAATCTGGTCCAGTGGGCACTTTGCACTATAGCCTAATTAAATATTTCCCTAGAGCCTCCACCAAAATTATGGGATGTCAGTGGTAGCATGCCATCCAACATTATGCAAAAACATAGTGTTGTTCTTTGGAAAATTAAGTGTATCAACCTCTTTTCCATTCTGGACCAGACTTGTGTTTTCTACTGCAACCTCTTTCATTCTTGCTCAAGTGACCTTGTGCTTTCTCATGCTTGTAGTCAACCCTGCAAAACCCCTAAGTCCAGGAGCATGCACTCTTTGGACATTTTTGGTCCATGCAATGATGCCATTTACTCCCTGTCCAGAATTGTAGTTTTGCAAAACTTGCACTAGCAAGTTTCTCCTTTTTGCAAACTAACTTCACCACCCCCTCTTTCTTCTAAAGAGACCCCACTCTGGGAGATTTGGCCACCCCAAGAACTGCCTAGGTGCCTTTGGCATTTTGACAAACACCCTGAGTGCATAGCCAGTTTTGGCATGATTTCAAGTTTGCATTGTGAACTTGAGCCTCTGACCTATCCAGCATGTCTCACGGATTTGCCCTAGCCTATAACCCCATTCTGCTAACTATCTTGTGGTTTGGAACCCCCCAGCATGCCATGGCATTTCGTCGAGCACGTCCCAGGCGTGCACTGGGCGCGCCCAGAGCGTGCGTTTGGCACGCACGTGCACCCGAGCCGCCGCGTCCCACCCCGCACCCAATCCGGTCCGTGACCGACCGCAACCAGCACGCCGTGTCCCCTTGCACCGCCACGCCACCCCGACCACCCTGGCACTCCCTAGCGCCACCGTCAGGACGGCCGTGGCGGCTAGATGACGGCCGCATGCAGGCCCCGGCCGTGTCGGTGCCGCCCAAGCCGCCAGTGCTTGCTACCTACCTCCTGGAGCAGTGCGTGCTCATCCGCAAGCGTGTCCCCTAGCGCTCGTCGCCGCCACGTCGCCCAAGCTACAGCATGGCGGTTCGCCGTCGTCCTTATCGCCGGCCGCCTCGGAACCGACCTCCATCGCCTATATAAGGAGCCCCGAGCTCATCCCCGCACGCAGGCAGTCCCAAACCATCTCCCTAGGAACCCCATTGGCAGCAAATCAACTCGGGGAGGTCTCCTTCCCCATCTCCGGCAACCACAGCCGCCGCCACGGCCCCGGCCATTCCGGCGCCACCAGGGCCTCCCCCTCTCCACTCTCTCCACCAGGAGCCTTCCCTTCCTCCCGTGAGCCCGTCCCCCTGCTCGATTTTGATCGGGAGCCACCGCAGCCCCAAACCCACTTTGCTCCCGAATGCCTCCTCCGCCGCGAAGCTCGCCGCCGGCAGCTCACTCCGTCCCCGCCGACCCAGCGACCACCGGAAGGACCGCCCCGGTCTTGCAGATCCATCCCGAGCATCTGGAGCCCGCAAGGAGCCGCCGTTCGCCGGCGTTGATCGTCGTTGCCTCGCCGCCGTTCGGGCAGAGAAAGAGGAGGGAGAGTTGGACTGGTCAAACCTGACCAGTGGGCCCCCTGGACCCACTGTCAGTGACCCCGTCCAGTCCACGTGGGATAAGTGGAAGCGCATTTCCAAAATGCGCCTTCGACGTGTACGTATATATTCGAAACGTTTTCTTTTCTGTTTTTATTTAAATAACAGATTTTTGACCAAACTTTGACCGGTTGTATCTTTTTAAACACAACTCCAAATAAATTAATTCTTTTTCCTACCACTCTCAAGTATGGTCTAGTTTATTTTAAGATTTATTTGAAAAAATTTCAAAACAACTTTTTGTGCTGTTTTGATTATGTGTGTTAATTCATATATATTCTTTCAAATAGGATTTTTGAAGATTTCAAGATGTTTTGGAATGCACCCTGCTTTCTCATGACCTGAAGGCAAGCATTCTGAACCCTGGTGTAATTTTTGTGTGTGTTGTTTGACTCGGTAACAACATCACCTTGACGCGTGCATGCGTCATTTTATGTGAGGATGTGATCCTATTCATGAGTGCATATTAATGATTTTTATGCTGATGGAGTTGATATGTTTGTGATGGAAATCACCGTCATATGCCTTTCATGCATACCGGAAGGGAAGCCGGGAAGGCCTCTGTCTTGGGTAGACACGGTCTTGTCCCTAGTCCTCCATCGAGACGGTCGTGTCCGGTATGGCATGAGGGGGTATGTCGCGTGATGTTTCTATCTATTGGTTGAAGTATATGTATTGTTATGCTAATCTTGCATGAAATATTTGAACCTCCTGAGTCGACCCTAGATCGAGTCTTGTGCCAGTAACCCCCATACTTGCTTCGTACTACCACTCGTCTCTACAATAAGTAGGGTACGGTTCAGTAAGTTGTCAACCCCTTTCCTAGCACACACCGTACAGAGAGGCCATGGTGGAAGATACTGGAGGCATCCGGTAGTCATGCCACCGGGTCTGGGAGCATGGGTGTTTCGGTTGTAGCCGAAGGGGGTAGCTTCCCCAGTTTGCGCGCGGTATAAATTTTGTGATCCCATGTTACGTCGAGGTTGTAGCCTCCCCACTTAGAGTTTTGCTTGACAGGTGCTGTGGGTGATTCCAGACACATGTGAGTTAAGCTGGTGTGTGCAAGTTAGGTGTGTTTCCAACTAAAAGACCGTAGACGGAATTAGTCCTGATGGACTAAAGGAATCCGTTACTCGTGGGTAAAGAGTACACCCTCTGCAGAGATTAAACCTATTCGAATAGCCATGTCCATGGTTAAGGACTACAGTCTGGGATGGGTCAAGTGTCGGTCTTAGTGTCGGTCTTCGGAGGTGAAACTGTTAAACCAGAATTGGAAACACCACTTGTGACTTGTGGTAAATTTATGATTATTATTATTGTTGGCTAACCCGTGATATTATTGGTTTTATCGAATATCCCTGGGATGGTTCTACCTCCTGGATATTCACTATGATATCTTTTAAAGCCCATTATGTGGTGTCGCTCAGACGCCCGACTGTGGCATTTCTTTTAAAGCCCTTCATTTGGTGTCGCTCAGATGCCCGACTGTGGCATTTCTTTTAAAGCCCTTCATGTGGTGTCGCTAAGACGCCCGACTGTGGCATTTCTTTCAAAGCCCTTTATGTGGTGTCGCTCAGACGCCCGATTGTGGCATTTCTTTTAAATCCCTTTATGTGGTGTCACTAAGACGCCCGACAGTGGCATTTCTTTTAAAGCCCTTTATGTGGTGTCGCTAAGACACCCGACTGTGGCATTTCTTTCAAAGCCCTTTATGTGGTGTCGCTCAGACGCCCGACTGTGGCATTTCTTTAAAGCCCTTTATGTGGTGTCGCTCAGACGCCCGATTGTGGCATTTCTTTTAAATCCCTTTATGTGGTGTCACTAAGACGCCCGACAGTGGCATTTCTTTTAAAGCCCTTTATGTGGTGTCGCTAAGACACCCGACTGTGGCATTTCTTTTAAAGCCCTTTATGTGGTGTCGCTAAGACGCCCGACTGTGGCATTTCTTTTAAAGCCCTTTATGCGGTGTCGCTCAGACGCCCAACTGTGGCATTTCTTTTAAAGCCCTTTATGTGGTGTCGATAAGACGCCCGACTGTGGCATTTCTTTTAAAGCCCTTTATGTGGTGTCGCTAAGACGCCCGACTGTGGCATGTTTGTTATTTATTTCAAAATGTTAATATTGCTATGTTATTGCTTATTCATAATTAACATGCTTGTACGCATCAGAGTTTTATTTATCTTTTGCGACTAGCGTCATGAGCATAAAATATTTTCAGCACATCATTGTTATATTATATTTGCGAGTACATTCAAAGTACTCACTGGCTTGTCCCTGGCTATTTTCTTGGCCAGATTTTTCTTGCGCGGAGAGGAGCGACTGTGCCGACAGTCCCGGAACCTAAGCAACGGTGATAGAAGCCTCACGAAGATAGGAGTTAACCTGGTCAGCTGTTCCTGTGGAAATTGGAGTCCCAAAGACACTGATGATCCACAAACCGCTTCCGCCATCAACCATTAGAAACCATTTTGTTGTACTCACAGGCCAGAATGGTCTTGTACTACATATTTTGTGTTTTGCTTGGAATTTCGGTATCAAGTTGGTGCCTCATCAGCTAACAGATATCCTGGGGCTGGTGAGCACAAGGGCCATTTTCTGGAAATTAATACCCGGAGAATCGGTTCCCACACTTCTGGGGGAATCATAGTCTCCATGATCCTTCCCTCATTGGGACAATGCTCTAATAATGAAGATCATCACACTTTTGTTTACTTACAACTCAAGATTACAACTCGATACTTAGAACAAAATATGACTCTATATGAATGCCTCCGGCGGTGTAACGGGATATGCAATGAATGAAGAGTGACATGTATGAAAATTATGTAGGTGGCTTTGCCACAAATACAATGTCAACTACATGATCATGCAAAGAGCAATATGACAATGATGATGCGTGTCATATAAACGGAGCGGTGGAAAGTTGCATGGCAATATATCTCGGAATGGCTATGGAAGTGCCATAATAGGTAGGTATGGTGGCTGTTTTGAGGAAGGTATATGGTGGGTGTATGGTACCGGCGAAAGTTGTGCGGCACAAGAGAGGCTAGCAATGGTGGAAGGGTGAGAGTGCGTATAATCCGTGGACTCAACATTAGTCACAAAGAAATCATATACTTATTGCAAAAATCTACAAGTCATTGAAAACAAAGTACTACACGCATGCTCCTAGGGGGATAGATTGGTAGGAAAGGACCATCGCTCGTCCCCGACCGCCACTCATAAGGAAGACAATCAATAAATAAAATTGTGCTCCAACTTCATCACAAATCGGTTCACCATACGTGCATGCTACGGGAATTACAAGCTTCAACACAAGTATTCTTTAAATTCATAATCACCCAACTAGCATGACTCTAATATTACCACCTCTATATCTCAAAACAATTATCAAGTATCAAATTGATCATAACATCCAATTCACTTTCTATGATAGTTTTTATTATACCCAACTTGGATGCCCATCATTCTAGGACCAATTTTATAACCATAGGAAATACCATGTTGTTCTGAGATACTCTCAAAATAATATAACTGAAGCATGAGAGATCAACAATTTCTACAAAATTAAGCCACCGTCGTGCTCTAAAAGATATAAGTGAAGCACTAGAGCAAAAAATTATCTAAAAGATATAAGTGAAGCACATAGCGTATTCTAATAAATTCTAAATCAAGCGGGATTCTCCCAAAAAGTGTGTACAGCAAGGATGATTGTGGTGATCTAAAAAGCCAAGACTAATATCATACAAGACGCTCCAAGCAAAACACATATCATGTGGCGAATAAAAATATAGCTCCAAGTAAAGTTACCGATAGACAAAGACGAAAGAGGGGATGCCTTCCGGGGCATCCCCAAGCTTAGGATTTTGGTTATCCTTGAATATCTTGGGGTGCCATATGCATCCCCAAGCTTAGGCTCTTGCCACTCCTTATTCCATAGTCCATCAAATCTTTACCCAAAACTTGAAAACTTCACAACACAAAACTCAACAGGAAATCTCATAAGCTCCGTTAGTGCAAGAAAGAAAAATCACCACATAAGGTACTGTAATGAACTCATTATTTATTTATATTGGTGTTAAACCTACTGTATTCCAACTTCTCTATGGTTCGTACCCCCCAATACTAGCCATAGATGCATCAAAATAAGCAAACAACACACGAAAAACAGAATCTGTCAAAAACAGAATAGTTTGTAGAAATCTGTAACTCTCAAATACTTATGGAACTCTAAAAATCCTACACAAAATAGGAAGTCGTGGGAAATTTGTCTATTAATCTACATCCAAAATAATCAACACAAAATCACGCTTCTGTGAATTACTAAAATTCTTGTCGTGCGCACAAAGTTTCTGTTTTTCAGCAGAATCAAATTAACTAACACCATAGGTTATCCTATAGGTTCTACTTGGAAAAAACACTAATTAAAACATGAAAACACATCTAAACAGAAGCTGGATGAAATATTTATTACTAAACAAAAGCAAAAACAAAAAACAAAAATAAAATTGGGTTGCCTCCCAACAAACACTATTGTTTAACGCCCCAAGCTAGGCATAAAAGTGAGGATAGATCTAAATAGTGCCATCTTTGGCACTCAATTCATAAGTAGCTCCCATTATAGATTCATAAGGCAATCTAACTTTATTTCTTGGAAAGTGTTCCATGCCTTTCCTTAATGGAAATTGGAATCTAATATTCCCTTCCTTCATATCACACTACAAAAAAATACACTTCCATGATGATACATGTTTTTCACAGTAGGTCGCATTCTTTGTCATGCATGTACATCCATGACGATTTTATGACAGAATCAAGATAGTGAAAGGATCGAGAAGAGGTGTCTAGAGGGGTTGATTAGACACTAAATACCAAAAGTTGCAGTTTTTAACTTCTTTAAGTTTAAGTGGAGTTTTGGCACAAGTTTAACAATCACAATACATAACAAGCAAGAATGCAAAGAGTATATGAGCAGCGGAAAGTAAAGCATGCAACTTGCAAGAATGTAAAGGGATGGGGTAGGAATGTGCAAACGCAATTTGGAGACATGGAGATTTTTGAGACGTGGTTCCAATAGGTGGTGCTATTGTACATCCACGTTGATGGAGACTTCAACCCACAAAGGGTAACGGTTGCGCGAGTCCACGGAGGGATCCACCCATGAAGGGTCCGGGAAGAAGCAACCTTGTCTATCCCACCATGGCCGTCGCCCACGAAGGACTTGCCTCACTAGCGGTAGATCTTCACGAAGTAGGCGATCTCCTTGCCCTTACAAACTCCTTGGTTCAACTCCACAATCTTGTCGGAGGCTCCCAAGTGACACCTAGCCAATCTAGGAGACACCACACTCCAAGAAGTAACAAATGGTGTGTTGATGATGAACTCCTTGCTCTTGTGCTTCAAATGATAGTCTCCCCAACACTCAACTCTCTCTCTCTCATGGGATTTGGATTTGGTGGAAAGAAGATTTGAGTGGAAAGCAACTTGGGGAAGACTAGAGATCAAGATTCATATGGTAGGAATGGAATATCTTGGCCTCAACACAAGTGTAGGTGGTTCTCTCTCAAAAAATGTAAGTTGGAAGTGTAGGTTCGTTCTGATGGCTCTCTCTATGAATGAAGAGTGGGTCGAGGGGTATATATAGCCTCCACACAAAATCTAACCGTTACACACAACTTGCCAATCTCGGTGGGACCGAATTGAGATACTCGGTCGGACCGATTCAGCAAATCTAGTGACCGTTAGGAGTTTCGGTGGGACCGACATGCAACTCGGTAGGACCGATATGGTTAGGGTTAGGGCATAACGTAATCTCGGTTAGACCGATTACACAAACTCGGTGGGACCGATTTTGATAATGAGCTAACCAGAGAGTTGGTCAGGCAAACTCGGTGGGACCGATTCGCTCATCTCGGTTGGACCGAAATGTTACGAAGAGGAACAGAGAGTTTGCATTGGAATCTCGGTAGTACCGATTACTCAACCTCGATGAGACCAATCTGGGTAATGGACATACACAGAGAGATTACAACCCCATCTCGGTGAGACAGAGATCCCTATCGGTGATACCGATTTGCCTAGGGTTTGTGGCAGTGGCTATGACATCTGAACTCGGTGGCGCCGGATAGAATGAATCGGTGGGGACGAGTTTGACTTTTGTTTTAGGTCATATGTGGATGTGAGTTGGTAGTTGAGGGCTTTGGAGCATATCACTAAGCATTTTGAGCAAGAAAGCCATTAAGCAACACCTCATCCCCTCTTGATAGTATTGGCTTTTCCTATAGACTCAATGTGATCTTGGATCACTAAAATAGAAAATGTAGAGTCTTGAGCTTTGAGCTTGAGATAATCCTTTTGTCCTTAGCATCTTGAAGGGGTTCCACATCCTCTAGTCCATGCCACTTCATTTTGTTGAAATCATCTGAAACATACTAGGTAAAAGTGTTTGTCCAACAAGAGATATGTTGACATTAATTACCAAAATCACCCAGGGAGCACTTGTGCTTTCAATCTCCCCCTTTCTGGTAATTGATGAAAACATACATCAATGCTTTAAATAAAGATATAGAGAATAACAAGTAAAGCTTTGGAAAGACATGTAACATGCATAGGCTCCCCCTACATGTATGCAATCATGTGAATATGGAATATAGGAGCATGTGAATGCATAAGCATGACAAAGTAAGCAATGTGTTACATGTATCTTGGCTATATGAATGAGAGCAAATGATGTGAATATGGGAAATGTACCTTCATGCTCATGAGTCCTTCTTGCAAATAGTATGTACACCAGCAAGAATTTCTCATACACATGACTGTGATGCATATACTTACCTTGTGGTCTTGAGTTGGCTTAGGATGGAATGAACCTGCGTAAACAAGGTTAGATAACATAGATACACCTACTGGCCAGAGCAAACAAAAGAAACCACAAGAGTACCAAGACTGGGATGACATGAGTACTAAGTACCACACTGGATATAGACATGTCCCCAAAGGTAAAGATGTGCAATGAATTTAAGGACTTCCTTTCCTTAGATGTCTTGCTCCCCCTAAATCTAGCATGGGATACTGGGAGAAGATAGGGAACAGAAAATTAGAGCAAAATCAGAGCTCAAAGAAAATAAACAGAGCTAATGCAAACTAGCAAATATGAACATGTCTTTCCCCTCTTGAAGACATGTGACTTCTCTCCTCTTGAATACCAAGCATCTGGGGTCCTTGATGATTACTCTTTCTCAACTTGAGTATTCTCTCCCCTATAGATATGATTATGCTTTGATGTGATCTCTCTCTCCCCCTTTGACATCAATTTCCAAGAAGGGTTCTTCTGGATTTTTTTCATGATGGGTTTGGTCCTTGAGTCACAGAACAAAGCAGTAAGTGGAATGTGATGCTGGTCGAGGACAAGATTCATTGAGTGGAGCTGGATCAAAAAGAATGCAGAAACAAGTGGCAAGCTGTATTTCCTGTAGTGAAATCGGTGGCACCGAGTTTTATGTTTCGGTTGTACCGAAAGGATTAGGTTGGACCGAAGGCATCGGACCGGTGAGACCGAGTTCATCACAGAGAAAACACTTGTCACCTCAGCTCACTAGACAAGTAAGATCTCACAAGGATTTGCAAGGAATTAACTAAAAGATTTGCAAAGAATTGGATGCAGGGAATGCAGAACAAATAGAAAAGAAAAGAAATCTAGATGAAGTTTTTTTTTGAAAAGGAAAACAAATATGCATGAGACAAATGCAAGAGCGCAGAAAATAACACAAGAGAACTTCATCTAGAATTGGTCGGCGACAAAGTCACCTATGTTAGAGTATATTGACTTAGGAGTCAAGTGAGATCACTTGATCATAGGTCATACTCATCGTTTAAGCTCAAAATGTGGTTACCAATTTTCGTTTAAGCATCTGATGTATTCACACCTTGTGGAGTTGCTTTGACTCATTGCTTGGAGTAAAGCTTCTCTAAGATGGAATAACATACCTTGGGTGGTGGTGTTGATCATGATCATGTAGTTGAACTTGTGTGGGTTGCTCAAGGTTGATGTAGCTCATCAAGAGTTGGGAGCACCACTTGGAATTTGAGTTCATCTACCTACATGAGTTAGTTTTTGCAAGGAAGAGCACTTGTGTATCCAAAATGATGATCATGAAACCCAACATAATTTGTCAAAGGATATGTTTGAATGGTTTCGTGCTTCCTTGTCTTCAACCACCATTATGTAGAATCTTGGTGATGTAGAGATCGCTCAAGATGTGAATGAGTTGCAATCTCGTAGATTTAGGTTCATCCAAGTACCTACAAGGGTTAGATAACATGCAAGGTGCAAATGTATCCAAGACATAAGATAGTCATCATAAGAGAAATATCAAGGTTTGGTCATCGACTCATGTCTTGCATGTATGAAATGGAGTTCCTACTCCAAGTTTGAAGCATCAATGATGTTCAATTCACCTATTAACCTGCAAAACACTTTCTCATCAAGTGGTTTTGTGAAAATATCTGGTAATTGCTTTTTAGTGCGAACATGCTTAAGATTAATGTCCCCTTTGGCAACATGATCTCGAATGAAATGATGACGAACTTCAATATGCTTAGTTCGAGAGTGTTGCACGGGATTGTGAGCAATCTTGATAGCACTTTCATTGTCACAAAGCAATGGAACATGTTTCACATATATTCCATAATCTTTAAGAGTTTGGGTCATCCAAAGCAATTGAGCACAACATGAACCAGTGGCAATGTATTCCGCTTCGGCGGTGGACAAGGATACCGAGTTTTGTTTCTTGGAAGACCAAGATACAAGAGATCTACCAAGAAATTGACAAGTACCCGAAGTGGACTTTCTATCAACCTTGTCACCGGCATAGTCCGAGTTGGAGTAGCCAACAAGATCGAAAGAGGTCCTCTTTGGATACCAAATGCCAAAGTTTGGTGTATGGATTAAGTATCTCACTATCCTTTTCACGGCCTTAAGATGACATTCTTTAGGAGCAGCTTGATATCGTGCACACATGCACACACTTAGCACAATATTGGGAAGTGAAGCACAAGATATAACAATGAACCAATCATAGAGCGATAAACCTTTTGATCGACCGGTTCACCATCTTTGGCCAAATCAAGATGTCCACTAGTAGGCATGGGTGTAGTCATACCTTTGCATTCTTGCATATTGAACTTCTTGAATAAGTCCTTGGTGTACTTCGTTTGAGAGACAAAGGTACCTTCCTTAGTGTGCTTCATTTGCAAACCAAGAAAGAATTTGAGTTCACTCATCATAGACATCTCAAACTTCTCTGACATTAGCTTTCCAAACTTTTCACTAAAATGAGGGTTAGTTGATCCAAATATAATATCACCGACATAAATTTGGCATACAAATAGTTCTCCATTGACTCTTTTAGTAAAAAGAGTAGAATCTATTTTTCTAATTCCAAACCCTTTTTCAATAAGGAACTTGGTCAAGCATTTATACCATGCTCTAGGAGCTTGTTTAACACCATAAAGAGCTTTGTGAAGTTTGTAAACATGATCAGGTTTCTTAGGATTAACAAAGCCGGGAGGTTGCTTAACATAAACTTCCTCCTCTATTTCACCATTTAGAAAAGCACTTTTAATGTCCATTTGGTACAAGGTGATATCATGGTGATTAGCATAGGCAAGTAAGATGCGAATGGACTCAAGTCTAGCAACGGGAGCAAAAGTCTCACCATAGTCCATACCTTCGACTTGTGTGTAGCCTTGGGCGACGAGACATGCTTTGTTGTGAACTACTTGTCCATCTTCATCTTGCTTGTTGTGAAACACCCATTTGGTACCGATGATGTTGTGGTTGTTGTCGGGCTTTTCAACTAATGTCCAAACTTGATTTCTCTCAAAGTTGTGTAGCTCTTCATGCATAGAGTTTATCCAATCCGGATCTTCCAAAGCTTCTTCAACCTTCATAGGTTCAATGCTAGAGATGAATGAATACTGTTCACAAAAGTTAGCTAAACGAGTTTTAGAGCGAGTGATTCTTTCGGTTTGGATATCATTGTAGATTTGCTCGACGGGATGATCTTTAGCAATTCTTGCTCGAACTCGTGAAACATTTTGCTTGGGTCTTGGTTAAACATCTTCTTCATCTTGTTCTTCTTCTTGGCCTTCTTCATTGTTGGCGTTATCATTCTCTTGTCGTGGTGGAGAAGGAGGTTGTTGATGTTCATCTTGGTGAACTTCCTCGTTTTCTTCATCTTGGTGTGTCCCACTTGTGGATGATTCCGTATCAACTCTTGGTTCACCTTGTCGTGAGGTAGAAGCTTCCACTTGGACAGACGAGGTACTCTCCTTCACCTCCGTTGGACGAATCTTGACAATAGACAAGTCTTGGATTGCTTCCAAGGGGTCTTTGTGTCCTACATCAATTGGCAATTGCTCTACTTGCGAGCCGCTAGATTCAGCAAACTTCACATCTACCGTTTCTTCAACCTTTCAGGTGAAATTGTTGTAGACACGGTATGTGTGAGAGTTTGAGCCATAACCAAGTAGGAAACCTTCATGAGACTTAGGAGCAAATTTAGAACGATGATGCTTATCAAGAATGTAGCACTTTGAGCCGAATATTCAAAAGTATCCAACTTGGGGTTTGTTACCGGTGAGGAGTTCGTATGCCGTCTTGCCGAGTAGCTTGTGAAGATACAAGCGATTTGTTGCATGACAAGCTGTCTCAACCACTTCCGCCCAAAAGTGCTTCACGTCTTGTACTCATCAAGCATCATTCTCGCCATTTCGATGAGCGTCTGGTTCTTCCTCTCAACAACTCCATTTTGTTGAGGTGTGTACGTAGCCGAGAACTCATGTGAAATACCTTCTTCGTCAAGAAAGGTATCCACATTTGCGTTCTTGAACTCCGTTCCGTTGTCGGTGCGAACCTTCTTGATCTTCACTTCAAGTTGATTTTGGGCCTTCCTAGCGAAGTTTTTGAAGATCTTTTGAACCTGCAATTTATCATCTAGAAAGAACACCCACGTAAATCTTGAAAAATCATCAACTATAACTAGACCAAAAGAATTTCCATCGAGACTTTTGTAGGCATTGGGACCAAAAAGATCCATGTGAAGTAGCTCGAGTGGCCTCCTTGTGGTCATGATGTTCTTCACGGGATGCCTCCCTCCAACCTGTTTACACGCCTGACAAGCGCTGCAAAGTCTATCCTTATCAAATATGACATCGTTAACGCCAAGGATATGATTTCCTTAATAAGCTTGTCAAGGTTTCACATGCCAACATGACCTAATCGTCTATGCCATAACCAACCTTTAGAGGATTTAATGATGAAGAAAGTTCTAGGTTGAGCCTTTTTAGTGAATCAAGTATGTAAAGATCACCTCTGTGTATACCGGTAAAGACCATTTTATGATTATATCTACGAAAGACTTGGCAATCTACTTCAGTAAATAGGACATTGAAACCGAAATCAGAAAATCTAGATACTGAAAGTAAATTGTATCCAAGAGATTCAACGATCATGACATTTTGTATGGAGCTATCATGTGATATGGCCACCTTACCAAGGCCAACCACCTTACCCTTTGAGTTGTCACCGAAAGTGACATACTTTCGAGGACCATCATTTTCAGCAAGATCACAAAACATATGTTTATCTCCGGTCATGTGATCGGTACATCCACTATGAAGAACCCATTCCTTTCCTCCTGCCATATATCCCCGAAGATTTGCCATAAGACCAAATTGTCTCATTGCATCATCAAGATCAAAGTCACTATCATCATCCTCGTCATAGTATCCATGTTCAACATCGTCACGTGGTGGATCGAATCCTAGAGAGGGTGATTTGTTAGAGTGAGTTTGACAATGATCTTCTTTATGAATTTTAATAGCTTCGGAAATAATATCACTAATGATTCCAACATCTCTTTTGGCACGCATAAGGTTTGTAAGCTCAAATAGACAATCACCAAACATAGGATCATTGTAATTCATCTTACTCAAGGCAATAGACTTTTGGAGAATTTCATCTAGATTTTTCAAGGAATAGTTTGTAAAACTTTCCTCAAGAAATTTCCATATGGTAAAGGCACACTTAAGAGTAGGCAAACATCAAATCAAGTTTCTAGGCATGCCTCTAGTGATAAGTTCAATAGTTCTAAGATTGCGAATCATGTAAATTGACTCATCAAGGGTAGGATGCAAAGGATCAACATGAGGTGCACAAGGGCTATCATTGTACTTGTTCAAATGATATTCATTGAAAATCACAAGCATCTCATTTTCCACTCATGAAAATATTCTCCATCAAGTATAGGCACTCTATGTCTAAGACTCCCCAAAGTAGACTCATCCATCTTCCTCCAATGGTGTTTAAACCAAAGCAATGAAGACCAAAGCTCTGATACCAATTGAAAGGATCGAGAAGAGGTGTCTAGAGGGGGGTGATTGGATACTAAATACAAAAAGTTGAAGTTTTTAACTTCTTTAAGTTTAAGTAGAGTTTTGGCACAAGTTTAACAATCACAATACATAACAAGCAAGCATGCAAAGAGTATATGAGCAGCGGAAAGTAAAGCATGCAACTTGCAAGAATGTAAAAGGATGGGATTGGAGTGTGAAAACGCAATTTGGAGACACGGAGATTTTTGAGACATGATTCCGATAGGTGGTGCTATCGTACATCCACGTTGATGGAGACTTCAACCCACGAAGGGTAACGGCTGCGCGAGTCCACGGAGGGCTCCAACCACGAAGGGTCCACGAAGAAGAAACCTTGTCTATCCCACCATGGCTGGCACCCACGAAGGACTTGCCTCACTAGCGATAGATCTTCACGAAGTAGGCGATCTCCTTGCCCTTACAAACTCCTTGGTTCAACTCCACAATCTTTTCGGAGGCTCCGAAGTGACACCTAGCCAATCTAGGAGATACCACTCTCCAAGAAGTAACAAATGGTGTGTTTAAGATGAACTCCTTGCTCTTGTGCTTCAAATGATAGTCTCCCCAACACTCAACTCTCTCTCACAGGATTTGGATTTGGTGGAAAGAAGATTTGAGTGGAAAGCAACTTGGGGAAGGCTAGAGATCAAGATTCATATGGTAGGAATGGAATATCTTGGCCTCAACACAAGTGTAGGTGGTTCTCTCTTAGAAAATGTAAGTTGGAAGTGTAGGTTCATTCTGATGGCTCTCTCTACGAATGAAGCGTGGGTGTAGGGGTATATATAGCCTCCACACAAAATCTAACTGTTACACACAACTTGCCAGTCTCGGTGGGACCAAATTGAGAAACTCGGTCGGACAGATTCAGCAAATATAGTGACCGTTAGGATTTTCGTGGGACCGACATGCAACTCGTTAGGACCGATATGGTTAGGGTTAGGGTTAGGGCATAAGGTAATCTCGGTGAGACCGATTACACAAACTCGGTGGGACCGATTTTGGTAATAAGCTAACCAGAGAGTTGGTCAGGCAAACTCGATGGGACCGATTCGCTCATCTCGGCTGGACCGAAATGTTACAAAGAGGAACAGAGAGTTTGCATTGTAATCTTGGTAGTACCGATTACTCAACCTCGGTGAGACCGATCTGGGTAATGGACATACACAGAGAGATTACAACCCCATCTCGGTGAGACCGAGATCCCTATCGGTGATACCGATTTGCCTAGGGTTTGTGGCAGTGGCTATGACATCTGAACTCGGTGGCGCCGGATAGAAAGAAACGGTTGGGACGAGTTTGACTTTTGGTTTAGTTCATATGTGGATGTGAGAAGGTAGTTGTGGGCTTTGGAGCATATCACTAAGCATTTTGAGCAAGAAAGCCATTAAGCAACACCTCATCCCCTCTTGATAGTATTGGCTTTTCCTATACACTCAATGTGATCTTGGATCACTAAAATAGAAAATGTAGAGTCTTGAGCTTTGAGCTTGAGCCAATCCTTTTGTCCTTAGCATCTTGAAGGGGTTCCACATCCTCTAGTCCATGCCACTTCATTGTTGAACTCATCTCAAACATACTAGGTAAAAGTCTTAGTCCAACAAGAGATATGTTGACATTGATTACCAAAATCACCCAGGGAGCACTTGTGCTTTTAGATAGTCATACATGTGCTGTCGTAGAAGTGTTCCATGACATTACCAAAATTATCATCATGGAAGTGTCCACTTCCATGATGATAAATCGCGCGTCACAGTAGTGCTTTCGTCAAGGGTGACCGACACGTGGCATCCACCGTAACAAAATGCCGTTAAGCTATTGGGTCCGGTTTTGGATCCGATAACCCGTTAACAGCCCCGACAATGGGGATTTTCCATGTGTAAAATCATCATTGGCTAGAGGAAACATGTGTCGGCTCACCGTTGGGACATATGTCATCCACTCATTGGACCGAAGGCGCCTATGATATGGCGACACGTGGCACGACCCAACAGAGGCCCATTCCTGTGAAAAGGTTAGCCCATTTGACTTGGTCAAAAAGTGGTGGGTCGGCCCACGGAAAGCCTCTTAACGGCCTATTCGCATATAGCACATTTACAGCCTGCTAACCCAGGGCCCATTACGACCTCTCCGAATTAGGCCCAGTAGCGTCATCTGGGCCGTCTAATATGATTCCAGCCCGTTTTAACTTCCAGCCCATGTGTGGCCCATGACTTCTTTCAGCCCATATGAGGCCCTTTGTAACTCTTGGCCCTTTAACGGCCCGTGGTGAAACTGGCCCGTAATGAACAGTGTAGCACTTTATACCCATTAACGACCTGTTATTCCATTTGGCCGTTTCCAGCCCAAGTTATCTTTCGGCCTTCTCAAGGCCCATTGATTCTTGGGCTCATTTGCAGCATTCGATTACATAGGGCCCATTACTGTCATTTTCTGCTTGTGGGCCAAATTCAGCCCGTCGTTATAGTCGGCCCATTTGTGGACCGTTAATACGTTGGCCCGTTCATGTTAAAAAAACCTTTGTGTTGTTTTCATAGAGTTGTCAAATACGGCCTATTAACGTCCCATTATGGTCCACTAATAGTACGGCCCATGATTGGCAAAATGATGATACGCCCCGTAGAAGGCCCATGGATCCTACGGCCCGTATGAGGCCCATGGATCGTACTGCTCGTAGAAGGCCCATGGATCGTACGGGCCGTAGAAGGCTCATGGACCCTACGGCCCGTAGAAGGGCCATGGATCTAAGGCCCTTATAGAAGGCCAATGGATCCTACGGCCCGTATAGAAGGCCAATGGATCCTACGGCCCAAAGAAGGCCCATGGATCATACGGCCCGCAGGAGTCCCATGGTTACAACAGTATGTGTGTTGATTATTTTGGCCTAGTTACCAAAAATAGGCTATTGTGGCCACTAGAAAAACACAGAAAAAGAACTGCACTGACTACAAGCAAACAACTAAACAAGACAATAAGGGAATAAATAAGCAAGCAATTAATGCTAGCATATTACCTCTATTACACATATTACATCCACTCAGCATCAAAGTTCACCACCAGTGCAAATATAGGGAACAAAGCTGCATATTACATACACTGGCCATCAAAATTGGCCACTAGTGCAAATAAATGTGGCAGCAAAACAAGAGCATAACCGAAACAACTTCAGAAGAGCTCAAGAAACATTATCCTGGGTATCCACCATGCTGGCAATAAGCTTAGCAAGCTTATTAGCTTTGTCCTGTTTGGCGCTAAAATCCTCCAACGCTTGCTGTTGCACCAGAAATTATGCATCTGAATGCTCCAAGGACTTCCATAGTCCTTCCGCTTCTTCCTGCAACATAGCTGATCGATGTCTTTCATCTTGTAGTTGAGACTCAAGAAACCGAACTGATTCAGACAGTGAGTTTGAATAGCTTGTGCAAGCGGTAGTGGCTAGTAACTCGAACACTAAACCAAGACAGGACTTTGGGGTTGTCTCGTTGTCTTCAAGATAGTCTTCCTTAGCTGTTTTATCAGCTTTGTTGGAGACCAACAAGGATGTGTCACTATCTTAAACCTTATCTGCATTACTTCCTTTACCATTGCTTAATAAGGCACTCTTCCCCAATATTCTGTCAGCATTCTAAAAGAAGAAACAAGCAGACACATAACAAGTTTAGCATGTACTAGTATATGAAACTCATTTTCGTGAAACAGTTCATTAGTAAGGTGGACGGGATTACACTACCAAGTCTTCTATGGCCAAGTACTAATACATAATAAAAGCATCAAACAAACATATATCTATGTCCTATGGTCACTGCATTGTCTTGTCAAATCAAAATAGAGACACGGTTCAAATCATATCGGTTCAAGACAAAGTAGCAGTGAAAGAATACAAAGCTTGGGAAACTACACGGCACAACAAGATTTCAGATGGGTACCACGGGTCTACATGTACAACAACATTATTGGTTTTGTTGTGATGCTAGTAATGTGCATGATATGAAAGTCAACTGTATACACAATTAAAATTGAAATCAACAGAGCTATTGATAAGAGCAAACCTGTTAAAGAAACATGCGTGAACGTACCTGCTGTGTCATTGGAGTTTCGATTGGATCCTTCAAATTTAAAAATAAGTTTGTATGAGTAAATACACTGATACAAGAGCAAAGCAATCATAGTTAAAAAAGGTGCACTTAAGCGCGCCTAGGCTCTAGGTGTTGGCAAAACGCATTGCGCATAACTACGCTTAATCTATGCATAACTGTGCATAAGCATGCGCTTTGGTCAGTAAAGTGCAAGGCGGTAGCAAAACACACAATTAACGCCTAGCGCTTTTTTGAACTATGATAGCAATGGAATCTTAAATTAGAACAATTGTTCTTCATGTTTAGGCACTTGTTCTACATGAACAGAGTACAGTAAGACGCAAGAATATAATACTTAAAATAGAAAATGAGCTCATAGACCTTAGCACATTCTTGGTCCGGGACCAGTACAGAACAA
Organism: Triticum aestivum; assembly: GCF_018294505.1. Classification (NCBI taxonomy): domain Eukaryota; kingdom Viridiplantae; phylum Streptophyta; class Magnoliopsida; order Poales; family Poaceae; genus Triticum; species Triticum aestivum. Next base: position 198,973,114 of record NC_057804.1, on the reverse strand, counting down.
GGCATTCCCAGACATCATCTAGTAAATGCGTCTCAGGAGAACATAAGGGAATTTCATGAGTTTCTTTGCCGGTGAAGTACGTTTTCTTCATGTAATTCCGATACAGCCACCAAGCATTCTTGTAGATAGCAGAGGTATTAGCACAGGTCACCTCATCCTGAGTTTCTAAATTCGTACTTCTCTATAGAGAAAAGTGGGAAAATTTGATGTATTATAACCATCATGGAGGTAGGATGTATGGGACAAAGCAAAGTAATTGCCATGAATAACATTACTTACACATAACTCCTGGACAAACACCTGCAACTGGCATTTTCCTTCATCTTCAGTATAATATTTCCAAGATGGGAAGATACACACATACAATTTAACAACATCAAATGCGATAGATGCTAAACTACGACTAGCTGGTTGTGCTTCCTCCACAGGAATAGACGTACTAACTGGTGGAGTTGGGGTTCGTCATGATAGTACTAGCCCTTTGTGCACTGGAGCTGCCTTACTAACTGCTCTTGTTTGGGAGCTCTGTGGTGGAGATGGTGTTGTGTCAACAGGAACTGGGTTACTATCGGCTGGGGTTGGGGTTAGATTGGGTGAAGCTGGTTCTCTGTCCATCGCAGTAGGGGTACAATCTGCGAGAGTTTGGGATATGTGTGGTAGGGCTGGTTCTTGTGCATGTACAACCGGGGTACTATCTCCACCAAGAGGTAGCACTCTTTTATTTGAAGACCGTGTTTTTAGCATGATAGATACTGGCATCACCTGCTCCAATTCAAATGGCTGATAAACAGGAAACATAGTTGAATGTACAGACATTGTATGAGAGACAAATGCAATAGATAGTGTGGAAAAAAGAGGGCATGAAATAGTTGACATGTATATTGTTTAACTAAAACGGATAGCATGACATAATTTCACATATATGATGTCTATCTAAACAGGATAGCATAGCATAACATAATTCAAAGTTATGATGAATAACTAAACAAGATCGCATGACATAATTCACATACATGTTATCTAAGTAATCCGGATTGCATCATTTAATTCACATATTTGATTTATATGCTAAACAGAGGGCATTCGATATGATATCTGAACTAAGAACATGGTGTTGAATATTGTGTATATGATGTCTAAACTATGCAATGTAAGACACCATATGCATGATATGAGCAGTATAACCATGCCAAGTTAGAGCATACACCTCGGTGGGGGAATAGGACTGGTCAGCTGTCTCTGTATCCATCTCTGAGGAGCTATCGGGACCCAACAAGAGATCTGCTTCGACAGGTAGCACTGTCTGCTCTAAAGGCCTTGTTTTCACTCTAGATTTTTCCATCTCCCACCCAAATGGTTGATTCACAGGAAGAGTAGTTTAATGTACAAACATTGTCGACAAATGGAAATGTAATGAAGAAAAGTATGGGCAAGATAGCATTCAAATATATGATGCCTGGTTAAACAGGATGGCATTGCACATTTCACATATATTATGGCTAGCTAAAAGACACGAGACTGTATAATTCCCATATATGATATAGAAACTAAATAGGTGGCATTATAGAACATGTCTAAACTAAGAAGATGACATATATGATGTCAAAAGTAGGCACTTCAAGGCAACATATGCATGATATGACTAACATCATCATGCCAAGGTAGAGCAAACACCTTGGGGGGTAAATAGGAGTGGTCAGTGGTGTCTGAATCCGCCTAAAACAGATATCTTCCTCTGGATTAAAATCTGGAGAGGGGTGGGGAGGGTTTGCCATTGAACCCACCATGGAGCGATGTCTGCATGACATTGTATTGCGGCGCAAAACTCTTGTCTTTTTCTCTACATGTTCAGCATGACTGTGAACAATATCTGACATGCATACAAAAAAATATGGTGAGATTATGTAAGGACAGCATGCAAAAATTTAGCGTGATGGTAACAACCAATGGATGGATCCAAAAATAATGATAGCCGGCTGATGATTGCTTTAATTTAATAAAAAGACAGATGATGATTGCTTTACTATTTGTTTCCCACCCAAAGATGAACAACATAGGCATACCCTAGGTGAACCTGATATTAGATAGACATACTATTCATTGCTGCCTCGATATCTGCCCCACAACTAATTTAGAACTCAAGTTTGAACATTAATTTGGACCTGACTTGGCGTCCAACAGGTGAAGAGGACGATAAAGTAGCAGGTAATTTCAAGCAATGCATAACATAAGTAGAAACAGAAGAGTGCAACCACTCTTGTGGACCCATGTACTCCTCAGGTTCATCTGCTGAGTCGATGATGGTGATGTTGTTGCGGTGGGTGCCGGCGGCAGGGAAGGAGATCTGAGGCGGCGAAAGACGGTCAGAAGTCCTGATGTATGGTTTGGTGGATGCTTCTGTCGATGGAGCAGCTCAGGTGAGGTGGAAAACGTCGCGGCAGGAGCAGGACAAACCACAGAAAGTTCCCTTCGACATCTACCTGTAACTGAATTAATTCTGTAAGGGCTCATTTGGCTTGCATGATTCTAAAAATGGAGGGATAGGAAAAACACCAAAACAGGATAGGAATGCACATGGTAAATGAAGCATTTGTAAACACAGGATTTCTGTCAACTTGGGTGTTTGGTTTATAGGAATTGGAAGAGCAGAGGAATGCAAAGAAACATGGCCAAAATAAAGTGAAACCATATGAAAGTGTGTACAATTAGAATGTTATTGTGCAACTAATGCACTTGGTCTTGTTTTCATGCATATGATTTTGAAAAGTAGGTCCAGGTGGATGTTTTGCTTCATTCCTTTCAACAAAATGCATGAATAATTGAATAGTAGAGTACCATTGGAACATTACCTATTGCTATATTTTTTCGTTGAACCAAAATAGCCCTAATGGATCGACATGAATGTATAGTAATAAGTGATGCAACAAGTGTACAACCTCTTTGCCGTAGCCGTGTAGACCTTAGCATCATTGGGTTGGTCCCTAAAGCAATTGAGGTAGAGGTGGCTGTTGGAGGTGTGGAGGAAGATCTGAGGAATTTGTAGACAGCGTCCAGGGCAATGCTCTGTTGTGATGGATCGTTCTGTCGTTGGAGCAGTTCCGGTGAGCCGTAAGACATCAAGGCTGAAGCAACACAAGATAGACATCGTCAATCTCAAGTAGGATTGTAATAGCATCTCCAATAGATGATGTAAAAAAGATGTAAAATTTACATCACCAAAAACCACCTGACTACAACAGATGAGGTAAAAACTGTTGACTCTGAACTTAACTGTTGAAACTGAAATTTACTGTGGAATCTAAATGTTGCTATCGAAACTGAATGCAATGGTAGCAGAGAGGCACTTGACATGTAGTTTAGGGAGGGCCTGCAGTTCATCTTCAACCTGCACCCCCCTGAGCCGCCAGCCACCACCGGCAAACACCACCGGCCCCAGTGTCGCCTCGCCGCCTCGAAACAACTCCCCATCGCCGCCCTAGCCAGCCCTCTAGGCCCCCAGCCCCCCCACCCTGAACCCTAAGATAGATAGTGGGGTACCTCTTCGGCGAGCCCCCGTCCCCGCTGCGGGTGGTTCTTCCTTAACTCCGGCGAGCCCCCCCAACCCCTGAAAATTGACTGACCCAAAAGTCAATTCAGTCGACTGAAGTATGGCTAAATCGAAGCGGAGCAGCAACACGAGCGAGAGGGAGAGCAGCAGCAGCAGCTGGGCGAGCGAGCGATCGAGCGAGCGAGAGCCGGAGCAGTAGCAATAGATCCGGCTGGTATGGACGCTGCCGCCGAAGGGTCCTCGCACTGGGGGAGAGCGCGCAGTGGAGATGTCGCCCGCGGTGCCGGCTTCAAGGTAGCTGGTCCATGGGGGTGCGGGGTGGAAGCACTGACGGTCCCGGGAGGTCGAGTTAAGGAGAAGGTGTGATGCAATGAGTGTACAAACCTCTTTGGTGGCGCCGAGTAGGCCTCGGCTTCATCCGAGGAGTCGATGAGGATGGTGCGGTTCCGGTGGAGCAGGTTAAGGCGGCGCTGTGGGGATGGAGCAGCTGCGATAGACGAGGCGATCATCGGAGGCAGCTCCTTGGAGGTGGAGGACGGGGTGGCTGAACCGGCGGGATTGACGAGATGGACGAAGGATCCTCATCCGGGGAGGTGGACGAGGGATGTCGAGCTGTTGTGGTGGACGACGTCATCGGGGAGGAGGCTTCGGCTGGGCAGTGGTGAGGTGGCGGACGGAGGAGGGTGGCGTTTCGCGGCTGGAGCGGAGAGGTTATGTCGGCCTGGGATTTCAGATGGTGAAAAGGGGGCGATGGGAGGGGGTGAACCATGACCTAGGGACGCGCTTGTCCAAAATGTAGGGTGTGTTACAAAAGTACCCCCCCACACACACACCTATTTGAACTAGCGGACCTTTCGACTCAGGGTTAGAAGGGGGATTTCGTGTGTCGGGATTTGGCAGCTGGAGGGAGTTTTCGCGCGCGTTTGTAATTTTGGGATAGCAAGGTGCGGGTTGTGAAGGCGCCAGTTTTTGGGAGCACGATATCTGAATTTTTGGGATATAACAAGGCGGGGTTGAATTTTAGGGACAAACCTAACGTATAGTAATATTGTACTTGTACGTACCAAATCAATTCGCACTTCCCTCAACCAAAAAGAAAACAAAAAAATAAAACTATTCACACCACACGAACAGAGAATCTTGCCCCGTTTTGCTATACAAATGCTATTCAAAGCTACTCCTTCCTTCCATCTATATAGGGCCTAATGCGTTTTTCGATGCTAACTTTGACCAAATATTAGAGCAATAATCATGCAACTTACACAAAGCACACCGTTAAATTCGTCTGTGAAAGGTTCTTTCAATCATATAATTTTCACATTGTGCATGTCATGTACTATTAATCTTGTCAATAGTCAAAGGCAGTCTTAAAAACTCATTACGCCCTATATATATGGAAGGAGGGAGTATGAATCCATGTTATGTCCAATTAATTTTTTTCGCTTGCTGTATAATGCATGTAACCTACTCATACCAACATTTTAGTGCATTCCAAATGTCTATACTACCTCTGAAATTCGAACCAAATTTGAATTTGTTTCTCTATTTCAATAAGAATCTACAATCATGATTGTTGCCAACTTCAACCATCATTCATGTATTACCTTAATAACACACCACATGATTACTATACAGATAGATATGAACTATGTGTACTACATGAACTCGAATTCTATTTTTTGAATACACTTGATGTTGATTCCAAATAATAGTACATTTGATGTACTAACTATATATTCATAATCTAAACCATGTTCCATACGTACACCGTGTTTATCACACAAAGTATAGTGACCCGCCCCCTACATTATGACATGTATTTAGACCTGAGTTGCAAAAGCCACACATTAGCCCAAATTATAATAAATGTTCTACATTATGATATCTTCTTCAAGTATCCGTATCCACTTTTTTATAATTAATTCTGATCTTTGTTCGTCTTATACACCTTCACGATCCTCTTCTATTTGTAGCTAGCTAGCGCTAACTTTCTATCGTGCATGCACACACCCGCCCCCTCTCTCCCACCCTTAGCGTCCCCTCCATCGCGCACGTTCATTATTTCTCTTTAGGTCATCCACTCGTGGTGTGTGTAGGCCCCCAACTCCTTCTTTCCGGAACACACCGGTCGATATACCTCTCTAGCCAAGTGTGGATACAACAAACACATATATACTTCCCCTCTTCTCTTCTCACCGTCCATGCCCCCCTATGTCCAATACGGTTCCATGCAGGTGCACACTCCCGCCCCTCTATATATTGATCACATACACGCACACTCCTCCCCCGTCGACATGGTAGGCCTCTCGCACCACCTCCTAGCCGCACCCCTCTTCCCTTGTCTGTCTCTCCAGACCTTATTTGCTTCTAACACATGCAGGCGTGTATATGAACTGATCTCCCTACATATAGCCAGGTCGACTATAATTCGTTTTCCCCAAGCACCGATACACTTACCTCGCTAGTTATGTCTCTCCCTTTCTTGGACACACGACGATTGATCTTCCTATGTAGTTACATATGCTTACCACAAACATATCTTCTCCCCTCATCATCCTTGCATACCTCCCGACCCGTCTCTCACACGCACGTGCATAGACAGACAGACATCCCTTGCCATCTCTTATTGATATTGCACTCATACCCTCCTTTTGTCTAGCAGGCCTCTCCCACCATTTGTGAGACGCCACTCCACCACCAACCCTCCGTTTGTCTAGCAGGCCTCTCCCACCATTTGTGAGACGCCACTCCACCACCAACCCTCTGACGCTCTATCTTTGTCTTTCTCCCAACCTTATTCCTCTGCTACACATATACATGGATGTCGATCGATCTCCCTCAATACATAGCTAGGTCTTTCTCCTTCCCCACACATATACTAATCGATTGGTCTCTGCCCCCCCCACACACCGATAGTCAAACGTTCTAGGTAGGTATCCATGCCACGGAGAAAAACTGCACCTCTGCCCTCTCAAATTCCAGTAGGCCAGCCGCCATGTATCTTTGACGTGGGCAAACACAAATTCGATGGCACTCTTTATCAATCGCGCAGCCACACACTTCATCCCTGTTTTCCATTCTATTGATATCTCACGTCCATGACTCCATTTCACACACATTGCATATGTTACGTTTTTCTGTTTGAGATATCATCAACACATTGCCTTTGTTTCGCACAAACCATCTCTCTCACACCCACCCACGCACGTACTTGCACCTAAATAAGAAGTGCATGCAGGACGCACGTACTCACGTCTCGTTCCCGGCCACACCCGCGCGAGTACACGGTGGAGTTCGTTTCTATACGAAAAGGCAGCCCACGTGATAATTTGACGCGTGTAGCAGTTGTTTACTCGGAGGAAGGTCGGGTACCATGCCAAGACGGAACAAAGTTCGACTTGACACGTTAGTATTAAATAAAGTTAAATATTCCTCAATGGCACATACAGAATAAAAACGATTGACGTGGGGAAAATGGAAAAATTGGTTTGTCTCTCATCACATCATCTCACACAAGGCGGCCATGGCCTCACTCTCTCAGCGTTGGTCAGTGATCCGGCCGCATCCCCTCTGCCGGCGAAGAGGGAGGATGTGCATCGTCTCTCCGTTCGACGGCGTTGAGGCAACACGTCCCAATCTACGGTACCTGTCGTTCTCTCTGACCAAGATACGGCGCGGTAGGGCCTTCGCCACTTGCTCGCTGCCGCAGTATGGGTAGATCCCGGCCGCCGGCGCCCTCCTAGTAACATCCTGACGACCCTCAGGTACAGCTTCCTCCGGCCTTGCTCCACTTCCCATCTTCCCACGTTTCTGTATGTGGATCTTCTTTAGTTGTTTACTTAAATCGTATCTCGACCGGTGTACTTTCCATCTTGCAATCTCGTCCTCAAACCATTTTTGATAAACCATGTGCTATCTTTCGCTTATTACATGGAACATGCTTCTTTTTTGTCGGTGTATGTGTCTTCAACTCGTGTTACTGGACAGTAAGTGTTTCCTTTCGACCTCCTTTTGCAAACAGGGCTATCCATTTTCACCTCGTTGCTATTGCGACCTTTTGGTGAACTGCACAAATCACTTTTTTTCTAAAGAGTGTTTTGTGCAGTTCCGCCAAAATGTCACACGGGCAACATTTTTACATTTCTGTGGGACTGCAGAAAGGGAGATTGGTTTTGCTATCCTCCTCATCGAACTCCATGCCTAATCTTCTCCAACAAGAAGTTAGTCCTAAAGAGAGATCGTACATGTCATCTGCTTCTATTTATGTGTGTTATGTTTCATCATCTAGTTCCACTATTATTGTAATCACACTGACTGGATGTCTTTGCAAACAGGGATGGTCTGCTCAATTTTAGTGGAGCTGCACAAAATGATCGGATTGTGGTGTCCTCCATACACCTCTTTTTTGGCTACAGAGCTGGGTGAAACTAGCTGCCAAGCAATGAACATTGTGCCAAGGAAATGGAGCCATGCCTACGAACAACATCGATCAATTATATTTTTTTCTTTATTTGTACACCATCTCACAACTTTGTCATCAGTTGTGATGTGAATATTGGCGCTGATCTGCGAACCATTGAGATGCATCAGCCATGGTAGCCATGGTAGTTTCATTTGTATTTGATGGGATGTTGTAACGAGATAATCTTGAGGCAGGACACATGAATCCTAAGTTGAAACCTTTTTTTTCCTGCGGGAACCAAAGTTGAAACCTTCATAGCATCACAATACAATTTCATTAATATTAAGCGTACATATAAACAAATCCTGAAGGATTGATAGCAATGCCAGAAGCAATTCAACTTCTTTTTGCTGACATGTTGGACATCCTTCATCCGGCTCCACCTCCCATGCAGCAATATTGAGTGCACAACACAACTTCAGGGAAAGATTCACCCTGGTCATTGCACCGCAGTAGTAATGACTAGTGAGCAGTCAAACCACAGAGCCCCACCTTCGCCACAATAAGTTTCTCGGACGAAGCAACCATCATTTCTCTGATCCTTGAATCCGCTGGTACTCACATATTCCCACAGTAATAAGTTGCTCGGGTGAATCAACCATCACTATATCCGCTCATGTGTGATGACCGCAGGAGCTATCCATTCATATTGTATGTTAAAAAAATAAAGGTCAATAACTAATGCGGCAAACTTTCAATAAAATAATGCGCCACCTCGGGCCAATGCAGCCAGATCGCATTTTGCACGAGAAATTACACACCATGTTTCGTTGACATGAAGTCCCGTTCCAACATATCAATGAGACGACGGCAAGTCCTTTTCTACTAGTATTTCGAAATGGACGTGTAGGCTGGGGCACCTCTTCGTGTACCGTGGCAAACTGGCAACCGTCCACTCTTCGCCTTTCCCTCTCGATTTGGAACTGTTGTCGCACGATCTTCCTCTCCCTCCTCCATTTGCCTTCATCTCTTCACCCTTCCTTCTGCCATTGTTCGATCATCTTCTCCATGGAGGGAACAGGTGTGACGCCCGGATAACTAAGCTACAAAGATCCCTCGCTAATAATGCCACGTCACCTCGATTACAGTTGCTAATCTCGCGCTAGTTTGAAATCGATTCAATTCCAAATTCAAAATCAAGCAAACAATAAAAGTTTTCACATATTAAAACTAAAATGTTCGGAGTGAACCAAATATTGCATAGGTAATTATGGTGGAGAAACCACACTTTTAGAAATGGTTTAAATACTCTAAAATATTTTAAATTGTAGCAAAAACAATTAGTTGAATGCCTTTTACAAAATAAAATAAAATATTAAACTATTTTATTTAGTTGCCCAAACTTATGTGGCCGTAGCCTATTTATTAACACTACATTAGGGACTACTTTTATAGTTTATAAAACAAATCAAAGAGGAACTAAAGTAAAATAGAAAACAGAAAAGGAAATATATAAAAGGAAAAGGAAAATACAATGTAGAAAACAAGAAAATCAAAAGAGAACCCCCCCCCCCACTGGGCCAGTTGGCCCAGCTGCTAGCTAGGCAGGCCCCAAACCGGCCAGCCCACCCCCAATCCTCCATTACCCCCACGACACCAAACCCTAACCTACCATACCCCACTCCTCCTCTCGTTCCTCACATGCCCCCACCTTTCTGGATCGGGGCAACGGCGCCCCAACCCCATCGCCGACCCCGTCGTTCTGGCGCCCGACGTCCTCCCTGCCGCCTCAGACTGTGCCGGGAGCACCGCCTCCACCGTCTTTGTTGACTACGTGGACGCATAGGAGCTTGGTACCCCTACCTCGTGCGAATCGAGCCGTCCCCTTCTTTGTATCGCCACCTCCTGCACGTCGACGCCGCTGCCACCGGAGCCACCTCGCCAGACAGCCTCCTCGTCCCCGTCAACGCATGTCGTCCCCGTCCTCCTCCTCGACAATTGCTGCCATTTTCCCTACAACGCAGGTGAGGACCCCGATCCTCCTCCTCCCCGTGCCCTCACGTCGGCGCTCGCCCGCACCATTGCACCGTCCGCTCCGCGCCCCCCCGAGCACAAGCCCTCCGCGCGCGCTCGCCCGTGGTTGCGCCCCCTGTTCGCCGCCCCCTACCTCGCGTGCCCTTGGTGGTGCTACTTGCCGATGCCGCTGCAGCCCGCTCCTCCCACCGGCCGCCCCTGCGCCGTTGTCATCCCCCGTCCTCCGCCAGGTTGGCGCCTGGCGCCGGCGCCTCACTGTGGCCGAGGCCGATACCCGGGTTCACCCTGACGGGCGTCCCGCCAGCGCCCAGACGGGCTGTGCCCTGTGCCCGTTAGCGCCAAACCCGCTAGGCCCCTGTGGGCCACTGACTAGGGGGCCCACGCCCCAGAAGTTAAAAAAATAAGAAATAATAATAATAATAATAATAATATAATAAAATTGAAATATTAATTAATTAATTAATTAAATAATTAATTAACTTAATTAATTTTGTTTAATTATCCTAACCACCTAATTAAACTATTTTATCATGATTAGTTAGCCTTGGTCTATGACATGTGGGACCCACGCGTCAGTTTGACCCAGTCAACGCCCTGTTGACTGCTGACGTCATGATGACGTCAGCATACACTATTCTAGATAATGTTGATTTAATAAATAAATAAATTCTAAAATTGATTAAATCTTTTAAAATTAATATAAAATAAACCGTAGCTTGGATGGAAAAACTTTGTACATGAAAGTTGCTCAGATCGACGAGACGAATCTGGATACGCAGCCTGTTCGTCCACCACACATCCCTAGCATAGAAAACACACCACTTTCCCCCTCCGGTTCATCTATCCGAAAATGCGAAACACCGGGAATACTTTCCCGGATGTTCCCCCCCTTCGTCGGTATCACCCACTACCGCATTAGGGCACACCTAGCACCGCGTATTGCCATGTTACGCTTTGCGATGCTTTGATTTCTCTGTTATTTATTGTTTTCCCCCTCCGTTACTTCTTTTCGGTAGACCCCGAGACTACCGGCGACCCCTACTTGCCAGAGCAACCAGGCAAGCCCCCCCTGATCACCAGATATCGCCTATTCTACCATCTACTGCTTGCATTAGAGTAGTGTAGCATGTTACTGTTTCGATTAATCCTATTCTGTTGCATAGCCTGTCATTGTTGCTACATCTGTTGATACCTTACCTGCAATCCTAAATGCTCAGTATAGGATGCTAGTTTACCATTAGTGGCCCTACATTCTTGTCAGTCTGCCATGCTATACTATTGGGCCATGATCACTCGGGAGGTGATCACGGTTATATACTATACATATATACATACTATACAGATGGTGACTAAAGTCGGGTTGGCTCATTGAGTACCCGCAAGTGAGTCCAATGTGGGGGCTGAAAGGACAGGTGGCTCCATCCCGATAGAGGTGGGCCTGGGTTCCCGACGGCCCCCGACTGTTACTATGTGGCGGAGCGACAGGGCAGGTTGAGACCACCTAGGCGAGAGGTGGGCCTGGCCCTGGTTGGTGTCGGCGGTTACTTCATAATAACACGCTTAACGAGATCTTGGTATTTGATCTGAGTCTGGCCACTTTCCTATACGCACTAACCAACTACGCGGGAACAGTTATGGGCACTCGACGTCGTGGTATCAGCCGAAGCCTTCTTGACATCAGCGATGGAGCGGCGCGCGCCGGATTGGAACGTAAGCCTGCTCTTGTATTAAGGGGCTAGTTCTGCTTCCGGCCGCCCTCGCAACATGCAGGTGTGCAATGGGCGATGGGCCTAGACCCTTGCGCGCATAGGATTTAGACCGGCGTGCTGACCTCTCTGTTGTGCCTAGGTTGGCTGCGACGTGTTGATCTTCCGAGGCCGGGCATGACCCAGGAAAGTGTGTCCGACCAAATTTGATCGAGCATGTTGGGAAATGTGGTGCACCCCTGCAGGGAAGTTTATCTATTCAAGTAGCCATGTCCCTCGGTAAAAGGACGACCCGGAGTTGTACCTTGACCTTATGACAACTAGAACCGGATACTTAATAAAACACACCCAGACAAGTTCCACAGATAACCCGGTGATCGCTTTTCCACAGGCAACGAGGGGAGGATCACCGGGTAGGATTATTCTATGCAATGCTACTTGGAGGACTTCAAACTACTCTCTTCTATATGCTGCAAGACGGAGGCTGCCAGAAGCGTAGTCTTCGATAGGACTAGCTATCCCTCTCATATTCTGGCATTCTCGAGTTCAGTCCACTAGTATTGCCTCCTTACACATATACCCATGCATATGTAGTGTAGCTCCTTGCTTGCGAGTACATTGGATGAGTACCCACGGTTGCTTTTATCCCCCTTTTCTCCCTTCCCTTCTACCTGGTTGTCGCAACCAGATGTCGGAGCCCAGGAGCCAGACGCCATCGTCGACGACGACTCCTACTACATTGGAGGTGCCTACTACTACATGTAGGCTGTTGACGATGACCAGGAGTAGTTTAGGAGGATCCCAGGCAGGAGGCATGCGCCTCTTTCGATCTGTATCCCAGTTTGTGCTAGCCATCTTATGGCAACTTGTTTAACTTATGTCTGTACTCAGATATTGTTGCTTCCACTGACTCGTTTATGATCGAGCACTTGTATTCGAGCCCTCGAGGCCCTTGGCTTGTAATATGATGCTGGTATGACTTATTTATGTTTTTAGAGTTGTGGTGTGATACCTTCCGGTGAGTCCCTGATCTTGGTCGTACACGTTTGCATGCATGATTAGTGTACGATTGAATCGGGGGCGTCACAAGTTGGTATCAGAGCCAACTGCCTGTAGGTATCCCCCTTTCCAACTCCTTGGCCAAAGTCGAGTCTAGTCATTGAAAAAATTTTACTAACATGGTTGTGCGGCTTACGGGCCCACGTTGCCATTGGGTAATATTAGGATCTTTTACTCCTCGTCTATACTTTGGGTCTCTGATCTCTCTTATATTCGGGTTAAATGAATTTTGCTAACTCTAACATTAGGATCTCGTGATCACTTCCACCCGGAGAGCCCCATGTTACCGATGACCGCCTGCTGCACCAGAAGATTCTGAAGATACTCTACGATGTGCTCTCGAGGCTATGTGCCATCGCGTTTGCAATTCACTTCCATCGATAATTCCCTATGGATAACTACTTACACCTGTCGTTCATATTGTCATCCCCAGTTGCTCTTGTTATTACAAGATGTCCTGAAATACTCTCCGATATTCTGAGAATCCTTTGAGCTTACTGCCTTGTAGTTCTTGCCCCATGAATACCCCTACGGATAATTTTCCCACACTTATCGAGTATCCGCTCATCCCCAATTGATTCATGTATTTCAGAAAGGTCTTTGAAATACTACTCGATCTTCCAAAAATCCTCAGCAGCTTATTGCCCTTGAAATTCTCGCTTGTTGCATTATGGTTAATCCCATAAGTAATCTTATTGGCATCCTTTGTCACTATCATTTTGAGTCCATTGATTCAATAAGTTGCGAAGGCTCGCGATCCTCAATCAGATCCTAGAATTCATCCTTCTAGCTTAGACGTCATTTCAAACATGAGCTGGATCTCGACTAATCAAAATGCCATCGATTGTACCCCTAAGGCTATTCAACTTATCCATCCCTAATCAGAGCATTGCTTCTGATCCCTTGTCTTGGAATTCATAATTCCTTTGCATTTAAGCTTTGAGTTAGTCAGTTGTTTCTATAATCCGATGCACTTGCATTCCTTCTTCCTTTGATAGAGTACCGATACTCACATCAGCTCCATTGTAGACCACCGGACCTCTTGTTGGATTATTACCCGACAGTGTCCTTCATATTCAAATAACCTTGTGAGCCTTTCCACGGATATATAAAGCCTTGGCTAAATTGTATCCTCTGTTTTCTCAACCATGCTCTGCTCTCGATCTGGTGATGTTTACTATGAAGTTTGTGGTATATGTTCCTATGATGCCCCGATGGGTTGAACCAGTGCTTTACCTAATCTATGTGAGCCCGAAAGATTTCACGGGCCATACTCTTCTGGTATTTTGCTAGGTAAAATTTCAACATAACAACTTCTTCAAAAATGGGAAGTGAATGAAAGGTTATGCATTACAAAAGTGGGAGTCGACCTTGAACTTTGCGTTCATGCCCATGGACACGATGTAGATCCTATCATGGAAGCTTCTTGTAATAATAACTATTTCCCTGATATAATATCCTTTGGTATCGGTGACGTTGATCCTTTGCAATTGTGGTTCTGGCCATATGTTCTTCTTCGATCCCATTTCTCGGGCAAGTTGAGCACTTGTCTTTCGTGGATCAATACACCAGTCCAACTTTTACTTTGATCTTTCGTCGAGTATTACACCCTGGTATCTCGAGATTATCACGGAACTGCATATCTTCTTATGAGTTCTCCATCAAGTACTACATTCTCATTGGTTCCAATTTTTTCACGGGCTCTAAGTCATTAAACACTCAAAGGCACTGATAACTGAATCGAGTCCGCACTGCGATTCAACAACTCTTAGTAATCTTCATTGCTTATGAGTTTGTACTCGATCGTGTCATTCCCAGCTGATTGACTACATCATCGTCATTAGGTTGACTGCTTGACCATTCTACCTATGTCCTTCATCCTCGGGACACAATCCCGACAGTGCTCTAAGCTTACATCGAACTTTCCCCATCATATTGTTTGTCTTGAGAGACAACTCAAAATTTTGAGATGACATCTTATCTATAGTTATAATAGCCTTTTGCTTCACCATTCCCTTGGCTTGATGCCGTCGCCGAGTGATTGCATCTTCATGGAGCCTCTCGACAAAATTTGTCGTGATCATCATCAACATTTTAACTCCTTCCAGGATATCAATCAAATTCATGATGGGAAATACCATCCTTGACCCTCGATGATTGTTTTATCATCGACCACATCCTTGTCTTCCCTCAACACAAACATGTTCATGTTTTGGGTTGAATCTTGAGTTCCTTGCTATCCAGCATTTGTTCTTCTTCACCTTGGAGTATTACCATCTTTTATGTCAAGAAGGTTGTGAGAATTGCTCCGCCTCTTAAAATTTCTTGGTATAGTGATACTTCTCACCATCACCATTCTTTCTTGGTCCCAATGTTGATTCTAACCGGAATACTAACAAGTGAATGGTGTTGCTTGGGTTCTGTATTTCTAGCAACCCTATTGCTTTAAAGTCAACGATCGACAGTTTGTTCTTAGACTGTTGGTTATTGAATCATCACTCTAACATTGATCTTGCTGCCAAAGGTCATATTTCGGGCACACCTTCCAACTAGTGATTGATGGTGTATGTTTTCTTCAAGCATACAACATTATATCATTTGATCTGTTAAATGTTATCTCCTTGTTCACATAATTGTGGAGATCCATCTTTTGGAAATCTCGATGAATTGTCGCTCAGACCATCAGCCACCGCCTCATCCTCTCTTTGATTTAATGATGAACTCTTGTTTCGAAACTCGCTTCCATAGTTCAATTCCCGAGAATCTTACAATTTTCATCTCGACAATTTGTGTTGCACCTTTCTTCTCACGCATCTTGAGTCTGAGTTATCCTAACACCAACCAGATTTGAATCTCGGTCAGATATGATGGTTGGAACATATTTCCAAGAGTTATAACATTGGTCTATATATATGACCCGGCAAGATGATGTCATGCCTAGCACACCTGGCCGGAGGCCCTATTGTTATAGTTTCCTTTTTAGCAAGATTATCCATTTCTCCATGAGGAAATTGTAAGACTTATTCTACAAGTTGTTCCTAATGTATCCTTCCTATATCCAAAGTCAAACCTTTGCTTGAAGACCATGTCAATGCTATCTAGAAGCATGTATGTGGTACTCCTATCATCAATAAGAACACTCGAATTACAATGCTAAATTTTCTTAATCAAATTATCCAAACATCGTTGTATGGGTAATGTCATGAAATTTCTCTCCCCTTTCCTGAAGCATTTTCTACATTATATCCTGTCATGGATATCATGCTCTTCTTGTCCTTGGGAAGGATATCCCCCTGAAATATGTGTTTAAACACATTTTCCTTTCCATTGTTCTGTTTAATCTAATGATCACATTTACTTTCCATTGTTTCGTTTAACCCTTTCTTGTGATCTATATGATCTAAGCAGTATTATTCTCCTGCTTATGTAACCACTTCGGTGTACAATTCTGTCAGTAAGACCCTATTGCTTTGGTTGATGACATTCTTGTAGCCACCGATGGATCAGAACTTTGCCTAATGGTCCGCCTCGTTCAACAAGCAGGAAAATGGTTCTCTTTGTACCTCGCCCTTGGTACCGACATTGTTGCCAACATAACTGATAGCCTACCCTCTGACATGTCTTGCTATCATGACCGTGCAAGATGTCAACGCCCTTCTTACTTTAACCCAGATGGTGGGCCCATAACCCACAGTTCCACAGGATCAAAACCTGACTCTCCGGTAAACCCCCTGTTGCCAAGGTTGTTCCTCGCGCGTGGCTTCATAAGTAAATTACGAGCCACCTTCCGAGAGATCATCAGTTCTGCTATTAGACGCAATACTTATTCCCATTGCTCTGAAACCCTTTCACACTTTGTTTCAGGCAACTGACAATTGTCTATGCGCTTGAAACTTTTATTGTGCACCTTCTTACTTTGCTCACGATATTATCTTAAGTTTCAATTCGAGAGTTGCTATCCGCCACCCTCCCCGATGTTATCGACCGGATAGTCGACCTTGCAGAGGTCTGTTCTCCCGGAATGCCCACTCTTTATTCTTTCGTAAGTACGATGGAGTTCCTGAAGAAAGGACGCCGACTTCATCATGATGCCTAAAGCAGAGAAATGAAGACATCAATATATTGGACCGGCCTCTTCGAGAAGAGCAAGCCAGGATGAGAACACCCGCTAGATTCGTTACCAAACCTTCCCCCTTTTCACTACCTCTTAAATCTTGGGACAAGATTTCTTGTAGTGGAGGAGAATTGTGACGCCCGGATAACTAAGCTACAGTGATCCCCCACTAATGATGCCACGTCACCTCAATTACAGTTTCTAATCTCGCGTTAGTTCCAAATCAATTCAATTCCAAATTCACAATCAAGCAAACAATAAAAGTTTTCAAATATTAAAACTAAAATGTTCGGAGTGAACCAAATATTGCATAGGTAATTATGGTGGAGAAACCACAATTTTAGAAATTGTTTAAATACTCCAAAATATTTTAAACTGTAGCAAAAACAATTAGTTGAATGCCTTTTACAAAATAAAATAAAATATTAAACTATTTTATTTAGTTGCCCAAACTTATGTAGCCGTAGCCTATTTATTAACACTAGATTAGGGACTACTTTTATAGTTTATAAAACAAATAAAAGAGGAACTAAAGTAAAACAGAAAACAGAAAAGGAAATATATAAAAGGAAAAGGAAAATACAATGTAGAAAACAAGAAAATCAAAAGAGAACCCCCCCCCCCACTGGGCCAGTTGGCCCAACTGCTAGCCAGGCCGGCCCCAAACCGGCCAGCCCACCCCCACTCCTCCATTACCCCCACGACACCAAACCCTAACCTACCGTACCCTACTCCTCCTCTCATTCCCCACATCCCCCCACCTTTCTGGATCGGGGCAACGGCGCCCCAACCCCGTCGTCGACCCCGTCGTCCTCGCGCCCGACGTCCTCCTCCTCGACAACCGGTGCCATTTACCCTACAACGCTGGTGAGGACTGTCGGTGTTCTGGGAACGGGGGTCCCCAGACTTGCCTGCCTGTGGCTTGCGGCGTGGCTCAAAGGGGGCCCAGCACGTCCCATCTTCATCAGCACAAGCTCAAGACCCTCGCGAGGGGCCAAGCCTCGTGGGGCGGACGACAAGGAGCTTCCTCAGGCACGGCCTCATCAGGCTGGCTCACGAGGAGGCGGAGAGTTCAAGGCGGGGTACCTCGCGAGGTGCCCATGATGCAAGCCATGACGACCAAGGGCGCCGGACGGGCACCAGCCTGCGCAGTGTCCTTCTTTCCTCTTTGGTGCAAGGGGAGCGAGCGCAGGAGAGAGCATCAAGCAAAGGCATCCATTTTGGTGCAACAGGACCAAGACGAGTCCAACGGCAGGATGGAGGTCACCGTGGAGCCCAAGTTGGCGTCACCACCAGAGCCTTTGACAGGCGAGGACCAACTTTAGTCAAAATAAGTGTACTAGATGTTCCCCTTCAAATTGGCCAATTGTTGGCGCCCTTCCCGCTCAATATTTGGGAAGAGGCCCAGGGCCTTCGCCTATAAATAGGACTAGCCACCCACAGGGTGAAAAGGAGATCGATCCGGCAAGAGAGAGAGAGCTGGACAGGAAGCTGAAGATAAGATAGGCATCTAGAATCAACCCTTCCAAAGGGACAACATCACCACAAGAACAGACCCTCGCGAGGTTGTTCTTCCTTGTATTGTTCATCATCAGCCCAAGAGGCAATCCACCACGCCACACACTGGAGTAGGGTATTACACCACAATGGTGGCCTGAACCAGTATAAACCCTGTGTCTCTTGTGTTGTTCTTCTTGTAGTTTAGATCCTAGCGATTCGGCGAGGAACAGGTAGGTAGAAGGCGAAACCTCCACGCGCACCCAAGTGTTCGAACCTCAAGGGTCTGCCAGAACATGAAATCCGACATTTGGCAGGGCTCCTACCGACTCTCCGGCCCTCACCCTCTGGTCTGCCCACGGCATCGCGCCCCGGCATACCAGCGACGGCTGAGACCAGCCCGAGAGCCGGGACCCGAGGACGTAGAGTTTCGACATCTAACCCAGCTTGCGCGTTAAAGGGGGGGTGCCTGAGCATCGCGACTCAGGGCTCCTACCGGCTCAGCGGCCCTCACCCTCTGGTCTGCCCACTGCATCGCGCCCCGGCATACCAGCGACGGCTGAGACCAGCCCGAGAGCCGGGACCCGAGGACGTGGAGCATCGGCATCTAGCCAAATTTGCAGGAACACACTCCAAGATAAGGCCCAGAGCCAGGCGCAACCCTCCTTGAGGTAGGGCCCCGTGAGTCCCGCGCTGGCTCACGGGTGCCCAGATATACCTCGTCAAGCCCTACCGTGCCAGCCACGTGTCAGGGCGGGGCTGTACACGCCCCGGGGACTCCTCCCGGAGGGGAGCCCCCTCCCACGCACTAGTGGAAGCACCATGCTCTGCACTGGCTGACGACACTGCCGAGGAGCGGCTATGCCCATACGCATACGGAAGCACTATGCTCCGCGCTGGTGATAAACAACTGAGGGCAGCCCCCGGGCTGCATCAACCTCAGGGACCCCAGAGCTCAGTGTCTAGCCTCATCGCAACGCCTCCCCTCGGGAGTGCCGCACGAGGGGGCTGGGCACGGGGGCTATGCCTGGGTCACGCCCAGGCGCACACCACCCAGCCAGGCCCCCCTGGGCCTGGTTCGTCGCGCGTCCCTCCCCGAGCGGAGCCAAGGTATGAAGGCCGTTTGAGCGTCAAGGGGGACTCCTAAGCATCGCGACTCAGGATCCTGACTGGTCACGTAGCCCCTCACTCCTTGGTCCCGCCCTGGTTTCAGGTCGGGGCTAACGGCGGTTGAGGTATGCGCGGGGCCGGGCTCTGCAGACGTAGAACGGTAGATCCACCCCCACATCTCACCTCCCTACTTGCTGTTCGGGCGCCAAGGGGGACTCCTGAGCATCGCAACTCAGGAGCCTAACTTGTCACGTAGCCCCTCACTCCTTGGTCCCGTCCTGGTTTTCGGTCGGGGCTAACGGCGGCTGAGGTATGCGCGGGGCCGGGCTCTGCCGTCGTAGGACACAAGCAAGTAGGAAGGAAATAGCGCAAATTTCAAAGAATTCAAAAGCAAATATTACAGTCCACAATGTTATCACAGCACCAAATGCAAGTCTTAATGCCTCCCCGAGGCCTGATACATGTGCAGAAACTAAAAGCAGGACAGGAGCCACAACGGAGTCACTTGCCGGCCGTGGAGTTGCGCGGAGCGGGTTCGCCTTGTGGAGCTGCCGGGCTAGCAGCGCTCCGCTTCGGCCTGGTGCTGAAGGCCCGGAACTTCCCCAGCAGAGCCTCCGCACAACCCTTCACAGTCTCAGCAGCGGCAGCAGCATGCTCGCCACTCGCAGGCTGTCGAGGTCGACATTGTGGTCCCGAAGATAGATGTGGGTGAACACCCGTGTCAACGCCGCAGAAGACAAGACGCGTGCCTCGGCCTTAGCCGTAGGGCCGAGGCCAAGGGCGACATTGTCAAGGGCACAAACCAGGAAAGCAAGCAGCTTGGCGGGGCCGTCCTCCTCGCCGGCCAGCGGGCTCTCCAGGCCGCTCTCATAAAGCGTCTTCAGTGAAGCTCGGGCCTTCTCCTCCATCTCCACAAAGGCCACACGATCCTCGGCAAGAACCCGTGCCTTACCATCCAACTCAACCTTCCTCGCCTCCAGCTCTTGCTCCAGTGCGCCTAGGCGGTCACGGCGCTTCTTGAGCTTGGCGTCCCAGTCCTTGACGGCCGCCTCGCGAGCCTTCATGCCGCCCTCCTGCTCTAGGCGAAGGCGAGTCTTCTCGGTGAGTCGGTCCTGCAGGCCCTTCAGCTCGCCCTCCAGCACCTCGCAACGACCTCGGGCATTAGCCGCCTCCCCCAAGGCGGCGCCGCGGGCAACCTTCGCCCCAAGGACTGCCTGCTTTTCCTCGTCGCAGGCCGTCGAGGCCTGGAGCACCGCCGCTCGAATCGAAGGATCGGAGCGAATCCAGCCAGAGGCTAGCTCCAAGCGCCCGACCACCAAACGAGGGTCGGGGCACAGAAGATCCTGCCGCAGACGGTCCAGTTCGGCAGTAGCACGATCTAGGACAGTAGGAGGAGACGGGGAAGCAGCAGTCGGCGAAGTAGGAGGAGAAGGCGGCAGCATCACCATGGTGTCCTGAGGTGGAGCCTGCTGCGCCCCAGCGGCCGTGGCGACGGCGTCAAACGGGGGCGCCTCACGGGTCGCCAGGGCCATAGGAGCCGAGCTCGCCCCAGCCAGCTCGGCAGGGCCTCGCAGGGACGCCTGGGCAGGAGAGGCCCGCGCGTCACGATCATCTTCTTTCACGAGCAGAGGCGCTACCGTGGATGGAGTCTCAGGAGCCCCCTTCGGCTTCTTTGCCTTGGGCGTCAGCCTAGCCGGGAGATACGGGCGTCAAGCCCCAGCAACAAAACAAGAAACAAGACAGGGATCAAGCACTTACAAGTCGTCGCCCGCAGACTCGAGCAGCCTCCGGCCGTACTTGAAGCCCGAGATCCGGTTGCAAGGATCGGCCTCATGGAGAGCGGGTGCAGCTGGGGCGCCTGCGGATCGCCTCGGGGCTGGGGCGGACCCGTGGGGGATCAGCCCAGTCCGGTCCTTCTTCGGGGCCGGGGGCAGGCTCCCGCTGCCCTACTCGACATCACCCTCATCGTCGTCACTCAGAGAGAGGCGGAGAGCACGGGACTTGCGCCGAGGAGGTGGAGCCCTTGACTCTGCCTCGGAGTCAGCCCCCTTTTCCCGCTCCCCTTCCTCCCTCTCTTCGCTGGAGTCGCCGGAGGATACGTCCACCAGGTCCTCGGGAGCCTCCGCAGGCAAAGGCCCGTCCCCGTTGAGGACGGGCATGGACCCCACAACCTGCTCCGAGTCCTCACGAAGGAACATGGGCATCGGAGCGCCCTCCAACCTTGCCACGTCTCCCCCGACCAAAGACTGGAGGACCGCGGCCAGATCCTCATCGGCCAGGACCGCGGGGCTCGGATGGGGCCTCCACATCGGAAGCGAGTACCGACGAAACGGAGCCAGCTGATGCTCCAGGAACTCCCTCACCGGCGAGGCGCCAGTCAGCTTCGCCGCCGCCATGCTGGCCGGTCTCAGATCCGCATCCATCTTCTCCAACACTAGCCTTGCGCGGGGATCCGCAAGCTCCACTCGAGACTAGTCGTCGGAGCTCGAGGGGAGCCCCGTGGGCAAGGCCAGACGGGGGTGGACGCGCCCAGCGTCAACCAAGACCCACTTGCTCCTGAAACCCTCAATCCTTTTCCCGGGATTCGAAATGGCGATGGAGTTGCCGTACGTGACGAAGCTCGCACACGCAGAGACGGAACCGTGAGGGGGCCGGAGGTAGAAGTAGTGGCGCAGCAAGGCCACTGAGGGCTTCACCCCCACGTGAGCCTCGCAATAGTAGGTGAAGATTGCCAGAAGGAGGACAGAGTTGGGGTGGAGATGCAGAGCTTGAAGGTTGTAATGGCAGAGGATGGAAAAGAAGAACTCAGAGAAGGGAGGCACCAGACCGGCGACAATGGCGCTCACGAAGAGCGGATAGTAGGTGCTTCCTTGGCCCTCAAGGAGGGCAAAGCCGGCCTTGAACACCTTCGCCCCGTCGACGCCCTGCGCCGCTGCCAACTGGTGCACCCCGGCAAGGCTCGCCTCCGACACGTTCGGCGAGTCCAGGGAGGATGAGTACCAAGCTCCGGCCGGGGCCTGGCGAGGTGCCACGTCTGGCTAGGGCGCGCGGGTGGAGTAGATCTGTAGATTCCGAAGGAAGGAAGGAGAGGCGCAAGAAAGGGGATCTGAGCAGCAACGGGAGAAAGCAAAGGAGGCAGAGGGCAGATGCCGCTCCTTATCGACTCGCGCGGTTGCGGAGACGCCCACGTCCAATCAACCGCCACACGGCGCCCAAGGCCGCAGGCTGTTGGGGCCCACGACGCTTCACACTCGCCCTTTCGCCTCTCTGCTCGGCCAAGTCCGGGTGCGCCTTGGGCCCGGGGGCTACTGTCGGCGTTCTGGGAATGGGGGTCCCCAGACTTGCCTGCCTGCGGCCTGCGGCGTGGCTCAAAGGGGGCCCAGCACGGCCCATCTTCATCATCACAAGCTCAAGACCCTCGCGAGGGGCCAAGCCTCGCGGGGTGGATGACAAGGAGCTTCCTCAGGCACGGCCTCGTCAGGCTGGCTCACGAGGAGGCGGAGAGTTCAAGGCGGGGTACCTCGCGAGGTGCCCATGACGCAAGCCATCACGACCAAGGGCGCCGGACGGGCGCCAGCCCACGTAGTGTCCTTCTTTCCTCTTTGGTGCAAGGGGAGCAAGCGCAGGTGAGAGCATCAAGGAAAAGCATCCATTTCGGTGCAACAAGACCAAGACCAGTCCAATGGCAAGATGGAGGTCACCGTGGAGCCCAAGTTGGCGTCACCACCAGAGCCTTTGACAGGCGAGGACCAACTTTAGTCAGGATAAGTGTACTAGATGTTCCCCTTCAAATTGACCAATTGTTGGCGCCCTTCCCGCTCAATATTTGGGAAGAGGCCCAGGGCCTTCGCCTATAAATAGGACTAGCCACCCACAGGGTGAAAAGGAGATCGATCCGGCAAGAGAGAGAGAGAGCTGGACAGGAAGCTGAAGATAAGATAGGCATCTAGAATCAACCCTTCCAAAGGGACAACACCACCACAAGAACAGACCCTTGCGAGGTTGTTCTTCCTTGTATTGTTCATCATCAGCCCAAGAGGCAATCCACCACGCCACACACTGGAGTAGGGTATTACACCACAATGGTGGCCTGAACCAGTATAAACCCTGTGTCTCTTGTGTTGTTCTTCTTGTAGTTTAGATCCTAGCTATTCAGCGAGGAGCAGGTAGGTAGAAGGCGAAACCTCCGCGCGCACCCCAGTGTTCGATCCTCAAGGGTCTGCCGGAACCCAAAATCCGACAAGGACCCCGGTCCTCCTCCTCACCGTGCCCTCACGTCGGCGCTCACTCGCGCCACTGCACCGTCCGCTCCGCGCCCCCCGGAGCATAAGCCCTCTGCGTGCGCGTTGGCCCGTGGCCGCGCCCCCCTACCCCGCGCGCCCTTGGTGGTGCTGCTTGCCGATGCCGCTGCAGCCCGCTCCTCCCACCGGTCGCCCCTGTCTCGTGCGCCATTGTCATCCCCCGTCCTCCGCCCGGTTCACGCCGGCGCGCCGCCGTGGCCGAGGCCGATACCCGGGTTCACCCTGACAGGCGTCCCGCCAGCGCCCAGACGGGTTGTGCCATGTGCCCGTTAGCGGCCAAACCCGCTAGGCCCCTGTGGGCCACTAACTAGGGGGGCCCACGCCCAGAAGTTAAAAAAAGAGAAATAATAATAATAATAATAATATAAAATTGAAATATTAATTAAGTAATTAAAGAATTAATTAACTTGACTAATTTTCTTTAATTAACCTAACCACCTAATTAAACTATTTAATCATGATTAGTTAGCCTTAGTCTATGACATGCGGGACCCACACGTCAGTTTGACCCAGTCAACGCCCTATTAACTGCTGACGTCATGATGACGTCAGCATACACTATTCTGGATAATGTTGATTTAAAATAAATAAATAAATAAATTCTAAATTTGATTAAATCTTTTAAAATTAATATAAAATAAACCGTAGCTCGGATGGAAAAACTTTGTACATGAAAGTTGCTCAGATCGACGAGACGAATCTGGATACGCAGCCCGTTCGTCCGCCACACATCCCTAGCATAGCAAACACGCCACTTTCCCCCTCTGGTTCATCTGTCCGAAAACAGGAAACACCGGGAATACTTTCCCGGATGTTCCCCCCCTTCGTCGGTATCACCTACTACCGCATTAGGGCACACCTAGCACCGCGTATTGCCATGTTATGCTTTGTGATGCTTTGATTGCTCTGTTATTTATTGTGTTCCCTCTCCGTTACTTCTTTCTGGTAGACCCCGAGACTGCCGGCGACCCCAGTTCGACTACAGAGTTGACGACCCCTACTTGCCAGAGCAACCAGGCAAGCCCCCCCCTTGATCACCAGATCTCGCCTATTCTACCCTCTAGTGCTTGCATTAGATTAGTGTAGCATGTTACTGTTTCAATTAATCCTATTTTGTTGCATAGTCTGTCATTGTTGCTACATCTGTTGATACCTTACCTGCAATCCTAAATGCTTAGTATAGGATGCTAGTTTACCATTAGTGGCCCTACATTCTTGTCAGTCTGCCATGCTATACTATTGGGTCATGATCACTCGGGAGGTGATCATGGGTATATACTATATATATATATACATACTATATAGATGGTGACTAAAGTCGGGTTGACTCGTTGAGTACCCGCAAGTGATTCCGATGTGGGGGCTGAAACGACAGGTGGCTCCATCCCGGAAGAGGTGCGCCTGGGTTCCCGACAGCCCCCGACTGTTACTATGTGGTGGAGCGACAGGGCAGGTTGAGACCACCTAGGCGAGAGGTGGGCATGGCCCTGGTCAGCGTCCGTGGTTACTTCATAATAACACGCTTAACGAGATCTTGGTATTTCATCTGAGTCTGGCCACTGGTCTATACACACTAACCAACTATGCAGGAACAGTTATGGGCACTCGACGTTGTGGTATCAGCCGAAGCCTTCTTGACGTCAGCGACGGAGCGGCGTGCACCGGATTGGAACGTAAGCCTGCTCTTGTATTAAGGGGGCTAGTTCTGCTTCCGGCCGCCCTCGCAACATGAAGGTGTGCAATGGGCGATGGGCCCAGACCCCTGCGTGCATAGGAATTAGACCGGCGTGCTGACCTCTCTATTGTGCCTAGGTGGGGCTGCGACGTGTTGATCTTCCGAGGCCGGGCATGACCCAGGAAAGTGTGTCTGGCCAAATGGGATCGAGCGTGTTGGGAAATGTGGTGCACCCCTGCAGGGAAGTTTATCTATTCGAGTAGCCGTGTCCCTCGGTAAAAGGACGACCCAGAGTTGTACTTTGACCTTATGACAACTAGAACCGGATACTTAATAAAACACACCCAGACAAGTTCCACAGACAACCCGGTGATCGCTTTTCCACAGGGCGACGAGGCAAGGATCGCGGGGTAGGATTATGCTATGCGATGCTACTTGGAGGACTTCAATCTACTCTCTTCTACATGCTGCAAGACGGAGGCTACCAGAAGCGTAGTATTCGATAGGACTAGCTATCCCCCTCATATTCTGGCATTTTTCAGTTCAGTCCACTGATATTACCTCCTTACACATATACCCATGCATATGTAGTGTAGCTCCTTGCTTGCGAGTACTTTGGATGAGTACTCACGGTTGCTTTTCTCCCCCTTTTCTCCCTTACCTTCTACCTGGTTGTCGCAACCAGATGTCGGAGCCCAGGAGCCAGACGCCACCGTCGACGACGACTCCTACTACATTAGAGGCCGCTGACGACGACTAGGAGTAGTTTAGGAGGATCCCAGGCAGGAGGCATGCGCCTCTTTCGATCTGTATCCCAGTTTGTGCTAGCCATCTTATGGCAACTTGTTTAACTTATGTCTGTACTCAGATATTGTTGCTTTCGCTAAGTCGTCTATGATCGAGCACTTGTATTTGAGCCCTCGAGGCCCCTGTCTTGTAATATGATGCTTGTATGACTTATTTATGTTTTTAGAGTTGTGTTGTGATATCTTCCCCTGAGTCCCTGATCTTGATCGTACATGTTTGTGTGCATGATTAGTGTACGATTGAATCGGGGGTGTCACAACACGCCGGAAACGACCCCGTTATTCTTGCCCCGATCTGAAAGATGATGTGGTGGAGGAACTCATTGATCGGTGCGATGTCATCACCGCGGCTAGCATGACAGGTTCGTTCAAGACCATTCTCGACTCAACTTATAACATCATTACAAAGAACCCAAGGGTCAAGGAGCGGTTTGATCTCCCCTATCTTCTTCGCCATGACCCTGCTCACTGGCGTGCGGACGACGGAAGCCTCGCCTTGTGCAAGTTGATGCCACTTGGTAATGATACATGTGATGTTAAGATGCCATCACTTAAGGGTAAGGCCTGGGGAGGCGCGAATGGAGATTGGGTTGTTTATATTGGGTACAACTACGAGTAGGAACTTGTCAATGTGTACACTCGTCACCGGGTTCCACTTGGAAAAGTCTCAGCAGACAGCCCAGAGGTTGAGCACACCGGTATTGTACGCACGTTCAAATACGATCATGGTGACTGTCTTCTACGGAAGATAGCAATTTTTCGAGTTCCCAACCACTCTTGGAATTACAAGAACTATGAAGTTGTTGCTATCTTCGACAAGCTTGTTATCGTCCTTTGTGGTTTGAGTCGATGGATATTGCTCAAAAATCAGTTTCTATACACGGATGTGTACTGTGATGCAATTCAATACGAGGGTCTTGTGTTTGTTTCCACCGCTCATGGCACTGTTTTCGCATGGGATCCTCGTAGTTTCGGTACTTTTGTCTTCCATCGTAATTATAATTGTTTCATCCACACGCATGCGGGTTAGCAAGTTTCCCTTTACTAATTAACCTTCTTCTTGTGTTTCCAAGGTCCTATGAACATTCCACCACCTATACTTGAAAAAATTTGTAACCCAGGGGGAGATGATGATGGTGATGATCACGAGCATGAGGACGAGCAGAACTTATATACTCAGTGGCACCTGGCAACTAATTCCGATAGATCACCTCTTCTTGTCTGTATACAGCGCACTGAGTTTGTTACTACTGAGGGAGCATGTGTTGTCTCTCATGGTCGCAATCCCTGGACCTATTCCAACACCCGTTGCATGGTATTCGGGATGGATACTAGAGTTCTAGCGCCAACACCTTCTCCCTGGTACAGAATTGATAGTCTTGGAGAAAACTTGCTCTTCCTTGGACAAAACTATCCGATGATGGTGAAAGGCGATCCAACTGCTGTTGACACAACGTTACTAGTACCATTTATGAGAAGCAACTGTGTCTATACCTCGGACATTTGGCTGGTTCCCTACCCTGGCACTGATATAGTAGGCCGCTTCAGCCTGGATGATCAGTCATGTGTTGGTCTCGAGATTGACAATAGATGGCCCGTCCCAGAGAATCACTTGAGGTTCAAAGCAAGCGTTTCCAACGCCGAGGATTGGTTGGGTTGAAGTTCATTTCATTGCTTGTTATTTGTTGTGTGATGAAAACTTTAGTATTTATAATGTATCCTTGTTGTCAATGTGGGTTGATGACCTGTTGTATGTAATAAAATGATATGCCTATGATAAACTTACTAAATTTATGAATGGCTTTCGAGTCGCTTCTCTGAGTGAGTGGTGCGATGAGGCAAAAAAATATTTTCCGAATACATAATTGTACGTGCATTGCAACAGGTTATCGGATGAGGCCAATCAACAATAGTAGCACACTATTTGTACTAGCTTCACATGCTTCGCGCGTCGGGCGGGTGTTTTTACTGTAGCCATATGTTAATGTGTTCGTTTTACGTAACCAGCACCACGAATCCTCGATACTACTAGTAGGAGTACTATATAAGTAGTAGGAGTAGTAGGGTGGCATGGGCCAGAACAAGCATTCACGTCCAGGAGTACGGCACACGCCACCACCATGACATCCATCTGACACCATATTTCTTGGAGTCCGTGCTAGAGCAATTTCTTCAACCTCATCGTTTCTCTAACTTCAGCCATCACGCGACGGGCGAGATGGGGGTTTGCCGATAGTTGGTTTCCTCAACTGCGGTCCCACTTGTAAGGCCAACTCCAACGCACGACCCCAAATGGACCTCCATTCTGCACGAACTCCAACGATAATTTTGACTAGAAAAGCAAGACCAAAGAAAACAAGAACCACAAGAATACATTTTAGAAGATATCCAACTTTCATAAATGCTCCTGTAAGTTGGATTAGTGCCTTCTTGATGCATTCATTGTTGATCTACGGAGGCTCGATCTTGCGTGCTTCTTTCTTCTTCGAGTGTAAAGAAGTAGACGTTGCTTCCTCGCATCTAGTCTCATGTCTAGCCTATATTCTAGTAGGAGTATCAACAAGTGCACTAGTCTCATCTCTAGGCTCTATGCTAGCTAAAAGTCCTAGAACATCTACTAAATTGCACTCTATCAATATATCGATGTACTCTTCTTCCCAATACCAAAACTTGCATCCATTCTATTACACAATAAAAAAATTAAGTTAGCACAACTAGTGTAATCTGAGAGCACAACCGAAGAATTGGTCAGGTTCTTCCTCCTTTTGCCGACATGTGGGACATCCAGCATCCAGGTTGTGTCATGCAAGAAAATAGAGTGTAGTTGAAGCCACGTGATGTGCATCTTGGGTTAAACTGTAAATAGAATCTTACTACTCTTGAGTAACTCCAAAAGCGGCCACCAAAGATCTTTATTGGATTTGTTTTTCATCACCAGCACATCGAGGTATAAGATGTGCAGGTTCAGTGGGTCCTCTTGCGTTTTCACTGACATGTGGGACCACATGTGAGCAAACAGACGATGGGCTCCGCCCGTCCGCTGGCTGGCTGAGAAGAGAGATAGAGGAGGGCTGAGCACGTACTCCAGGAAATTTGTTCTACGTAACCATCACCTCGATATTCGCTTGTGGTTGTTACTAGAATAAAAAAAGGAGGTACCCCTACTTATGTTACTCCCACTATGCCTAGCCTAAGGTTAGTAGGTGACCTTGCGCTTGGTTCTTCGCCTCTTCCGGAAGTCGATGGTTCTACAGTAGTACTTCTAGCAATCTGACACCAAATGAACTCCTGCACGTCCACCGCTTGTAAGCAAAAGTTTCTCCTCGTGCTGCGAGCCACCGCGCATGCGTCGGGGAGGGAGAAGGCGTAATCAAGCTTCTCGTCATTATGTGACTTGACGGTACACATCAAAGTTATTTAGTACATACTCTCTCCAAAAAAAGGGCTGACCATGTCATTGCTACCATCCCGTGCTCCGTCGTTGAGTATGTGCACTATTCACGTGCCATCGAGGAGAAAAAATATTGCGTAGGTGCCATCGAAGTGCACGACTCACTTATGCATTGCTTATCTAATTATCTCCATTTTCCTGCATGACACGTGCACCTTGATGCTAGATGTCTCGCGTGTTGGGAAAAAGATGAACAAAGCTCACGTGAAAGAAAAGAGTTGAAGAGCATAGATTCCTGACGACCGAGAAGGAGCAAGGAACCTCGCGGTGGAGCGTCTGCAAGGAACCTTGCACATTTTCCCCTGTTTTTTGCCGCCTGCCCACCTATAAACAAATAAAAGAACATGAACTCTTTGCTAACCACTAGAAACAATACATCAGGATACTAAGTTGAAGATGTTTTATACTCCCTTCATTCCCAAATATAAGTCTTTTTAGAGATTTCAATAAGGGACTACATACGGAACAAAATGAGTGAATTTACACTCTAAAATATGTCTACATACATCCGCATGTTGTAGTCTATTTGAAATGGCTAGAGAGACTTATATTTAGGAACGGAGGGAGTAGTTTATATTGATAATGACGCAACAAGCGATGCATCTACTGGACGGATGCAGCCACGCATGTACACAAGCCAACGCACTAACTCCATCCGATCCAACTCACGCACATACGCGCACAACATGGAGCACACAACGCACGTACACAACACGTGCATGCACACACGCTCGGCCGCTAAATGCACTTGAATAACACATGCATGTGCACACACTCAGCTGCATGGAGGCGTGCACCTTCTACAGTGACGTCCGGTTCGTCGTGCTATGGCAAAACTCGGACGCAACAGCGCCTACGCATCTCTTGCAGCACCTCTTTGTCGTCATTGCTCAACGACTAGTCGGAGACGAAGACGACCGCAGCCTCAGCCTTAGAGCTAGCACCGATGGAAAAACACGCACGCTGCACGCACATGAGCACGTACGGAGTGCCCACGACGTGGTGCATCCCCAGTCGCCTCTACTCCTTCTGCGCATGTTTTCTATCAAGGCGGTTGCATGCTAATGATGATGTGGGTGAGATCTTCTAGGATTCAGATGATGACGAGGAAAATTATGAGACACAAGGTGACGTACACCGTCAAGGTCCACGGTCAAGGGGGTGCTAGTAAGTGATTAGATGTGCTTAGATGAGGTGCTAAGTGCATTAAATGGCTTAGTAACTCAAGTCTTCAATGCATAGGTGCTTAGTTTATTGGTGCCACATCATATTTTATGCCTATGTGGCAGGCTTAGCAGCTATACATGGTGGAGCACTGGGAGAGGCCAAGGCTGGTCATAGTGGGGAGTAACTCATATTGTAACATATTACTATGTTACTCTAAACATCTCCATAAACCGGAAAGGAGGGAGTAGTAACATAGACTAGTGTCATATGCAGAGTATGGGAGCACATGATATTTCCCCGTCCGAACCGATCCCAAGTTGGCTTCTCACCTTCTTGGCCCAACAAAAACCCCTCCCCCTCCAGCGCGCGCTTCCCGCCCGGCGCCAGCTGAGCCCACCGCTCCACATTGATGGCATGTCAGGGCGACGTGACCTCTCACTGCTTCCACCATTGAAGCGGCACGTCGACCGAGGGCACCGCCCGCTGCACGCCGACATTTCATACTACACAGTGGAGAGTAACTTTAGAGCAAGTACTACAATTAGATGACATAAGCAGGCTATAAGGATTTAAATATAGCATTTGTGCTTAGTTGAAGGAGAGAGGAGAGGAGAGAGAAGAGAAGCAGATTGTAAACGTGTAGCCGGTTGTACTCCAACATACTTTGTGAGACAAAAGGTGGGGCCATTATTAATGATATAGTATTTATACTAAAGGGACTAACGGACGCCTTAATTACTCTGGGTTTTTTTGAGACAAACCTTGGTGGGGCTATTATTGACTTGGACATGGGGTTTGGGGGCCAAAGGCCTACTATTATACTCGCACGACCGACCTGACATGCTCTACCCTAGCCGCCGCTGTATCATATGGTTTCAGACCGTTCCAGATCTTAGCGCCACCACGCAATTCTTCTATAGCCCTCCTTCCGGCATGAAACGCGAGAAGGGACAGCAGTCCTCCGAACCCCACCTTTCGTGATCCTGTACGGGAGAGGGGCGATCAGGTTTTTGCGAAGCACACTCTTGTGACTGCTGCTAGCGATGACTTCCTCAACAACAGCCTTCTTCCCCGACCTCAGTAACCTCTTCATCAGCGGCATGAGTGACAACATCAACCACATCGGTTCTGCTCCCGCTATACAGTATGTGATTCTGTCCTCCTGGTTTAGTCCGCATCATTACTTTGATGTTTGCAATTGTCGTCATGATCTATTTACTGCTGATTCGGATTAAATCTCATAGTAAATTGCTCATATATTCAACAATCCAATCCAAAAACCTGATTATAGGCAATTTACTCCGAGTGGTTTTGTTGCGCTTTTGATGCTTCCTACTTTTAAGGGGGTGATATAAAAGGTGGTGCACAAGAGTAGTATATTGGTTTCAGATCATGTACTGCTATGACGCCACTAAGGGTAAGCCTGAGGGTGATCTTAATTCTACATAGCAGGAAGGTTTTCAGAACATGGATCCTCTTCAAAGCTGCCCTACTGAGTGTTTTTGACAATTCCATTGTGGATTCATATATGTCCTTTGATAGCGGCAAAGACATGTGGGCTGCGCTCGAGGCCACGTTTGGGCCCTCGGGCGCTGGCAACGAGTTGTACGTCATGGAGCAATTGTGTGACTACAAGATGACTGATGAGCACTCTGTTGTTTAGCAGACTCATGAGATACAGTCACTCTCTAAGGAACTTGAGTACTTTAAGTGTGTGTTGCCGGACAAATTTGTTGCTGGGACCATCATTGCCAAGCTTCCACCTTCATGGAACGATTTTGCTACTTCTCTGAAAAACAAGAGACATGAGTTTTCTATTTGGGATCTCATTAGCACTCTTGATTTTGAGGAGAAGGCGAGAGCAAAAGACACACGTGCTCGGGTCACTGAGGGAGCTTCTAGTGCCCACATGGTACACGAGAAGAACTTCCAGCCCAACCAGGCCCAAAACAACAAGAACAAATCTCAGGGGAAAGGAAAGTTTGATGCAAAGAACAAGCTGTCACATTCTACCAACTTCAAGAAGAATTCTCATAACGGGAAGGGATACAAACCTCAATTTTGGTAGCACCACCCAAAATTTATATGGCTGCATCTACCTGCTATCAGCTAACCTCATGGTGCGCCATGTATTCCTACATTCGTAACTAGATACAATGACCACCGCAAGATGAAATTAGCTTATTCGTATGTTGACTTGCTTAATGCAGTGTGGAACGATCCTGTCATGTGTGCAGGAGCAAACAAGCAGTGCAACCGATTTTCTTTATTTCCACACCTTCTCACAACTTTGTATTGGTTATAGTATGGTGAATCATTGAGATGCATAGACATGCTGAACTTTGGTTCCTCTGAATGTTAGTATGCATACCATATCATCTGAAGCTTAGTTTAATGTCAGTGTCTGCATCCAGTACCGCATCCTCTAACTTGGTGGATGCACACAGAGAAAATAAATCTCCTTAATTTACTCCATAACCACCCTATTAAATAGGCCTAGTAACAAACTAGGCGCATGCAGTGGACAGCGGGCACATGCATCCTGCATGCATGGCCAGTCAGCCAAGTCCATGCGCCAGCTCCAATGCAGCAACGCAAAAGAAGAGAGCGGTTCTTGGGAAAAAGCGAGTAGTTAGTGCAGCGAGCCTTATAAACACGAACAGCTCGCTCTCCCGCTTCCGTCTCCCCCCCCCCAATTCCCCCCGCTCCCCAATATTCCTCACTTGTCCAGAAAACCCCCGCTCACCTTCTTCCTCACTCGTACAGAAAATGCCTGCTCCTCTTCTTCCACTCCTACATAAATCCCCAGCCCTCCTTCTTCCCCACTCGCACTGCCACTAGGCTCGACTCTGGCTACTCTCCTCAAACCCGTCAGCTCGGTGTGACGCCCACAAGGAAAATGGAGTCGGCTGGCCCCAGCGCCAAGAAGATGAGGCTCCCGCCAGCGGCGATGCCGGTTGTAGATCCCGCACCCGGTAGCGCGGGGAGAAGCGGCGAGCCCCCCCCCCCCCACCCGGATCTGAGGAACCGGTAGAATCTCCGGTGGACCGCATCAGCGATCTCCCGGACGTCATCCTTGAGGAGATCATCTTGCTTCTCCCCACCAAGGATTGCTGCCGCACAGAAGTCCTCTCAACTCGGTGGTGCCCTCTATGGCGCACCGCGCCCCTCGATCTCGACTTTCGTCAGATATTCGTCCTTCCCGAATTTGATCTCCTTAGAGCCATCGTCTCTTCTCACCAGAAGGGCCCCGTTCAATGCCTCTGCATCCCGACACGCTACCTGTTGTCCATACCCGGCAAGGTGGACGCTTGGCTGACATCCCTTGAATTCGGAAGACTCCAGCAGTTTGAATTGTAACATTACCACAAAAGTTTCATACCACGAACACACCAAGAATTCATGCCCACACCACCATTGTCCATCTTGCATTTTTCCTCGTCTCTCCACACTGCCACCTTCGCCCGCTGCCATCTACTAGACGATCTGGTACAAATGCTTCGACTCCCACTGCTAAAAAAACTGTCGCTTGTGGTCGTTTATCTGTCAGAGGCCTCACTGCACAACATCATCCACTCCAGTTGCCCTGCCCTGGAGCGCTTGTTGATTGTTTTGGGAATAGAAATCGGTATCAGTTGCTCTAAATAAAGTTGCCTCACCTTAAAAGCATTGGAATTTGTTTTGAAGGACAGCAGCTCATCATCAAAGATGCCCCTTCACTTGTAAGGTTGCTCCTTCATAATTGCTATACACCTTCACAAATAACTTTCGTCTTTGCGCCCAAACTGGAGACCTTGGGTGTAATTCGTGACCCGTTTAATAATCACAAGGAGTTGGTGTTTGGCTCCTCACTTTTTCAGGTACCGTATATTATCATCTACACATTTGTAATCATATGCTGCATTTTTCATTTGTGCGCATAAGTTTTATATCATCTTGGAGTACACTTTGGGTACTAATATTATGTTATATGCACAATGAAGAGTTATCCATTGATAGCCTATCAATGCTGCTGGATTCTGTCAAGATCATATATATCAGAATCTATAGTTTTAATCTGGACATAATTATTGGCTTGCTGTGAGGCCTTCGATCCTTGGAGAATTTATACATAGAGGTGATGATTTCATGCATATTGAATGCTCGTATATATTGTACTAGAATTAACTGTTCAGCTGTCGTTCTTTCGACATACTCTTTTTTCAGACCTTAATCTTCATGTCTACTTCGGCAGAACCACATGGAGAAAAACATATAACCAATCGGTGGCGTAATAAGCACCAGGATTTTCTTAGTTCTGCTGACATTCGTTTGAGGACAATAACGATGGAACGATATGCATCCAACCAGGCAAATGGAAGCTTTGTCACATTCTTCCTGTTGAATGCGAGGTTACTATTGTCCATGAGGCTTAATTTTTATCGCAAGAGATTTTTCACGGACGGACATGTTGAACAGCAAAAAAAGAAGTTTCAGGTGGACAAATGGGCTTCTGAACATGCTCGGCTTCAATTTACAAAAGTTGTAGTCATCCTGGAATAATTTTTTTCCACAGGATGTTGATTGTATGGATCAGACCGATCCATTTGTTTGTGACTGCAAAAACGAGTGGTTGGGTTAGATGTTACTGTTATGTTAAATCTGGGTTTTGTCTAAAAATTTGATGAACAATTAATCCTTCGGATTTTTGTACCATTTGTATGCTTGAGTTGCATGTTGTTGCCCTCGTACTCCCCTCCACCTGCCACTACACTGTCGCATCTCCCACGGCTGCTGTTCGTTCCCGTCCGAGGCCTCGCCATCGTTCCGCCTTGGTTCGCTCGCTGTGCCCACCGCTGTCTGGCATTGTCAACATTGTCAACAACCAAGAGGAATCAGGAGATGATTGTATGTGGAGAGGCTGACAGTAGGGACCCACCAGGGTCATTGCATTTAGAAAGCAGGTGCCTCGTTATTACAAGCAAAAAAATACTTCCTCCTAATTGTTTGACAACTAGGTCACATGCCATTGTCTAGCCCAGTTCTTTTTTTTGGAGAATACCAAAAACGAGGCCTACTTGCTTTCCTCAACCCTGCTGGGCTGCAAATCTTTCAAGACGAGGAGGGATGTAAGTAGTAAGAAATGGGCTTCCCAAAAAAAATGGGCAATAAGTTGTAAGAAATGGGCTGTAAATTTTTAAACCAAAGCCAACTGGCAATTGCATTAAAATATCATCTTTTCGGGATTTCTCTACTCTCTACTCTTATAAAAACCAAAGCCAACTGGCAATTACATTAAAATATCATCTTTTCTCCCACAAGATATACTACTCATACAAATGCATCTTCATGTTACGTGCAACGAACGGGCATCTTGCTAGTTAAGATTCTAAATTTCATTCATTTTTTTGCGGAGAATTGTTTTTTGAATTTTATTTTAATATAATTTTTTGAATTTTAACGTGACTCGAAATTTAGTGATCAAAGAGTTCGGACCCCACCGAAATATGCAAAATTTCATTGAATTTTTTAGCAGTGCCCAGAATATATGGTCTGTAATGCCAACAAAAAGAATATGGGCTTCAAATATCCTTAAGAATTAGCAAATGGGCTGTAAATTGTTGAAAATACTGGCTAATGGGTTGTATGCTATTTTCCACAGAGTTGGAGGCTGACTTCTGGGCCTATTAGGTTAACGATGACGCTGCCCTAAATTTTTTTTTTGACGCATACGCAAGGCTTTGTCAACTTAGTCAACACACAGTAGTGACTGTTGGATGTCCATCCAACGGTCGCCGTGCTTCATCAATCTCTCATCTTCCTGCTCCAGCCGCCCAAACCAGCGCCGGCGGGACTGCCTGCTCCCTCCTCCTGTGGCTGGTCGTGCTGCCGCAAAGCCATCCCTCTACCACCCACACATGTTGTTACTTTCCGGCGACGTCAGCCTCACCCCGCAGCCGACCAGTCAGCGCTTGTACTCCCCTCAGTGTGGGCATCCTCTACGGTGTCTTCACCGACTCTGGGTGGTTCTCTTCTTGGGCCTCGCCCTCGTCCACCGCGTTTGTGCTCTCGGCGCAGCGAGGTCAACATGGTCAACAAACAACAGCCATCGGAAGAGGCTGACAGTAGGGGCCCACACAGGGAAATGCCTCCTTATTATGCGCAAAATAATGATTCCTCCACCTGATAGCTGGGACCCACCAGAAGGGCCTCTGTATTTCACAAAAAAATGTTCCCCCCGCTGTCAGCTTGGACCCACCGGAAGTGCCTCCTTATTATGCACAAAAAATGAATACTCCCCCTGCTAGCTGGGACTCACCTTCGTGGAAGGCTGACTTGTGGGCCTACTAAGTTGATGAGGATGGAGGGGTTTGTCAACTTAGTCAATATGAACGATTCTAGCTCCAGTGACCGTACGATGTCCATCCAACGGCCGTAGTGCTTCTTCCACCTCTGGTCTTCGTTCTCCAGCCGCCCAAAGCAGCGCCGGTCATGTCGCATGCTCCTGCCTCCCGTGGCCAGTTGTGATGTCGCGGAGGCCTCACCGCCCCCTACCGCTCCCACCACTGGCCAGGCCATCCCTCTACTCACCCACACCCCCTGTTATTCTACGGCGATGGTAGCCTCACACCGCAGCAGAACCAGTGAACCCTCGTACTCCTCTTCACATGGGCATCCACTGTTGCGTCTTCGCCGGCTCCGCGTCGTCCCCTTCCTAGGCCTCGCCGTCGTCCACCTTCGTGGTGCTCTTGGTGCGGCGTGGTTAATGTGGTCAACGACCGACTTCCACCAGAAGAGTATTGTATGTGGAGAGGCTGACAGCTGGGTCCATGGCGGCCGCAAGGAAGTGCCTCCTTATTACGTGCAAAATAATTATTCCTCCACCTGACAGTAGGGACCCACCAGACGGGCAACCGTATTTCGTGAAAAAAACATTTCTGCCCTGACTGCTGGGACCCACCAGCTACACCTTCACACACAAGGAAGTGCGTCCGGGCAAAAAAAATGATTCGCTCCCCTAACTGCTGGGACCTACCAGCTACATCTTCGCACGCAAGGAAGTGCCTGACAGTCAGGACTGACATGGTCGAAGCGTACATAGCATTGTCATTCTGGTCGCGAATGTGTACGTACATACTGGTGGATGTAGAGGCGCGCATGTGTCGTAGTAGAGGCGCGCACGTAGCATGTACATGCACGTACAGCGGCCAGTGTGCAAGAAAGAAAATACGGCCACGTACGTACATAGGGGCGGGGTCTCGAACGGCTACTCGTGCATACGTACGGCCAGGGCTCGTGTACATGGCTGGGTCGGAACGGAGAAATAGCGTCGTCGTCATGTTCATGGGGAGCCAACCGGCTGGGTCAGAACGGAATGTTTCGTCGTGTTAACCGGGAGGGCTTGGACGGAACAGGCGATGGAAATGAGGCCTGGCGTACCGCAGAACGGAGGAAACGGCCTTGTGTTCGACCGTCCACGTTCAAAATGGGATCCTGTTCCTCGGGAGGGGTATGGCGTACCGCAAAACAGAGGAAACGGACCTCCTACGGTCGAAACGGGGGTCCTATTGATCGAGAGGGGTGTGGCGTACCGCAAAACGAACAAAATGGACTTGTGTTGGAGCGCTACGGTCGAAACGGTGGTCCTGTTCATCAGGAGGGGTGTGCGTACCGCAAAACAGGACTCCATGGGATACTGTTCAGCTCCATCGTCAACCTCCTCTAGGCTCCACGGGCTACTGTTCATCCACCGTCGACCTCCTCTGGCCTCCTCGGGCTCTTGTTTGTCCAGTCTCCACCGCGCGCTACTCCAACGGCTACTGTTCAACCACCCCTCTCCACGGGCTCCTGTTCAACCACCCCTCCACGGGCTACTGTTCATCCACCTCTCCACAGGGTCGTCCTGTTCATCCAGCCCTCCACGGGGTCTTGTTCATCTAGCCGCAACCGGCTCGATCGATCGGGGTCCTGTTAATCCAGACCACTACAAAAAAAAGACACATTCGTGACATTTTGGGCCGAACAAAAAAAATTGTCATACTTATGGCACTTCTATGACGATAATTATGACAAAACCCGGTATCATCATAGATGTGGTGGGTTCGTACTTCTATGACAAAAAATCATGACAGAAAATGGGCTTTTCGTCCTGGGCGGGCCGGAGACGTAGCTGCATGACATTCTTTGGGCCGTCCATGACGGAAAAAACCATGGTAGAAGCAAGGGCGAGGAAAATTTTGGGGAGTTCCCGGTTACGGTGGGTGGTCGGGGGCCAAGCGATGTGCATTTCTCTCGTACACGTACGCCCATGTGTGCGAGGCATTGGCTCTAACTGAACCCGAGCGAGGCGTTGGGCTCTAACTAAACCCGAGCGATTCCACTGCAGGCTACGCATTACTGAAGTCGAGCGATCGATCGATTGGTGTTAACTGAACCCGATCGAGCGATTCCTTCGCTACTGCTGCTAACTGAAGTCGATCGATGCTGCCTCTGGATGAACAGTAAGCGTTGGGGGGGGGGTTGGATGAACAGTGAGCGGTGGGGGTGGATGAACAGGACCCCATGACGTTGCCTCTGGATGAACAGGACCCCGATCGATCGAGACGGGTGGGACTGGATGAACAGGACCCCGTGGAGGGCTGGATGAACAGGACGACCCCATGGAGGGCGGGATGAACAGTAGACAGTGGAGGGGTGCCCGTGGAGGGGTGGTTGAACAGTAGCCGGTGGAGTAGCGTATGGTGGAAGCTGGATGAACAGGAGACCGTGGAGGCTGGAGGAGGTCGACGGTGGAGATGAACACTATCCCGCGGAGTCCCATTTTGCGGTACGCCACACCCCTCCCAATGAACGGGACCCCCGTTTCGACCGTAGCGCTCCAACACAAGTCTGTTCGTCCGTTTTGCGGTACGCGACACCCCTCCCGATCAACAGGAACCCCGTTTTAACCGTACGACGTCTGTTTCCTCCATTTTGCGGTACGCCAGACCCCTCCCGATGAACAGGATCCCGTTTCGAACGTGGCCGGTCGAACACAAGGTTGTTTCCTCCGTTCTGCGGTACGCCAGGCCTCGTTTCCATCGCCTGTTCCGTCCAAGCCCTCCCGATGAACACGACGACGCATTCCGTTCTAACTCAGCCGGTTGGCTCCCCATGAACATGACAATGACGCTGTTTCTCCATCCCGACCCAACCACGTACACGAGCCCTGGCCGTACGTATGCACGAGTAGGCATTCGAGACCCCGCCCGTATGTACACATACGTGGCCGTATTTTCTTTCTTGCACACTGGCCGCTATACCTATGTGTACATGCTACGTGCGCGCCTCTACTATGACACATGCGCGCCTCTACATTGACCAGTATATATGTACGTAGACGTTCGTGACCATAATGACAACACTATGTACGCTTCGACCAGGTGGGTCCCGACTGTCAGGCACTTCCTTGCGTGCGAAAATGTAGCTGGTGGGTCCCAGCAGTCAGGGGGGCGATTCATTTTTTTGCTCGGACGCACTTCCTTGCATGCGAAGATGTAGCTGGTGGGTCCTAGTAGTCAGGGGGCGAATCGTTTTTTGCCCGAACGCACTTCCTTGCGTGTGAAGATGTAGCTTGTGGGTCCCAGTAGTCAGGGGGAAAACGTTTTTTTGTGAAATACGGTAGCCCGTTTGGTGGGTCCCCAATGTCAGGTGGAGGAATAATTATTTTGCGCGTAATAATGAGGCACTTCCTTGCTGCGGCCGTGGATCCAGCTGTCAGCCTCTCCACGTATAGTCCACATCCGATGGAAGCCGTTCCTTAACCATGTTGACCACGCCACGCCGAGAGCACCAGGGTGGTGGACGAGGCGAGGCCTAGGAAGGGTACGACGCGGAGCCATGGAAGACGCGACAGTGGATGCCCACGCGTAGAGGAGTATGAGGGTTCACTTGTTCGCTGTGGTGTGAGGCTGCCGTCGCCACAGAATAACAGGGGGTGTGGGTGAGTAGAGGGATGGCCTGGCCAGCGGTGGGAGTAGTAGGGGGCGGTGAGGCCTCCGCGGCATCACAGCCGGCCACGGGAGGCAGGAGGATGCAGCACGACCGGCGCTGCTTTGGGCGGCTGGAGAACGAAGACCAGAGGTTGAATAAGCACTACGGTCGTTGGATGGACATCGTACGGTCACTGGAGCTAGAATCGTGCATATTGACTTAGTTGACAAAGCACTCCGTCTCCATCAACTTAGTAGGCCCACAAGTCAGCCTGCCGCTACTGGGTCCCAGCTAGCAGGGGGTATTCATTTTTTGTGCGTAATAAGGAGGCACTTCCTTGCATGCAAAGATATAGCATCCAAGCTGTCAGGGGCGGTAACGTTTTTTCGCGAAATACAGAGGCCCTTTCGGTGGGTCCCAGATGTCAGGTGGAGGAATCATTATTTTGCACGTAATAAGGAGGCATTGCCTTGTGTGCGGCCGTGGAACCAGCTGTCAGCCTCTCCACACACAGTCCACTTTAGATGCATGTCGGTCGTTGACCACGTTGACCAGGCCGTGCCGAGAGCAGCAGGGCGGTGGACGACGGCGAGGCCTAGGAGGGGAACGACATGGAGGCAGGGACGACTCGGTAGTTGTTTCCCACGCGGAGGGGAGTACGACTTTATGAGGGTTTACTGGTTCGTCTGCCGTCGCCGGAGAATAACAACATGTGTGGGTGAGTAGAGGGATGGCTAGGCCAGCGATGGGAGTACGGTGGGGCGGTGAGGCCTGCGTGGCAGCACAGCCGGCCGCAGGGAGGAGGGAGCAGGCAGTCCTGCTGGCGCTTGTTTGAGTGGCTGGAGCAAGAAGAGCAGAGATTGAAGAAGCACGACAGCCGTTGGATGGAAATCCAACAGTCACTGCTTGTGCGTCAACCTTTTTTTAGGAAAGCCTCAAATCTATTAAAATAGCATACAGCCCATCTGCCATTATTTCTAATAATTTACAGCCCATTTGCTAATTCTTAAGGTTTTTTTGGAGCCCATATTCTTTCTGTTAGCATTACAGCCCATATTGTGGCCATGGTTAAAAAATTATACGAAATATTGCATATTACGGTGCGGTCTGAACTGTTTTTAATCCCGGAATTTTGAGTCACATTCAAAATGATTTTAAAAATAAATGTATATCAGTATAAAATCCAACAAACTATCCATGCATAAAAATAAATGCAATTTAAAATCTCAAAATTAGAAAAAGAAATTTTAAACTAATTGTCGGTTTGATGTGTTTTAAAAATGTCCAGCCCATTTCTCATTACTAATAGGCCATTTTCTCGGCCCGCCGGATGAAGCTCTCCTCGTCTTGAAAGATTTCCAGCCGCGCCACGGCCGCCTGGGAAAATTTGTCACGGACAGGCGACGACTGTTACAGGCGCATGCATGCGATCATCCATAGCCAGAAGGATGATATCTCCGGCTGGGTGAGGTTGCAGGACGACATGAAAGCCTTGTTTGAACAGGCTACCGGCGTCATCCAGCAAGTAAGAGAGGGCAATGAGAGGCTCCGGGCCGAGCGCGACGTGCTGGGGGTGAAGATCGTCCGAAGTGCAGACCAGCAGGAGGAGACCAGTGCCTTGTTGAAGAGGACCGGCCTTATCGTCAAGAAACTTATGGACGAGAATGACATGCTCCGCAACGCGTGCCAAAGGCTGGTCGAGGAATCCGTGGATGTTCTCAACCAGCGTCTTGAGGACATGAAAGAGCTCATCGCCGCTTGCCACGGAGACTAGTTCCCGCGGCCTGCAGCAACGCATCAAGAAAGTAGAGATCAGCGAGCCAGATCGTTGTCTTCCTTCTTCTATTGCCCTTGTGTATTTCGGGCATAGCCGCATGTGGCTTTTTTAATTATCTTTCTAATTATGTAAGACAATTAATCGTCCTTATATATTCATCAGTCTTGCTATAAGTCGCATTAGATGCTATATAGGTCTGTCGGATCTTACATCAAGATCCGTGCTTTCGGATTTTCTTTTTTCTCTCTTAAATCTCAGTCGAGTGAGACATAGCCACGCCATTTAACAGAGGCTTGGGTGCTATTAATTGAGACCTTGGGAGAGAGGTGGATGGTAGATGGAGGTCAAAGGGCTCTCCTCCCGATAAGCACGCAGGGATCTAATCGCACGCCTCTTGTACTCAAATAGCTACCTTGCATGGCGCCTCCTAGCTAATAAAAAATGGGGACGCGTGGTGGCACGTAAATGGTACAGTAAATCGGACTTCAAAAATACCACAGCATGTTGGTGCCATGTCATGGCACCAAGCCAAGTTTCATTATTTTGATGCGTGTTTTGGATTTACAGGAATTAAAAAACTAAGTTTCTCAATGTTTCCAGCCCAGCCACAACGCCTAGAATTTTGAATTTCATTCCCATTTCTTGCATGGAACCTAGAAATTTACCCGAGGACACACATGTGATTTTTCAACCAACTTTGGTGCACTGGAACATGTGCTTGTATTTCAAATTTGAATTATGCACACAAAGGTGACATGTTCCCTCCCAAAACCACAAGCCTTCTTGAGAGAAGCTCCGATTTGCAAGAAGCTTATACCAAAATTTGTTCCTTTTCGGCCAATTTTTTTTACCATGGCAAGGTACTACCATGACATGACACCATACCAAGTTTCATGATTTTAAAACCAATTTTCAAAATGTTCTCGACCGAGCCACGATGCCCAGATGTTTGAATTTTATTCTCATTTTTTGCATGGGACCTACAAATTCACCCTGTCGGATTTCG
This sequence comes from Triticum aestivum, assembly GCF_018294505.1. Taxonomy (NCBI): domain Eukaryota; kingdom Viridiplantae; phylum Streptophyta; class Magnoliopsida; order Poales; family Poaceae; genus Triticum; species Triticum aestivum. The sequence goes on along the minus strand of NC_057804.1, from coordinate 198,929,511 downwards.
GGTTCCGGCAGAACCTTGAGGTTCGAACACTGGGGTGCACGCGGAGATCACACCTCCAGCCTACCCATGTCTCACCGCCTCGCCAGGATCTAAACTACACAAAGAACAACACAAGGGACACAAGATTTATACTGGTTCAGGCCACCATTGTGGTGTAATACCCTACTCCAGTTTGTGGTGTGGTGGATTGCCTCTGGGGCTGATGTGGAATAGTACAAGGGAAGAACAGCCTCGCGAGGGTCTATTCTTGGCTAGTGCGATGAACTTCTAGGGGGAGTTCAGTCGCCTCTCTCTCTCTCTCTCAGATGCGGATCTCCTCTCCCTTCCCTGTGGGTGGCTAGTCCTATTTATAGGCGAAGGCCCCGGGCCTCTTCCCAAATATTGAGCGGGAAGGGCGCCAGCAATTGGCCATTTTGAAGGGGAACATCTAGTACACTTATCCTGACTAAAGTTGGTCCTCGCCTGCCAAAGACCCTGACGATGACGCTGGCTTGGGCTCCACGATTACCTGCGCTCTGCCATCCTGCTGGTCTTGGTCTTGTTGCACCGAAATGGTTGCCTTTGCTTGATACCCTTGCCTGCGCTTGCCCCCTTTGCACCAAAGGGGAAACAAGGACTCTGCACAGGACGACGCCCGCCTGGCGCCCTCCTGGCCTTGGTCGTCATGGCTTGTGTCATGGGAACCTCGTGAGGTACCCTGCCTTGATCTCTCCGCCTCCTCGCGAGCCAGCCTGACGAGGCCATGCCCGAGGAAGACTCCTGTCGTCTGCCCTGGGAGGCTTGGCCCCTCGCGAGGGTCTTGAGCATGTGTTGATGAAGATGGGCCGTACTAGGCCACTCCTCGAGCCACGCCACAGGCCACAGGCAGGCAAGTCTGGGTACCCCCATTCCCAGAATGCCGACAGTAGCCGTCGGGCCCAAGGCGCGCTTGGACTTGGCTTAGCAGAGAAGCGAAGAGGCAAGTGCGAAGCGCCGCAGGCCCCAATAGCCTGCGGCCTTGGGTGCCGCGTGGCGGTTGATTGGATGTGGGCGTCCTGGCTACCCCATGACACCTCGGCAATGGCACAAATTGATAAGGGAGCAGCACCCGTCTAGGCTTACCCCCCTTGCCTTCTCCTTCACTGCCCAGATCCCCTTTCTTCCTCATGTCCTTCTTGATTCCGAAATCCCCAGATCTACTCCAACCCTGCATCCTAGCAAGGCATGGCGCATCGCCAGACCCTGGCCGGAGCATGGTACTCGCCCGCCTTGGATCCTCCGAATGTGTCGGAGAAGAACCTTTCTCGGACGCGCCAGATGCTGGCGGCGCAAGGCAACGACGGGGCGGCCGCGCTCAAGGTCGGCTCCGCCCTTCCTGAGGGCAGAGGAAGCACCTTCTACCCGCTCTTTGTGAGTGCCATCACCGCCGGTCTGGTCCCCCATTTTTCCGAGTTCTTCCTTTCTGTTCTCCACCATTACAATCTGCAAGCTCTGCACCTCCATCCCAACTCTGTTCTTCTCCTGGTGATTTTCGCCTAGTACTGTGAGGCTCATGTCGGGGTGAGGCCTTCGATGGCCTTGCTGCGCCATTACTTCTACCTTTGGGTCACCCGCGGCTCCATCACCGCGTGCGCGAGCTTTGTCGCGCACGGTAGCTCTAACGCCATCTCGAAGCCCGGGAAGAGGATTGAGGGCTTCAGGAGCAAGTGGGTCATGGTGGATGCTGGGCGCACCCACTCCTGGCTGATTCTGCCCATGGGGTAGCCCAAGTCCGTTGACGCTTGGTCCCGCACGGAGCTCGTTGATCCCCGCGCGAGGCCGGTGCTGGAGAAGATGGACGCGGACCTGTGGCCGGACAACATGGCGACGGCAAAACTGACCGGGGCGTTGCTCCTGAGGGAGTTCCTTGAGCATGGGGTGGCTCCGCTCCGGGAACACGCGCTTCCACTGTGGAAGCTTGGGGGCTGATGCCGCCCTTCGCTCCAACCTCGAAGTCCTAGCCGACGAGGATCTGGCCGCGGTCCTCCAATCCTTGGTTGGGGGAAACGTGGCGAGGTTGGAGGATGCTCCCGTGCCCTTGTTCCTTCGGGATGACTGGGAGCAGGTGGTGAACTCCATGTCCACTTTCAACGAGGGCGGGCCTGTGCCCGCGGAGGTTCCTAAGGACCCGGCGGCCCTGGAGACGGTGGACGTGTCTTCCGGCAACTCCAGCGGAGAGGAGGAAGAAGAGGAGCAGGAAGAGGAGCCCGATTCCGAGGCGACCGACGGGGAGTCCAGAAAACCCCTCCCCGGCGTAGGTCCCGCGCCCTTCGTCTCTTGCCGGATGAGAGCTTGCCTCTGATCCCGAAAAAGGACAGGATGGGGCTGGTTCCCCGTGGGTCTGCTCCAGCTCCAAGGCGATCTGCTGACGCGCCTTGTGCTCCCAAGCCTCTTGAGGTTGATCCCAGCATCCGGCTCTCGGGCTTCAAGTTCGGCCGGAGGTTGCTTGAGCCCGCGAGCGATGACGAGTAAGTGCTCGATTCTCGTTTTGCTTCTTGCTTCGTTGTTGAGGCTTGACGTCCATATTCCTTGGTTAGGCCGGTGCCTGCGGCGAAGAACCTGGAGGGGGCTCCCGAGGCTTCGTCCGGGACAGCTCCCCCACCCGCGGGAGAAGGGGGCGGCAGGACGCGGGCCTCTCCTGCCCAGCCATCCTCGCAAGGCCTAGCGGGGCTAGCTGGAGCGAGCTCAGCCCCCATGGCCCAAGCAACTCCCGAGGAGTCCTTGCCTGACGCCACTGCCGCAGTCGTCGGGGCGCAGAAGGTCCTGACCCCTGGTGATGTGATCACGCTGCCGTCTTCTCCTCCTACTCCGCCAACTGTCGTCTCTCCGACTCCTTCTACTGTTCTGGATCGTGCTACTGCTGAGCTGGACTGGCTGCGGAAAGATCTTCTGGGCGCCGACCCTTGCTTGGTGGTCGGGCGCCTGGAGCTGGTCTCTGGTTGGGTCCGCTCTGATGCTTCAGTCAGAGCGGCGCTGGCTCAGGCCATGACAGCTTGTGACGAGGAGAAGCAGGCCACCCTCGAGGTGAAGGCCACCCGCGATGCCGCCTTGGGTGAGGTTGCGGATATCCAGTGTCGCTACAAGGTGCTGGAGAGCGAGCTGCAAGGCCTGCATGACCAGCTTGCCAAGGAGGCCCGTGTCTGCCAGGAGAAGGAGGAAGACATGAAGGCTCGCGAGGCTGCCGCCAAGGACCGGGATGCCGAGCTTGACGAACGCCAAGGCCGCTTGGGTGCGCTGGAGCAGGCGTTGGAGGCGAAGAAGATCGAGCTGGAGGGCAAGGTGCGGGTCCTGGCCGAGGACCGCGTGGCCTTTGCGAAGCTGGAGGTGAAGGCTCGCACCCTGCTGAATCGCTCTACGACAGCGGCCTGGAAAGCCCACTGGCCGGTGCCGAGGAGGGCCCCACCAAGCTGCTTGCCTTCCTGGTCCGCGCCCTCGAAGATGTCACCCTCAGCCTTGGCCCCACGGCTGAGGTTGAGGCGCGTGTCCTTTCTTCTGCGGCGCTGACGCGCGTCTTCACCCACGTCTACCTCCGCGACCCCAACGTTGACCTCGACAGCCTGCTGGAGCCTGTGAGCGGTGAGCTTGCCGCCGTCGCTGCTGAGGTCGTGAAGGGTCGCGCGGAGGCTCTGCTGGCGAAGTTCCGGGCCTTCAGCACCAAGCCGAAGCGAGGCGCTGCTGGTCTTGAGGCTCCACGAGGCGAAGTCGCCCAGCGCAGCTCTGTCACCAGCGATGGCGCCGCCAAAAAGTGACCCCTTCGCGGCTCCCGTCCTGCTTTTAATTCCTGCAACATGCATCCTGCCTCGTGGAAGCGTTTAAACTTGAGTTTGGCGTTGTCAAAGTACTCTATGGACTGTAATATTTGCTTTTGAATTTCTTGAGATTTGCGCTTTTCCTTCCTACTTGCTTGTGTTCTACATCGGCAGAGCCCGGCCCCGCGCATACCTCAGCCGCCGTTAGCCCCGACCAGAATCCAGGACGGGACCAAGGAGTGAGGGGCTACGTGATAAGTTAGTCTCCTGAGTCGTGATGCTCAGGAGTCAGTAGGGAGGTGAAATGTATGGGTGAGATTACCGTTCTACGTCGGCAGAGCCCGGCCCCGCGCATACCTCAACCGCCATTAGCCTTACGGAACTAAGGGGTGAGGGGCTACGTGACCAGTTAGGCTCCTGAGTCGCAATGCTCAGGAGTCCCCCTTGATGTTCAAATGGCCTTCGTACCTTGGCTCCGCTCGGGGAGAGGCATGCGACAAACCAGGCCCGAGGGGCCTGGCTGGGTGGCGTGCGTCTGGGCGTGACCCAGGTGTAGCCCCCGTGCCCAGCCCCCTCGCGCGGCACTCCCGAGGGGAGGCATTACGATGAGGCCGGACATTGAGCTCTGGGCTCCCTGAGGTTGATGCGGCCGGGGGCCACCCTCAGTTGTTTCTCACCAGCGCGGAGCATAACGCTTCCATATGTGTACGGGCATAGCCGCTCCTCGGCAGTGTCGTCAGCCAGCGCAGAGCATGGTGCTTCCACTGGTGCATGGGAGGGGGATCCCCTCCAGGAGGAGCCCCCGCGGCGTGTACAGCCCCGCCTTGACACGTGGATGACACGGTAGGGCCTGGCGAGGTGTATCTGGGCACCCGTGAGCCAGCGCGGGACTCACGGGGCCCTACCTCAAGGCGGGTTGCGCCTGGCTCTGGCCCTTTGCTTGTAATGTGTTCCTGCGAATCTGGTTAGATGTCGGTGCTCTACGTCCTTGGGTTCCGGCCCTCGAGCGGGCTCAGCCATCGCTGGTATGCCAGGTTGCGATGTTGTGGACAAGGCCAGAGGGTGAGGGCTGGAGAGCTAGTAGGAGCCCATGAGTCACGATGCTCAGGTACCCCCCCTTTAACGTGCAAGCAGCCGACATGAAGAAAGAAGGGTGCCATAGGCAGGCATCAAACAACGATCCTGATGGGTCAAACGCACGAACCAAGTAAACGCGAGAGGGATACATGCCACCGGGTCTGGCCCGGGTAGCTTGGGGATAATGCAGCCCGAGGGGCGCCCCCGATAAAGTAAGCTGAAAACATGAACTAAAGGGATACATGCCGCAGGGATGGACCCACGCGGCCTGGGAATGATGCAGCCCAGGGGGGCGCTCCCAGCTGAAAATGAAACTCGAAGGATGTCACCTGATGATGCTGAAGATGGAGGGATGCTGAAGTAGCGGACGGCGTGCGCTGCGGGAGACGATCTTCACGAGCCCCCAGGCCCAGGGGCCTCAGGAGGCTCTGGAGGCGCTGGCGGCTCCTCGCGAACCATCTCCATCTCCGCTAGGACTGCGGAATGCCTGACCGCCTGATCCTCCAAGATGCCCCTCATGAGGCGCTGACGCACAGCAACCGCGTTCGGCAGGCCGTAAGGCATGCAAACATAGCTGTGGGGTGGGCCTTCATAGCACCCCACGCGTGAGGGCCAGAGGCGCTCCTGAGAGGCGGCTCGGTTGAGTCCTGGTATGTCGATGCAGACACGCAGCCCACCATCCTCGCCTGGATGGGGAGCTACAGCGGGCAAGCGGCGGCTGCCACTCATGACTCTTGACTCCTGCAGATCCTGAATGATCTCGCTGACGAACTCCTGAGGGTTTGGCCCTCCTTGCCTTGCTCCTTCCTGAGGGAAACATGCATTGAAGCACGCCTCCAAGTGGTGCCCGAGCGCCTCCCTCGTGATCTTAGCAAAGTCGATGGCCCTCCAGAAGAGAGCCCCCGAGCCCTGCTTGAGGAGGGTGCCGGGCGCGCCTTCCTATGCGACAGAAGGAGGTGCCCCTTGAACAGGCGCGGACCCTGAGGGTCCTGCCTCCCGAGGGGTCGGGCCAGGCGATGTCTTCTTCTTCTTAGGAGCAGCCTCGGGAGGCCTCCCATTCCAGTGATCTGGGTCTTCAATCGATGCGGCTTGGAAAGCACGTTCCAGAGAACACACAGCGTCTCTCTCTTCACAAGGCACAGTGATGACTCCACCTCTTCCTGGCATCTTGAGGACGTTGTAGCCATGATGGGTCACAGCCATGAACTTGGCCAGGGCTGGGTACCCGAGGATGGTATTGTACGGCAGGCGGATGTGGGCGACGTCGAAGTCAATGAGCTCGGTGCGGTAGTTGTCGCGCTTCCTGAAGGTAACAGGAAGACGGACCTACCCTATCAGTGACTCCTGAGAAAGGCTTGGTTGGCTGCAGCTGATTGTATGGCACTTGGAGATTGTTGAACGTCTCGACGGATAGGACATTGAGCCCTGCTACGCCATCGATGAGGGTCCTGGTGACTTGCACATTGCTGATGATTGGGGAACAAAGCATCAGGAGGACTCCTGCTGTGGCCGCGCACTTGAGCTGATCCGTTGAGCTGAACGTGATAGCGCATGCTGACCACCTGAGGGGGCGTGTGTCCTCAAGCTTGGGGAGGACTGCGTTCACTTCGCGAGCAAACTTCTTGAAGATGCACCGAGAGGCCGGGGCTTGTGCGCCGCCCAACATGCAAGCGATTGCGCGCGGCTCCTGGAAGCCTCCAGCCCCCTCGTCCTGGTGATGGTCTTCATTCCTCCTTGGCTGTGGTGGCAGAGGAGGGAGGCCCGCATTGCCTAGTGGGAGATCCTCGCGAGGCTGATCCCTCCAACCCCCCTCGCGAGGTGGGTCCCTCCAACCTCCCTCACGAGGCTGGTCCTGCCAGCGGTCCTCGCGAGGTTGGTCACGCCACCCTTGGCGAGGGCCACGGTCTTCCCATCGTCCTCCACCTCTTCCTCCTCCTCGGCCATAGCCCCTGTCGCTGCGCTCGGGGCGTCGGCCGGCACGCACGTCTCGTACAGCCCTGAGCTCTTGGCATTCGTTGGTGTTGTGGGTGTGGAGGTCGTGGTACATGCAGTACCCGCTGCCCTTGGATGACTCAGGCTGATCCCTGCCTTGCTTGGTGTCTGGCTCTGCTGCAAGCACGGCAGCCCCCTTGCGCTTCACGTCCTTGGCCTTAGGATTCTTCTCTTCTGGGTCAGTAGCTGGCAGCTCGAGGAGGGAAAGGCGCCCTTCCTCAGCCCTAGCGAACTTGGTGGCCAGATTGAATAGCTCCAGGGAGGTGCACATGTCTTCATGGATCGCGAGGTCCTCCTTCATCTTGACGTCACGCACGCCATCGGAGAAGGCTGAGATGATGGCCTCCTCAGACACCTTGGGGATCTTAAGGCGAGCGCTGTTGAAGCGCTGGATGAACTTCTGCAGGGTCTCTCCCGGCTGCTGCTTCATGCGGCGCAGGTCGCTCATGGCCGGGGGCCGGTCGCGGGTGCCTTCAAAGTTGGTGATGAATCGGGTGCGCATCTCGTCCCAGGAGGATATCGTGCCAGGAGCCAGGTTTAGGAGCCAGGTGCGGGCGCAGTCCTTGAGCGCCATGGGGAACCAATTCGCCATGACCTTCTCGTCCCCATTGGCGGCTTCGATGCCCAGCTCTTAGAGATGGAGGAACTCAGCAGGGTCAGCCGTGCCATCGTAGCGCGGGAGAAGGTCTGGCTTGAACTTGCCCGGCCAAGCCACGCTGCACAGCTCGGTGGAGAAGGCACGACAGCCTGCAGTGGCCGCAGGAGCCCTTTGGTGACGGAGAGCTTGATCTTGCGGGTCTCTGTGCGCTGCAGCCAGGTGCAGCGCGGGGTCTTGATGAGCTGGAGCGGGTGCGCGTTCGTGCCGGGCCGGTGCGGGGAGCACACGGGCGGCTTCTTGGGGACGAGGGATCTCTTGGCAGCTCTTCTCTTGCTGTGCTGGTGCCGGACGGTGTGGGTTCCGCCCCGGGGCCACGCGCCTTGGGGCCAAGGCGCTTTCTTGAGGGGGAGGCAGCTGAGGCACCCCCGGAGCTTCGTCGCCCGCGCAGGGCAAGGCGCGGTGCAATGAGAGGGATGGTGCAGGGGAGCACCCAGCGGCGCTGACGAGCTCGGTGATGCGTGCGAGCCAGTCGTCATAGAGGTCGTCGACGGGACGGTAGTGCAGGAGCTCCTGCGCCAGGAGCAGTGCGGCGTGCGCATCCGCAGGAGCGCGATGGGCGTGGAACGAGGAGCCAGCCGGAGTCAGCCACATGGTGGTTGTACGGCCTTCTCGCCGCACTAAAGGATGCAGGGACGACGCCTGCTGCTCGTTCCCCTCTGGGCCGGTGGCGGCGTTGACGGCAGGCGACGGGGAACGGCGGGGGCACCCGCCGACGGGGGCCGTCTGGGCGACGCGAGTGGCGAGAGCGGCCCGGCGCTCGGCGCGGGCGGGACATGCGTCTGACATGGATGGGACGGGCGGCGAAACACGAGGCGACGGAAGGCAGATTCCGGCACACCCCTACCTGGCGCGCCAAATGTTAGATTTCGGGTTCCGGCAGACCCTTGAGGTTCGAACACTGGGGTGCACGCAGAGATCACACCTCTAGCCTACCCATGTCTCACCGCCTCACCAGGATCTAAACTACAGAAAGAACAACACAAGGGACACGAGATTTATACTAGTTCAGGCCACCATTGTGGTGTAATACCCTACTCCAGTTTGGGTGTGGTGGATTGCCTCTGGGGCTGATGTGGAACAGTACAAGGGAAGAACAGCCTCGCGAGGGTCTATTCTTGGCTAGTGTGATGAACTGCTAGGGGGAGTTCAGTTGCCTCTCTCTCTCTCCCAGATGCGGATCTCCTCTCCCTTTCCTTTGGGTGGCTAGTCCTATTTATAGCCGAAGGCCCCGGGCCTCTTCCCAAATATTGAGCGGGAAGGGCGCCAACAATTGGCCATTTTGAAGGGGAACATTTAGTGCACTTATCCTGACTAAAGTTGGTCCTCGCCTGCCAAAGACCCTGACGATGACGCTGGCTTGGGCTCCACGATGACCTCCGCTCTGCCGTCCTGCTGGTCTTGGTCTTGTTGCACCGAAATGGTTTCCTTTGCTTGATACCCTTGCCTGCGCTTGCCCCCTTTGCACCAAAGGGGAAACAAGGACTTTGCGCAGGCCGGCGCCCGCCTGGCCTTGGTCGTCATGGCTTGCATCACGGGCACCTCGTGAGGTACCCCGCCTTGATCTCTCCGCCTCCTCGCGAGCCAGCCTGACGAGGCCGTGCCCGAGGAAGCCTCCTATCGTCCGCCCCGCGAGGCTTGCCCCTCGCGAGGGTCTTGAGCACGTGTTGATGAAGATGGGTCGTACTGGGCCACTCCTCGGGCCACGCCGCAGGTCGCAGGCAGGCAAGTCTGGGTACCCCCGTTCCCAGAACGCCGACACACCCGAGGACACAAATGTGATTTTTCAACCAACTTTGGTGCACGGGAGCATGTGCTTGTAGTTCAAATTTGAATTATGCACATTGACCAAAAACTCAATTAATGTGTAAATAAGGCCAAACGAAGCCGGAATAATTCCAAAATTTAACAGGGCACTCATGTAGTTCTATGTTACCTTTGTAAATAAACTCAAGGGGGGACATCGTATATCATTTCGCACTCAAAGGTGACACGTTCCCTCTCAGAACCATGAGCCTTCTTGAGAGAAGCTTCAGTTTGCAAGAAGCTTATACCAAAATTTGTTCCTATTCGGCAAAAAAAATTACCACAACATGGTAGTACCATGACATGACACCCATGCCAAGTTTCATGATTTTTAGACGTGTTTTGGATTTAAAAGAATTTTAAAACCAAGTTTCTCAATGTTCTCGGTCGCGCGATGATGCCCGGATGTTTGAATTTTATTCTCATTTCTTGCATGGGACCTAGAAATTCACCCGAGGACACAAATGTGATTTTTAACCAACTTTGGTGCATGAGAGCATGTGCTTGTAGTTCAAATTTGACTTATGCACATTAAATGACCAGAAACTCAATTAATGTATAAAAAACGACAAACGAACCCGGAATAATTCCAAAATTTAACAGGGCACTCATGTAGTTCTATTTGCCTTTGTTAAGAAACTCAAGGGGGTAGCGTATATCGTTTCACACTCAAAGGTGGCATGTTCCCTCTTAGAACCACGAGCTTCCAAATCGGCCCAATTGTTTACCACAACATGTTAGTGCCATGAGATGACACCATGCCAAGTTTCATGATTTCCAGATGAGTTTTTGATTTACATGAATCTAAAATCTAAATTTCTCAATGTTCTCGGCCGAGTCACGATGCCAAGATGTTTGAATTTCATTCTCATTTCTTCCATGGGACCTAGAAATTCAACCAAGGACACACATGTGATTTTTCAACCAACTTTGGTGCACCGGATCATGTGCATGCAGTTCATATTTAGATTATGCACATTAAAAGTCCAGAAACTCAATTAATGTATAAAAAGGCCATACGAACCCAAAATAATTCCAAAATTTAACACGGCACTCATATAGTTCTATGTTGCCTCTGTAAAGGAAATCAGGGGGGAGGCAGCGTATATCATTTCACACACAAAGGTGACACATTCCCTCTCGGAACCACGAGGCTTGTTGAGAGAATCTCCGGTTTTGCAAGAAACTTATACCAAAACTTGTCCCAACTCAGCCAAAAATTATACATATGAGAACAGGGTTTAGATTATCCCGAACATCTCGCTACCTAGACCAATAATGTACTATGATTTGAATTCAACATAAAATGGATACAAATATTTGAATTGGAGAGCGTATGGTACATGTAGTTCATAGTGAAATATGATTACTGCTATATGCATGTTTTTTGTTATCAAGATAATATTTAAATTATTGTATAACTTGACAACAATCGTATTAAAATAAGGAAAATTGATTCAAATTTAGTCCATATGGTAGACGACAATATATATGTTCACGTGGTAGAGTAAAATGTTCATATATGATGAAGGATCAAAATGTACGACTACATCAATTATAAACCGCAAGGTCACCTAACGATATATTCGAATTCAACATAACGTGGATTCAAAAATTGAAATTCGAGATCCTGGCATTTGTAATCATATAAAAAGGGACATTAATCTTTATTTTGGTGGGAATTGATTTGTTTTTTGTTGTTGTTGAGGGAAGCGCGAATCGATTTGGTACTGTGCAGGGTAATCTTGTTCTCCCGACTTTTTTTACATTTTTCTTGTAGTTTTTTCAATGGCATCTATAGCAATATAGTAAAAGGGGACATGACTCTCTTGTGTCTTGTATGAATTGTTTTTTTACACGTTAAGTTTGTTCTGCCGAACAAGGAATCCGCACCTTGTTATCCCGAAATTTTCAAGCTCAAGTATCTTTTGTCTCACCTGCTTTGAAACTCCCGCCTCTTCAACCCATGCCATGCCCTGTTATCCTGAAATTTCGATGCGCGCGAGAACTCCCTGCTCATTCGAAATCAGTCCCGCAGCCCAGACACGCAAAATCCCCCTTCTACCCCTCAGCCGGAAATGAAGCTCCACGTCGCGGTGTCAAAACTGGTGGGGGCACGCTGGTAACTTACCCTACATTTTGGACAAGCGCGTCCCTAAGCTTGGCTCCCCCCTCCCCCTTTGCCCCCCCCCCATTCGTACACCGAGGCCGCCAAAACCCGCGAAACCCCACGCTCCTCCATCGGCCTCCCGACCGCCGCCCAGTCGGAGACTCTTCCCCGACTATGTCGTCCACCGCAACAGCTCGCCGTCCCTCATCCACCACCCGGATGAGGATCCGTTGTCGATCACGTCGTCCCGCCGGATCAGCCGCCCCGTCCTCCACCTCCAAGGAGCTGCCCCAACGTTCGCCTCGTCTATCGTTCCACCTCAATTCCCACAATGTCGTCTTGACCTGCCCCACCGAAACCGCAGCACCCTCACCAATTCCTCTGATGAAGCTGAGGCCAACTCGGCGCCACCAAGGAGGTTTTGCACTCACCGCTGCATTTTATCTTTTATTCGATCTCACAGGGCTGCCGGTGCTCGATACCGAGCAGACATGGCGGGTCTCCATTGACGGCGCCGTCGCCGGCCACATCATTCATGGCGTCTCTCCCCCATGTCGTTGCTTCCTCGGCGGCAACTTCCACAACGGCACTACGTGCAGCTGCTCCGGCTCTCGCTCGCGCTGCGGCTCTGTTCTTGCAGTCGGTCATGCTGCTACATTGCTCTTGCTTTCGTTCGTGATGCTGCTCTGCTCTTGCTGTCGCTTGCACTGCTGCTGCTGCACGACCTTCGGCAGCTACAACAGTTGCTGCTTTAGCACTCGCTCGCGGTGCTACTGTGCGACTTGCTCTCTACTAGTGTCTTCCCTGCTCGAGCGTCTCCTGATTTAGATCACTGCTTCTCTGCTATTAGTGCTCGAACTCCCTAAACATCTATTGCAATGCTCTGCTACTATTTCAATCAGTTTGGACTGCAAAATTTAGTTTCGACTGTAAAGTTCATTTTCTTCAGTTAAGTTCAGGGTGAATAGTACTTACAACATCTGTCGGAGCGGCGGTGGCACGGCTGATGCGTTTTACATCTAGCACTTTTTGGTGATGTATTTTACATCATATATTGTAGATGATATTAGGGTCCCACTTCATATTAACATTGTCTGCCTTGTCCTGCTTCAGCCTCGTCGCCGTACACCTTACCAGAGCTGCTCCAACAACGAAACTGTCCATCACAGCGGAGCAGTACCCTCGGCGCCATTTCCAGAGGCCTCGGATCTTCTTCCCCGTCTTCGGCAGTCACACCAGCATCATCACCATCCTCCACGTCCAACCCAGTGATGCTGAGGTCCACAAGGCTATGCCAAAGAGGTTGTACACTCATCGCATCACTTTGTTACTCTGCATTCATGTCGATCCCTCAGGGATCCTTTGCTATGGAACTACTATTCGTGCAAATCTGTTAGAAGGAGTGGAGCAAAGCAAAACTGGAGAATTTTTTTCCTTTAGTGTCTCTTTCGAAGAAAAAACGTAGGAATTTTATTCATTTGGACGTCCTTTTCAAATTAATATGCATGAAGAACAGAACTAATTGCATTACTGGCATAATAAGATTCTTATTTTTTTTTTCATTTTCATGTGGTTTGACTTTAATTTGACCACGTTTCTCCATTCCTGTGTTCTTCCAATTCATGTGAACCAAACACCCAGGTTGACTGAAATCCTGTTTCCAAATGCTCTGTTTTGCACGTGCATTCCTATCCTATTCCTGTGTTTTTCCTGTCCCTGCGTTTATAGAATCCTCCAATTCTAAGGAGCCTTATGGATTTACTTCATTTTCAGATAGGCGTCCAAGAAAACTTTGTGTGTTATGTCCTGCTCCTGCCGTGTCGTCATGCACCCCACCTGAGGTGCACCATCGATAGAAGCGTTCACTGCAGTTAGATCCCCCCTGCAGACTTTCTTTCGCTGCCTCAGATCATCTTCCCCATTGCCGGAAGCCACGCCAACTGCATTACCATCATTGGCTGAGCAGATGAACCTAAGGACTACACAGTTCTAGAAGAGAGGTTGCGGTCTTTCGTGTTTGCTTACGTTATACATTGGTTATTATTACCTGTTACTTTATCATTCAAAATTGAGTTTTGAAATGTCCATGGGTCTCATATCGAGCCAGCAACGAATAGTATCTGTCTACTATCTGGTTCTTCTGGGGTCTTCTATGTGGTTCATGTTTGGTGGGCAACAAACAATAGATGATCCATTGTCTATCTTTTTTAAACTAAAGCTATAATCTACTTGCTATCATTACTTTTGGATCCATCCACTCGTTTTCTACCATCAGTCTTGATTTTTGCATGCACCCCTTAGGACTTACAAAATCTAACTATTTTTTTTATTATGCATGTCAGATATTGTACACAATCGTACTGAACATGTAGAGAAAAAGAGAAGACCGTTGCGTGGGAATATAATGTCATGCAGACGCCGCTCCATGGTGGGCGAAGTGCCCCCCCCCCTCCTGCATTTTTAGATTGTATTCCAGAGGAAGATAATTGTTCAGATGGGGATTCAGAAGGAGCCGACCAAGCTTGTTTACCACCTGAGGTGTTTGCTCTAACCTGGCATGGTGATGTTGGTCATATCATGCATATGGCGCCTTGCATTGCTTACATTATACATCTTATATGTCATCAACTTAGTTTAGATTTGCTTTGTGTGAATGCCACCTGTTTGGTTTCTATATCATACTCCCACCATTCCTAAATATTTGTCTTTTAGAGATTTCAACAAGTGACTACATACGGAACAAAATGAGTGAATCTACACTCTAAAATATGTCTATATACATCTGTATGTGGTAGTCCATTTGAAATCTTTAAAAAGACAAATATTTAGGAACGGAGGGAGTATATGGGAATTATGCAATGCCATCTTCTTTAGCCAGGCATCATATACATGAATCATGCAATGCCATCCTGTTTAGCCAGTCATGGTATATCTGAATTGTATCATGCCATATTTTTTCCATAATGTATTCCATTTGTCAACAATGTTTATACATTCATCTACCCTTCCTATGCATCAGCCATTTGAGTCGGTCATGGGAAAATCTGGAGTGAAAACAAGGTCTTCTGAGCAGTCAGTGCTACCTGTCGATGCAGATTTCTTGCTGGTTACAGATAGCTCCTCAGAGGAGGATTCAGAGACAGATGACCAGCCTACCCCCCCCCCCCTGAGGTGGATGCACTAACTTGGCTGGGTTATGTTGCTCATATCATGCATATAGTGTCTTGCATTGCCATGCCATCTGCTTAGATTAGACATGCTTTGTGTGAGTGCCTCCTGTTTGCTTTCTATATTAGATATGTGAATTATGCAATGCCATGTTTTTCAGCCAGTTATCATATATGTGAATTATGCACCACCATGGAGCCAGGCATCATATATGTGAATTATCTCATGCCATCTTTTTTTTCATTACGTATTCCATTTGTCGACAATCTGTGTATATTGAACTACTCTTCATGTGTATCAGCCATTTGAGCCGGTTATGGAAAAATCTGGAGTGAATACAAGGTCTTCAGAGCAGGCATTGGTACATGTTGAAGCATATATCTCGATGGTTACAGGAACTCCTCAGAGGAGGATTCAGAGACAGATGACCAGTCCTATATCCCACCTGATGTGTATGCTCTAAGTTGCAATGTTTATATTTCTCATATGATGCATATGGTGTCTTGCATTGCTTAGTTTAGACATCATATGCACAATATTGAATTCCATCTGCTTAGTTTAGAGATCATACATGTGAGTGCCAGCTGCTTAGTATATGAATCAATTATGTCAATTATATCATGCCATCCTGTATACTTAGACAACATGTATGTGAATTATTTCATCCGAACCTATTTTAGAAAGACATCATATAGTTTTGTCATGTCATCATGTTTAGGTACTCATCATATGTTGAATTATGTAATTATATCCTGTTAAGTTATCCATCATATATCTGAAACTAGGTCATGCTATCCTGTTTAGTTAGGCATCATATATGTGAAATTATGTCATGTTGTCCTTTTTGCTTAGACAACATATATGTGAATTACCACATCTGTCTATCATACAATGTCTGTACGTTCAATTTCTTTTCTTGTTTATCAGCCATTTCAATTGGAGGGGGTGATGGCGGTATCTAAGGGAGCAAAAACCTGTTCTTCACAAAAGACAGTGCTACCCATCGATGCAGATAGAACCATGGTTGTACTGGCCCACAAACTAGCCCCACCACACATAATCGAGACTCTTCCAGATTGCACACTTACATAGTTGGGCAGAGAACCAGCTACAACCCCTCTAACCGCAACCCCAACGGATAGTAACCCAATTCTAGTTGACAAAGCACCATGTCCACCACAGAGTACCCCCACACGAGTAGTTTGTAAAGCTACTGCAGTGCCCAAAGCACGAAGACCACCACAGCTAAGGCAAACTCCACATTTAAAGCAGAAGAGCAATTGTTCTCAGGTCAGATTTCGTAGCTATGCTCCATACTCCTTTGCTGTTGCATCACTGTATTTACTCATACCAACTACTTTCGAATTTGAAGGATCCAATTGAAAATCCAATGGTGCAATTGGTATGTTTTAAACCTATTTCTTTAACTGGATTGCTGTTCTAACTTCTTGCTCTATGTTGATTTCAGTTTAAGTTGTATAAACAGTTATGTTCTCATGTGATGCACATTACAAGTGCTGCTAATGCTGTGTAGTTTCTCACACTTATATTCTGTCTATGTTGCTGTGTCTTAAAAATATATGAGTTGAATTGTGTCTCTATCTTGATTAGGGAACATAAACTAGAATGATATGGACAATACAATGACCGTAGTACATAGATATATGTTTGTTTCATGTTGTTATCCTGTCCACCTTACTACTGAACCGGTTTACCAAAATGAGTTTCGTATACTACAAGCTAAATCTATGATGTGTCTACTTGTTTCTCTTGTATTATGCAAACAGAATATTGGAGAAGAGCACCCCACTATGCAATGGAAAAGAAAGTAATGCAGATAAGGTTCAAGATAGTGAGACAACCCTGTTGTTCTCCAAGAAAGGTGATAAAAACGATCTTGTAGACAGTGAGAAAACCCCACAGTCCTGTGTTGATGTAGTGTTCGAGTTACTGGCCAGTACCGCTGGCACAAGTGCTTCGAACTCGCTGCCTGAATCACTTCGGCTTCTTCAGTCTCAGCTACAAGCTGAAAGGCATCAGTCAGCTGTGCTGCAGCAAGAAGCCGAAGGACTGAGGAAGTCCCTACAGAATTCACATGCGTACTTTCTTGTGCAACAGCAAGCGCTGGAGGATTTAAGCGCCAAACAAGAGAAAGTTAATAAACTTGCTAAGCATCTTGCTAGCATTATGGGTACCCAGGATATTGTTTCTTGAACTCTTCTGAAGTGGTTTCAGTTCTGGACTTGTTTTGCTGCGGCGTTTATATGCTGCTTTGTTCCCTATATTTGCACTGGTGGCGAACTTTGATGCCCAGTGGATGTAATATGTGTAATAGTCGTGATAGCCTAGCATAAGTTGCTTGCTTATTTATTTCCTTGTTGTCTTTTTTATTTGTTTGCTTGTAGTCAGTGCAGTTCTTTTTTCGCGGTTTGCTTAGTGGCTGCAACAACCTATTTTTTAAAACTATGCCACAATAACCTATTTTTTAAAACTAGGCCACAATAACCATCGGCTAATATTTACTATAGTGACATTGGGCCTCCTACGGGCCATAGAAACAGTGGGCCTTCTACGGGCCATAGAAACAGTGGGCCTTCTACGGGCCGTAGAAACAATGGGCCTTCTACGGGTCGTATCATCAATGGGCCTTATACGGGCCGTATGATCGATTGGCCAAACATGGTCCAATAATAGACCGCATTATGGCCGTAAACGGGATAGAGTTGGAATTGTCCGTTCATGGGCCGACCATAATGGGCCGTCGTTAATAGCCTGTATTTGATGACGCTATGAAAACGGCCCAACGAATTAACGGACCACAAACGGGCCGACTGTAACCACGGACTGAATTTGGCCCACAAGCAGAAAATGACAGTAACGGGCCGTAAGTAAACGGATGCTGGAAATGAGCCCAAGAATTAATGGGCTCTGAGAAGGCCGAAAGATAACATGGGCTGGAAATGGCCCAACGGAATAACGGGCCGTTAATGGGTATAAAGTGATACACTGTTCATTACGGGCCAGTTTCACCACGGGCCCTTAATGGGTGTAAAGTGATACACTATTCATTATGGGCCAGTTTCCCCATGGGCTGTTATTGGGCCAAGAGTTAGAAAGGGCCTCATATGGGACGAAAAGACGTCATGGGCCATACATGGGCCAGAAGTGAAAACGGGCTGGAATCATATTGGATGGCCCAGATGACGCTACTGGGCCTAATTCGGATAGGGCGTAACGGGCCTTGGGTTAGCGGGCTGTAAATGGGCTATATGCAAACAGGCCGTTAACAGGCTTTCCATGAGTCGGCCCGCCACCTTTTGACCAAGTCAAATGGGCCAGCCTTTTCACAGGAATGGGCCTCTGTTGGGACGTGCCACGTGTTGACGTATCATAGGCGCCTTCTGTCCAATGAGTGGATGACATCTGTCCGAACGATGAGCCGACACATGTTTCCTCCAGCCAATGATGATTTTACACGTGGAAAATCCTCATTGGTCAGGGCTGTTAACGGTTTATCGGATCCAAAACCCGACCCGATAGCTTAACAGCGTTCCGTTATGATGGATGCCATGTGTCGGTCACCCCTGATGAAAGCAGTTCTGTGACGCGCGATTTATCATCATGGAAGTGGACACTTCCGTGATGATAATTTTGGTAATGTCATGCAACACTTCTACGATAGCACAGGTATGACTATCTTGATTCTGTCATAAAATTGTCATGGATGTACCTGCATGACAAAAAATGTGACCAACTGTGACAAACACGTACCATCACGGAAGTGTATTTTTTTATAGTGGAGGCAACCCCACGGGGTCCTGCTCATCCACCCCCACCGCTCACTGTTCATCCAAACCCCCCGCAACGCTCACCGTTCATCCAGAGGCAGCATCGATCGGCTTTAGTTAGTAGCAGTAGTGAAGGAATCGCTTAATCGGGTTCAAATAACAGCCATCGATCGATCACTTGGGTTCAGTAACGCGTAGCCTGCAGTGGAATCGCTCGGGTTCAGTTAGGTGACGCATCGCTTGGGTTCAATTAGAGCCCAATGCCTCGCACACACATGCACACGTGTACGAGAGAAACGCGCATCGCTCAGCCCACCGTAACTAGGAACTCCCCGAAATTTTCCTCGCCCTCGCTTCTAGCACGGTTGTTTCCATCATGGACGGCCCAAAGAATGTCATGCAGCTGTTTCTCCGGCCCGCCCCGGACGAAAAGCCCATTTTTTGTCATGTTTTTTTTGTCATAGAAGTAGGAGCCCTCCACATCTATGATGATACCGGGTTTTGTCACAATTATTGTCGTAGAAGTGTCATAAGTGTGACAGGAAAAAACTTCGTTCGGCCCAAAATGTCACGGATGTGTCTTTTTTTTGTAGTGTCAATAATTGCACCAATCGTTCTAAGGAAAGGTCTACGAAGAATAATAGGACATGAAAGATTGCAATCTATATCAAGAATGATAAAATCTACGAGCACATAATTCCTATTTGCAACAATAAGAACATCATTGATCCTTCCCGTAGGTTTCTTAATGGTGGAATCCGCAAGGTGCAAATTTAAAGAGAAATCATCAAATTCATGGAAAGCTAGAATATCACATAAAGTTTTCGGAATTGTGGAAACACTAGCACCCAAATCACACAAAGCATAACACTCATGATCTTTAATTTTAATCTTTATAGTAGGTTCCCACTCACCATAAAGTTTTCTAGGTATAGAAACTTCCAAATTAAGTTTTTCATCATAAGATTGCATCAAGGCATCAATGATATGTTTGGTAAAAGCTTTTTTTTACTATAAGCATGAGGAGAATTCAACACGGATTGCAACAAGGAAATACAATCTACTAAAGAACAATTATCATAATTAAATTCCTTGAAATCCAAGATAGTGGGTTCAATGCTATTTAAAGTCTTGACCTCTCCAATCCCACTTTTACCAAATTTAGCATCAAGACCTAAAAACGCCGAATCATTGGGACGCCTTTTAACTAAAGTTGACTCATCACCAGTCCCATCATTATTAAGGTTCATATTGCAAAACAAAGATTTAATAGGGGACACATCAATAACTTTTAGATCTTCATCATTATTTTCCCCTGACCCTTCTGGTTTGGCAGCCATCTTATTGACCAAGGTGGCTTGCTTATCAGAAATTTGGGCTATTGATTTTTCAAGACGAGTAATTTGAGAGTTCAAACCATAAAGCTCTTTTGTTCTTTAAGCTCTTTTCTGAAGAAACTATTATGCTCAAATTGTAATGTCATAAAACTTCTAACGTTCAATTCAATCTCTTCCAACCTTCTAAGATGAAGGTCGGTGTTCTTAGGAAAAGCCATAAGGCAAACAGGCACACAAGAAGACAAGCGAAAGAGAGAGGAGGTTGGGAAAGAGAGGGCGAATAAAACGGCAATTGTGAAGTGGGGGAGAGGAAAACGGGAGGAAAATGGCAAATAATGTAATGCGAGGGAGATGAGTTTGTGATGGGTACTTGGTATGTCTTGACTTGAGTGAAGACCTCCCCGGCAACGGCACCAGAAATCCTTGTTGCTACTTCTTGAGCTTGCGTTGGTTTTCCTTGAAGAGGAAAGGGTGATGCAACAATAGTAGCGTAAGTATTTCCCTCAGTTTTTGAGAACCAAGGTATCAATCCAGTAGGAGGCTCCTCAAAAGTCCCACGCACCTACACAACCAAACAAGAACCTCACAACCAACGCAATAAAGGGGTTGTCAATCCCTTCACGTCCACTTGCGAAAGTGAGATTTGATAGAGATAATATGATAAGGTAAATATTTTTGGTATTTTTATGATATAGATTTGAAAAGTAAAGATGCAAATAAAAGTAGATGGAAAACTTATATGATAAAAGATAGACCCGGGGACCATAGGTTTCACTAGTGGCTTCCCACAACATAGCATAAGTATTACGGTGGATGAACAAATTACTGTCGAGAAATTGATAGAAAAGCGAATAATTATGAGATTATCTAGGCATGATCATGTATAGAGGCATCACGTCCGTGACAAGTAGACCGACTCCTGCCTGCATCTACTACGATTACTCCACACATCGACCGCTATCCAGCAAGCATCTAGAGTATTAAGTTCATAAAGAACGGAGTAACGCATTAAGAAAGATGACATGATTTAGAGGGATAAACTCATGCAATATGATATAAACCCCATCTTTTTATCCTGGCAACAATACAATATGTGCCTTGCTGCCCCTGCTGTCACTGGGAAAGGACACCGCAAGATTGAACCCAAAGCTAAGCACTTCTCCCATTACAAGAAAGATCAATCTAGTAGGCCAAACCAAATTGATAATTCGAAGAGACTTGCAAAGATAACTTAATCACACATAAAAGAATTCAGAGGAGATTCAAATATTTCTCATAGATAAACTTGATCATAAACCCACAATTCATCGGATCTTGACAAACACACCGCAAAAAGAGTTACATCGAATAGATCTCCAAGAAGATCGAGGAGAACTTTGTATTGAGATTCAAAGAGAGAGAAGAAGCCATATAGCTAATAACTATGGACCCGAAGGTCTGTGGTAAACTACTCACAACACATCGGAGAGGCCTTGGAGATGATGTAGAGGCCCTCCATGGTTGATTCCCCATCCGGTGAAGCGCCGGCGAAGGCTCCAAGATGGGATCTCGCGAATACAGAAGGTTGCGGCGGTCGAATTAGGTTTTCATGGTCTGTTCTGATGTTCTCGGGGTATGTGGGTATATATAGGAGGAAGAAGTAGGTCGGTGGACGCTCGAGGGGCCCACGAGGGTGGGGGCGTGCCCACCTGTAGGGGGCACGCCGGGCACCCTCGTGGCCGCCTCGCTTGTTGCTTGGCTTCCACTCCAAGTCTCCAGGTTTGCATTTGTTCCAAAAAGATCGCTCCCGAAGGTTTCATCTTGTTTGGACTCCGTTTGATATTCCTTTTCTTCGAAACACTGAAACAGGCAAAAAATAGCAATTCGGGTTGGGCCTCCAGTTAGTAGGTTAGTCCCAAAACTGATATAAAAGTGTAAAGTAAAGCCCATAAACATCCAAAACGGGTAATATAATAGCATGGAACAATCGAAAATTATAGATACGTTGGAGACGTATCAAAGCGCCGCTGACAAGGAGACTCCGCAGGTGGATAACGGGGCTGCCAACAAGCATAGGTGGGTCGAGCAAGAACCGCAAGCGACTCCAGCAGGCCTAGACTTCATCAGCAGCCTCCTCGATGATATGTTGATAGACATCATATCCCTCCTCCCAATCAAATATGGGGTGCGGACAACCGTCCATTCCTGGTGGTGGCGCCCCCTATGGAATTCCACCACTCTCGACCTCATCGACACCCACGAGCTCTGCCATGGCTATCACAAAATCTTGGATGCGTTCTCCAAGATCCTCGGTAGTCACCCTGACCCAACAAGAGGCCTTAGCATGGGCAAGTTCTGTTCTAACGGCAAGGATCGAGCCAAGCTTGATGACTGATTCTGATCCCACGCCCTAGATCAGCTCGAGGAGCTAACTTTTGATGAGGGTATATGCACTTGCTTCCAACGTTCGCGCTCCGCTTCATGCCCATGCTGTGCGTCGCCAAGTTCAGGAACTGCCATTCCCCCCTCCCCCTTAATGACGCGCTCGCTCTTATTCTACCACAACTGAAGCACCTCGAGATCGTTGCCGTCTACCTCCCAAACAATCCCTAAGCATTTCTCCTTTGGATTCATATGTACTAGTTCTCTTAGGGAACTTTTCATCCACTCCAACCTCTTGTGAAGAAAGCTACATTTTTCTATTGTAATCAAATGCACATGTTGATCATGTCGGATCAAAGATGGCATGTTAGTGCATTTTACAAATCCTGCAAACCAAATAGGCATGTAGTAGTGTTCAAAACTACATGTAGGTGCTAACACGTTTTCTTCTTTTGCAGATAAGATTAGGCCCGGTGGTGGATAATGTGATAGAATATAACAATCACATCAAATGCCTAGATCTGCATCCCTCAGAAATTACTTTGAACTCCTACCGAGGGACCTTATCGGAGATTACATTCGCCAGGTTCTTTGTTGTTAGAGCAAGGGTGCTGAAGGTAATGAGGTTTGCCATACATTTATTTCACAAAAATGAATGGTTTGTTGATCAGCTCCGGCGGCTCCGATAGAATGGAATGGGCTCCAAAAATGCAGAATTTCGTTTTGGAACTTCAGATGACAGAGTAATCGGAAGTCATCATGTCAACCCCATACATGACTTCTCAGTGGCTAACCCCTTTGCAAAAAATATGAGGTTTCGAAACCAGACCTACGAGTGGTAATATTAGTTTGAACCTCTCTGATATCCATGTTCAGCAGATCGTTTGCAGCTAATGAGCTGAATTTCATCTCTAATATTAGTTTGAACCTTGTAATTTTTGAATTTGAGCCATATAACTCTAGAATTTGAGCCTTGTAATATTTTGAGCTTTTGTGGTACAATCGTTGAAATGGCATCGTATGAGACTCGTATATTGGTAGCACTATTTTGACCTTAATATGCAATGGACTTAGGTTTTATTTACCATTCTCGAATCTGTTTCCCTTGTTGATTTCATAGCACATGATCTGTATGGCTAACTCGACCGCGGTCTTTGAGATTATTGCACACAATTGGTTTCTTTAACTATGTGCCCTGTAGAGCGCAGAATTAATTATTGCACTCGAGTGTCCATCATCACCCTTATATGTAATGATACGTCTCCAACGTATCTATAATTTATGAAGTATTCATGTTGTTTTATCATCATTCCTGGATGTTTTACAATCATTTTATAGCAACTTTATATCATTTTTTGGGACCAACCTATAGACCAAGTGCCCAATCTCAGTTGATGTTTTTTGCTTGTTTTTTACATCGCGGGAAATCAAATCAAACGGAGTCCAAATGCAACGAAACTCCTGGAGGATTTTTTTGGGCCAAAACAAAGCCAGTGGGCCAAGGAAGCACCTGGGGGCTGCTCGAGGGCAGCATCACCCACCAAGACGCGCCAGAAGGCCCAGGCGCGCCCTGGTGGGTGCTGCCCAGCTCGGGTGCCCCCCGGACCGCCTCTTTACCCTATAAAATCCCAAATATTCCAAAACCCTTGGGGGTAGCCCTAGATCAGAAGTTCCGCCGCCGCAAGGCTTCTGTATCCACGAGATCCAATCTAGACCCCATTTCGGCACCCTATCGGAGGGGGGAATCATCACCAGTGACCATCTTCATGATCCCGGCGGCCACCACAATGAGGAGGGAGTAGTCCACCGTTGGGGCTGAGGGTTTGTACCAGTAGCTCTGTGTTTAATATCTCTCTCTCTCTCTCTCGTGTTCTTGAGATGTCATGATCTTGATGTATCGCGGGCTTTGTTAATGTAGTCAGATCATATGGTGTTTTCCTGTCACGCCCAATATGCGACCCTATCCAAAAGGAACTCAAAGGTCCCACCAAGGATAGACCCGCGTATTGAAACGCTTTTGCAAGGTGGATATCATTACATCAACATTACATAATACATGGGGATACATACAAGAGGCATACAATGCCACACGAATACAACATCACAATACATAAGAGCATCATCTGACTACGGATGAATCACAAACAGAAACTCAAACGACATCCACCCTGCTAGCCCAGGCTGCCGACCTGGAACCTATCCCCTGATCGAAGAAGCAGAAGAACAACTCAACACAAGCAAGCATCGCTCTCGCGTCAAGATCATCGCAAAACCTGTACCTGCAACTGTTGTTGTAGTAATCTGTGAGCCACGAGGACTCAGCAATCCCATTACCATGGGTATCAAGACTAGCAAAGCTTAAAGGGAAAGGAAGGGGTAAAGTGGTGAGGCTGCAGCAGTGACTAAGCATATATGGTGGCTAACATACGCAAATAAGAGCGAGAAGAGAGCAAAAGGAACGGTCGTGAAGCTAGCAATGATCAAGAAGTGATCCTGAACTCCTACTTACGTCAAACATAACACAGAAACCGTGTTCACTTCCCGGACTGCACCGAGAAGAGACCATCACGGCTACACACGCGGTTGATGCATTTTAATTCGGATCTGGTGTCAAGTTATCTACAACCGGACATTAACAAATTCCCATCTGCCTATAACCGCAGGCATGGCTTTCGAAAGATTATACCCTGCAGGGGTGTCCCAACTTAGCCCATGACAAGCTCTCGCGGTCAACGAAGGAATATACCTTCTCCCAGGAAGACCCGATCAGACTCGAAATCCCGGTTTATAAGACATTTCAACAATGGTAAAACAAGACCAGCAAAGCCGCCCGATGCGTTGACAAATCCCGATAGGAGCTGCACATATCTCGTTCTCAGGGCACACCGGATGAGCGAAGCGTACAGGAACCGACGTAACCCAAGTTGCCAAGGGATGGCCCCGCATGGTGCTCTAGTTCGGACCAACACTTAGACAAGCACTGGCCCGGGGGGGCTAAAATAAAGATGACCCTCGGGTTGGACGACCCAAGGGAAAGGGGTAGGTGGTGGTGAGGCAAATGGTAAAACCAAGGTTGGGCCTTGCTGGAGGAGTTTTATTCAAAGAGAACTGTCGAGGGGGTCCCATAAATCACCCGACGCGTAAGGAACGCAAAATCCGGGAACATAACACCGGTATGACGGAAACTAGGGCGGCAAGAGTGGAACAAAACACTAGGCAAAAGGCCGAGTCTTCCACCCTTTACCAAGTATATAGATGCATTAATAATATAAGAGATATTGTGATATCCCAACCAAAATCCTGTCCACCATGGAGCAATTTTCAACTTCACCTGCAACTAGCAACGCTATAAGAGGGGCTGAGCAAAAGCGGTAACATAGCCAAACAACGGTTTGCATGGGAAAGGTGTCAAAGGTTAGAGGTTCATGGCAATTTGGGATGGCTTGAAGAGCAACAGATAGGTAACGCAGCATAGCGATAGAACGAAGCAACTAGCATAGCAATGATAGTAGTGAGATCCAGGGTAGCGGTCATCTTGCCTGAAATCCCGCAAGGAAGAAGAATGAGTCCATGAAGAAGATGAATGGATGAAGCCGAACCAACCGAAGACGAACGAATCCTCATGATCGCAACGAAACAGGAACTAACAAGAAGAAGCACACAACATAGTAAACACACCACACATGAACATGACATGATGCACAACAAGCATGATGCATGACAAATCTAGATGAAGCTACTCATGGCAAGAGATGATGCAAACAAGAGCAACACATCAAGGCAAGTTTAAATGAGGCCGAGAACAACATATAACAATTCCGGTAAGTCCTCATATGCAAATTTCGAAATTGGTCCAGATCTGAATAAACCTTATGTTCAAGTAGTTAAACATCAAGTTAAGATGCACAAGGATGATCTACACGAGATTCTAGTCAAGTTACATATAAAGTTCATTTAGTTCGGAGTTACGGCCTAGAAGATATGAGCAAAACAAGTCAAACATGGCATTGATGCAAAATGCATACAAACATCAAGCAAACACACCAAAACAAGGATGCAACATGATAATATGAAACTACATGCAATTCTAAGCAAGTTTCATATAGAGCACACTCAAAACGGAGCAACGGTTCAACGCACACACTCTATACAAGTTTAAAGGACAAGCTGTCCAAAACAGCAACTAGGCATATTGCAAGCATTAAAACAACATGCTACAGCACCCCAACATGAGAACAAAAGGCATGGACATGATGTACAGGTAAAGCATTACAAAACATGAACACTGAGCTATCTCCAGAAATCACTAAAACATGCTCAAACACACATGGTAAGATTGCAAGTAATAACAATTCAGACTTTGCAGAAATTAACATCAGGTTGCAATATTTAGAGCTACCGAACAACATGTTACAGGAACTTATCATGGCAAACAAAGGCATGGCATGAACCTACTAAATTCATAATCAAAAGTCCCTTACTGACCATAAGCCAAAAAGGATCAGAAAATATGATGGCACCCATGTAAACATAGCAAGTTAAATTACAGATTCATACATGGCAGAAACAGAATTATGAAGGCATGTTAATGAGCTTGTACCACTCACTACAGAGCAATACATGGCATGGAAAGGCACCCAACAGTAAGAAGACATGTTTGTGAAGCTAAGCATGGCAATAACAAGGTCATAGGGTGCATGGATCACTAGGAAAACACATGGAAACAACTGAACTTAATGTTAACAGGCTGACAGCAACATTATGAAGCAACTTTGGAGCAAGCTATGAACAAGCTACAGCCAGCTATAAATGCTACCAGGGGCATGGATGGATAGAGGATGACATATAGATCAAAACATGTTTATAGAATATCTCCAGATTATGCATAGAATGATTAGTAGCAACATGTTTATATAGCATCACGAAATAACAGATTCAGCCTAGCAAAACAGCAACATCATGTACACTACTTAACAAGCTCGATACACTCTCCACAAGTCATTGCATGACAAGATAAGCATAGCATCATCAACAAGGCATGTTTGTGTAACCAACCAAGGCAAGAACAAGTCCATAGCATGCACGGATCAACTATAACAACCTTGGCTAAATTGAATAACATGTAAACAATCTGCCAGGAAACATTTTGAAGCAAAAGTAGAGCATGAAAATGACATGCTAGGTTACTCCATAATTGCAACCAAGGGCATGAATGGATAGACAACAACCTCATGTTCAAAACACCCTTAATGAAGTATCTCAAAATATGCATGGATCTCTCTGTAGCATCAAGTTTACATGGCATCAAAATAACAGCAGAACAGGGAGTAAAATCAGCAATATCACGAAGCCTAGTTTGCATGCTTGTGCTAGTCACCACATTGATCACAAAAATATATGGCATACACCACTGTAAAGAAGACATGGCAAAGATAAAAACACATGTAGACATCAACCTCATAGGATGCATACATCAATCATGGCAAAAATGACAAAAGAGCTCGTTCTGGTAACAGACAGCAGAAAACATCATGAACCACTCTTACAACGATGATTCAGGCATCAAGATGAGCTCAAATGAATATGGTGCAATGGAACAAAATGATGTACTCGTCGAGGTGAACAATTTGACATATTACACGCACGAAACGGAGCTACGGATGCAGAGATATGATGCGATGAATAGGGCATGATTATTGCAAAATACAGGGACTTAGCAGTTTCCTGGAAAAAAAACAACGAGCGCTATATAGTCTAAACGACGACCGGGTGTTATGTAGGCAGACTTGGGGCTGGGCTCACCATAGCGGGCCGAGGCCCAACTCGCAGAGGAAGACAGGCCATAGCGGAACTGGGCTGGAGCCCACGCGGGCGCTGGGGTTCGGTCAACGGAGGCGATCGGGCTCCTCCCGATCGATCTGGACGCGGCGGCGGCCAGCAGACGACGGCGGCGGCCACCGGAGGCGAAGGAGGCGGCCGGAGGCCGCGGCGAGCTCGGCGGTGGTCGGAGGAGGGCGGAACTGGCGGGGCGGCGAAGATCCGGCGAGGAGGCATCCGGGCGGCGGCGACGGCTCGCCGACGGGCTGCGTGGAGGCCAGCGGACGAGACGGCGGGGCGCCGGAGACGCGGGGCCGGGCGGAGCGACGGCGGTTGATGCAGCTCGGGCGGCGCGGAAGCCGAGGCGACGGGGCGGCGAGCGGTGGCGGAGTCCGGCGAAGGACGCGGCGACACGGAAGAGACGGGTCTGCACGGGCGGCCGCGGGCGGCGGCTCGGGCCCCGCGGGCCGGATCTAGGCCCCGCGGGCCCTGGCGGCGGCGGAGGAGAGAGAGGGCCGGCGCGGATGAGGTGGCGGCGCCGGGTTGGCTAGCGGCGGCGGCGGGGTGAGGTGGCAGCACGGGATTGGCCGGGCGACGTGGCCGGCGGACATGTCCGGCTCGGGCGGACGTGTCCGGCGGCGCGAGGACGAAAATGGCTAGGGTTAGGGAAGGATTCATCCGCGAATTTCGGGGGGGGGGGTTTATATAGGTAGAGGGAGCTAGGAGAGTCCAAATGAGGAGCAGTTTTCGCCCACACGATCGTGATCGAACGACCGAGAGCATGGAGGGGAGTTAGCTGGGTTTTGGGCCACTTTGGAAGGGTGTTGGGCTGCAAAGAGAAAGGGGGGTTTCGGGCTATGCGGTTAACCGTTGGAGTACCAAACGACCTCCAAATGGCACGAAACTTGACAGGCGGTCTACCGGTGGTATACCAAGGCCACTTGGCAAGCCTCGGGCCATTCCGAGAACGTTTAACACCCGCTCACGAAGAGAGGCAAGAAGGGGACGCAGGATGACATAGGAACGCCGAATTGCAAAACGGACAACGGGGAAAATGCTCGGATGCATGAGACGAACACGTATGCAAAATGAAATGCACATGATGACATGATAAAATGCAACACGCCAGCAAATGACATGGCAACGACGGCGAATAACTGGCGAACACCTGGCGTATCGAATCCGGGGCGTTACATTTCCCCTCTCTATCTTGTTGTGATGAATTGAGTTTTTCCCTTTGAGATTTCATTGTTACCGGATAGAATACTTTTACGGATTTGATAACACTTCATATATGTCTTGCAATTGAATACTCATGGTGACAATGGGGTATCGTATTGATTCACTTGATATATGTTTTGGCACTCAACTCGCGGATTCCAGAGGTGAAATTGGGGTAATCTATGCGTAGGGGTTGATGCACATTCTTGTCTTTGTTTCTGCGGTAGAAATCTTGGGGCACTCTTTGAAGTTCTTTATGTTGGATTGAATATTATGAATCTAATTTTTTTTTGGTGTTATTTTAGTACGGACTCTAGGATAGATCGAACAGAAAGAATAGCTTTGTGTTATTTTAGTAAGAACTCTTGAATAGATCGAACGGAAAGAATAGCTTTGAGGTGGTTTCGTACCCTACAAACAATTCTGTCTTATGTTCTCTGCTAGATAGGAACTTTGGAGTGATTCTTCATCGCACTTTGAGGGATGGTCATATGATCCAATTTTATAAGCACTGTTGAGAGATTGCACTAGCAAAAGTACGAACCCTAGGCCTCATTTTCCATCATTGCAATTCCGTTTTTGTGCCCGTTTACTATTTTCTACCTTGCTGTTTTTGTTTATTCAGGTTACAAAAATATATTTCTACCATCCACATTACACTTTTATCACCATCTCTTCGCCGAACTAGTGCACCTATACAATTTGCCATTGTATTGGGTGTGTTGGGGACACAAGAGATTTCTTGTATTTGGTTGCAGGGTCGTTTGAGAGGGACCATCTTCATCCTACACCTCTCACGGATTTATAAACCTTAGGTCATCCACTTGAGGGAAAATTGCTACTATCCTACAAAACTCTGCGCTTGGAGTCCCAACACGTGTCTACAAGAATAAAGTTACATAGTAGACATCAATCTCTTTTCTGGCGCCATTGCCGGGGAGGTGAGTGCTTGAAGGTATATCTTTAGATCTTGCAATCGAATCTTATAGTTTCTTGTTTTATCAGTAGTTTGTTTTATAAAAGAAAACTACATAAAAATGGAATTAAGGTTGCATCATATTATTGATCATGTTTATAGTATCTTTCTTTAAATTGAAGGATCGAAAAGTTGTGCTCAATTGTTAGAAGAAGAATGCTACAAAATGTTTGGCATAGAATCTTTGAATGATGAGCATGATTGCAATGTTTTTGGCATGAACTCTTTGAATATCCATCATGCTAATGATATGCAAAGCCACAAGCTTGGGGTTGCTATGTTTGATGAAGATGATATTTTTAGTCCCCCAAGATTTGATGTGCAAATTTGTTATAATGATTGCATGCCTCCTATCTATGATGATTATAATGATGAAAGTGGATTCGGAGAGGTCATGACTTTATTTAATGATGAATCCACCATTTTGGTTGAGGCTTCAATAGACTATGAGAACAAGGTCGCTATCTATGATGATTATGGTGATGACATGTATGCTATATTGAATAATTATACCCATGAAACTTGTCATCATGATTTTTATTTTCAATCTCATGATAGTTATTTTGTTGAGTTTGCTCCCACCATTATTCATGAGAATAAATTTGCTTATGTGGAGAGTAACAAAATTGCTACGCTTATGTGTCATGAAAAGAATACTTTATGTGATGGTTATATTGTTGAATTTCTTCATGATGCTACTGAAAATTATTATGAGAGAGGAACATATGCTTTTACATATCTCAATAATATCAAGTTTCCTCTCTATGTGTTGAAAGTTTTGAAGTTATGCTTGTTTTGCCTTCCTATGCTAGTTGATTCTTGTTCCCATAAGTTGTTTGCTCACAAAATCCCTATGCATAGGAAGTTGGTTAGACTTTAATGTGCTAGTCATATTCTTCATGATGCTCTCTTTGTGTTTCAATCCTTATCTTTTATGTGAGCATCATTGAAATCATCATGCCTACTAAAAAGGCATTAAAGAAAAGCGCTTGTTGGGAGGCACCCCAACACTTTTACCTATTGTGTGTTCGCATGATTAGGCTACTGTAGTAATCATGTTTTATTGCTTTTGTTTCAATAAAGTGCCAAGTAAAGCCTTCGGGATCATGTTGGGTGATAGTTGATTTGATCTTGCTGAAAAACAGAAACTTTTGCGCTCACAAAAATAGCTCTCATTTTTAACAGAAGAGTGATTTTAAGTTGATACTTTTTGCAAAATATTAATATACAAATTTCTCACGTAGTCATTTGTTTTCATAATTTTTGGAGTAGCAGAAGTATGGTTTGATTACAGATTACTATAGACTGTTCTGTTTTTGACAGATTATGTTTTCAATGCATAATTCGCTTGTTTCCTTATTTCTATGGCTTATATTGCTCAATATAAATTGTGGAAATGATATTCTACAGTAGGAATTGTGTGGAAAAAATTATGAATCTTGTCTTTGACAGTACCAAAAGTGAAATGGTTTGCTCTTTATCATACTAATCTATCTCACGAAGTTCAGTTAAGTTTCGTGTGATTGAAGTTTTCAAGTTTTGGATGAGATATCGATATGAGAAGAATAAGGAGTGACAATACCCTAAGCTTGGGGATTCCCAAGGAAACCCCAAGGTAATATTCAAGGAAGATCCAAGAAACTAAGCTTGGGGATGCCCCGGAAGGCATCCCCTCTTTCGTCTCCAACATTATCGGTAACCTCACTGGAGCTATGTTTTCATTCGTCACATGATATGTGTTTTACTTGGAGAATCATTTTATTTTGTTAGGATTTGCTTGTTTTTATTTATAATAATTTTTTGCACCTTTTATTTCAATAAAAGTGGCTATAATAGCCTTTGCCATGCTTTATTTTGCAAGTATACATGTTGTTGTTTCAAAACAGAAAAGTTTATCACTGTTGCAAAAATTCCCTAGAAAAGTCAGAATGTGATAAATTGATGAAAATTTTTTGCAAAATAAGGTCTGATAAATTTTCTGAAGTGTGGTATTTTTTCAGAATTTTTGGATTTGAATAAGTATTGAATCTTGCATTCTTTATAGATTGTACTGTTTTGGCAGATTGCTGTTATGTTGCATTGTCTGCATATGTTTGCTTGTTTAATGATTCTATCTGAGGATAAGAGTATTAAATATGCAGAGGCATTTAGTATGCAATGTTGAATAATAATTTTAGTGATTTTCTACAGTAGAGAATGATAAGGTTTTTGCATTGGTTTATACTAACTTATCTCACGAGTTCTTGTTGAGTTTTATGTGGATGAAGCTTTTGAGATTTAGGAAAACCGTGATATGAGAAGAATTGAGGAGACACAAAAGCTCAACTTGGGGATGCCCAAGGCATCCCAAGTTAATATTCCAAGAAGTCTCAAGCATCTAAGCTTGGGGATGCCCCGGTAGGCATCCCACCTTTCTTCTTCAACAATTATTAAGTTTTTGCTTCTTCACATGAGTTGTGCTATTCTTAGAATGTCATTTTATTTTCATTTTGCTTGTTGTTTTAATAAATACTTAGATCTGAAAGTTTTTAAATAAAATAGAGTCCTCAAATAGTTGCCAGGGAGGCTAGGTAAAGCGGCATTCACATCCCGTCAATGAAGCTCTTTTCTGTGGAATTGTTCTAGTGCTTCACTTATATCTTTTTGAGCATGGTGTACTTTAGTATTTTTTTAAGAAATTCTCTCTTGCTTCACTTAAATTCATTTGATAGAAGTAAATATTGTGCTCATGTTCTTAATTTATCTCTTTTTGGAGTAGCTTGTCGCTTACTCTTGTGCTTCACTTATATCCTATGAGTAAATTGTTGAATAAATTGAATATCATGAAGTTGAAATCATATCATGCCTAATGGTAGCTTCACATTGGGTTTAGAAAGTGCAATGTTTTGAGGCTTTACAATCACAATATTGGTCATACAAGTAATTCACGAATAATTAGTATAAGGAAGAGAACTTTCACATGCAAACACACTATCTTGAAAATATTTTGTGATTGTGAGCCCCCATCAACATATTATATGCAAAAATTGTTGACGTTGGACAAGGAAGACAACCTAATGCTTTATGTTTGTTCATATTCACATAGAAGTTATATTGTCATAGATCCTTCAGCATGTGGTGCTTACCCCCTATCTTTGATAGCCAAAAATTCCGCACCAAGTAGAGATACTATTTGTGCATCCAAAAACCCTTAAACTCAAATCTTATTTTGAGACTCCACCATACCTACCTAAGGATTGAGCAAGATCCTTCAAGTAAGTTGTCATTGGTGCAATAAGGCAATAAAAATTGCTTCTAAAAGTGTTAGATCATTTAGTGTAAGAGAAAATTGAGCGTTGTATGAACTTGTAATGGCAAAGAATAAAAGCGATAGACTGCATAATAAAGGTTGCAATCATAAGGGGCAATATAACATGATGTCCTTTTGCACTAAGGGGTTGAGCATACAAACAAATAAGCGCATGGCAACCTCTGCTTCCCTCTGCGAAGGGCCTATCTTTTACTTTTAAGTATTTACTTTTATGCAAAGTGTCATAGTTTTTCTCTCTATTCCTTTTTATTTTTCTCCTTTGGTAAGCATCATATGGTGAGGAAAGATCTAGGCACATATATCCGGTTGGATATGGGTAGCATGAGTTATTATTGTTGACATCACCCAAAGGTGAATACGTTGAGAGGCAAAATTATAAGCCCCTGTCTTTCTATGTGACCGGTAGAAACGTTTTGCTCATGTGTATGCGGTGAGTGTTAGCAATCATAGAAGACTATATGATGGTTGAGTATGTGGAGCTCTAACTTAGACTATGTTGAATAAGTTGAATTGTAATTGCTTGGTGACTGAGAACATAGGTTGTTGAGTTTCAAGAGAATTCATTGTTTGGACCTTAACATGTGAATTGGTTGCTAATATAACATGAGAAGTTTTATATAAAAAATTGGTATTATGATGCTCGGAAAAGTGACTGAAATTATCAATGATCAAACTTATGCACTTTGCTAGCATTCACACTTCATAAGTTATTTCTTTAATCGTTTACCTACTTGAGGACGAGTACGAATTAAGCTTGGGGAAGCTGATATGTCTCCAATGTATCTATAATTTATGAAGTATTCATGCAATTTTTTTATCATTCTTGGATGTTTTACAATCATTTTATAGCAACTTTATATCATTTTTTGCGACTAACCTATTGACCCACTGCTAGTTGCTATTTTTTGCTTGTTTTTTACATCGCACGAAGTCAATGATAAACAGAGTCCAAATGCAACAAAACTCCTGGAGGATTTTTTTGCGTCAAAAGAAAGCCAGTGGGCCAAGGAAGCACTTGGGGGGCTTCTCAAGGGGAGCAGCACCCACCAGGGCGCGCCACGAGACCAAGGCACTCCCTGGTGGGTGTTGCCCACCTCGGGTGCCCCCGGACCGCCTATTTTACCCTATAAAATCCCAAATATTCCAAAACCCTTGGGGGTAGCCCTAGATCAGAAGTTCAGCCGCCGGAAGGCCTCTGTATCCACGAGATCCAAACTAGACCCGTTCTGGCACCCTGCCGGAGGGGCGAATCATCACTGGTGGCCATCTTCGCATCCCGGCGGCCACCACGATGAGGAGGGATTAGTCCAGCCTCGGGGCTGAGGGTTTGTACCAGTAGTTATGTGTTTAATCTCTCTCTCTCTCTCATGTTCTTGAGATGTCACGATCTTGATGTATCGCGGGCTTTGTTAATATAGTCGGATCATATGGTGTTTTCCCCTCTCTGTCTTATTGTGATGAATTGAGTTTTTCCTTTTGAGATTTCATTGTTATCGGATTGAATACTTTTATGGATTTGAGAACACTTGATATATGTCTTGCAATTGTATACTCGTGGTGACAATGGGGTATCGTATTGTTTCACTTGATATATGTTTTGGCACTCAACTCGCGGATCTCGAGGTGACATTGGGGTAATCTATGCATAGGGGTTGATGAATGTTCTTGTGTTTGTTTCTCTGGTAGAAATCTTGGGGCACTCTTTGAAGTTCTTTATGTTTGGATTGAATATTATAAATCTGAATTTGCTTTGGTGTTATTTTAGTACGAACTCTAGGATAGATTGAACGGAAAGAATAGCTTAATGTAATTTTAGTATGAACTCTTCAATAGATCAAACGGAAAGAATAGCTTTCAGGTGGTTTCGTACCCTACAAACAATTCTGTCTTATGTTCTTCGCTAGATAGGAACATTGGAGTGATTCTTCATTGCACTTTGAGGGATGGTCATATGATCCAATTATATTAGCACTGTTGAGACATTGCACTAGCGAAAGTACGGACCCCAGGCCTCATTTTCCATCATTGCAATACCGTTTTTGTGCCCGTTTACTATTTTCTACCTTGCTTTTTTTTATTTATTCAGATTACAAAAGTATATTTCTACCATCCATATTATACATTTATCACCATCTCTTCGCCAAACTAGTGTACCTATACAATTTGCCATTGTATTGGGTGTGTTGGGGACACAAGAGATTTCGTGTAGTTGGTTGCAGGGTCGTTTGAGAGAGACCATCTTCATCCTACACCTTTCATGGATTGATAAACCTTAGGTCATCCACTTGAGGGAAAATTGCTACTGTCCGACAAAACTCTGCGCTTCGAGGCCCAACACATGTCTACAAGAATAAAGTTGCATACAAGACATCATGTAACTCTGTCCTCATCACCCATGGGTAAACTTATGACCGAAATCATTCCACACACTTTGTTTTTACAAAGATTTTTGCCAATAAACACCCACTATTTGTCCCTCTTCTAGCCAACACATGGCCAAACTAGTCGGGCGGGAAGCTTGCATGGTAAGCTGCGCGGTAGCGCGGGAACAGGCTCATCGATGATACATTTGGCGCCTCTTTGAGCCCACGCGTGGTTAAACGAAACGTGTGTTGTGCGGTGTTGTCAAGCATGCACTGGAATCCTCCTCTATGAACATGGTGACAAGACATGACGATTACAGGCCGGTCGGCCCCCATTTATTATAGTGTCCATTTAACCCTTTTGTATCTTCAACCTTTCGATCACGCCCCACCATTGCAAGAAGCACAACCACCATGACA
Source organism: Triticum aestivum (assembly GCF_018294505.1). Classification (NCBI taxonomy): domain Eukaryota; kingdom Viridiplantae; phylum Streptophyta; class Magnoliopsida; order Poales; family Poaceae; genus Triticum; species Triticum aestivum. Next base: position 198,893,343 of record NC_057804.1, on the reverse strand, counting down.
AATTCTTAGAGGGTATCCTGCGTGGCTCCAATGGCGCTCTGAGCGGCTGCCGATGACGAGCAGCAGTTCACCATGCATGCCATGGTGGACACCCCAAGAAGGTTCACGGAGCTCTTGGTGGTGTACACCAACAACCCGGTCTGGGTGGAGCACTCCATCCACATCAGGGAGTTGTTGCTTGCTAAGGAGAAGTACAAGGTGGTAGCGTTCGACCTCGAGTACACCCGTGCTCGTGCTAGGTCTCGTCCCTAGGTCGCCATCGCCTAGATATGTGTGCACGATCACGTCCTTTTCTACCACTACTGCCTGGCCACAAGGCCTTGCTAGCGTTTCGCTAGGTTTGTCAATAGCCCCCACTACATGTTCTCTACGGTGGACATGACTAATACGCCTCCAATGTATCTATAATTTTTGCTTGTTCCATGCTATTATATTATCTGTTTTTGATGTTTTATATGCATTAATATGCTATTTTATAATATTTTTGGGACTAACCTATTAACCTAGAGCCTAGTGTCGGTTTCTGTTTTTCCTTGTTTTTGAGCTTCGCAGAGAAGGAATACCAAACGGAGTTCAAACGGAATAAAACCTTCACGATGATTTTTCTTGGACCAGAACACACCCAGGAGACTTGGAGACCAAGTCGGAAGAACCACGAGGCGGACACAAGGGGGGAGGGCGCGCCCCCTGCCTTGTGGGCCCCCCGTGACTCCATCGACCTACTTGTTCGTACTATATATTCCCAAATATCCCAAACCACCGGAAGCATCCACGAAAACACTTTTCCACCGCCGCAACAACATGTACCCATGAGATCCCATCTAGGGGCCTTTTCTGGTGTCCTGCCAAAGAGGGATTCGATCACGGAGGGCTTCTACATCAACTCTATTGTCCTTCCGATGAAGCATGAGTAGTTTACCTCAGACCTACGGGTCCATAGCTAGTAGCTAGATGGCATCTTCTCTCTCTTTGATTCTCAATACCATGTTCTCCTCGATGTTCTTGGAGATCTATCCAATGTAATCCTCTTTTGCGATATGCTTGTCGAGATCTGATGAATTGTGGATTTATGATCAGCTTATCTATGAATATTATTTGAATCTTCTCTGAATTATTATATGCACAATTTGATGTCTTTGTAATTGTCTTCGAACTATTGGTTTAGTTTGGCCAACTAGATTGGTTTTTCCTACAATGAGAGAAGTGCTTAGCTTTGGGTTCAATCTTGCGGTGTCCTTTCCCAGTGACAGTAGGGGTAGCAAGGCACGTATTGTATTGTTGCCATCGAGGATAAAAAGATGGGGTTTACATCATATTGCTTGAATTTATTCCTCTACATCATGTCATCTTACTTAATGTGTTACTCTGTTCTTCATGAACTTAATACTCTAGATGCAGGCAGGAGTCAGTCGATGAGTGGAGTAATAGTAGTAGATGCAGGCAGGAGTCGTCCTACTTGACACGGACATGATGCCTATATTTTATAATCATTGCCTTAGATATCATCATAACTTTGCGCTTTTCTATCAATTGCTCGACAGTAATTTGTTCACCCGTCGTATTATTTGCTATCTTGAGAGAAGCCACTAGTGAAACCTATGGCCCCGGGTCTATTTTCCATCATATAAGTTTCCAATCTACTATTTTGCAATCTTTTACTTTCCGATCTATAAACCAAAAATACCAATAATATTTACTCCATATTTTGTTTAGTTTCATCTATCTCTACAAGATCTCACTTTTGCAAGTAACCGTGAAGGGATCGACAACCCCTTTATCACGTTGGGTGCAAGTTGTTTGATTGTTTGTGCAGCTCTTGGTGATTTGTGCATTGTCTCCTACTGGATTGATGCCTTGGTTCTCTAACTGAGGGAAATACTTATCTCTACTTTGTTGCATCACCCTTTCCACTTCATGGGAAAAACCAACACAAGCTCAAGAAGTAGCAGGAAGAATTTCTCGCTCCGTTACCGGGGAGATATACACCAAGTCAAGACATACCAAGTACCCATCATCAAACTCTCATCTCTTGCATTACATTATTTGCCATTCGCCTCTCGTTTAACACTCCCCCACTTATAAAATGATTTTCAAAAAGATTTGCCTTTTTATTCGCCCTTCTTCCGTTCATCTTTTCATTTGCCTTTATGTCTTACTTGGTTTGTTTGCTTGTTCGCTTGGTATAATTGTGTGTTTATTGAAAATCAAGAACCAAAAGGTTTATGGGTCCTCATCCACTTGCTAATCTTTTTAAAAGATACAATTATGATGAACCAAATGCTAGTGAATTGAGTGCACTAGATTATATGTATGAGGTTTTCCTTGAAATTCGTGAATCTGAAAAGTGTGATGAAGTGTTGAAAGAAGAAAATTATAAAGTGATTCATGATAGCTCCTTGAATGGAAAGCATGATTGCAATGATGTTACTATAAATCTATTAATGACAATTGTGTTAATGATATACAAAACCCTAAGCTTGGGGATGCTAATTTTGCAATGTCTACTACTTGTTGCAATGATCATGATTGGGGTGATTCTTCTTATGATCTTGAAAATTTATTTAAGCTCATGATGAATATGAGATTGATAATAATGTGTTCAATACTGTTGAAAGTGGGATTGGAAGAGTGTCAACTTTAGATCCCACATATTTGGAGAATGTTCAATCTTATGAAATTTTTGATAAAAGTGGGTTTGGAGAGGTCATGACTTTAGTTAATGTTGATCCCACTATTTTGGAAGAGTGTCAACTTAGCATGCATGTGGATCGTGTTGATAATATGTTTTGTGATAGCTATATTATTGAGTTTTCTTATGATCCTGCATGTAATTACTGTGAGAGAGGAAAATATGGTTGTAGAAATTTTCATATTAGTAAATTACCTCTCTTCATGTTGCGATTGTCAATGTTTTTATTCTTTTTTCCTTGCATATGCTAGTTTTTGTTTGCTTTGATAATTCGTTTGCTTATAAAATTCCTATGCATAGGAAGTATGTTAAACTTAGATGTGTTTGTCGCATGTTTTATGCTGCTCTCCTTGTGCTTCAATTCTTTCTTTCATGTGATCATCATTAAAATTATCAATGCCTAGCTAAAAGGCTTTAAGGGAAAGCACTTGTTGGGCGACAACCCAATATTTTTTACTTTCTGTTATTCAATAAATATTTCATCTAGCTTCTGTTTAGATGTGTTTTCATGTTTTAATTAGTGTTTGTGCCAAGTAGAACCTATAGGATAACCTACGGTGATAGTTAATTTGATTTTGCTGAAAAACAGAAACTTTTGTGCGCACGGGAATAATTTTAGTAAATCACAGATACGTGCTTTTGCGTTGATTCTTTTCGCTGTAGATCAATAGATAATTTTCCCAGGACTTCCTATGTTTTTAGGATTTTCAGAGTTCCAGAAGTATTCGAAAGTTACAGATTGCTACAGGCTGTTCTGTTTTTGACAGATTCTGTTTTTCGTGTGTTGTTTGCTTATTTTGATGCATCTATGGCTAGTATCAGGGGCTATGAACCATAGAAAAGTTGGAATACAGTAGGTTTAACAACAATATAAATAAAAAATGATTTCATTACAGTACCTTATGTGTTGGTTTTTCTTTCTTGCACTAACGGAGCTTATGAGATTTCCCATTGAGTTTTGTGTTGTGAAGTTTTCAAGTTTTGGGTAAAGGTTTGATGGACTATGGAATAAGGAGTGGCAATATCCTATGCTTGGGGATGCCCATGGAACCCCAAGATATTCAAGGATAAGCAAAAGCCTAAGCTTGGGGATGCCCCAGAAGGCATCCCCTCTTTCGTCTTCGTCTATCGGTAACTTTACTTGGAGCTATATTTTTATTCACCACATGATATGTGTTTTGCCTGGAGCGTCTTGTATGATATGAGTCTTTGCTTTTTAGATTACCAAAATCATCCTTACTGTACACACCTTTTGGGAGAAAGACACTTGATTTGGAATTTATTAGAATACTCTATGTGCTTCATTTATCTTTTGAGCTAGATAATTTTTGCTCTAGTGCTTCACTTATATCTTTTAGAGCATGGTGGTGGCTTAATTTTGTAGAAATTTTTGATCTCTCATTCTTCACTTATATAATTTTGAGAGTCTTTTAGAACAGCATGGTATTTTCTATGGTTATAAAATTGGTCCTAGAATGATGGGCATCCAAGTTGGGTATAATAAAAACTATCATAGAAAGTGAATTCGATGCTATGATCAATTTGATGCTTGATAATTGTTTTGAGATATGAGGATGGTGATATTAGAGTCATGCTAGTGGGATAATTATGAATTTGAGGAATACTTGTGTTGAAGTTTGTGATTCCCGTAGCATGCACGTATGGTGAACCGCTTTGTGATGAAGTTGGAGCATAATTTATTTATTGATTGTCTTCCTTATGAGTGGCGGTTGGGGACGAGCGATGGTCATTTCCTACCAATCTATCACCCTAGGAGCATGTGTGTAGTACTTTGTTTTCAATGGCTTGTAGATTTTTGCAATAATTATATGAGTTCTTTATGACTAATGTTGAGTCCATGGATTATACACACTCTCACCCTTCCACCATTGCTAGCCTCTCTTATGCCGCGCAACTTTTGCCGGTACCATACACCAACCATATACCTTCCTCAAAACAGCCACCATACCTACCTATTATGGCATTTCCATATCCATTCCGAGATATATTGCCATGCAACTTTCCACCATTCCGTTTATTATGACACGCATCATCATTGTCATATTGCTCTTGCATGATCATGCAGTTGACATCATATTTGTGGCAAAGCCACCGTCATAATTCCGTACATGTCGCTCTTGATTCATTGCATATCCCGGTACACCGCCGGAGGCATTCACATAGAGTCACATTTTGTTCTAAGTATCAAGTTGTAATCTTGAGTTGCAAGTAAATAAAAGTGTGATGATCTTGATTATTAGAGCATTGTCCCAAGTGAAGAAAGAGTGATGGAGACTATGATTCCCCCACAAGTCGGGATGAGACTTCGGACTTTACAAAAAAAAGAGAAAGGCCAAATAAAAAAATGAGAGAAAAAGAGAGAAGGGACAATGCTACTATCCTTTTTACCACACTTGTGCTTCAAAGTAGCACCATGATCTTCATGATAGAGAGTCTCCTATGTTGTCACTTTTATATACTAGTGGGAATTTTTTTCATTATAGAACTTGGCTTGTATATTCCAATGATGGGCTTCCTCAAAATGCCCTAAGTCTTTGTGAGCAAGCAAGTTGGATGCACACCCACTTAGTTTCTTTTATTGAGCTTTCATACATTTATAGCTCTAGTGCATCCGTTGCATGGCATTCCCTACTCATTCACATTGATATCTATTAATGGGCATCTCCATAGCCCGTCGATATGCCTAGTTGATGTGAGACTATCTTCTCATTTTTTGTCTTCTCCACAACCACCATTCTATTCCACATATAGTGATATGTCCATGGCTCACGCTCATGTGTTGCGTGAAAGTTGAAAAAGTTTGAGAATACTAAAGTATGAAGCAATTGCTTGGCTTGTCATCAGGGTTGTGCATGATTAAATACTTTGTGTGATGAAGATAGAGCATAGCCAGACTACATGATTTTGTTGGGATAGCTTTCTTTACCCATGTTATTTTGAGAAGACATGATTGCTTTGTTAAGTATGCTTGAAGTATTATTGTTTATCATGTCAATATGAACTTTTATTTTGAATCATTTGGATCTGAACATTCATGCCACAATAAAGAAAATTACATTGAGAGTTATGCTAGGTAGCATTCCACATCAAAAAATTTGTTTTTATCATTTACCTACTCGAGGACAAGAAGGAATTAAGCTTGGGGATGCTTGATACGTCTCCAACGTATCTATAATTTTTTATTGTTCCATGCTATTATATTACCTGTTTTGGATGTTTGTGGGATTTACTTTACACTTTTATATTATTTTTGGGACTAACCTACTAACCGGAGGCCTAGACCGAATTGTTGTTTTTTTTGCCTATTTCAGTGTTTCGAAGAAAAGGAATATCAAACGGAGTCCAAACAGGATGAAACTTTCGGGAGCGATCTTTTTGGAACAAATGCAAACCAGGAGACCTGGAGTGGATGTCAAGCAACAAAGGAGGCGGCCACGAGGATGCCATGTGCGCCCCCGCCCTCGTGGGCCCCTCATTGCTCCACCGACGTACTTCCTTCGCCTATATATACTCCTGTACCCTGAAAACATCGAGGAGCACCACGAAAACCTAATTCCACCGTCGCAACCTTCTGTATCCGCGAGATCCCATCTTGGAGCCTTCGTCGACGCTCTGTCAGAGGGGCAATCGACCACGGAGGGCCTCTACATCATCTCCAAGGCTTCTCTAGTGAGTTGTGAGTAGTTTACCACAGACCTTCGGGTCCATAGCTATTATCTAGATGGCTTCTTTTCTCTCTTTGAATCTCAATACCAAGTTCTCCTCGATCTTCTTGGAGATCTATTCGATGTAACTCTTTTTGCGGTGTGTTTGTCGAGATCCGATGAATTGTGGGTTTATGATCAAGTTTATCTATGAGAAATAATTGAATCTTTTCTGAATTATTTTATGTATGATTTGTTATCTTTGCAAGTCTCTTCAAATTATCAGTTTGGTTTGGCCTACTAGATTGATCTTTCCCGCAATGGGAGAAGTGCTTAGCTTTGGGTTCAATCTTGCGGTGTCCTTTCCCAGTGATGGCAGGGGCAGCAAGGCACGTATTGTATTGTTGCCATCGAGGATAAAAAGATGGGGTTTATATCATAGTGCATGAGTTTATCCCTCTACATCATGCCATCTTTCTTAATGCGTTACTCTACTCTTCTTGAACTTAATACTCTAGATGCAGGCAGGAGTCGATCGATGTGTGGAGTAATAGTAGTAGATGCAGGCAGGAGTCGATCTAATTGTCACGGACGTGATGCCTATATACATGATCATGCCTAGATATTTTCATAACTATGCACTTTTCTATCAATTGCTCGATAGTAATTTGTTCACCCACCGTAATACTTATGCTATCTTGAGAGAAGCCACTAGTGAAACCTATGGCCCCCGGGTCCATCTTTTATCATATAAGTTTTCATCTACTTTTATTTGCATCTTTTACTTTCCAATCTATATCATAAAAATACCAAAAATATTTATCTTATCTTATTATCTCTACCAGATCTCACTTTTGCTAGTTTCCATGAAGGTATTGGCAACCCCTTTATCGCGTTGGTTGCGAGGTTCTTGTTTGTTTGTGTAGGTGCGTGGGACTTTTGAGGAGCCTCCTACTAGATTGATACCTTGGTTCTCAAAAACTGAGGGAAATACTTATGCTACTTTGCTGCATCACCCTTTCCTCTTCAAGGGAAAAAAGCAATGCATGCTCAAGAGGTAGCAGGCAGCACCTTCAAAGGGTGAGCATTTGAAATGAAAGGAGACCGAGAGTGTCGTTGAACCTCCTCCATCATCAAAGAGGTATAACCTTTAATATGTGCCTAGTCATAAGACCAAATTGTCATATTTCTCCCCCTTGTATTTACCCAAGAGGAGCACACGGCGAACCGTATCCAAAATCCCGGCTAGCCGAGCTTCGGCCAATCTGGCGCGGGACTCGTCGACCAGGAAAAGGGCCCATATGGAAGTGGCGCCGACTAATCCGCCTCATGATGATTCGTATGACATATCTGTCACCAATTCCGAAGTGGAGAGCACGATGAATCATCGACGCCTGAAAGATACCCTGCACGCTCCGACTTTTACCGAGTAGGAATTTACCGCCCTTAGCACTGTGGACGCATATATCCGAGCCACCCGGGATGGACTCACTGGAGTTGCTCACCTGTTCTGCAAAGATATGCGGGTGACAATTTGTGCCAATTTGATAGATATGTGCCAGTAGCCCCGGAGGCTTGAAGCGGTATAGATTAACTGTTTTAAGGATCGTTATGACCGCAGGTTCTCAAAGAGAAGAACAACATGCTATCCCAGGAGCTTGAAACAAGCGAACACAGCTAAATGCCGCCGCCTCAGAGTTCGGAGAATTGAAGAAAAGCACGATGACCAGTGATCAGCAAAACAAACTCGAGGCAGAGAGGGATAACCAAGCCGAAGAAATAAAGAGCTTAAATAAGCGTGCTTAAATCCTTGGATAACACTACAGAAATGATTGAGCAAGAGGACCACGTACGGTAGCTCACAATATAAAGAAGGGTGCTCAAATCCTCTAGCCACCACCGGATCTAAAATATATTTGAGGTAAGCTTATTGTATTATTAAATGACTTGTGGCCTTACAAAGACTAGGATCTCTACTAGAGCTAAGGTCATCATGCATATATGAAGTATCTAATTTAAATACAAGAAAAGTGTTATCATATTTCACCATGTGGGGCTTCATCAGTGTGTGCCTCCATGAACCAGTGCATATACTACTCAATATAGATGACTAAAACACGCCCGGTACAAGTAAAGTTTTGCAAGGTTTAGTGAAGATGCATGTAATTTAATTTAATTTTATTTACCCATGAAGGAGTTGATTATTCTTAATGGCTTTCCACAATAATTAATGCTTGGGAGGCAGTGGAGGGTCATTCTTCTATAGAATTAGCCGGATGAAGGCGATGATGCTAGAGTTAAATTGTACATAATTTCGCTAATTACTTGTAGCAACTCGCTTCTTTATTGTCCCATTATTTTGATCCAACAGGTTATTCATACGACATAACTTAATGAGAATATAAAAACACAACTTGATGGGCTGACATTTATTTGTAGTGTCATATACTATAGCAGGAGAGACCATGTCATATTTTTTGTTTTTTATAGGTCGTGCTAAGGATTCAAAAAATTATGACCAATGTGATGTGCAAAGATAGTGGTAGACTATTCGAGGAAGTTTGCCACATGTTCTTGTCTTTACTGCCATTGTATTGCATGTTTTTTCTTATACCATGTTGATATTCAAATAAAGTGCAAGTTATGATTGAAGAGTAGACATTTTTTATTTATGTCAAATTTGGCAGCAAAAAATGTAGCATTATCAATCATGTAGTGTGGGTACTCACCGACGCCATACAGGGGGTGGGGCTTGAGGTATGGTGGGGCAACAGTGGACCACCAGAGAAGACGGCTCAGGCAGGGCGGCACATGACATCAGCACCGGCTGCAACCTGTGTCCAAAGGTGGTCATAGCAACGGAAGGAGGAAAAAGACGGCAATAAGCATGCAATTTTATAAGAGGGGGAGGGGATAGAGGGATGGTCATGGGCAACAGTGGACCTACAGAGAAGGTGGATTAGGCAGGCTAGCGCGTGACATCGACACCGGTCGCAACCAGTGTTGGAGGGTGGATCAGGGGCAATGATGGATCGACATAGACGGTAGCTTGGGTAGGGCGGCATCTATACTGGCCGGGAAAAGTGTCGAGGAAACGATGAACATATGTAGATGGTGGCTTGGGTAGGGTGACGCACAACATCAGCACAGGCTGCGACCAGTGCCGGAGGATGGGCCGAGGGAATGGAAGGACGAAGACAAAGAGGAGAAAGAAGACGGTGATTACAGAATTTTACCACCAAAACAAATGAAAGAGTGGTGCATAGTTCCTCTCATGGTGTTTGCTAAAGAAATTGATAAAAGGAGATATATATTATAAGAACTCACTAATTTCACATATTCATCAGTTTGATTCAATTTCCTGCATTTCGCCTGTGGCAACGCACGGGCATTCTGCTAGTATAGCTCAAAAGTGGAGAGGAGGGCTACTGATAACCCACAAGTATAGGGGACCGCGACAGTTTTCGAGAGTAGAGTATTCAACCCAAATTTATTGATTCGACACAAGGGGAGCCAAAGAATATTTTCAAGTATTAGCAGTTGAGTTGTCAATTCAACCACACCTGGATAACTTAGTATCTACAGCAAAGTATTTAGTAGAAAAGTAGTATGGAAGTAACGGTAACAGTAGCAAAAGTAACAGTAGCAGTTTTGTAGTAATTGTAACAGCAACAACGTTAAAGTAACTAACCAAAGAGCAATACGTGAAAAGCTCGTAGGGATTGGATCAGTGACGGATAATTATGTTGGATGCCATTCCTCATGTAATAGTTATAACATAGGGTCACATAGAACTAGCTCCAGTTCATCAATGTAATGTAGGCATGTATTCCGAATATAGTCGTACGTGCTTATGGAAAAGAACTTGCATGACATCTTTTGTCCTACCCTCCCGTGGCAGCGGGGTCCTATTGGAAACTAAGGGATATTAAGGCCTCCTTTTAAAAGAGTAGTGGACCAAAGCATTAACACGTAGTGAATACATGAACTCCTCAAACTACGGTCATCACCGGTAAGTATCCGATTATTGTCACTTCGGGGTTAACGGATCATAACACATAATAGATGACTATAGACTTGCAAGATAGGATCAAGAACTCACATATATTCATGAAAACATAACAGGTTCAGATCTGAAATCATGGCACTCGGGCCCTAGTGACAAGCCTTAAGCATAGCAAAGTCATAGCAACATCAATCTCAGAACATAGTGGATATTAGAGATCAAACCCTAACAAAACTAACTCGATTACATGGTAAATCTCATCCAACCCATCCCCGTCCACCAAGCCTACAATGGAATTACTCACGCACGGCGGTGAGCATCATGAAATTGGTGATGGAGGATGGTTGATGATGATGACGGCAACGAATCCCCCCCTCCGAAGCCCCGAACGGATTCCAGATCAACCCTCCCGAGAGAGTTTAGGGCTTGGCGGCGGCTCCGTATCGTAAAACGCGATGAATCTTTCTCTCTGATTTTTTCTCCGTGAACGTGAATATATGGAGTTGGAGTTGAGGTCGGTGGAGCTCCAGGGGGCCCACGAGGCAGGGGCGCGCCCTAGGGGGGCGCGCCCCCACCCTCGTGGATATGGTGTGGGCCCCCTAACATTGATTCTTTCGCCAATATTTTTTATTAATTCCAAAAAGTTGCTCCATGGATTTTCAGGTCATTTCGAGAACTTTTATTTCTGCACAAAAATAACACCATGGCAGTTCTGCTGAAAACAGCGTCAGTCCGGGTTAGTTGCATCCAAGTCGTGCAAGTTAGAGTCCAAAACAAGGGCAAAAGTGTTTGGAAAAGTAGATACGACAGAGACGTATCAACTCCCCCAAGCTTAAACCTTTGCTTGTCCTCAAGCAATTCAGTTGACAAACGAAAGTGAGAAAGAAAGACTTTTACAAACTCTGTTTGCTATTGTTGCTGCAAATATGTAAAGCCAGTATTCAAGTTTTCAGCAAAGATTATGAACTAACCATATTCACAATATCACTTAGGTCTCATGTTTACTCATATCAATGGCATAATCAACTAGAGAGCAATAATAATAAATCTCTGATGACAACACTTTCTCAAAACAATCTTAATATGATATAACAAGATGGTACCTCACTAGCCCTATCTGAGACCGCAGAACATAAATGCGGAGCACCTCTGAAGATGAAGGACTGACTATGCATTGTAATTCATTGTAAAAGACATCCAGTCGTACTTGATATAAATTAATAGTAATGCATGCAAATGACAGCGGTGCTCTCCAGCGGGTGCTTTTATAAGAGGATGATGACTCAACATAAAAGTAAATAGATAGGCCCTTCGTAGAGGGAAGCAGGGATTTGTAGAGGTGCCAGAGCTCGATTTTGAAATAGAGATAAATAATATTTTGAGCGGTATACTTTCATTGTCAACATAACAACTAAGAGATCTTGATATCTTCCATGCTAAACACATTATAGGGGGTTCCCAAACAGAATGGTAAATATTTATACTCCCCCTCCACCAACAAGCATCAATCCATGGCTTGCCCGAAACAACGGGTGCCTCTAACTAACAACAATCCTGGGGGAGTTTTGTTTGCAATTATTTTTGATTTGAGCATGGGACTGGGCATCCAAGTTACCAGCCATTTTCTCATGAGTGAGGAGCGGAGTCCACTCCTCTTGAGAATAAACCACCTAGCATGGAAGATACAGACAACCCTAGTTGATACATGAGCTGTTCGGGCATACAAAACAGAATTTCATTTGAAGGTTTGGAGGCTGGCACATACAAATTTACTTGGAATGGCAGGTAGATACCGCATATAGGAAGGTATGGTGGACTCATATGGAATAACTTTGGGGTTCATGGATTTTGGATGCACAAGCAATATTCCCACTTATTACAAGTGAAGGCTAGAAAGAGACTGGGAAGCGACCAACTAGAGAGCGACAACAGTCATGAACATGCATTAAAATTAATCAACACTAAGTGCAAGCATGAGTAGGATATAATCCACCATGAACATAAATATCATGAAGGCTATGTTGATTTTGTTTCAACTACATGCGTGAACATGTGCCAAGTCAAGTCACTCGAATCATTCAAAGGAGGATACCACCCCATCATACCACATCACAACCATTTTAATAGCATGTTGGCATGCATGGTAAACCATTATAAACTCCTAGCTAATTAAGCATGGCATACGCAACTATAATCTCTAATTGTCATTGCAAACATGTTTATTCATAATAAGATGAATCAGGAACGATGAACTAATCATATTTACAAGAACAAGAGAGGTCGAGTTCATACCAGCTTCTCTCATCTCAATCATTTCATCATATATCGTCACTATTGCCTTTCACTTGCATGACCGAACGATGTGAATAATAATAATAGTGCACGTGCATTGGATTAAGCTGGAATCTGCAAGCATTCAATTCAAGGGAGAAGACAAGGTAATATGGGCTCTTGGTTAAATCAACAACAACGCATATGAGAGCCACTCAACATTTTCATCATGGTATTCTCCTCTCGGCCCCCAAAGAAAAGAAAAGAAATAAAACTATTTACATGGGAAAGCTCCCAACAAGCAAAAGAAGAATGAGAAATCTTTTTGGGTTTTCTTTTAATTACTTCTACTACAGGCATGGAATGTATAGCTAAAGCCACAACTAATTATTTTTTTGTTTTTCTTAAGGTTTATTCAAACACACAAGAAGAAAGCAAGAAAATAAAATAAACTAGCATGGATAGTACAATGAAAAAGTATGAGCACCGACAACTAGCATGAGTGTGTGAACATGAATGTAATGTTGGTGAGAAATACGTACTCCCCCAAGTTTAGGCTTTTGGCCTAAGTTGGTCTATGCCCACGGATGGCCTAGTGGATATCCAAAGTTGTAACTGGGGTCGTACTGAGATGCAGCAGCCATCGCCTCAGGAGCTGCAGCTTGGAGGCGGGCTGCCTCCGTCCTCCTCTCGTACTCATTCGCCTCCTCCCTGGTTATAAAATATCTCCTTTTTGCCTGAAAGTCAAATAAACCAGGAGCAGGGAGAGCAACATGGACAGTGCGACGTCTGTCAAAGATTAGTCGGTATTGGAGAAATTGTTCATTCCTCTCAAGAAACTGATGGCTAACCATGGCATCATAATTTAAATAAGCAAGGGGCAACTCCATATCCCCTTCATGTATGGGTATCTCAAGAAAATTAGCTACACGAGTTGCATAAATCCCCCCAAACAAGTCTCCAACTAAACCATTATTATGCAACCTACGTGCAACAATGGCCCACAAGTTATATTGTTTATCTCCTAATACAGCAATCTTGAGAACACTAAGATCTAGAACACACATGTGACAAGCTTCATCTTTACCGTTCATGCATCTACCTATGAAGAGATCAAAATAATGTATAGCAAGAAAATGACTGCTCCCTATGGTAGCTTGTGCTATTTCTCTAGATTCCCCTACAGTGATACTAGCAAGAAAATCTTTATATTCGGATTTGCGAGGTTCACTAGCACTACCCCATTGCGGGAGTTTACAAGCAGTAGTAAAATTTTCCGGGTCCATGGTATATGATTTATCATAAATATCAAATAGGACAGTGTGAGAATTGCGTGTAGATGTAAATTTGAACCTTGTCACAAAGGAATCAGTTAAATGGTAGTATTGAGGGCACTTATCTTGCATGAAGTCCTCAATATCAGCATTACACACATATGCATCAAATTCATCCTTGATGCCTGCTTTGACCATAAAATCTTCTGACGGCCATTCACAAGGTCGTACATAAGCTTCCCTCGGTGGTTCGTCGTCCTGCTCACGTATTGCTAGTCTGGGTCCTTGCTTCCTTGAAGAACCTCCTTGGTACATTTTCCTAGACATATTTCTTCCTCTGAAAAATTTCTGAAAATTTTAGTAACTCCAAATAAAAGTGAACCAAACTCAATAAAATTGATAGCAACTACTCCCACAAGTGCCTAGAGATATATCATGCATTAGAACTACTTGGGACCATATAAATTTGACATGCAAGCTCAAGAACAGGGTCACCTGGGCAGTAAAAATCTGCAATGAATAAAGTAATAGAACAAAAACTAATTGGACCATTGGAGGAGTCACATACCAAAGATCAATCCCCCAAAGAAGTTTTGTGAATGGAGCTTTGAGCAAGGAGAACGAAAATGGTAGCAAAATGAGCTAGAACTCGTGCTTGAGCTGGATAGTGATTTTTTTGGGAGGAAGAAGAAGAGCATGGGTGCAGGAATAAGTGGAAGGGGGCCATCGTGGGCCCACAAGGCAGGGGGCGCGCCCCATGGGGGTGAGTGCGCCCTGGACCCTCGTGGCCAGGTGCTAACTCCCCCTGTTGTGTTCTCAGTGCCAGATATTCTCAAATATTCCATCAAAATCATACTAAATTTCCGGGGCATTTGGAGAACTTTTATTTTTGGGGTATTTTTTTCCAAGGATAATTCAGAAAACAGACAGAAAATACTATTTTTGCTTTATTTAATCTAAATAACAAAAAGTAAAAAGAAAGTACAGAAAGTTGTGCTTTCTAACTTCATCCATCTCATGCTCATCAAAAGGAATCCACTAACAAGGTTGATCAACTCTTGTTAACAAACTCATTCTGAATCGCATGAAATCGGAGAAATTTCAAATAACACTAGGTTACCTCAACGGGGACATGTACATCCCCAATAATAAGAATATCATATTTCTTCTTGACAGTAGGAAGAGGAAATTCAAAACCTCCAATAATAATCGATGTAATTTTCCCAATAGAATTGATACTGTGAACTTGAGGTTGTTTCCTCGGAAAATGTACCATATGCTCATTACCATTAACATGAAACGTGGCATTGCTTTTGTTGCAATGAATAACAGCCCCTGCAGTATTCAAAAAGGGTCTACCAAGGATAATCGACATACTATCGTCCTCTGGAATATCAAGAATAACAAAGTTCGTTAAAATAGTAACATTTGCAACCACAACAGGCACATCCTCACAAATACCGACAGGTATAGCAGTTGATTTATCGGCCATTTGCAAAGATATTTCAGTAGGTGTCAACTTATTCAATTCAAGTCTACGATATAAAGAGAGAGGCATAACACTAACACCAGCTCCAAGATCACATAAAGCAGTTTTAACATAGTTTCTTTTAATGGAGCATGGTATAGCTGGTACTCCTGGATCTCCAAGTTTCTTTGGTATTCCACCCTTAAAAGTATAATTAGCAATCATGGTGGAAATTTCAGCTTCTGGTATCTTTCTTTTATTTGTAATAATATCTTTCATGTATTTAGCTTAAGGATTCACTTTAAGCATATCAGTCAAACGCATACGTAAAAAGATAGGTCTAATAATTTCAGCAAAGCGCTCAAAATCCTCATCATCCTTTTTCTTGGATGGTTTAGAAGGAAAAGGCATGGGTTTTTGAACCCATGGTTCTCTTTCTTTACTGTGCTTCCTAGCAACAAAGTCTCTCTTATCATAACATTGATTCTTTGATTGTGGGTTATCAAGATCAACGGCAGGTTCAACCTCTACATCATTGTTATTGCTAGGTTGAGCATCAACATGAACATTATCAATAACATTATCACTAGGTTCATGTTCATCACCAGATTGTGTTTCAGCATCAGAAATAGAAATATCATTGGGATTCTCAAGTGTGTCTACAACAGGTTCACTAGAAGCATGCAAAGCCCTATCATTTTTCTTTTTCTTCTTTTTAGAAGGACTAGGTGCATCAACATTATTTCTCCAAGAATCTTGCTCAATTCTCTTAGAGTGGCCCCCAGGATACAAAGGTTCCTAAGTCATTTTACCCGTTCTAGTTGCTACTCTAACAGCAAAGTCATGTTTATTATTCAATTCACTGAGCAAATCATTTTGAGCCTTAAGCACTTGTTCTACTTGAGTGGTAACCATAGAAGCATGTTTACTAATGAGTTTAAGTTCACATTTAACTCTAGACATATAATCACACAAGTGTCCAATCATATAAGCATTACTTTTCAATTGTCTACCAACATAAGCATTGAAGTTTTCTTGTCTAGCCATAAAGTCATCGAATTCATCCAAGGATTGGCTAGCAAACTTAGTAGACAGGATTTCAACTTTATCATATCTATAGAGAGAATTTACCTTCACTACCTGTGTCGGGTTATCAAGACCATGTATTTCTTCAATAGGTGGTATATTAAGTCCATGTATTTCTTCAATAAGAGGTAAATTCTTAACATCTTCAACTTTAATACCTTTTTATTTCATAGATTTCTTTGCCTCTTGCATATCTTCTGGACTGAGAAATAGAACACCTCTTTTCTTCGGAGTTGGCTTAGGAGTTGGTTCAGGAAGTGTCCAATTGTTTTCATTAGTCAACATATTATTCAGTAGCAATTCAGCTTCATCAACTGTTCTTTCCCTGAAAACACAACCAACACAACTATCCAAATGGTCTCTGGAAGCATCGGTTAGTCCATTATAAAAGATATCAAGTATTTCATTTTTCTTGAGAGGATGATCAGGCAAAGCATTAAGTAAACGGAGAAGCCTCCCCCAAGCTTGTCGGAGACTCTCTTCTTCAATTTGCACAAAATTATATATTTCCCTTAAAGCAGCTTGTTTCTTATGAGCAGGGAAATATTTAGCATAGAAGTAATAAATCATATCCTGGGGACTATGCACACAACCAGGATCAAGAGAGTTAAACCAAGTTTTAGCATCACCCTTTAATGACAACGGAAATATCTTAAGGATATAATAGTAGCGAGATTTCTCATCACTAGTGAATAGGGTGGCTATATCATTCAATTTAGTAAGATGTGCCACAACAGTTTCAGATTCATAGCCATAAAAAGGATCAGATTCAACCAAAGTAATTATCTCAGGATCGACAGAGAAATCATAATCCTTATCAGTAACATAGATAGGTGAAGTAAGAAAAGCAGGGTCATATTTCATTCTAGCATTCAGAGACTTTTGTTTCAGTTTAGCTACTAACTTCTTAAGATTGGATCTATCATTGCAAGCAAGAAAATCTCTAGCAGTTTCTTCATCCATAACATAACCCTCAGAAACAACAGGAAATTCATATTTAGGGGGAGAACCTACATCATCACTATCATCAGTAATTTCATTTTCAACAGTTTCATTATCTCTAGCCCTAGCAAGTTGTTCATCAAGATATTCACCTAATGCCACAGTAGTATCAAGAATAGAAGTAGTTTCATCATAAGTATCATGCATAGTAGAAGTGGCATCAACAATAACATGCGACATATCAGAATTCATAGCAGAAGCGGGTTTAGGTGTCGCAAGCTTACTCATAAAAGAAGGAGAATCAAGTGCAGAGCTAGCTGGCAGTTCCTTACCTCCCCTCGTAGTTGAGGGATAAATCTTAGTTCTTTCGTCTTTAAAGTTCCTCATAGTGATCAACAGATATAAATCCCAAGTGACTCGAAGAATAGAGCTATGCTCCCCGGCAACGGTGCCAGAAAATAGTCTTGATAACCCACAAGTATAGGGGAACGCGGCAGTTTTCGAGGGTAGAGTATTCAACCCAAATTTATTGATTCGACAAAAGGGGAGCCAAAGAATATTCTCAAGTATTAGCAGTTGAGTTTTCAATTCACCCACACCTGGATAACTTAGTATCTGCAGCAAAGTATTTAGTAGCAAAGTAGTACGGAAGTAACGGTAACAGTAGCAAAAGTAACAGTAGCAGTTTTGTAGTAATTGTAACAGCAGCAACGTTAAAGTAACTAAGCAAAGAGCAATATGTGAAAAGCTCGTAGGCATTGGATCAGTGATGGATAATTATGTCGGATGCGATTCCTCATGTAATAGTTATAACATAGGGTGACATAGAACTAGCTCCAGTTCATCAATGTAATGTAGGCATGTATTCCAAATATAGTCATACGTGCATATGGCAAAGAACTTGCATGACATCTTTTGTCCTACCCTCCCATGATAGCGGGGTCCTATTGGAAACTAAGGGATATTAAGGCCTCCTTTTAATAGAGTACCAGACCCAAGCATTAACACTTAGTGAATACGTGAACTCCTCAAACTATGGTCATCACCGGTAAGTATTCCGATTATTGTCACTTCGGGGTTAACAGATCATAACACATAATAGGTGACTATAGACTTGCAAGATAGGATCAAGAACTCACATATATTCATGAAAACATAATAGGTTCAGATCTAAAATCATGGCACTCGGGCCCTAGTGTAACACCCACGATGCGGCTATATCTCCCACGTGTCGAAGCACGACTTAGAGGCATAACCGCATTGTGGTTTTGTCGCAAGAAGGGTCATCTTCACACAATCCCATGTAATGAACAAGACTGGGATAAAGAGTTGGCTTACAATCGCCAGTTCACACAAGTACTTAAATAAATCATACATCATTCAGAGTACACACATAGTCCGACTACGGACAAATCCAAATGAAAAGAAGATAACCCCAAATGCTAGATCCCCGATCGTCCCAACTGGGCTCCACTACTGATCATCAGAAAAAGACATGTGGTAACGACCAAGGTCCTCGTCGAACTCCCACTTGAGTTCGGTAGCATCACTTGCACTGGTATCATCGGCACCTGCAACTATTTGGTAGTATCTTGTGAGTCACGAGGACTTAGCAATCTCAAAACCTGCGAGATCAAGACTATTTAAGCTATGGGTAGGATGTGGTAATGAGGTGGAGTTGCAGAAATTGAGAAGCAAAATATGGTGGCTAAAGGCGAGTGCAAGAGTAAGAAGAGAAACTACGCAACGGTCGTAGTCTAGAAGTGATCAAGAAGTGATCCTGAAGACTACTTGCGTTCAAACATAACCCAAACCGTTTTCACTTCCTGGACTCCGCCGAAAAGAGACCATCATGGCTACACATACGGTTGATGTGTTTTAATTAAGTCAAGTATCAAGTTCTCTACAACCGGATATTAACAAATTCCCATCTGCCACATAACCGCGGGCACGGCTCTTGAAAGTTTATACCCTGCAGGGGTGTCCCAACTTAGCCCATCACAAGCTCTCACAATCAGCGAAGGATATTCCTTCTCCCGGGAAGACTCGATCAGTTTCGGAATCCCGGTTACGAGACTTTTCGACAAGGGTAAAACAAGACCAACAAGACCGCGCGACTGTGCCGACAAATCCCGATAGGAGCTGCACATATCTCGTTCTCAGGGCACACCGGATGAGACATCCTACGAGTAAAACCAACCCTCAAGTTTCCCCGAGGTGGCCCCGCAGTCTACTCGGTTCGGACGAACACTTAGAGAAGCACTGGCCCGGGGGGGTTAAAATAAAGATGACCCTCGGGCTCGCGAAAACCCAAGGGAAAGTTAGTAGGTTGTTAGGTAAATGTAAAACCAAGGTTGGGCCTTGCTGGAGGAGTTTTATTCAAAGTGAACTGTGAAGGGGTTCCCATAAACCCAACCGCATGAGGAACGCAAAATCAAGGAACATAACACCAATATGACGGAAACTAAGGCGGCAAGAGTGGAACAAAACACCAAGCATAAGGCCGAGCCTTCCACCCTTTACCAAGTATATAGATGCATTAATTAAAATAAGAGATATTGTGATATCCCAACATAATCATGTTCCAACATGGAGAAATCTTCAACTTCACCTGCAACTAACAACACTATAAGAGGGGCTGAGCAAAGCGATAACATAGCCAAACAACGGTTTGCTAGGAAGGGTGAAAAGGTTAGAGGCTGACATGGCAATATGGGAGGCATGGTAAACAAGTGATAGGTAGCAAAGCATAGCGATAGAACGAAGCAACTAGCAAGCAAAGATAGAAGTGATATCGAGGGTAATGGTCATCTTGCCTGAAATTCCGTTAGGAAGAAGAACGAGTCCATGAAGTAGTCGAACCAACATAGTCGAACAAATCCTCACGATCGCAACGTAACCGG
Organism: Triticum aestivum; assembly: GCF_018294505.1. Lineage (NCBI taxonomy): Eukaryota > Viridiplantae > Streptophyta > Magnoliopsida > Poales > Poaceae > Triticum > Triticum aestivum. The sequence continues at coordinate 198,873,039 of NC_057804.1, read as the reverse complement.
AACTATCAAGGAGAAGCACAACCGGAAAGAAGCAAACAACATGGTAAACAACCATCACATAAACATGGCATGATGCACAACCAAGTATGATGCATGTCCGCTTTAATGAGGCATGGCATGGCAAAGTGCAACAAACAATACTACCAGTTAAGTGGAGCTCAATATGCAACGAGTTGCATATTGATGAAACACCAAATTCATTTATTTAGTTCGCTCTCGTTTATGTACCCAACAACATTAAATGTTGTTAAACATGGCAAGAGGTGAAACATAAGTAATCTACCTATCTAGGCAAGTTTAAATGAGGCCGGAAACAACAAACAACAATTTCAGAAAATCCTCATGAGCAATATTCGAATTTGGTACTATTCTGCCTTAAAACATATTTTAATGTTGTTTAACAATAAAACAAAGTGCACCAAGTTAATCTATGCATTTTTCCACCCCATTTACATATAAAGTTTATTAAAATTGGAGCTATTGTTATTTAGTTATGAAATAAAGCATTTTAGCATGGCATTTAAGCAACTTAATTCAAACAGCACATTTAAACGTTTTAACATGGATGAAAGTAGCAGATTATGAAACTAGATGAAAAACTAAGCATTTTACATATATAAAGTTTTTACATATGATGCATGGTTAATTAGTTATTAGATGCATGAACACTAGGTTTTTTTTGTAAAACTACAGTCTTTGAGAATAAATAGCAAAAGCGTCCAGGTAAAAAACATCTACGGCCAAAACTAAGATCCGGCCCACGGCGCGGGGGGGGGGAGCTGCTCACATCAGGCCAGAGGCCGGATCTAGAGTTTGGTCGGTGAGGAGCTGGAGCAGGCTGGGCCTTGGTGCGCTGGAGGGGAGGCAGCCCAGGCGCGCGCTTGAGCGAGGCACGGTCAACGGGGCGAGTGGTTGTGCTCTGCTCATTGCAGAGGAAGAAGAGCTCGATGCAGGGGCTCGGCGGCAGCGGGACTTGCAGAAGGGCGGTGCGATGGACGGCGGCGTCAGAGCAAGGCGAAGCAAGGGGGTCCAAGATGGCGGGATCCGTGCTTGGAGCGTACAATCTGGCTAGAGGTGCGTGGAACGAGGGCGGCAGGAGCTTGGAGAAGAACCTGCAGGCCATGGCGTGGTGTTGTCTGAAGAAAAAGACAGCACATTCAGAGGGGAAAATAGAGAAAGGAAGAAGAGAGACATGGAGATGGCAGGCCACGGGGACCTGTGGCGTCCGGTGGCGCGGCCAGGAAGGTCAACGAAGGCGCGCTGGAGGTGGAAACGAGCAGCGGCTCGATGCAGCAGAGATGCCTCGCAACCTCTGCAGACGAGCGGAACGAGTCGAGGGAGAAGATAGCCGACACGGCAGGGACTCGCCGGTGACGGAGCCACTAGTCTCGCCGGCAGGTGGAGCTCAGGGGAGGCGAGGGAAAAGCAGCGGCGATGGGGATGACCATGGATGCTCCTGTGGGCTTCCTGGAGAAGACATGGAGCAGGTGAGAGAGGGAACCAGAGGGAACGGGTAAGAATAGAAGGGCATGGCGCTCATCTACTTGTTTGGTCGGCCGGCGACGGGGCTGTCGGGGTGGCCGTCGTGGAGTGGCAGCAGCGGGTGGAGGCCGAGAAGAATTTGGATCGCGGTGTGAGCTCTGGATCGAGGAGGAGCGGTGGAGAGCGATGGTTGGCTGGTGTCTGAAATCAAGGAGAAGGGTATCCCGAGGTGGATTTGGTGGAGTGGCGGCGGCGGCGATGGGTGGATGGGACAGGAGGCCTAAAATTTAGGGTTAGGGGGCTATTTATAGGAAGGGGTTAGGTTTAGGGGCTAATCGGACCCTCCGATCGTAATCAGACGGATGAGAATAAAACAGGCTTGGGAAGTCCAAATAAGAAAATGGAGATGCTTTATAGATGTTTGGGGATGATCCGGACTCATTGGTCACGACAGCCCGGTTCGGGTTCGGAGCAGTTTTCGGACGCGCGCAAGAGTGGGTCGATGGTTGTGCCGAGAGGTTAGGTGGTTTGACAAAAGGGACACGAAAACATGGTTGGTCTCGGAACGGTCAACGAACGCAAGGGAGAGAAGCAAGGAGCGGCAACTAGGAGCGGATGCAAGTTTTATGAAAACATGTAGATGCAATGCGCATAAGCTATGAGATGAGATGCATGACATGAACAAAATTCAAAACGGAAGAGAAAAACCCAGCCACGAAGAAAATAATATATCACATAGCCGGAAATGGCAAGAGTTGGAGTTACAATTATGGAAAGTTACATCCGGGGTGTTACACCTAGTGACAAGCATTAAGCATAGCAAAGTCATAGCAACATTAATCTCAGAACATAGTGGATACTTGATACGTCTCTGTCGTATCTATAATTTTTGATTGTTCCATGCCAATATTATTCAACTTCTATATACTTTTGGCAACTTTTTATACTATTTTTTAGGACTAACATATTGATCCAGTACCCAATGCCAGTTCCTCTCTGTTGCATGTTTTTTGTTTCGCAGAAACCCAATATCAAACAGAGTCCAAACAGGATAAAAACAGACGGAGAATTATTTTGGAATATTTGTGATTTTTGGGAAGTAAAATCAACGTGAAACGGTGTCCGGGGTGGCCACAAGACAGGGGGCGCGCCCTCCCCCCTGGGCGCGCCCTGGACTCTCGTGTGCCACCTGTAAAGCGGTTGACGCTCTTCTTTTGTCGCAAGAAAGCTAATTTTACGAGAAAAATCTGGGCGAAAGATTCACCCCAATCGGAGTTACGGTGAAGGGGCAGAATCTGAGAACGCAGAAACGGAGAGATAGATCCAATCTCGGAGGGGCTCTCGCACCTCCCACGCCATGGGAGCGAAGGACCAGAGGGGAAACCCTTCTCCCATCTAGGGAGGAGGTCAAGGAAGAAGAAGAAGAAGGGGGGCTCTCTCCCCCTTGCTTCCGGTGGCGCCGGAGCGCTGCCGGGGACCATCATCATCACCGCGATCTTCACGAACACCGCTGTCATCTTCACCAACATCTCCATCACCTTCCCCCTTCTATATTCAGTGGTCCACTCTCCCGCAACCCGCTGTACCCTCTACATGAACATGGTGCTTTATGCTTCATATTATTATCCAATGATGTGTTGCCATCCTATGATGTCTGAGTAGATTTCCATTGTCCTATCGGTGATTGATGAATTGCTATGATTGGTTTGAGTTGCATGTTTTATTATTGGTGCTGTCCTATAGTACCCTCTGTGTCGCGCAAGCGTGGGGGATTCCCGCTGTAGGGTGTTGCAATGCGTTCATGATTCGCTTATAGTGGGTTGTGTGAGTGACTGAAACACAAACCGGAGTAAGGGGATTGTTGCGTATGGGATAAAGGGGACTTGATACTTTAATGCTATGGTTGGGTCTTACCTTAATGAATCTTTAGTATTTGCGGATGCTTGCTAGAGTTCCAATCATAAGTTCATATGATCCAAGTAGAGAAAGTATGTTAGCTTATGCCTCTCCCTCAAATAGAATTGCAATAGTGATTACCGGTCTAGTAACATAGTCAATTACCTAGGGACAATTTCACAACTCCTACCACCACTTTTCCACACTTGCTATATTTACTTTATTGCTTCTTTATCTAAACAGCCCCTAGTTTTTATTTATGTGTTCTTTATTATCTTGCAAACCTATCCAATCACACCTACAAAGTACTTCTAGTTTCATACTTGTTCTAGGTAAAGCGAACGTCAAGCGTGCGTAGAGTCGTATCAGTGGCCGATAGGACTTGAGAGAGTATTTGTTCTACCTTTAGCTCCTCGTTGGGTTCGACACTCTTACTTATCGAAAGAGGCTACAACTATCCCGTATACTTGCGGGTTATCAAGACCTTTTTCTGGCGCAGCTGCTAGGGAGTCATAGAGTGGGGTGAATATTCTTGTGTGTGCTTGTTTACTTTATCACTAAGTAATTTTTATTTGATGTTCTTAGTTGTTTTCTATCTTTAGTTATGGGTAGGAAACGCAAAATACCAAAAAAATTAGTTGTACCTACTGAACCAGTGGTTGAAGAACCACTCAAAATCTATCACACTCCTGAATCTTTTTACTTGGATCATCTTCGATCCCTTTGTGCTCGTGCTGAAACCCCCACTAGTTTAGTTGAGGGCAAATCTTTAGATGAGCATGCTTGTTTTGTGCGACACCGTATATCTGAAAAAGGGAAACTATTATGGGATCAAATTCAACGTTTGCAATGCTATGCTTGGAATTTATGTGAAATATATGAGTTTACTTGTTGTTCTAAAGACCCTAAGAAACACCTACCCTATCAATGCTTGTTTAGTGATAATGGAATCGTATCTTCGTATGCTAAGGGTGTTTAGAATTACTATGATGTTCAACAAATTGAAGAATTTGTTGCTTTTAAAGGTGCTTATGAGATTGCCTCTTTGATTGAAAAGTATGATGCTACTCTTTACAAATCTAAAAATTTTGCCTCAATATTGTTATGATAATTATGCTTCTAATGCCTATGTTAAACCATATATTGAGGACTTCTCCGCTGTCCAAGAAGAGACTAATATTTGGCAGGAAGCTATGGAAGAAGAAATTGATGAAACAGTGAGCTCATTGGATGAAAAAGATGATGAGGAGAGCGAAGACAAAGGAGGAAGAGCGGATTAGCTACCCGTGCCCACCTTCTAATGAGAGTAACCCTCCAACTCATACATTATTTAATTCCCCTTCATGCTTACCGAAGGATGATTGCTATGATGATTGCTATGATCCCTTGAATTTGTTTGAAATATCCCTTTTTGATGATGCTTGCTATGCTTGTGGCCAAGATGCCAATATGAATTATGCTTATGGAGATGAACTTGATATAGTTCCTTATGTTAAACATGAAATTGTTGCTATTGCACCCACGCATGATAGTCCTATTATCTTTTTGAATTCTCCAAACTACACTATATCGAAGAAGTTTGTGCTTATTGAGGGTTATATTGATGGGTTGCCTTTTACCATTGCACATAATGATTTTGATGAATATAATATGCATGTGCTTTCTGCTCCTACTTGCAATTATTATGAGAGAGGAACTACATGTCCGCCTCTTTATGTTTCCAATATGATAAAATTGCAAGAAACCGCTTATACTATGCATTGGCCTTTACTATGTGTGCATGAATTGTTCTTTTATGACATGCCGATGCATAGGAAGAGAGTTAGACTTTGTTGTTGCTTGATATATGTTACTTTGTGCTCACTACTAAATTATAAATCATTGTTAATTAAAATTGGCTTTGATATACCTTGGGATCCGGGTGGATTCATTACTTGAGCACTAAATGCCTAGCTTAATGGCTGTAAAGAAAGCGCTGCCAGGGAGACAACATGGAAGTTTTAGAGAGTCATTTATTTCTGATGAGTGCTTTTATATAGTTTTAAAACAAACAAAAAAGAGGGGAACCTAAAACTTTTCAAAAAAGGAAAATGAAAGTGAGAAAGACAAGCATTGTTGAAGTGGGAGCGCTCCTTGAACTTTGTTCATGCTCACGGAAACTTTGTGAATCTTGATTACAGAAACTTTTCATCAAAAATAATTATCCCCTTGTATAATTCCATTGTATTATAAAAATAATGTGCTAAGGTTTACCTTTAGGATGTTTACAATGCTTGTTGGTTTGTACGGTGCAGGACTGAAACTTTGTCTGTAGTGCGCGATTTTACATTTTTAACTGGAACGTCAATTGGTTCTGATTCTTTCTGCACTGTCTTTCTACACAACGTTTTTATTTTGCCTAATTTTGGTAGAATTTTTGGGGTACCAGAAGTATGGTGGATGTTCTGATTGCTACAGACTGTTCTGTTTTTGACAGATTCTGTTTTTGATGCGTAGTTTGCTTGTTTTGATGAATCTATCAATTTATATTAGTGGATTAATCCATGGAAAAGCTATATTACAGTAGACACAATGCAAAAAACAAAATATGAATTGGTTTGCAACAGTACTTAGAGTGGTGATTTGCTTTATTATACTAACGGATCTTACCGAGTTTTCTGTTGAAGTTTTGTGTGGATGTAGTGTCTAATCGAGGATGTCTCGATATGAGGAAAAGGAAGAGAGGCAAGAGCTCAAGCTTGGGGATGCCCGAGGCACCCCAAGTAAATATTCAAGGAGACTCAAGCATCTAAGATTGGGGATGCCCCGGAAGGCATCCCCTCTTTCTTCAACAAGTATTGGTATGTTTTCGAATTCGTTTCATTCATGCATTATGTGCAAGTCTTGGAGCGTCTTTTGCATTTAGTTTTCATTTTTCTTTTATGCACCATGCTGATATGAGATAGTCCTTGGTTGATTTATAGAATGCTCATTGTACCTCACTTAAATCTTTTGAGTATGGCTTTATAGAATGCTTCATGTGCTTCACTTATATCATTTGAAGTCTGGATTGCCTGTTTCTCTTCACATAGAAAACCGCCATTTGTAGAATGCTCTTTTGCTTCACTTATAATTGTTAGAGCGTGGGCATATCTTTTGTAGAAAGAATTAAACTCTCTTGCTTCACTTATATCAATTTTGAGATATGACAGGAATTGGTCATTCACATGGTTAGTCATAAAATCCTACATAAACTTGTAGATCGCTGAATATGATATGTTTGATTCCTTGCAATAGTTTTGCGATATAAAGATGGTGATATTAGATTCATGCTAGTGGGTGGTTGTGGATTGTAGAGACACTTGTGTTGAGGTTTGCAAGTCCCGTAGCATGCACGTATGGTAACTGTTGTGTGACAAATTTGAAGCATGGGGTGTTTCTTTGATTGTCTTCCTTATGAGTGGCGGTTGGGGACGAGCGATGGTATTTTCCTACCAATCTATCCCCCTAGGGGCATGCGTAGTAGTACTTTGCTTCGAGGGATAATAAACTTTTGCAATAAGTATATAGTTCTTTATGACTAATGTGAGTCCATGGATTATAGGCACTTTCACCTTTCCATCATTGCTAGCCTCTTCGGTACTGTGCATTTCCCTTTCTCACCTCGAGAGTTGGTGCAAACTTCGCCGGTGCATCCAAACCCCGTGATATGATACGCTCTATCACACATAAGCCTCATTATATCTTCCTCAAAACAGCCACCATACCTACCTATCATGGCATTTCCATAGCCATTCCGAGATATATTGCCATGCAACTTCCATCATCATCATATACATGACTTGAGCATTCATTGTCATATTGCTTTGCATGATCGTAAGATAGCTAGCATGATGTTTTCATGGCTTGTCCGTTTTTTGATGTCATTGCTATGCTAGATCATTGCACATCCCGGTACACCGCCGGAAGCATTCATATAGAGTCATATCTTTGTTCTAGTATCGAGTTGTAATTTTGGGTTGTAAGTAAATAAAAGTGTGATGATCATCATTATAGAGCATTGCCCCATGAAAAAAAGAAAAAAAATAAAAAAAGGAAAGGCCAAAGAAGCCTAAATAAAAAAGGGGGCCAAAGAAGCCCACCCAAAAATTAAAAAAAAAGGAAAAAAAAGAAAAAAAAAGGGGCAATGCTACTATCCTTTTTCCACACTTGTGCTTCAAATTAGCACCATGTTCTTCATATAGATTGTCTGCTATGTTGTCACTTTCATATACTAGTGGGAATTTTTATTATAGAACTTGGCTTGTATATTCCAACGATGGGCTTCCTCAAATGCCCTAGGTCTTCATGAGCAAGCAAGTTGGATGCACACCCACTTAGTTTCTTTTGTTGAGCTTTCATACATTTATAGCTCTAGTGCATCCGTTGCATGGCAATCCCTACTCCCCGCATTAACATCAATTGATGGGAATCTCCATAGCCTGTTGATTAGCCATGTCGATGTGAGACTTTCTCCCTTTTTTGTCTTCTCCACATAACCTCCATCATTATATTCTATTCCAACTTAGCCCATCACAAGCTCTCACAATCAGCGAAGGATATTCCTTCTCCCGGGAAGACCCGATCAGTTTCGGAATCCCGGTTACAAGACTTTTCGACAAGGGTAAATCAAGACCAGCAAGATCGCCCGACTGTGCCAACAAATCCCGATAGGAGCTGCACATATCTCGTTCTCAGGGCACACCGGATGAGACATCCTACGAGTAAAACAAACCCTCAAGTTTCCCCGAGGTGGCCCCGCAGTCTACTCGGTTCGGACGAACACTTAGAGAAGCACTGGCCCGGGGGGGTTAAAATAAAGATGACCCTCGGGCATGCGAAAACCCAAGGGAAAGTCAGTAGGTTGTTAGGTAAATGTAAAATCAAGGTTGGGCCTTGCTGGAGGAGTTTTATTCAAAGCGAACTGTCAAGGGGTTCCCATAAACCCAACCGCATGAGGAACGCAAAATCAAGGAACATAACACCAATATGACGGAAACTAAGGCGGCAAGAGTGGAACAAAACACCAGGCATAAGGCCGAGCCTTCCACCCTTTACCAAGTATATAGATGCATTAATTAAAATAAGAGATATTGTGATATCCCAACATAATCATGTTCCAACATGGAGAAATCTTCAACTTCACCTGCAACTAAGAACGCTATAAGAGGGGCTGAGCAAAGCGATAACATAGCCAAACAACGGTTTGCTAGGAAGGGTCAAAAGGTTAGAGGCTGACATGGCAATATGGGAGGCATGGTAAACAAGTGATAGGTAGCGCAGCATAGCGATAGAACGAAGCAACTAGCAAGCAAAGATAGAAGTGATATCGAGGGTAATGGTCATCTTGCCTGAAATTCCGTTAGGAAGAAGAACGAGTCCATGAAGTAGTCGAACCAACGTAGTCGAATGAATCCTCACGATCGCAACGTAACCGGAACTATCAAGGAGAAGCACAACCAGAAAGAAGCAAACAACATGGTAAACAACCATCACATAAACATGGCACGATGCACAACCAAGTATGATGCATGTCCGGTTTAATGAGGCATGGCATGGCAAAGTGCAACAAACAATACTACCAATTAAGTGGATCTCAATATGCAACGAGATGCATATTGATGAAACACCACATTCATTTATTTAGTTCGCTCTCGTTTATGTACCCAACAACATTAAATGTTGTTAAACATGGCAAGAGGTGAAACATAAGCAATCTACCTATCTAGGCAAGTTTAAATGAGGCCGGAAACAACAAACAACAATTTCAGAAAATCCTCATGAGCAATATTCGAATTTGGTACTGCTCTGCCTTAAAACATATTTTAAAGTTGTTAAACAATAAAACAAAGTGCACCAAGTTAATCTATGCATTTTTCCACCCCATTTACATATAAAGTTTATTAAAATTGGAGCTATTGTTATTTAGTTATGAAATAAAGCATTTTAGCATGGCATTTAAGCAACTTAATTCAAACAACACATTTAAACGTTTTAACATGGATGAAAGCAGCATATTATGAAACTAGATGAAAAACTAAGCATTTTACATATATAAAGTTTTTACATATGATGCATGGTTAATTAGTTATTAGATGCATGAACACTAGGGTTTTTTTTGTAAAACTACAGTCTTTGAAAATAAATAGCAAAAGCATCCAGGTAAAAAAATATCTACGGGCCGAAACTAAGAACTGGCCCAGGTGGCGGGGGGGAGCTGCTCACATCGGGCCAGAGGCCGGATCTATAGTTTGGTCGGTGAGGAGTTGGAGTAGGCTGGGCCTTGGTGTGCTGGAGGGGAGGCAGCCCAAGCGCGCGCTTGAGCGAGGCACGGTCAACGGGGCGAGTGGTTGTGCTCTGCTCGTTGCAGAGGAAGAAGAGCTCGATGCAGGGGCTCGGTGGCAGTGGGAGCGCGATGGACAGCGGCGATAGAGCAAGGCGAAGCAAGGGGGTCCAAGATGGCGGGATCCATGCTTGGAGCGTACAATCTGGCTAGAGGCGCGTGGAACGAGGGCGGCAGGACCTCAGAGAAGAACCTGCAGACCATGGCATGGTGTTGTATGAAGAAAAAGACAACACATTCAGAGGGGAAAATAGAGAAAGTAAGAAGAGAGACACGGAGATGGTAGGGCACGGGGACCTGTGGCATCCGGTGGCGCGGCCAGGAAGGTCAACGAAGGCGCGCTGGAGGTGGAAACGAGCAGCGGCTCGATGCAGCAGAGATGCCTCGCAACCTCTGCAGACGAGCGGAACGAGTCGAGGGAGAAGATGGCCGACGCGTCAGGGACTTGCCGGTGACGGAGCCGCGAGTCTCGCCGGCAGGTGGAGCTTAGGGGAGGCGAGGGAAAAGCAACGGCGATGGGGATGACCATGGATGCTCCTGTGGGCTTCCTGGAGAAGACATGGAGCAGGTGAGAGAGGGAACCAGAGGGAACGGGGAAGAAGGGAAGGGCATGGCGCTCACCTACTTGTTTGGTTGGCCGGCGACGGGGTTGTCGGGGTGGCCGTCGTGGAGTGGCAGCAGCGGGTGCAGGCCGAGAAGAATTTGGATCGGGGCGTGAGCTCTGGATCGAGGAGGAGCGGTGGAGAGCGATGGTTGGCTGGTGGCTGAAATCAAGGAGAAGGGGATCCCGAGGTGGATTTGGTCGAGTGGCGGCGGCGGCGATGGGTGGATGGGACAGGAGGCCTAAAATTTAGGGTTAGGGGGCTATTTATAGGAAGGGGTTAGGTTTAGTGGCTAATTGAACCCTTCGATCTTAATCGGACGGACGAGAATAAAACAGGCTTGGGAAGTCCAAATAAGAAAACGGAGATGTTTTATAGATGTTTGGGGATGATCCGGACTCATTGGTCACGACAGCCCGGTTCGGGTTCGGAGCAGTTTTCGGACGCGCGCAAGAGTGGGTCGATGGTTGTGCCGAGAGGTTAGGTGGTTTGACAAAAGGGACACGAAAACACGGTTGGTCTCAGAACGGTCAACGAACGCAACGGAGAGAAGCAAGGAGCGGCAACTAGGAGCGGATGCAAGTTTTATGAAAACATGTAGATGCAATGCGCATGATGCTATGAGATGAGATGCATGACATGAACAAAATGCAAAACGGAAGACAAAAACCCAGCCACGAAGAAAATAATATATCACATAGCCAGAAATGGCAAGAGTTGGAGTTACAATTATGGAAAGTTACATCCGGGGTGTTACACCTAGTGACAAGCATTAAGCATAGCAAAGTCATAGCAACATTAATCTCAGAACATAGTGGATACTTGACACGTCTCCGTCGTATCTATAATTTTTGATTGTTCCATGCCAATATTATTCAACTTTTATATACTTTTGGCAACTTTTTATACTATTTTTTAGGACTAACATATTGATCCAGTGCCTAATGCCAGTTCCTGTTTGTTGCATGTTTTTTGTTTCGCTGAAACCCAATATCAAACAGAGTCCAAACGGGATAAAAACAGACGGAGAATTATTTTGGAATATTTGTGATTTTTGGGAAGTAAAATCAACGTGAAACGGTGTCCGGGGTAGCCAAAAGACAGGGGGGCGCGCCCTCCCCCCTGGGAGCGCCCTGGACTCTCGTGGGCCACCCGTAAAGCGGTTGACGCTCTTCTTTTGCCGCAAGAAAGCTAATTTTATGAGAAAAATCTGGGTGAAACATTCACCCCAATCGGAGTTACGGATCTCCAGATATAAAAGAAACGGTGAAGGGCCAGAATCTGAGAATGCAGAAACAAAGAGATAGATCCAATCTCGGAGGGGCTCCCGCACCTCCCATGCCATGGGAGCGAAGGACCAGAGGTGAAACTCTCCTCCCATCTAGGGAGGAGGTCAAGGAAGAAGAAGAAGAAGAAGGGGGGCTCTCTCCCCCTTGCTTCCGGTGGCGCCGGAGCGCTGCCGGGGACCATCATCATCACCGCGATCTTCACCAACACCGCTGTCATCTTCACCAACATCTCCATCACCTTCCCCCTTCTATATTCAGTGGTCCACTCTCCCACAACCCGCTGTACCCTCTACTTGAACATGGTGCTTTATGCTTCATATTATTATCCAATGATGTGTTGCCATCCTATGATGTCTGAGTAGATTTCCATTGTCCTATCGGTGATTGATGAATTGCTATGATTGGTTTGAGTTGCATGTTTTATTATTGGTGTTGTCCTATAGTACCCTCCGTGTCGCGCAAGCGTGAGGGATTCCCGCTGTAGGGTGTTGCAATGCATTCATGATTCGCTTATAGTTGGTTGTGTGAGTGACTGAAACACAAACCCGAGTAAGGGGATTGTTGCGTATGGGATAAAATGGACTTGATACTTTAATGCTATGGTTGGGTTTTACCTTAATGAATCTTTAGTATTTGCGGATGCTTGCTAGAGTTCCAATCATAAGTTCATATGATCCAAGTAGAGAAAGTATGTTAGCTTATGCCTCTCCCTCAAATAGAATTGCAATAGTGATTACCGGTCTAGTAACATAGTCAATTGCCTAGGGACAATTTCACAACTCCTACCACCACTTTTCCACACTCGCTATATTTACTTTATTGCTTCTTTATCTAAACAGCCCCTAGTTTTTATTTACGTGTTCTTTATTATCTTGCAAACCTATCTTATCACACCTACAAAGTACTTCTAGTTTCATACTTGTTCTAGGTAAAGCGAACGTCAAGCGTGCGTAGAGTCATATCAGTGGCCGATAGGACTTGAGAGAGTATTTGTTATACCTTTAGCTCCTCGTTGGGTTCGACACTCTTACTTATCGAAAGAGGCTACAACTATCCCGTATACTTGCGGGTTATCAAGACCTTTTTCTGGCGCCGTTGCCAGGGAGTCATAGCGTGGGGTGAATATTCTCGTGTGTGCTTGTTTACGTTATCACTAAGTAATTTTTATTTGATGTTCTTAGTTGTTTTCTATCTTTAGTTATGGGTAGGAAATGCAAAATACCAAAAAAATTAGTTGTACCTACTGAACTAGTGGTTGAAGAACCACTCAAAATCTATCACACTCCTGAATCTTTTTACTTGGATCATCTTCGATCCCTTTGTGCTCGTGCTGAAACCCCCACTAGTTTAGTTGAGCGCAAATCTTTAGATGAGCATGCTTGTTTTGTGTGACACCGTATATCTGAAAAAGGGAAACTATTATGGGATCAAATTCAACGTTTGCAATGCTATGCTTGGAATTTATGTGAAATATATGAGTTTACTTGTTGTTCTGAAGACCCTAAGAAACACCTACCCTATCAATGCTTGTTTAGTGATAATGGAATCGTATCTTCGTATGCTAAGGATGTTTACAATTACTATGATGTTCAACAAATTGAAGAATTTGTTGCTTCTAAAGGTGCTTATGAGATTGCCTCTTTGATTGAAAAGTATGATGCTACTCTTTACAAATCTAAAAATTTTGCCTCAATATTGTTATGATAATTATGCTTCTAATGCCTATGTTAAACCATATATTGAGGACTTCTCCGCTGTCCAAGAAGAGACTAATATTTTCTAGGAAGCTATGGAAGAAGAAATTGATGAAACAGTGAGCTCATTGGATGAAAAAGATGATGAGGAGAGCGAAGACAAAGGAGGAAGAGCGGATTAGCTACCCGTGCCCACCTTCTAATGAGAGTAACCCTCCAACTCATACATTATTTAATTCCCCTTCATGCTTACCGAAGGATGATTGCTATGATCCCTTGAATTTGTTTGAAATATCCATTTTTGATGATGCTTCCTATGCTTGTGGCCAAGATGCCAATATGAATTATGCTTATGGAGATGAACTTGCTATAGTTCCTTATGTTAAACATGAAATTGTTGCTATTAAACCCACGCATGATAGTCCTATTATCTTTTTGAATTCTCCAAACTACACTATATCGGAGAAGTTTGTGCTTATTTAGGGTTATATTTGTGGGTCGCCTTTTACCATTGCACATAATGATTTTGATGAATATAATATGCATGTGCTTGCTGCTCCTACTTGCAATTATTATGAGAGAGGAACTACATGTCCGCCTCTTTATGTTTCCAATATGATAAAATTGCAAGAAACCGCTCATACTATGCATTGGCCTTTACTATTTGTGCATGAATTGTTCTTTTATGACATGTCGATGCATAGGAAGAGAGTTAGACTTTGTTGTTGCTTGATATATGTTACTTTGTGCTCACTACTAAATTATAAATCATTGTTAATTAAAATTGGCTTTGATATACCTTGGGATCCGGGTGGATTCATTACTTGAGCACTAAATGCCTAGCTTAATGGCTTTAAAGAAAGCGCTACCAGGGAGACAACCCGGAAGTTTTAGAGAGTCATTTATTTCTGCTGAGTGCTTTTCTATAGTTTTAAAACAAAAAAAAAGAGGGCAACCTAAAACTTTTCAAAAAAGGAAAGTGAAAGTGAGAAAGACAAGCATTCTTGAAGTGGGAGCACTCCTTGAACTTTGTTCATGCTCACGGAAACTTTGTGAATCTTGATTACAGAAACTTTTCATCAAAAATAATTATCCCCTTGTATAATTCCATTGTATTATAAAAATAATGTGCTAAGGTTTGCCTTTAGGATGTTTACAATGCTTGTTGGTTTGTACGGTGCAGGATAGAAACTTTGGCTGTAGTGCGCGATTTTACATTTTTAACTGGAACGTCAATTGGTTCTGATTCTTTCTGCACTGTCTTTCTATACAACGTTTTTATTTTGCCTAATTTTGGTAGAATTTTTGGGGTACCAGAAGTATGGTGGATGTTCCGATTGCTACAGACTGTTCTGTTTTTGACAGATTCTGTTTTTAATGCATAGTTTGCTGGTTTTGATGAATCTATCAATTTATATTAGTGGATTAATCCGTGGAAAAGCTATATTACAGTAGACACAATGCAAAAAGCAAAATATGAATTGGTTTGCAACATTACTTAGAGTGGTGATTTGCTTTATTATACTAACGGATCTTACCGAGTTTTCTGTTGAAGTTTTGTGTGGATGTAGTGTCTAATCGAGGATGTCTCGATATGAGGAAAAGGAAGAGAGGCAAGAGCTCAAGCTTGGGGATGCCCGAGGCACCCCAAGTAAATATTCAAGGAGACTCAAGCGTCTAAGCTTGGGGATGCCCCGGAAGGCATCCCCTTTTTCTTCAACAAGTATCGGTATGTTTTCGAATTCGTTTCATTCATGCATTATGTGCAAGTCTTGGAGCGTCTTTTGCATTTAGTTTTCATTTTTCTTTTATGCACCATGCTGATATGAGATAGTCCTTGGTTGATTTATAGAATGCTCATTGTACCTCACTTAAATCTTTTGAGTATGGCTTTAAAGAATGCTTCATGTGCTTCACTTATATCATTTGAAGATTGGATTGCCTGTTTCTCTTCACATAGAAAACCGCCATTTGTAGAATGCTCTTTTGCTTCACTTTTAATTGTTAGAGCGTGGGCATATCTTTCGTAGAAAGAATTAAACTCTCTTGCTTCACTTATATCAATTTAGAGATATGATAGGAATTGGTCATTCACATGGTTAGTCATAAAATCCTACATAAACTTGTAGATCGCTGAATATGATATGTTTGATTCCTTGCAATAGTTTTGCAATATAAAGATGGTGATATTATATTCATGCTAGTGGGTGGTTGTGGATTGTAGAGACACTTGTGTTGAGGTTTGCAAGTCCCGTAGCATGCACGTATGGTAACCGTTGTGTGACAAATTTGAAGCATAGGGTGTTTCTTTGATTGTCTTCCTTATGAGTGGCGGTCGGGGATGAGCGATGGTCTTTTCCTACCAATCTATCCCCCTAGGGGCATGCGTAGTAGTACTTTGATTCGAGGGATAATAAACTTTTGCAATAAGTATATGAGTTCTTTTTGACTAATGTGAGTCCATGGATTATACGCACTTTCACCTTTCCATCATTGCTAGCCTCTTCAGTACTGTGCATTGCCCTTTCTCACCTCAAGAGTTGGTGCAAACTTCGCCGGTGCATCCAAACCCCGTGATATGATACGCTCTATCACACATAAGCCTCATTATATCTTCCTCAAAACAGCCACCATACCTACCTATCATGGCATTTCCATAGCCATTCCGAGATATATTGCCATGCAACTTCCATCATCATCATATACATGACTTGAGCATTCATTGTCATATTGCTTTGCATGATTGTAAGATATTTAGCATGATGTTTTCATGGCTTGTCCGTTTTTTGATGTCATTGCTATGCTAGATCATTGCACATCCCGGTACACCGCCGAAAGCATTCATATAGAGTCATATCTTTGTTCTAGTGTCGAGTTGTAATTTTGGGTTGTAAGTAAATAAAAGTGTGATGATCATCATTATAGAGCATTGCCCCATGAAAAAAAAGAAAAAGAAAAAAAAAGAAAAAAAGGAAAGGCCAAAGAAGCCTAAATAAAAAAGGGGGCCAAAGAAGCCCACCCAAAAATAAAAAAAGGGAAAAAAAGAAAAAAAGAAAAGAAAAGGGGCAATGCTACTATCCTTTTTCTACACTTGTGCTTCAAATTAGCACCATGTTCTTCATATAGATTGTCTCCTTTGTTGTCACTTTCATATACTAGTGGGAATTTTCATTATAGAACTTGGCTTGTATATTCCAACGATGGGCTTCCTCAAATGCCCTAGGTATTCATGAGCAAGCAAGTTGGATGCACACCCACTTAGTTTCTTTTGTTGAGCTTTCATACATTTATAGCTCTAGTGCATCCGTTGCATGGCAATCCCTACTCCCCGCATTGACATCAATTGATGGGCATCTCCATAGCCCGTTGATTAGCCACGTCGATGTGAGACTTTCTCCCTTTTTTGTCTTCTCCACATAACCTCCATCATTATATTCTATTCCAGCTATAGTGGTATATCCATGGCTTGCGCTCATGTATTGCGTGAGGGTTGAAAAGGCTGAAGCGCGTTAAAAAGTATGAACCAATTGCTCGGCTTGTCATCGGGGTTGTGCATGATGGGAGCAATTTGTGTGACGAAAATGAAGCATGGCCAAACCATATGATTTTGTAGGGATAAGCTTGCTTTGGCCTTGTTGTTTTGAAAAGACATGATTGCTTTATTAGTACGCTCGAAGTGTTATCGTTTTTTATGTCAAATGATAGACTATTTCTTTGAATCACTCGTGTCTTAATATTCATGCCATGATTAGATATATGATCAAGATTATGCTAGGTAGCATTCCACATCAAAAATTATCTTTTTTATCATTTACCTACTCGAGGACGAGCAGGAATTAAGCTTGGGGATGCTGATACATCTCCGTCGTATCTATAATTTTTGATTGTTCCATGCCAATATTATTCAACTTTCATATACTTTTGACAACTTTTTATACTATTTTTTGGGACTAACATATTGATCCAGGGCCCAGTGTCAGTTCCTGTCTGTTGCATGTTTTTTGTTTCGCAGAAACCCAATATCAAACAGAGTCCAAACGGGATAAAAACGGACGGAGAATTATTTTGGAATATTTGTGATTTTTGGGAAGTAAAATCAACGCAAAACGGTGTCTGGGGTGGCCACAAGACAGGGGGCGCACCCTGGACACTCGTGGGCCACCCGTATGGCAGTTGACGCTCTTCTTTTGCTGCAAGAAAACTAATTTTACGAGAAAAATCTGGGCGAAAGATTCACCCCAATCGGAGTTACAGATCTCCAGGTATAAAAGAAACGGTGAAGGGGCAGAATCTGAGAACACAGAAATAGAGAGATAGATCCAATCTCGGAGGGGCTCTCGCCCCTCCCACGCCATGGGAGCCAAGTACCAGAGGGGAAACCCTTCTCCCATCTATGGAGGAGGTCAAGGAATAAGAAGAAGAAGGGGGGCTCTCTCCCCCTTGCTTCCGGTGGTACCGGAGCACTGTCGGGGACCATCATCATCACCGCGATCCTCACCAACACCGTCGTCATCTTCACCAACATCTCCATCACCTTCCCCCTTCTATATTCAGTGGTCCACTCTTCCGCAACCCGATGTACCCTCTACTTGAACATGGTGCTTTATGCGTCATATTATTATCCGATGATGTGTTGCCATCCTATGATGTCTGAGTAGATTTCCATTGTCCTATCGGTAATTGATGAATTGCTATGATTGGTTTGAGTTGCATGTTTTATTATTGGTGTTGTCCTATGGTGCCCTCCGTGTCACGCAAGTGTGAGGGATTCCCGCTGTAGGGTGTTGCAATGCGTTCATGATTCGCTTATAGTGGGTTGCGTGAGTGACTGAAACACAAACCCGAGTAAGGGGATTGTTGCGTATGGGATAAAGGGGACTTGATACTTTAATGCTATGGTTGGGTTTTACCTTAATGAATCTTTAGTATTTGCGGATGCTTGCTAGAGTTCCAATCATAAGTGCATATGATCCAAGTAGACAAAGTATGTTAGCTTATGCCTCTCCCTCAAATAGAATTGCAATAGTGATTACCGGTCTAGTAACATAGTCAATTGCCTAGGGACAATTTCACAACTCCTACCACCACTTTTCCACACTCTCTATATTTACTTTATTGCTTGTTTATCTAAACAGCCCCTAGTTTTTATTTATGTGTTCTTTATTATCTTGCAAACCTATCCTATCACACCTACAAAGTACTTCTAGTTTCATACTTGTTCTAGGTAAAGCGAATGTCAAGCGTGCGTAGAGTCGTATCAGTGGCCGATAGGACTTGAGAGAGTATTTGTTCTACCTTTAGCTCCTCGTTGGGTTCGACACTCTTACTTATCGAAAGAGGCTACAACTATCCCGTATACTTGCGGGTTATCAATACTAGGGATCAAACCCTAACAAAACTAAATCTATTACATGGTAAATCTCATCCAACCCATCACCGTCCAGCAAGCCTGCGATGGAATTACTCACGCACGGTGGTGAGCATCATGAAATTGGTGATGGGGGATGGTTGATGATGGCGACAGCGACGAATCCCCCTCTCCGGAGCCCCCAACGGACTCCATATCAGCCCTCCCAAGAGAGTTTAGGGCTTGGCGGCGGCTCTGTACCGTAAAACGCGATGTATCTTTCTCTCTGATTTTTTTCTCCATGAACGTGAATATATGGAGTTGGAGTTGAGGTCGGTGGAGCTCCAGGGGGGCCATGAGGCAGGGGGCGCGCCCTAGGGGGGCGCACCCCCACCCTCGTGGACAGCGTGTGGGCACCCTGACGTTGATTCTTTCGCCAATATTTTTTATTAATTCCAAAAGGTTGCTCCATGGATTTTCAGGTCATTCCAAGAAATTTTATTTTTGCACAAAAATAACACCATGGCAGTTCTGCTGAAAATAGCGCCAGTCCGGGCTAGTTCCATTCAAATCATGCAAGTTAGAGTCCAAAACAAGGGCAAAAGTGTTTGGAAAAGTAGATATGACTGACACGTATCATCTGCCACCAAGGAGGGAAAGCCTCCTTGGGGCGCCATCCTAAGCGGGAAGAGTTGGACTCCTCCCCTAGTAGGACCCCCCCCCCACACACACACACAAGGAAAGGGGGCGCCTCCTCCACTTGGGCCTATGTGGCCCAAGTTGGCTTCCACCTCTTGGCCTTTTAAGGCCCATTGATATTTAAATTAAATATAAAATGTTCTAAATAATTCTAGACCATTATATATATATATATATATATATATATATTAACATCTCCAGAAACATTTTCCACCTATATAGAATGTATCAGTAATACCCAGTATTACCCAATATTCACCGAAACCCTTCCGATAACCCCGAAACGCTTCCGGATCCTCTTAGAACTATTTTGAATATTAATGAAGCAATTCCAAAAATATATTATCAACACTCCCATCCTATGAACAATCAGCAGATCGCGATTTCCTTAAGCTTGTGACCCTGTAGGTTCGGTAACTCACAGACATGAATGAAACAGTTCGTTCGATGACCGTCAGCGGGACCGTGGATGTTCGTCTTAATCCCTATGAGCACACAAATGATATTGACTAAACCTTTGGTTATCATTTGATGTTCCCTTTGCTTCACGATACTTTACAAAACCCGGGATGTACCAGTATCCTCCTGGGTCATCACCATGCTCACTATACTGAAATCCTCGTTACCAGTTTTGTTCTTCTTTCTCATTATTTTGTTCCAGCATCCCCGCGACATAGTCACTTGTGTCTGGACAAACGATGTCACACCCAATATGCGACCCTATCCAAAAGGAACTCGAAGGTCCCACCAAGGATAGACCCGCATATTGAAACGCTTTTGCAAGGTGGATATCATTACATCAACATTACATAATAGATGGGAATACATACATAAGGCATACAATGCCACACGAATACAACATCACAATACATAAGAGCATCATCCGACTATGGATGAAACACAAACAGAAACTCAAACGACATCCACCCTGCTAGACCCAGGCTGCCAACCTGGAACCTATCCCCTGATCGAAGAAGCAGAAGAAGAACTCAACACATGCAAGCATCGCTCTCGCGTCATGATCATCGCACAACCTGTACCTGCAACTGTTGTTGTAGTAATCTGTGAGCCATGAGGACTCAGCAATCCCATTACCATGGGTATCAAGACTAGCAAAGCTTAGT
Source organism: Triticum aestivum (assembly GCF_018294505.1). NCBI lineage: Eukaryota > Viridiplantae > Streptophyta > Magnoliopsida > Poales > Poaceae > Triticum > Triticum aestivum. The sequence goes on along the minus strand of NC_057804.1, from coordinate 198,852,545 downwards.
GGGAAAGGAAGGGGTAAAGTGGTGACGTTGCCGCAGCGACTAAGCAAGTATGGTGGCTAACATACGCAAATAAGAGCGAGAAGGGAGCAAGCGGAACGGTCGTCAAGCTAGCAATGATCAAGAAGTGATCCTGAACTCCTACTTACATCAAACATAACCCAAAAATCGTGTTCACTTCCCGGACTCCACCGAAAAGAGACCATCACGGCTACACACACGGTTGATGCGTTTTAATTCAGATCTGGTGTCAAGTTATCTACAACCGGACATTAACAAATTCCCATATGCCTATAACCGCAGGCACGGCTTTCGAAAGTTTATACCCTGCAGGGGTGTCCCAACTTAGCCCATGATAAGCTCTCGTGATCAACGAAGGATATACCTTATCCCAGGAAGACCCGATCAGACTCGGAATCCCGGTTTACAAGACATTTCGACAATGGTAAAACAAGACCAGCAAAGCCGCCCGATGCGCCGACAATCCTGATAGGAGCCGCACATATCTCGTTCTTAGGGCAACACCGGATAGGTCAGCCTACGAGTTAAACGAGCCCTCGAGTTGCCCCGAGGTGGCCCTGCAGTCTGCCCGGTTCGGACCAACACTTAGACAAGCACTGCGGGGGGCTAAAATAAAGATGACCCTCGGGTTGGCCGACCCAAGGGAAAGGTATAGGTGGTGGTGAGGCAAATGGTAAAACCAAGGTTGGGCCTTGCTGGAGGAGTTTTATTCAAAGCGAACTGTCAAGGGGGTCCCATAAATCACCCAACCGCGTAAGGAACGCAAAATCCGGGAACATAACACCGGTATGATGGAAACTAGGGCGGCAAGAGTGGAACAAAACACCAGGCATAAGGCCGAGTCTTCCACCCTTTACCAAATATATAGATGCATTAATTAAATAAGAGATATTGTGATATCCCAACATAATCCTGTCCACCATGGAGCAATCTTCAACTTCACCTGCAACTAGCAACGCTATAAGAGGGCTGAGCAAAGCGGTAACATAGCCAAGCAATGGTTTGCTAGGAAGGGTGTCAAAGGTTAGAGGTTCATGGCAATTTGGGAGGCCTGATGAGCAAAAGATAGGTAACGCAGCATAGCGATAGAACGAAGCAACTAGCATAGCAATGATAGTAGTGAGATCTAGGGTAGCGGTCATCTTGCCTGAAATCTTGCAAGGAAGAAGAACGAGTCCATGAAGAAGATGAAGCCACGAAGACGAACCAAGCATAGACGAACGAATCCTCACGATCGCAACGAAACGGGAATTATCGAGAAGAAGCACACAACATAGTAAACACACCACACATGAACAAAGCATGATGCACACACAAGCATGATGCATGAAAAAGCTACATGAAGCTACTCATGGCAAGAGATGATGCAAATAAGAGCAACACATCAAGGCAAGTTTAAATGAGGTCGGGAACAACATATAACAATTCCGGTAAGTCCTCATATGCATATTTCGAAATTGGTCCAGATCTGAATAAACATTATGTTCAAGTTGTTAAACAGCAAGTTAAGATGCACCAAGATGATCTACATGAGATTCTAGTCAAGTTACATACAAAGTTCATTTAGTTCGGAGCTACGGCCTAGAAGATATGAGCAAAACAAGTTAAACATGGCATTGATGCAAAATGCACCCAAACATCAAGCAAACACCTCAAAACAAGGATGAAACATGATAATATGAAGCTACATGCAATTCTAAGCAAGTTTCATATAGAGCACACTCAAAACGGAGCAACGGTTCAACACACACACACTATACAACTTATAGCAACAATCTGTCCAAAACAGTAACTAGGCATATTGCAAGCATCAAAACAACATGCTACAGCATCTCAACATGAAAACAAAAGGTATGGGCATGATGTACAGGTAAAGCATAACAAAACATGAACACTGAGCTAACTCCAGAAACCACTAGAACATGCTCAAACACACATGGCAAGATTGCAAATAATAACAGTTTCAGACTTTTGCAGAAATAACATCATGTTGCAATGTTTAGAGCTATCAAACAACATGTTACAGGAACTTATCATGGCAAACAAAGGCATGGCATGAACCTACTAAATGCATAGAACAAAAGTCCCTTACTGACCATGAGCCAAAAAGGAGCAGAAAATATGATGGCACCCATGTAAACATAGCAAGTTATAATACAGATTCATACATGGAAGGAACAACAATAAGTAGGCATGTTGGTGAGCTTGTACCACTCACCACAGAGCATTACATGGCATGGAAAGGCAACCAACAGTAAGAAGACATACTTATGAAGCTAAACATGGCAAGAGCAAGTTCATAGGGTACATGGATCACTAGCAAGATACATGGCAAAACTGAACTTAATGTTAACAGGCTGACAGCAACATTATTTAGCAACTTTGGAGCAAGATTACAACAAGCTAAAGCAGGCTATAATTGCAACCAGGGGCATTAATGGATAGAGCATGACATGTAGAACAAAACACCCTTAGTGAACATCTCCAGATTATGCATAGAATGACTAGTAGCAGCAGGTTTACATAGCATCACAAAATAACAGATTCACCCTAGCAAAACAGTAACAGCAAGTACACTACTTAACAAGCATGATTCACTCACCACAAATCATTGCATGACAAGATAAGCATAGCATCATCAAGAATACATGTTTATGAAGCTAACCAAGGCAAGAACAAGTTCATAGCGTGCAAGGATCAACTACAATAACCTTGGCAAAATTGAATAACATGTAAACAATCTGCCAGGAAACATTTTGTAGCAAAAGTAGAGCACGAAACTGACATGCTAGACTACTCCATAATTTCAACCAGGGGCATGAATGTATAGAGCAAAACCATATGTTCAAAACATCCTTACTGAAGTATCTCAGAATATGCATGGATCTCTCTGTAGCATCAAGTTTACATGGCATAAAAATAACAGCAGAACAGGAACTGAAATCAGCAACATCACGAAGCCTAGTTTGCATGCTTGTTCTAGTCACCACAATGATCACAAAAATACATGGAAAACACCACTGTAAAGATGGCATGGCATAGTTCAAAACACATGTAGACATAAACCTCATAGGATGCACACATCAAACATGGCAAAAATGACAAAAGAGCCTGTTCTGTTAACAGTCAGCAGACAACATCATATAGCACTCTTGCAACAATGATTCAGGCATCAAGATGAGATCAAATGAACATGATGCAATGGAATGAAATGAATTACTCATTGAGGCGAACAATTTGACACATTATACGCACAAAACGGAGCAGTATGCATGGAGATATGATGCGATGATCATGGCATGATAATGTGCAAAACTTAGGGACTTAGGCAAAATTTCGGGGTCAACCTCTTCTTCTAGATCCAGATCCGAGGCATGAAGAACGAGGTTGGCCGGAACCTTCCGGAGACGATAGGGACGATGGCCGGAGTTGAGGAAAAAGGGCCGGGGGAGGCCGCGGCTAGCGGCGGCGCGGGATGCGGAGGACGGCAGGCCGGCGAGGAGGCGCGGCGAGCTCACCCGGTGGCGGCGCGGCTCCGGCCAGCGGAGGCAGCGGAGGCCGGGCGCGGGAGAAGCTGCGGCGAGGGGCGGCCGACTCGGGCGTGCGGCCGGGGCGGCGCTGGGCGCGGGGTCGGATGACGGCGAGGAGGCGGGTCCTGGTGGCGGCGGGCGCTGGCCGGCGGCGGTATGCGCGGCGGCGGCGAGGACGGTCGCGGCGGCAGGGCGCGAAGGGCTCGGGCGGGCCCGATTCAGCCCACGGCGGGTCGGATCCGGGCCCCGACGGGCCTGGCGGTGAAGGGATGGCGGCGAGGCCACGTGGCCGGATCTGATTGGACGGGGGAGCGGGGCGGACACGTCCTGTCGCCGGGCGGACATGTCCGGCGGCACGGACGGGGTGGATCTAGGGTTTCGGGGGAATCATCCGCGAATTTTTGGGGGAGGGGGTGTTTAAATAGGTAGAGGGAGCGAGGAGAGTCCAAATGAGGTGTGGTTTTCGGCCACGCGATCGTGATCGAACGACCGAGAGCATGGAGGGGAGTTTGCTGGGTTTTGGGCCACTTTGGAGGGGTGTTGGGCTGCAAAGAGAAGGGGGGTTTTGGGCTACGCGGTTAACCGTTGGAGTATCAAACGGACTCCAAATGGCACGAAACTTGATAGGTGGTCTACCGGTGCTATACCAAGGCCGCTTGGCAAGCCTCGGGCCATTCCGAGAAAGTTTAACACCCATTCACAACAGGAGACGAAAAGGGGAACGCCGGAGGGCATAGCAGTGCCGGATTGCAAAACAGACAACGGGGAAAAGGCTCGGATGCATGAGAAGAACACGTATGCAATGCAATGCACATGATGACATGATAAATTGCAACACGCAAGAAAATGACATGGCAAAGACGGCGAATAACTGGCGAACACCTGGCGCAACGAATCCGGGGCGTTACAACACTCCTCCACTAACAAGAGATCTCGTCCCGAGATCTTAGGACCGAGATGGAAGGGAAATGGGATGAGGTGAAGCAAGAACTCAAGAGAAGAAGCAAAGAATTGAGAGCACTCGAGAAGAAGGGAGGAACGACGAGAATGACGAGAATCGAAAGCTCACGGAATCAGATAGACTATGAAACCACTCCGATTAGGACGAGATAAGAAACGAATAAAACTGAAAGGATTTAGGCAGCACTCCGGTTGAAACATGGAGGAATAGAACCTGAACTTCACAAGATAGAATGACGCATGATGATATTAACAATGCAATGCCTCTGGAAGAATAGAAAGAATGGAATGAAAATAACTTACAAGGAAGGGTTGAATGGAGTTGTTGAGAAAATCAACAACGAAAGAATAAACTTGTTGTGGTCTTATAGGTAACATCTCAAGATCATGAGGTGATAACCGTCCACAAACGGAAATGATTGGATAACTGAGAAGAACGAAGAAATGCAAAACTACACTTCCCAAGAAAATGAAGAATTATTTGCTCTTCAAGACGGGAGAAGAAAAGATACTTGAACTCCACCAACAAGAATCTTGATGAACACTTGAGAAATGAATTAAATCATGACGAACCACCATGAAGAACTCCGGTAACAACAGGATGATGAGATAGAATGAAGGATGAAAGAATAAGATGAGCCTTGCGATGATTAAGATGGGGATTCCGACGAAATGGCCGAGGAAATTTGAACTCCGGAAAAGAAAAGATGAAAACACTTGGAACTAGAATTTATTCAACAAGAACAAACTCCGAAGGAAGGGATTAATCACTCTCATGAAATAAGAATAAGATTTATTGTACGCTTATCCTTCATCAAATTAAATTGATGACAAACAATGGATTTGGCATACTACTTATTCTTCTTGAAAAAAAGGATTGAGAAGGGATAGCACAAAACTTGAGAAGGTCTTCATGAACCACCGGTAGGATTGAAAGAACGAATGGATTAAAATGATAATCAAAGAAAAAGAATCTTGAACGAACCACCGTAAGAAATGAAAATGAACGAAGAAAAGAGAACGAATCACCGGGAAGAACTTGAGCTGATTAAGGAACACTTGGACGAAGCACCAGCATAAATAGAGAATGATAGCTGGATTGATGGCCTCCGGTGAAACGAAAAAGAAATCCACTCCTGAAATACTCCGGATGGGTGAGAAAAGGAATATCTGGCAAATGGAATAATTCGAGAGGATGATATGAAGCTAGAACCATGAAACTTCGCAAGAGCGGGCAAGATTTGGAGGAAAAACTCTTCTTCGATCTTCAAATGACGACGAGAAACAGCACCAAAATTACTGAGATCTCCGGGAGAATGAAAAACTAAGAGGTTGAGTCAACAATGAAATGATTTGAAATCGATCTTGACAAGGCATCTGACTGATGGAATCCATTCTTACGTCACACTTGAAAAGAATTGAAAATAACTCCGGGGGAATTAGAAGAGTCAGGTAAGATCCTGGGAAAAGACCTGTGGGTTAGGTCCCACTGAAGAGAAAACACTGTTGGAAAGGGATGTTGAAGAGATAGATGATGCACCGGAACAATAAAAATATTTGAATGAGGTGACAACCTAGAATTAATTCAAACACAGACGAATCTCCTAAGATGTTTTGAACACTCCGGAAAGATAAACTGGCGAGAGGCGAACGAGCAAGGGGAAACATTTGAGCCGAGGAAAGAATATAATCACTACCGAAAAATGGAATTGAATCCATCGAAAAAGAAAAAGAGATGAAGAATGATGAATGAGAGGAGAATTCACCGGTTGAAATGATTGAGGGAAGACTGAAGAGGCTCCATACGAATGAAATTGATGTTCGAGAGAGAGTCAGACTCCAGGAAGAAAAAGGGGTGGGAGGGCGGGTAAACAAAGGCAACTTGGAAGGGGAAATCAACGAATATCTTGAAGAGAAAGCACCGGTTCAAATCATTGAGGAAAGAAGGCAAAGACTTCGCACGAGTAGGATGGATACTCGATTACGGACTCTGGTTTCGAGAAGAAGAAGGGGAGGGCGGGTGGGAAAAGAAAACAACTGAGGATTGAGCTTGCAAAGATGAAGAGGGTCGAGTCGACTTGTCGAGAAATACACCGGATGAAAAGAGAAGAGAACCAACGATCGGAAAACCAACTGCGTGAACCTAAAGAAAAATTTGAAGGGGAAGAGGAGTAATTCAAAACACCTACGTCAAGATTCCTTACCAGAGCGACGAAGGGGCTGAGGAGTAAAAAGAATTCCTACTCTCTGATATAACTAGACTCCGAAAATAGTTTTCTTCTAGACGCAACAACGGCCAAACTACACGATCAATCAAGGGGGCTCCTAAGGTCGGTCGAGGCTCTGGTACCAACTTGTCACGCCCAATATGCGACCCTATCCAAAAGGAACTCAAAGGTCCCACCAAGGATAGACCCGCATATTGAAACGCTTTTGCAAGGTGGATATCATTACATCAACATTACATAATAGATGGGGATACATACATAAGGCATACAATGCCACACGAATACAACATCACAATACATAAGAGCATCATCCGACTATGGATGAAACACAAACAGAAACTCAAACGACATCCACCCTGCTAGACCCAGGCTACCGACCTGGAACCTATCCCCTGATCGAAGAAGTAGAAGAAGAACTCAACGAACGCAAGCATCGCTCTCGCATCATGATCATCGCACAACCTGTACTTGCAACTGTTGTTGTAGTAATCTGTGAGCCACGAGGACTCAGCAATCCCATTACCATGGGTATCAAGACGAGCAAAGCTTAGTGGGAAAGGAAGGGGTAAAGTGGTGAGGTTGTAGCAGCGACTAAGCCAGTATGGTGGCTAACATACGCAAATAAGGGCGAGAAGGGAGCAAGCGGAACGGTCGTGAAGCTAGCAATGATCAAGAAGTGATCCTGAACTCCTACTTACGTCAAACATAACCCAAAAACCGTGTTCACTTCCCGGACTCCGCCGAAAAGAGACCATCACGGCTACATACATGGTTCATGCGTTTTAATTCGGATCTGGTGTCAAGTTATCTACAACCGGACATTAACAAATTCCCATATGCCTATAACCGCAGGCACGGCTTTCGAAAGTTTATACCCTGCAGGGGTGTCCCAACTTAGCCCATGATAAGCTCTCGCGATCAACGAAGGATATACCTTCTCCCAGGAAGACCCGATCAGACTCGGAATCCTGGTTTACAAGACATTTCGACAATGGTAAAACAAGACCAGCAAAGCCGCCCGATGCGCTGACAATCCCGATAGGAGCTGCACATATCTCATTCTCAGGGCAACACCGAATAAGTCAGCCTACGAGTAAAACCAGCCCTCGAGTTGCCCCGAGGTGGCCCCGTAGTCTGCCCGGTTCGGACCAACACTTAGACAAGCACTGGCCGGGGGGGCTAAAATAAAGATGACCCTCGGGTTGGCCGACCCAAGGGAAAGGTATAGGTGGTGGTGAGGCAAATGGTAAAAGCAAGGTTGGGCCTTGCTGGAGGAGTTTTATTCAAAGCGAACTGTCAAGGGGGTCCCATAAATCACCCAACCGCGTAAGGAACGCAAAATCCGGAAACATAACACCGGTATGACGGAAACTAGGGCGGCAAGATTGGAACAAAACACCAGGCATAAGGCCGAGTCTTCCACCCTTTACCAAATATATAGATGCATTAATTAGATAAGAGATATTGTGATATCCCAACATAATCCAGTCCACCATGGAGCAATCTTCAACTTCACCTGCAACTAGCAACGCTATAAGAGGGTTGAGCAAAGCGATAACATAGCCAAGCAATGGTTTGCTAGGAAGGGTGTCAAAGGTTAGAGGTTGATGGCAATTTGGGAGGCCTGATGAGCAAAAGATAGGTAACGCAGCATAGCAATAGAATGAAGCAACTAGCATAGCAATGATAGTAGTGAGATCTAGGGTAGCGGTCATCTTGCCTGAAATCCCGCAAGGAAGAAGAACGAGTCCATGAAGAAGATGAAGCCACGAAGACGAACCAAGCGTAGACGAACGAATCCTCACGATCGCAACGAAACAGGAACTATCGAGAAGAAGCACACAACATAGTAAACACACCACACATGAACAAGGCATGATGCACACACAAGCATGATGCATGACAAAGCTACATGAATCTACTCATGGCAAGAGATGATGCAAACAAGAGCAACACATCAAGGCAAGTTTAAATGAGGCCGGGAACAACATATAACAATTCCGGTAAGTCCTCATATGCATATTTCGAAATTGGTCCAGATCTGAATAAACATTATGTTCAAGTTGTTAAACAGCAAGTTAAGATGCACCAAGATGATCTACATGAGATTCTAGTCAAGTTACATATAAAGTTCATTTAGTTCGGAGCTACGGCCTAGAAGATATGAGCAAAACAAGTTAAACATGGCATTGATGCAAAATGCACCCAAACATCAAGCAAACACCTCAAAACAAGGATGCAACATGATAATATGAAGCTACATGCAATTCTAAGCAAGTTTCATATAAAGCACACTCAAAACGGAGCAACGGTTCAACACACACACACTACAAGTTATAGCAACAATCTGTCCAAAACAGCAACTAGGCATATTGCAAGCATCAAAACAACATGCTACATCATCTCAACATGAAAACAAAAGGTATGGGCAGATGTACAGGTAAAGCATAACAAAACATGAACACTGAGCTAACTCCAGAAACCACTAGAGCATGCTCAAACACACATGGCAAGATTGCAAATAATAATAGTTTCGGACTTTTGCAGAAATAACATCAGGTTGCAATGTTTAGAGCTATCAAACAAAATGTTACAGGAACTTATCATGGCAAACAAAGGCATGGCATGAACCTACTAAATGCATAGAACAAAGGTCCCTTACTGACCATGAGCCAAAAAGGAGCAGAAAATATGATGGCACCCATGTAAACATAGCAAGTTATAATACAGATTCATGCATGGCAGGAACAACAATAAGTAGGCATGTTGGTGAGCTTGTACCACTCACCACAGAGCATTACATGGCATGGAAAGGCAACCAACAGTAAGAAGACATACTTATGAAGCTAAGCATAGCAAGAGCAAGTTCATAGGGCACATGGATCACTAGCAAAACACATGGCAAAACTGAACTTAATGTTAACAGGCTGACAGCAACATTATTTAGCAACTTTGGAGCAAGATTACAACAAGCTAAACCAGTCTATAATTGCAACCAGGGGCCTGAATGGATAGAGCATGACATGTAGAACAAAACACCCTTAGTTAACATCTCCAGATTATGCATAGAATGACTAGTAGCAGCAGGTTTACATAGCATCACGAAATAACAGATTCAGCCTAGCAAAACAGTAACAGCAAGTACACTACTTAACAAGCTTGATTCACTCAGCACAAATCATTGCATGACAAGATAAGCATAGCATCAGCAAGAAGACATGTTTATGAAGCTATCCAAGGCAAGAACAAGTTCATAGCGTGCAAGGATCAAGTACAACAACCTTGGCAAAATTGAATAACATGTAAACAATCTGTCAGGGAACATTTTGTAGCAAAAGTAGAGCACAAAAATGACATGCTAGACTACTCCATAATTGCAACCAGGGGCATGAATGGATATAGCAAAACCATATGTTCAAAACATCCTCACTGAAGTATCTCAAAATATGCATGGATCTCTCTGTATCATCAAGTTTACATGGCATAAAAATAATAGCAGAACAGGAACTGAAATCAGCAACATCACGAAGCCTAGTTTGCATGCTTGTTCTAGTCACCACAATGATCACAAAAATACATGGCAAACACCAATGTAAAGATGGCATGGCATAGTTCAAAACACATGTAGACATCAACCTCATAGGATGCACACATCAAACATGGCAAAAATGACAAAAGAGCCTGTTCTATTAACAGTCACCAGCCAACATCATATAGCACTCTTGCAACGATGATTCAGGCATCAAGATGAGATCAAATGAACATGATACAATGGAATGAAATGAAGTACTCATTGAGACGAACAATTTGACATATTACACGCATAAAACAGAGCAGTATGCATGGAGATATGATGCGATGATCATGGCATGATAATGTGCAAAACTTAGGGACTTGGGCAAAATTTCGGGGTCAACCTCTTCTTCCAGATCCAGATCTGAGGCACGAAGAACGAGGTTGGCCGGAACCTTCCGGAGACGACAGGGACGGCGGCCGGAGTTGAGGAAAAAGGGTCGGGGGAGGCCGCGGCCGGCGGCGGCGTGGGATGCGGAGGACGGCGGGCCGGCGAGGAGGCGCGGCGAGCTCGCTTAGGGGCAGCGCGGCTCCGGCCAGCGGAGGCAGCGGAGGCCAGGCACGGGAGAAGCTGCGGCGAGGGGCGGCCGACTCGTGCGCGCGGCCGGGGCTGCGCCGGCGGGGCGGCCGGGGCGGCGCCAGGCGCGGGGCCGGACGGCGGCGAGGAGGCGGGGCCTGGTGGCGGCGGGCGCTGGCCGGCGGCTAGATGCGCGGCGGCGGCGAGGACCGTCGCGGCGCCTGGGCGCGAAGGGCTCGGGCGGCCCGATTCGGCCCATGGCGGGACGGATCCGGGCCCCGACGGGCCTGGCAGCGAAGGGACGGCGGCGAGGCCACGTGGCCGGATCTGATTGGACGGGGGAGCGGGGCGGACATGTCCGGTCGCCGGGTGGACATGTCCGGCGGTGCGGACGGGGTGGATCTAGGGTTTTGGGGGAATCATCCGCGAATTTTTGGGGGAGGGGGTGTTTAAATAGGTAGAGGGAGCTAGGAGAGTCCAAATGAGGTGCGGTTTTCGGCCACGCGATCGTGATCGAACGACCGAGAGCATGGAGGGGAGTTTGCTGGGTTTTGGGCCACTTTGGAGGGGTGTTGGGCTGCAAAGAGAAGGGGGGTTTCGGGCTACGCGGTTAACCGTTGGAGTATCAAACGGACTCCAAATGGCACGAAACTTGACAGGCGGTCTACTGGTGCTATACCAAGGCCGCTTGGCAAGCCGCGGGCCATTCCGAGAAAGTTTAACACCCATTCACAACAGGAGACGAAAGGGGGAACGTTGGAGGGCATAGCAGTGCCGGATTGCAAAATGGACAACGTGGAAAAGGCTCAGATGCATGAGACGAACACGTATGCAATGCAATGCACATGATGACATGATAAAATGCAACACGCAAGCAAATGACATGGCAAAGATGGCGAATAACTGGCGGACACCTGGCGCAACAAATCCGGGGCGTTACAGACAATGATGATGCCATCACACAGAGAGGGCCCTAAGAATGTCTCTCCATCTTCGGAGGAGCAAATACCACTCTCGATCTATCTGGCCACTTGTCAAACTTTTCGATGAACCTGTAAGTTGTCGTTATGATTACCGTGTTACGGGTGACCCTTGAGCAACCCCAAATCCCACCGTACGGTAAGAAGTGACCATGATACTGTCATGGTCCAAGGAGCAACATCACACATTAAACTCTTTGTTATTACAATTGAATGCAGATGATATTAACTCAATTCATAACAAACAAGATTGGGTCGATTCAATATGATCGTTCTTCCAATGTCATAATCTCAATGTTGTTTTAGGACTACCGTTACACTTAATGATATCCCAAGATCCAGAAAACGTGATCACCAACAACACCTGCTCTAGTCTCAAAGGTGAGACTAGGAACCTTTTATTTACCGTTTATCATTCCACACGTGCATACGAGTTTTCCACTGATTCACATATCCTAGGATCATAGCAGTTATAACATATAATACAAACTATTAATTATGAATATTGAAATATGATAATACAAATATTATTGCCTCTAGGGCATATTTCCAACAAAAAGGAGATATCAACGGGATACTCGCGGTCTTTCAAGCCCCACCAATGATGATCCTCGGGAGCTCGTGGGCTAGCAGAAACCAAGTCGTGGTGGCCGAGCGGCTATCCTTCACGAGCTCCATTGGACCTTCAACATGGCAAAGGAGCATCTCAAGTTACGGGTGGCCTCCATATCCACATATGAGAATAGAGTGGCCCAAGTGGCCAACCTGAACGCCACATTTCTACCTCACTAGGGCGAGAGAAATGATAACTCTAGGGCCTCCAAGCGCAATAGAGGGATGCCACCGCGGCTGAGAATGCCAAGCTCCGTCAACAGTGGTCGTCATTCTAGGAGCTACATGCTGCATTGGAGTAGCGACAAGCTGCCCTAGACTACGGCGAGGCCAGCATCGATGTCTGCGAGGCCACCATCAGCATCTGGGAAGCCGAGTGGTAAGAGTTGCTTGCAGATGTGCTGAGCTAGTGAAAAAGGGCTGAGGCTGCAGCCACACACACACTAAGGGGCGCAACCAGAAGCAATTGATTAATCAAGCTTCCTTCCTCAAGAGCACACTCGGTCTGGAGTTCGAAGGGTGGACTGGCTGACGAGGTTTGGAAGCTCGACTCACAGCTAGCCGCCAAGGCTAGAGAGTTTGAAAAATCTCCCAAGGAGCGGGAGAAGGACCTGAGTGACATGTACTCTGACCTCCTCAAGACCAAGGAGTAAAACAGCGCCCTTCAAGACTCGGCCAAGTACCTGGAGCAGTGATGGTGTCCTAGATTAGGAGGTGCTCACCACATTGTCTCCCCGCTAAGAGGGCCGTGCTGAGGACCCCCGTGATGATTTATTAGTGGACCATGTTCGCCAAAGCCCATAGTGCCCATATGGGATGTTTCCGAAGACTTGATGCCTACTCCTGGACTTAGAGGTCATCTACCCGAAGATTACCCTAGATGTAACCGACCTTTATATATGTGTAAATACTAGACACCCTCGGTATATATAAGCCGAGGGGTATGGCTCGTATACGACACATAATGATCTCGCAGTAGATCAACCTGTAATCTATACTCCCTCAAATCAATACAATCAAAGCAAGACATCGCGTATTATCTACTTGAGAGAACCCAAACCTGGGTAAAATCATGTGTCTTTGTTACCATCGCACTAACGCTGGCAGTTTGGGACACCCTACCTGGGATTTGCTGGATTTCACTCCATCATTGGTGGCCCATATAGGTGCCTATAAGTAGTCGCAGTGGTCCGAGGGCGCTGATAACCAAAAGTATGAATGCCCATCACTGTAATATCCTCCACTGATTTGAGGCCACCTATAATCCTTTTCCCAATAATGAATCCTCTTGTTGAGATTGTCATCAATTACCGAAATGGGGTTACATGTAGTCCCCATGTGTAATTTTCATAATTAATGACAATCCTTATGGACTAATGTTTGCATCGAGATATACATTTGAAGGAAAGTCCCATTGGCAATGCATGAAGAATATTGGATGTATTGAAGGATGAAATCAAAATATATGCATTGAGACTTGGTAATGGATGAGAATTCCTATGGAGCAACTTTGGTATCAAGTTATATATAAAGGTTTGTTCCATGGAGTGATGCTAATGAGATTGGATGGATTTGGAATGAACGCCATCAACATCGTTTCAGAATCTGGAATGAAGTGCATTGACAGTAGTTCAGTACTTGGAACCCATAAGCCACATATGAGTTAGGATTGAAATATTTAAGAACGAAATCGTTAAGCTTGAGATGCTCCATTTTCATTGGAGGAATTCTTGGGGTCCGGATAACTCATGTAATGTATCGGATATCAGTGTTTAGGTGTCTCGTGTGGGGTGAAACATTTCTCCTCACTTCCAGGTCATATTGTTGGGGCTTCATATTGTGCATGCTACCTCGGATTGAGATGATTTAAAAAGAAAATCATTCGCCTTGATGCAAGGAAGAAAAGTCATGTTGAACACTTCTTATGTGGTTGTATTGGGGATGGTTATCATGATAAAAAAAGAAATGGCCTTTTTTGACTTTAGGTTTTGATCATGGAGTAGAGATAAAGGTTGAATGAGATAAATCATGAAGATCAATTCTAAATGGCCAACACATAAGTGCAACTAATGTACCACATGAGATCTTGTGGTATGGTAAGAAATTGTGAATTGTGCTTTGTGCACTAACCCATAATATATGCTTGTATATGTCTATGTGTATTAGGTGATTCTCATGAGCTTGCATCCAGGGAAATATTCCAAGTGCCAATGAAAGGATGACAACAAGTGATGATGATCATGGTTAACAAGGGCAAGTTCAAGATTGGCATGCCAAAGAATTACATGATTGAAGCTTGTTGATGATCACATGATGGAAACATGAAGATGGAATACAAGGAAATGCTTCCCACATGGTTTATGGGAGAGTTATTGATGTATTCACCAAGTGTCATGATCAAGATTGTGTTTCCAACTTGAGCCAAGCACAAACGACAATATCAACCTCAAGTGAAATGCTCTTGTCAAAGGCATATTAGTTGATTTGGCTTTAGTGGTCTGGATAGATGAACATCAAAGAAAGATAGGCTCAAGATTGGATTTCTCAGAGCTATCTAGAGCAGCTCTTTTATGTTCTTGAGTTATTGGGCTCCCGCACTATTAAGAGGAGATCAAAGGGGTTCGTGATATATTTGCTCAATTCAATATCTTCTGTACACCATTCCACTCAATTTATACCAAAAATTCCTTAGCCAAAATCCTACCGCCAAAAGCGCCATCCTCCTGTTAACAGCAATATCGTCCAGGTTGCTACCCAGATCATCCGAGATTGGCCGGATCATCCAGATTGTGTCCAAGACATCTAGCTAGAGGACCAAGAGACACCAATATGTTGGCTAAGAAGCTGGATCATCTAGATAAGTAGTTGGATCGTCCGACCATTGCTTAGATCATCCAGGTACCCATCTAAATCATCAGGGTTCCGTGTGCACAGCCACTTGTGTAATATTCATCCGGAGTCCGTCCTAGACATTCAGACTCCTCTGCATGACTGTGCTAAGTTGATCTAGGCAGATCATCCAAGTCCCTACCCAGATCATCAAGGCATTTCCTAGAACATCCGGGTTGCTACCCGGACAACCGGGCACTTACAGAAAAATATGAGAAATGGCTAGTTTTTCTTCTAACCTATATAGACCCTTCACCACTTCGTGGAGGGGTTGAGCAACACAAATATCCAGACCCACATCTCCAAAAAGCTCCATCTCTTTTCTCCTACCTCAAATCTTAGATTCTGGAGATTTGTGAGAGTTCTTGAGAGAGATTTCACCAAGTGATAGATCCACTCCTTCTCCCTCTTTTGACCAAACAACTTGTTATTTGAGCAAGTCCTGAGCATTTCCCCCTTGATCTTGTTAATCTTAGAGGTTCGGAGCTCCTAAGGGTAGGAGTGCTTCGGTGAGGAATCAACTTGTGATTTTTCCCCTAGAAAGTTTGTGAAGGTTTGGAGACCACCTGAAGGTTTACCACTAGTGGTTGAGAATTGCCTTCATGGTGATATCTCAAGGAGAATAGGGTGAGACTTCATGGTGTTGGTGTGCCGTTGTGGTAACACCCATCCCTCCAATGACGACTAGCTTCCCTCCAGGAAGTGAACATCGAGATACATCCTCGTCTCCGTGACTTTGGTTATCCCTAACCCTAACTCCTTACTTGTGGTTTACTTTGTTCACTTGACTGTGCATTCACTATATCTTGTTGTCCTTGTTATATTGTGTTGTCTATTCCTGTGTAGAGATTATTTAGGCCTACACTTTATATTCCACAATTCATACTTGCTACTATTGATATATCTTGTGACTACTGTGAATTGCTAACTTGTGTCATATACTTCCATATCTTGTGATATTGCTCAAGTAAGTTTGTGCGGCTTGTGCTTGTTAGCATCCTTGTTGTGCTCATCTTGTTTAGAGTAAGTTGTTGGTGTACTTAGTCAAGCCTAGTATATTTAGGTTTTATGCGTGAAAAGTATGTCCTCTTAGTTTATTTTGCATTGTGATAAAGCCAATTCCATAGAATTTTTCAAAATGCCTATTCACCCCTGACCCTCTAGGCGACATCCTGATCCTTTCGATCATGCACCAGAAACTACAACTTATTCACTAAATAGAGCATGTCTAAGTCTATTAAGACAACACCATATGAGTTATGGCATGGGAAGAAACCCAGTTTGTCATGTCTTCAAATATGTGGTTGTGAGACTTATGTGAAACATTTACAGCCAAACAAACTCGATCCCAAATTGGACAAATGTTACTTTGTAGGTTATCCCAAAGAAACAATTGGGTGTTCCTTCTATCACCTATCTAATAACAATGTTTTTATTACGAGGAATGGATTCTTTCTTGGGAAAGAATTTCTCATTAAAGAAGTGAGTAGGAGGACAGTACAACTTGATGATTGATGAATCATTGGCGACAGTTGATGAGCTAAAGAATTGGAAGTAGTTTTGCTAATTATCCCTACAACCGAGATGGGAGCTATTACATCTAATGTAGATAATCCAGCTAATTAAGTCTGTAACTGACTGCTCGCATCAAGCAGAGTTAGTGAACCACCTGAGTGGTATCATAATGAGATATTCATCTTAGAGGAAGATTAACCTGTAGACTAAATAGAAGTGATAGCACCGCCCAACTCAAAGGAATGTGCTTAAGGCCATGAAATCAGAAATGAAATTTATGTATTAAAACCAATGTGGAGCTTGGTAGAGCATCCAAAGGGAATGAAACCTATTGAATATAAATGGATTTTCAAAAGAAAAATGGATGTTGATGGTAATCCTACTATCTATAAAGCTAGGCTTGTCGCGAAAGGGTTCCAGAAAATTCATGGAGTTGGTTATGACAAAGAATTTCTTGCCCGTAGCTATGCTTAAGTTCGTGCGGATTAAGTTGGCAATTGCCTCGTATTTCGATTACAAGATATGGCCGATGAATGTCAAAACGACTTTCCTAAATGGAAACCTTGAAGAGAATGTATACATGATACAACTAAAAGGTTTTGTCAGTCGTAAAAATGTCAGCAAGGTATGCAAGCTTCAAAGGTCAATTTATGGTTTGAAGCAAGCATCAAGAAGCTGCAATATTTGATTTGATGAAGTAGTCAGAGAATTTGGTTCATCAAGAATGGTGAAGAATCTTATGTCTACAAGAGATTTAGTGGGAGTTCTAAAGCATTTCTAATCTTATATGTAGATGACATAATGTTGATTAGCAATGATGTGAAATTTCTTAGTACAATTAAAGATTCGTTGAAAAATGGTTTTTTGATGAAAGACTTAGGCGAAACGGCTTATACATTAGGCATTGAAATCTATAGAGATAGATCAAGATGCCTGTTAGCGCTTATCCAGAGCATGTACATTGACAAGGTTTGAAAGAGGTTTAAAATGTAAAATGCCAAGAAGGGCACAATCCCAAGGTCACATGGCACGACACTTAGCAAGAATCAATGTCCTCAAATAGTTGATGAGAGAGTGCATATGAGTAGTGTTCCATATGCCTCGACAGTTGGTTCTATCATGTACTCCATGCTATGTGCAAGACCAGATGTTTCTTATGTGCTAAGTGTTTGTAGCAGATACCAAATTGATCCAGCATTGGCTCACTGGGCAGTAGTTAAAACTATTCTAAAGTACCTCAGAAGGACTAAGGATATGATCTTGTCTATGAGATGATGAAGAGCTCGTTGTAAGTGGTTACAAGGATGCTACCTTCGTGACTTATACATATGACTACAAATCTCAGTTGAGTTACATTTTCACTCTCAATGATGGTGTAGTGGTTTGAAAAGTGTCAAGCAAAACACTATTGTGGATTCTACGATAGAGGAAAATATATATTGCATCTTCAGAGGCTTCAAAGGAGGCAGTTTAGATAAAGGTATTTCTTCAAGAACTAGATGTGGTTCCAAGTGGGTTGAACCCCATGGGGCTCTATTGTGACAATAGCGCCGTTGTGGCTCAAGCAAGGAGCCAAAGTGCCGCCAGAAGTCCAGGCATATTCAACCAAGTACTGCCTTATTCGATATTGTGCTGGAGAATGTTTAGTGAAAGTACTCAAGATTCACATGGATTTTAATATGTCAGACCCGATGATGAAGCCTCTACCACGAGCAAAAGATGAACAACACTGGATTGCCATTGGTGTAAAAATAGTTATGTAAACTAGATTATTGACTCTAGTGCAAGTGGGAGACTATTGGAAATATGCCCTGGAGGCAATAATATTTGAGTATTATTTATTTCCAAGTTTATATTAATGTTTATATTCTGTCCTATAACTGCTATGGTTCTTCAATATGTGATTTAGAGGAAAACTCATACGCACGTGTAGAGTTATAAATGCTAAAACAAGATTTCTAGTCTTTCCTCTAGGACTAGCACAAGTGTCGTGGAATTATCACGTCAGATGTCCTAGTGAAAGGACTTAGTCGTGGAGCCATTGCAACTAGGAAGCTTAAAGGGGTTAATCGGGACAAAGGACACGGGGTTTATACTGGTTCGGCCCCTTACGGTGAAGGTAAAAGCCTACGATCCATTTTTGAGTGGGATTGCTTATGTCTCGATTACCAGGGAGCGAAATCGCTTGACCTAGCTCTCGATCTGATGTTACTTGCCCTGAACCGCCGCCAGGTCGTCCCTTTATATATAGAGGTCGACGCCCAGTGGCTCACAGAGTCCCGGCCGGCTCATAAATAGTGTCCGGCTCGGTCTCTTAACTATTCTTGCCATACAATACAAGTTATGTACATATGGAGGTTTATCTCTACGGGCCTTAAGTCGCCTCTGGACTTTGGGCCCTTAACTGAACCACCATCTTCAAGCTTGGCCTTGGGCTTCAAAAATACTCATAGGTATAACCCGACCCCTCCTGGGCGGGTCATACCTAATAGTTATATCCCCAATATTAGGCAAGAATCTTCCACACTTCAAAAAAATCTTCAACACTTCAAAAAACTCTTCTGCTCTTTGCTTATGAAATTTTGTAACCCGCCATGACATCATCCTTCAGATTCGTCGTAACCCACCATGACGTCATCTACCATTAATGTATGTTTTGCCCGAGGTAACTCAACGGATCTTTATATTTAATGACCATCCGAAAATCGAGGCATCCCTATCATTGGATAACCATGTCTTCGGCCTCCTCGTTTTTCGTGCCCACTTATCAGTCTTTCTTTATAAACAGGCACTACTAGGTCTCTTCTCATTCTCCCCTTTCCTCGTCTTCTTCCTATCGCAACCCTACTACTGCTCGAGCTCCGCCACTGCCGCGCACCTCGTCTTCCTCGACCTTGGCCGCTGCATCGACCTGAATCAGTCCAGAGAACGGCGGCGGCCCTCCGCAATAGATCTGCCGCTGTAAGTTTTCGCCTTTCTGCACCTTAGATCCACATTAGGGTTTGCGAGTTCCTCTGTACTCTTTGCTGTTCATCACGGGTTCTTTGCAGTTTCTCCACCGCTACCTCTTTTCATCTAAAAGAACTATGAAACTCATGCGGTAGCTGTTTCGCGTCCATTTTAGATACTAGCAGACCCCTTTTTCTTGTACAAAGGCCTCTTTAGAACTGACGAACTCCTCTGTTCTTCGTTTTTGGGTCTAGAATATTTTCTTTTCTGAGCTGTCGTTTGATCCAAAATAATAGCTGCAACTTGTGAAACTTGTTTATGCAACACTTAGGCAAAAAAATGTATTTGTTAGATCCACCTAGCCATGGCGACTCTCATCACCGGCTTAAAAGGCAATACTCAATTGATAATCTTGACCGCCCATGGCGGCTTAAATAACTTACCTGCATATAGCGCTCATGGCGGCTTAAATAATCTAACATAATTAGCCTTATACCATTAGGCCCCTTTATAAGACGCCATCTTGAATATGCACTGCAATATTTTTCTTCGACTTAAATTTGAACTGGAAATCTTTTACTCTTTCTTAGGCTTCCATCACCATGGCACCGAAAGCACCCACTTCATGCAACTGGGTCAAATCCATCGTCACAGACAGTACTCTTGATGACTTTGTTAAGACCGGCTATCTGCCGAAGAAGGAAGTGATGTCCTATCGTGCTCCTGACCCAACGGAGGAAATTCCCCAGCCCAAAGCGGGGGAGGTCATCGTTTTCACTAACCATATGAACCGGGGTTTTACACCACCCGGCTCAAAATTCTTCAGGGATGTCCTGCACTTCTTTGACCTCCGTCCTCAAGACATCGGGCCCAATTCCGTGTCTAACATTTGCAATTTCCAAGTGTTCAGTGAAGTATATCTTGGAGAAGAACCCAACATACTACTCTTCAGAGAGTTATTTTACTTGAACCACCAGAATGAGTGTGCCAACGGCCAAAGCTTAGAACTTGGTGATGTCTCAATCCAACGTCGGAGAGACGTAATTTTTCCTTATGCCAACCTGCCGAGTCATCCCAAAGACTAGAATCAGACATGGTTCTATTGTCAAGATACTTCTCCGGCTGATGAAAATCCTCTGCCCGGCTTTCGTGCTCTGCGCCTGGAGTCCAAACATCCACTTCCTGACAAAATAACAGCCGCCGAACGCAAGACGCTCGCCCCCACCCTGGCTAAGATCAAGGCTCTTATGGGGAATGGGCCAAATGGCATCGATTTAGTCCGGGTTTGGCTCGCCTGGCGGGTTATTCCATTGAGCCGGCGCCCCGGCCTGATGTGCACCTACACAGGCAAGAAAGATGATCCTCTGCGGCATAGTCTTGATGATTTGCCTGAAGATGTCATCAACGATATGACGAAGTCGCTCTTGAACGAGAGCCTAGCAGATTGTGGTAAGGTGGGATTAAGCCCCTTCTGCGAACCTAACCCGACTCCAGCGGTAAGCCGCCCATCTGAATAAATTACCTTTATTTTTTGATGTTTAATCCATACTCATATCTTTGCTAATTTTCACAGGCTGGTGACAAATTCTGGAAGGTTAAATATGATCATGAAGCTGCGAATAAAGCTAGCAAGGCCAAGAGAGCTGCCAGGAAATAGACTGCAAAGAAGAAGGGCAAGAAAGCCACCGCCTCTGACTTGCTTTGGCTAGAAGATTCTTCTGAGTCAGAGGTAGCCCTTGACATTCTTGGCTCTTTTTTTAACCATCTTATTGACACTAATTATCAGCAGGAGGACACAGGAACAAGCCATGGCAAGGATGAAGAGGTAACTATCATTTCCTCCGACTCCGAGCCTTTGCCAAGACAAAAAATCCGCAGAGTAACCCGGAAAGTAAGATTTTCACATCCCTTAGCTTATCAAGATCCTCAATTTATTTTGAAGCGACAAATTCATGAGAGCCAGAGGCAGACCCGGACCAGCAAGGATGCGGAGATCTCCTCCGGCTTACCTAACACACCAAGGAAGCATCGGAACGAGGTCACTTTCGATTTAAATCCCTTTTACCCTCTGACGGGTCTTACTCGTCAACCACTCAATTCTTCTGACTCAATTATCAGGAAACTTCACCTTCCTCCGACGAGTCAATGCAATCCAACTTAACGGCCTTCAAGACTGCTTCAGGGTTATGATGATTTGCTTATCCTGTATTCATTTCAATTCTCTATATTTGCACTGACCATTTGATCTTACTCAGCGGAAAACCAAAGCCCAATAAAAAGGTGAAGAAGAACAAGCCGGCCAAAGAGCCAATTTTGACAGAGCCGGCACTTGGAACGGCCGCACCTGAAGCCTCCACTCATGAGCCGCCACCTGAGCTAGCTCATGACACGCCAACACCAATTACTGACCCGCCTGCCGAATGAGCCGCCGATGGCTCTGAAAACCCGGAAGTCCCTAGCCCGGCCAAGACAGATGACCCTCAAGACCCTGATGTCACGATCACCAAGACCGGCTATGTTGAGCCTAGGAGGCCAATCATACTGGCCAAATGTTCCACCAAGGAGGAGCTTCTGGAACGCCGCAGGGCCAAGCTTGATGTTGCTGATTATACTCATATGAGTATTGAGGAGGGTTTTTGTGGCTATATGAGCCAAGTGCACAGCAGCTGTAACACTGAAACTAATATGGTGAAGCAGATGCACCAGAAGTTTGAGGTACAATCCTTTTCTTTGTACTAGTTTATCCTTATTATGCCAGCCCCCAAGTCTATTGCTTATGATGAATATGTTGTAGACTTAGAAACAAGCTGAATAACATTAGTGATATATTTAGATAACATATAAGAAAAATGGCTTACTCCATAGTCCCCAAGGGCAAGCTTCATATGCTTGTATAGAATAAACACTTGTAAACCTTGAACAGCAATATGCATTAGCCCCCAAGGGCCAAGTACTCTTGCTTGCAAAGTGCTTGGGACTTACTCTCATGAACCGCCCCATAAGTAAAATTCTTTGGTAGACATTAGCCTCCAAGTGCCAAGTGTTGTTGCTTGCAAAAGGCTTGGGACTTTAATATTACATGATAGCAGTGATGATTTTGACCCGCTATTTGTATAGGCCACCACTCATCAACTTGAAACAGAAGTATCTGACTTGAAGAACCGCCTGGAAGCACAAGAGACGGAAACCCAAAGAGCCAACTCCAAGTTTGAATTCAGTATATCTGAACAAGAAACACTGAAAAAAGACTTTGAAATGGAGAAAAAGGCCTGGGCTAACGAAAAAATTGCTTTGATCAATCGAGCTGAGAAGGCAGAGGCGGCTCTTGAGGAGGCGACCGCCGAATTATCCGGCTTAAAGTGCCATGTCTCTCAAATGGTCTCAGCCATCTTTGGTAAGTTGCCCTGCAGATGTCAAATATGTGAATGTTTGTAGTGATCATATAACTTGTCATTAACCAAGATATGCTGATAAAGCTGAAGGCGGTTTATACGCTGGTGGAGCAACTCTACACTGGGTCTCAGCGTGCTTTAGCCACAGTGGCCCTATCCAATGAAGTGCCCACACTCCTGGTAGATGTGCTAAGGAAACTCTCTATGCTGCCCCAGCGATTCACTGAATTGAGGCGATCATCTGCAAGAGCCGGATCCGTGGCTGCCTTAAGTCGGGCCAAAGCTTGGGTGCCGGAGTTAGACCCGACCGACGTCGCCACTGGTTATCCAAGTTTTAAGGAGGATGGCACTCCCTTTGACCAGGAAGATTTCACCACTTGTGTGAAGGAGATACGCCTCATGGCTACCCTGATAGCTGATGAAGCAGACCTCACCAAGTACCAGTCGGGTTATGACGCGGAGAACCGGAGAATTCCTACACCACATTATGAAGTGTCCAGCCTGATCCCCCCACTCCGTAAGCATACCTTCGCCCCTGAAGTTGACCCGGCCGGACTAATTGATGATGAAGCTTAATTTGAAGCTTTGAATGGCATTGACTGGTCATCATCAACCTTCCAAGAAAGGGAACAGGGCGGAGAAGCGGAGAGGGCACTTAGATGTAAATTTGAACCTTCTCACAAAGGAATCAGTTAAATGGTAGTATTGAGGGCACTTATCTTGCATGAAGTCCTCAAGATCAGCATTATGCACATATGCATCAAATTCATCCTTGATGCCTGCTTTGACCATAAACTCTTCTGACGGCCATTCACAAGGCCGTACGTAAGCTTCCCTCGGTGGTTCGTCGTCCTGCTCACGTATTGCTAGTCTGGGTCCTTGCTTCCTTGAAGAACCTCCTTGGTACATTTTCCTAGACATATTTCTTCCTCTGAAAAATTTCTGAAAATTTTAATAACTCCAAATAAAAGTGAACCAAACTCAATAAAATTGATAGCAACTACTCCCACAAGTGCCTAGAGACTATATCATGCATTAGAACTACTTGGGACAATATAAATTTGACATGCAAGCTCAAGAACAGGGTCACCTAGGCAGTAAAAATCTGCAATGAATAAAGTACTAGAACAAAAACTAATTGGACCATTGGAGGAGTCACATACCAAAGATCAATCCCCCAAAGTAGTTTTGTGAATGGAGCTTTGAGCAAGGAGATCGAAAATGGCAGCAAAATGAGCTAGAACTCGTGCTTGAGCTGGATAGTGATTTTTTTGGGAGGAAGAAGAAGAGCATGGGTGCAGGAATAAGTGGAAGGGGGCCACCATGGGCCCACAAGGCAGGGGCGCGCCCCATGGGGGTGAGTGCGCCCTGGACCCTCGTGGCCAGGTGCTAACTCCCCCTGTTGTGTTCTCAGTGTCACATATTCTCAAATATTCCATAAAAATCATACTAAATTTCCGGGGCATTTGGAGAACTTTTATTTTCGGGGTATTTTTTTCCAAGGATAATTCAGAAAACAGACAGAAAATATTATTTTTGCTTTATTTAATCTAAATAACAAAAAGTAAAAAGAAGGTACAGAAAGTTGTGCTTTCTAACTTCATCCATCTCATGCTCATCAAAAGGAATCCACTAACAAGGTTGATCAAGTCTTGTTAACAAACTCATTCTGAATCGCATGAAACCGGAGAAATTTTCAAATAACACTAGGTTACCTCAACGGGGACATGTACATCCCCAATAATAAGAATATCATATTTTTTCTTGACAGTAGGAAGAGGAAATTCAAAACCTCCAATAATAATCGATGTAATTTTTCCAATAGAATTGATACTGTGAACTTGAGGTTGTTTCCTCGAAAAATGTACCGTATGCTCATTACCATTAACATGAAAAGTGACATTGCCTTTGTTGCAATGAATAACAGCCCCTGCAGTATTCAAAAAGGGTCTACCAAGGATAATCGACATACTATCGTCCTCGGGAATATCAATAATAACAAAGTTTGCTAAAATAGTAACATTTGCAACCACAACAGGCACATCCTCACAAATACCGACAGGTATAGCAGTTGATTTATCGGCCATTTGCAAAGATATTTCAGTAGGTGTCAACTTATTCAATTCAAGTCTACGATATAAAGAGAGAGGCATAACACTAACACCAGCTCAAAGATCACATAAAGTAGTTTTAGCATAGTTTCTTTTAATGGAGCATGGTATAGTTGGTACTCCTGGATCTCCAAGTTTCTTTTGTATTCCACCCTTAAAAGTATAATTAGCAAGCATGGTGGAAATTTCAGCTTCCGGTATCTTTCTTTTATTTGTAATAATATATTTCATGTATTTAGCTTAAGGATTCACTTTAATCATATCAGTCAAACGCATACGCAAAAAGATAGGTCTAATAATTTCAGCAAAGCGCTCAAAATCCTCATCATCCTTTTTCTTGGATGGTTTAGGAGGAAAAGGCATGGGTTTCTGAACCCATGGTTCTCTTTCTTTACTGTGCTTCCTAGCAACAAAGTCTCTCTTATCATAACGTTGATTCTTTGATTGTGGGTTATCAAGATCAACGGCAGGTTCAACCTCTACATCATTGTTATTGCTAGGTTGAGCATCAACATGAACATTATCAATAACATTATCACTAGGTTCATGTTCATCACCAGATTGTGTTTCAGCATCAGAAATAGAAATATCATTGGGATTCTCAAGTGTGTCTACAACAGGTTCACTAGAAGCATGCAAAGCCCTATCATTTTTCTTTTTCTTCTTTTTAGAAGGACTAGGTGCATCAACATTATTTCTCCGAGAATCTTGCTCAGTTCTCTTAGAGTGGCCCTCGTGATACAAAGGTTCCTGAGTCATTTTACCCGTTCTAGTTGCTAGTCTAACAGCAAAGTCATGTTTATTATTCAATTCACTGAGCAAATCATTTTGAGCCTTAAGCACTTGTTCTACTTGAGTGGTAACCATAGAAGCATGTTTACTAATGAGTTTAAGTTCGCATTTAACTCTAGACATATAATCACACAAGTGTCCAATCATATAAGCATTACTTTTCAATTTTCTACCAACATAAGCATTGAAGTTTTATTGTCTAGCCATAAAGTCATCAAATTCCTCCAAGCATTGGCTAGCAAACTTAGTAGACAGGATTTCAACTTTATCATATCTATAGAGAGAATTTACCTTCACTACCTGTGTCGGGTTATCAAGACCATGTATTTCTTCAATAGGTGGTATTTAAGTCCATGTATTTATTCAACAAGAGGTAAATTCTTAACATCTTCAACTTTAATACCTTTTTATTTCATAGATTTCTTTGCCTCTTTCATATCTTTTGGACTGAGAAATAGAACACCTCTTTTCTTCGGAGTTGGCTTAGGAGTTGGTTTAGGAAGTGTCCAATTGTTTTCACTAGTCAACATATTATTCAGTAGCAATTCAGCTTCATCGACTGTTCTTTCCCTGAAAACACAACCAACACAACTATCCAGATGGTCTTTGGAAGCATCGGTTAGTCCATTATAAAAGATATCAAGTATTTCATTTTTCTTGAGAGGATGATCAGGCAAAGCATTAAGTGATCGGAGAAGCCTCCCCCAAGCTTGTCGGAGACTCTCTTCTTCAATTTGCACAAAATTATATATTTCCCTTAAAGCAGCTTGTTTCTTATGAGCAGGGAAATATTTAGCAGAGAAGTAATAAATCATATCCTGGGGACTACGCACACAACCAGGATCAAGAGAGTTAAACCAAGTTTTAGCATCACCCTTTAATGAGAACGGAAATATCTTAAGGATATAATAGTAGCGAGATTTCTCATCACTAGTGAATAGGGTGGCTATATCATTCAATTTAGTGAGATGTGCCACAACAGTTTCAGATTCATAGCCATAAAAAGGATCAGATTCAACCAAAGTAATTATCTTAGGATCGACAGAGAAATCATAATCCTTATCAGTAACATAGATAGGTGAAGTAGCAAAAGCAGGGTCATATTTCATTCTAGCATTCAGGGACTTTTGTTTCAGTTTAGCTAGTAACTTCTTAAGATTGGGTCTATCATTGCAAGCAAGAAAATGTCTAGCAGTTTCTTCATCCATAACATAACCCTCGGAAACAACAGGCAATTCATATTTAGGGGGAGAACCTACATCATCACTATCATCAGTAATTTCATTTTCAATAGTTTCATTCTCTCTAGCCCTAGCAAGTTGTTCATCAAGATATTCACCTAATGGCACAATAGTATCAAGCATAGAAGTGTTTCATCATAAGTATCATGCATAGTAGAAGTGGCATCAACAATAACATACGACATATCAGAATTCATAGCAGAAGCGGGTTTAGGTGTCGCAAGCTTACTCATAACAGAAGGAGAATCAAGTGCAGAGCTAGCTGGCAGTTCCTTACCTCCCCTTGTAGTTGAGGGATAAATCTTAGTTCTTTCGTCTTTAAAGTTCCTCATAGTGATCAGCAGATATAAATCCCAAGTGACTCAAAGAATAAAGCTATGCTCCCCGGCAACGGTGCCAGAAAATAGTCTTGATAAGCCACAAGTATAGGGGATCGCGACAGTTTTTGAGGGTAGAGTATTCAACCCAAATTTATTGATTCGACAAAAGGGGAGCCAAAGAATATTCTCAAGTATTAGCAGTTGAGTTGTCAATTCAACCACACCTGGATAACTTAGTATCTATAGCAAAGTATTTAGTAGCAAAGTAGTACGGAAGTAACGGTAACAGTAGCAAAAGTAACAGTAGCAGTTTTGTAGTATTTGTAACAACAGCAACGTTAAAGTAACTAAGCAAAGAGCAATAGGTGAAAAGCTCGTAGGCATTGGATCAGTGATGGATAATTATGTCGGATGTGATTCCTCATGTAATAGTTATAACATAGGGTGACATAGAACTAGCTCCAGTTCATCAATGTAATGTAGGCATGTATTCCAAATATAGTCATACGTGCGTATGGAAAAGAACTTACATGACATCTTTTGTCCAACCCTTCCGTGACAGCGGGGTCCTATTGGAAACTAAGGGATATTAAGGTCTCCTTTTAATAGAGTACCAGACCAAAGCATTAACACTTAGTGAATACATGAACTCCTCAAACTACGGTCATCACCGGTAAGTATTCCGATTATTGTCACTTCGGGGTTAACGGATCATAACACATAATAGGTGACTATAGACTTGCAAGATAGGATCAAGAACTCACATATATTCATGAAAACATAATAGGTTCAGATCTGAAATAATGGCACTCGGGCCCTAGTGTAACGCCCACAATGCGGCTATATCTCCCACGTGTCGAAGCACGACTTAGAGGCATAACCAAATTGTGGTTTTGTTGCAAGAAGGGTCATCTTCACACAATCCCATGTAATGAACAAGAGTGGGATAAAGAGTTGGCTTACAATCGCCACTTTACACAAGTACTTAAATAAATCATACATCATTCAGAGTACACACATAGTCCGACTACGGACAAATCCAAATGAAAAGAAGATAACCCCAAATGCTAGATCCCCGATCGTCTAAACTGGGCTCCACTACTAATCATCAGAAAAAGACACGTAGTAACGACCAAGGTCCTCGTCGAACTCCCACTTGAGTTCGGTAGCATCACTTGCACTGGTATCATCGGCACCTTCAACTATTTGGTAGTATCTTGTGAGTCACGAGGACTCAGCAATCTCAAAACCCGCGAGATCAAGACTATTTAAGCTATGGGTAGGATGTGGTAATGAGGTCGAGTTGCAGCAATTGAGAAGCAAAATATGGTGGCTAAAGGCGAGTACAAGAGTAAGAAGAGAAACTACGCAATGGTCGTCATCTAGAAGTGATCAAGAAGTGATCCTGAAGACTACTTGCGTTCAAACATAACCCAAACCGTGTTCACTTCCCGGACTCCGCTGAAAAGAGACCATCATGGCTACACATACGGTTGATGTGTTTTAATTAAGTCAAGTGTCAAGTTCTCTACAACCGGATATTAACAAATTCCCATCTTCCACATAACCGCGGGCACGGCTCTCAAAAGTTTATACCCTGCAGGGGTTTCCCAACTTAGCCCATCACAAGCTCTCACAAACAGCGAAGGATATTCCTTCTCCCGGGAAGACCCGATCAGTTTCGGAATCTCGGTTACAAGACTTTTCGACAAGGGTAAAACAAGACCAGCAAGACCGCCCGACTGTGCCGACAAATCCCGATAGGAGCTGCACATATCTCGTTCTCAGGGCACACCGGATGAGACATCCTACGAGTAAAACCAACCCTCAAGTTTCCCCGAGGTGGCCCCGCAGTCTACTCGTCGGACGAACACTTAGAGAAGCACTGGACCGGGGGGGTTAAAATAAAGATGACCCTCGGGCTCGCGAAAACCCAAGGGAAAGTTAGTAGGTTGTTAGGTAAATGTAAAACCAAGGTTCGGCCTTGCTGGAGGAGTTTTATTCAAAGCGAACTGTCAAGGGGTTCCCATAAAACCAACCACATGAGGAACGCAAAATCAAGGAACATAACACCAATATGACGGAAACTAAGGCGGCAAGAGTGGAACAAAACACCAGGCATAAGGTCGAGCCTTCCACCCTTTACCAAGTATATAGATGCATTAATTAAAATAAGAGATATTGTGATATCCCAACATAATCATGTTCCAACATGGAGAAATCTTCAACTTCACCTGCAACTAACAATGCTATAAGAGGGGCTAAGCAAAGCGGTAACATAGCCAAACAACGGTTTGCCATGAAGGGTGAAAAGGTTAGAGGCTGACATGGCAATATGGGAGGCATGGTAAACAAGTGATAGGTAGCGCAGCATAGCGATAGAACGAAGCAACTAGCAAGCAAAGATAGAAGTGATATCGAGGGTAATGGTCATCTTGCCTGAAATTCCGTTAGGAAGAAGAACGAGTCCATGAAGTAGTCGAACCAACGTAGTCAAACGAATCCTCACGATCGCAACGTAACCAAAACTATCAAGGAGAAGCCCAATCGGAAAGAAGCAAACAACATGGTAAACAACCATCACATAAACATGGCACGATGCACAACCAAGTATGATGCATGTCCGGTTTAATGAGGCATGGCATGGCAAAGTGCAACAAACAATACTACAAGTTAAGTGGAGCTCAATATGCAACGAGTTGCATATTGACGAAACACCACATTCATTTATTTAGTTCACTCTCGTTTATGTACCCAACAACATTAAATATTGTTAAACATGGCAAGAGGTGAAACATAAGCAATCTACCTATCTAGGCAAGTTTAAATGAGGCCGGAAACAACAAACAACAATTCTAGAAAATCCTCATGAGCAATATTCGAATTTGGTACTATTCTGCCTTAAAACATATTTTAATGTTGTTAAACAATAAAACAAAGTGCACCAAGTTAATCTATGCATTTTTCCACCCCATTTACATATAAAGTTTATTAAAATTGGAGCTACTGTTATTTAGTTATGAAATAAAGCATTTTAGCATGGCATTTAAGCAAATTAATTCAAACAACACATTTAAACATTTTAACATAGATGAAAGTAGCAGATTATGAAACTAGATGAAAAACTAAGCATTTTACATATATAAAGTTTTTACATATGATGCATGGTTAATTAGTTATTAGATGCATGAACACTAGGGGGTTTTCTGTAAGACTGCAGCCTTTGAAAATAAATAGCAAAAGCGTCCAGGTAAAAAAAACATCTACGGGCCGAAACTAAGATCTGGCCCAGGGCACGGGGGGGAGCTGCTCACATCGAGCCAGAGGCCGGATCTAGAGTTGGGCCGGTGAGGAGCTGGAGCAGGCTGGGCCTTGGTGTGCTGGAGGGGAGGCAGCCCAGTCGCGCGCTTGAGCGAGGCACGGTCAACGGGGCGAGTGGTTGTGCTCTGCTCGTTGTAGAGGAAGAAGAGCTCGATGCAGGGGCTCGGCGGTAGCGGGACTTGTAGAAGGGCGGCGCGATGGACAGCGGCGACAGAGCAAGGCGGAGCAAGGGGGTCCAAGACGGCGAGGTCTGTGCTTGGAGCGTCAATCTGGCTAGAGGCGCGTGGAATGAGGGAACCTGCAGGCCATGGCGTGGTGTTGTCTGAAGAAAAAGACAACACATTCAGAGGGGAAAATAGAGAAAGGAAGAAGAGAGAGACGGAGATGGCAGGGCACGGCGACCTGTGGGGTCCGGTGGCGCGGCCAGGAAGGTCAACGAAGGCGCGCTGGAGGTGGAAACGAGCAGCGGCTCGATGTAGCAGAGATGCCTCGCGACCTCTGCAGACGAGCGGAACGAGTCGAGGGAGAAGATGGCCGACACGGCAGGGACTCGCCGGTGACGGAGCCGCGAGTCTCGCTGGCAGGTGGAGCTCAGGGGATGACCATGGATGCTCCTGTGGGCTTCCTGGAGAAGACATGGAGCAGGTGAGAGAGGGAACCAGAGGGAACGGGGAAGAAGGGAAGGGCATGGCGCTCATCTACTGGTTTGGTCGGCCGGCGACGGGGCTGTCGGGGTGGCCGTCGTGGAGTGGCAGCAGCGGGTGGAGGCCGAGAAGAATTTGGATCGGGGCGCGAGCTCTGGATCGATGAGGAGCGGTGGAGAGCGATGGTTGGCTGGTGGCTGAAATCAAGGAGAAGGGGATCCCGAGGTGGATTTGGTGGAGTGGCGGCGGCGGCGATGGGTGGATGGGACAGGAGGCCTAAAATTTAGGGTTAGGGGGCTATTTATAGGAAGGGGTTAGGTTTAGGGGCTAATCGGACCCTCCAATCATAATCGGACGGACGAGAATAAAATAGGCTTGGGAAGTCCAAATAAGAAAACGAAGATGTTTTATAGATGTTTGGGGATGATCCGGACTCATTGGTCACGACAGCCCGGTTCGGGTTCCGAGCAGTTTTCAGATGCACGCAAGAGTGGGTCGATGGTTGTGCCGAGAGGTTAGGTGGTTTGACAAAAGGGACACGAAAACACGGTTGGTCTCGAAACGGTCAACGAACGCAACGGAGAGAAGCGAGGAGCGGCAACTAGGAGCGGATGCAAGTTTTATGAAAACATGTAGATGCAATGCGCATGATGCTATGAGATGAAATGCATGACATGAACAAAATGCAAAATGGAAGAAAAAAACCAACCACGAAGAAAATAATATATCACATAGCCGGAAATGGCAAGAGTTGGAGTTACAATTATGGAAAGTTACATCCGGGATGTTACACCTAGTGACAAGCATTAGGCATAGCAAAGTCATAGCAACATAAATCTCAGAACATAGTGGATACTTGATACATCTCCGTCGTATCTATAATTTTTGATTGTTCCATGCCAATATTATTCAACTTTTATATACTTTTGGCAACTTTTTATACTATTTTTTGGGACTAACATATTGATCCAGTGCCCAGTGCCAGTTCCTGTCCGTTGCATGTTTTTTGTTTCGCAGAACCCCAATATCAAACAGAGTCCAAACGGGATAAAAACAGACGGAGAATTATTTTGGAATATTTGTGATTTTTGGGAAGTAAAATGAACGTGAAACGGTATCCGGGGTGGCCACAAGACAGGGGGGCGCGCCCTCCCCCCTAGGCGCGCCCTGGACTCTCGTGGGCCACCCGTAAGGCGGTTGACGCTCTTCTTTTGCCGCAAGAAAGCTAATTTTACGAGAAAAATCTAGGCGAAGTATTCACCCCAATCGGAGTTACGGATCTCCAGATATAAAAGAAACGGTGAAGGGGCAGAATCTGAGAACGCAGAAACAGAGAGATAGATCCAATCTCGGAGGGGCTCTCGCCCCTCCCATGCCATGGGAGCGAAGGACCAGAGGGGAAACCCTTCTCCCATCTAGGGAGGAGGTCAAGGAAGAAGAAGAAGAAGAAGGGGGGCTCTCTCCCCCTTGCTTCCAATGGCGCCGGAGCGCTGCCAGGGACCATCATCATCACCGCGATATTCACCAACACCGCCGTCATCTTCACCAACATCTCCATCACCTTCCCCCTTCTATACTCAGTGGTCCACTCTCCCGCAACCCGCTGTACCCTCTACTTGAACATGGTGCTTTATGCTTCATATTATTATCCAATGATGTGTTGCCATCCTATGATGTCTGAGTAGATTTCCATTGTCCTATCGGTGATTGATGAATTGCTATGATTGGTTTGAGTTGCATGTTTTATTATTGGTGCTATCCTATAGTGCCCTCCGTGTCGTGCAAGCGTGAGGGATTCCCGCTGTAGGGTGTTGCAATGCGTTCATGATTCGCTTATAGTGGGTTGTGTGAGTGACTGAAACACAAACCCGAGTAAGGGGATTGTTGTGTATGGGATAAAGGGGACTTGATACTTTAATGCTATGGTTGGGTTTTACCTTAATGAATCTTTAGTATTTGCGGATGCTTGCTAGAGTTCCAATCATAAGTGCATATGATCCAAGTAGAGAAAGTATGTTAGCTTATGCCTCTCCCTCAAATAGAATTGCAATAGTGATTACCGGTCTAGTAACATAGTCAATTGTCTAGGGACAATTTCACAACTCCTAGCACCACTTTTCCACACTCTCTATATTTACTTTATTGCTTCTTTATCTAAACAGCCCCTAGTTCTTATTTATGTGTTCTTTATTATCTTGCAAACCTATCCTATCACACCTACAAAGTAATTCTAGTTTCATACTTGTTCTAGGTAAAGCGAACGTCAAGCGTGCGTAGAGTCGTATTAGTGGCCGATAGGACTTGAGAGAGTATTGGTTCTACCTTTAGCTCCTCATTGGGTTCGACACTCTTACTTATCGAAAGAGGCTACAACTATCCTGTATACTTGCGGGTTATCAAGACCTTCTTCTGGCGCCGTTGCCGGGGAGTCATAGCATGGGGTGAATATTCTCGTGTGTGCTTGTTTAATTTATCACTAAGTAATTTTTATTTGATGTTCTTAGTTGTTTTCTATCTTTAGTTATGGGTAGGAAATGCAAAATACCAAAAAAAATAGTTGTACCTACTGAACCAGTGGTTGAGGAACCACTCAAAATCTATCACACTCCTGAAGCTTTTTACTTGGATCATCTTCGATCCCTTTGTGCTCATGCTGAAACCCCCACTAGTTTAGTTGAGGGAAAATCTTTAGATGAGCATGCTTGTTTTGTGCGACACCGTATATCTAAAAAAGGGAAACTATTATGGGATCAAATTCAACGTTTGCAATGCTATGCTTAGGATTTTTGTGAAATATATGAGTTTATTTGTTGTTCTAAAGACCCTAAGAAACAGCTACCCTATCAATGCTTGTTTAGTGATAATGGAATTGTATCTTCGTATGCTAAGGGTGTTTACAATTACTATGATGTTCAAAAAATTGAAGAATTTGTTGCTTTTAAAGGTGCTTATGAGATTGCCTCTTTGATTGAAAAGTATGATGCTACTCTTTACAAATCTGAAAATTTTGCCTCAATATTGTTATGATAATTATGCTTCTAATGCCTATGTTAAACCATATATTGAGGACTTCTCCGCTGTCCAAGAAGAGACTAATATTTTGTAGGAAGCTATGGAAGAAGAAATTGATGAAATAGTGAGCTCATTGGATGAAAAAGATGATTAGGAGAGCGAAGACAAAGGAGGAAGAGCGGATTAGCTACCCGTGCCCACCATCTAATGAGAGTAATCCTCCAACTCATACATTATTTAATTCCGCTTCGTGCTTACCGAAGGATGATTGCTATGATCCCTTGAATTTGTTTGAAATATCCCTTTTTGATGATGCTTGCTATGCTTGTGGCCAAGATGCCAATATGAATTATGCTTATGGAGATGAACTTGCTATAGTTCCTTATGTTAAACATGAAATTTTTGCTATTGCACCCACGCATGATAGTCCTATTATCTTTTTGAATTCTCCAAACTACACTATATCGGAGAAGTTTGTGCTTATTGAGGGTTATATTGATGGGTTGCCTTTTACCATTGCACATAATGATTTTGATGAATATAATATGCATGTGCTTGCTGCTCCTACTTGCAATTATTATGAGAGAGGGACTACATCTCCGCCTCTTTATGTTTCCAATATGATAAAATTGCAAGAAACCGCTTATACTATGCATTGGCCTTTACTATGTGTGCATGAATTGTTCTTTTATGACATGCCGATGCATAGGAAGAGAGTTAGACTTCGTTGTTGCTTGATATATGTTACTTTGTGCTCACTATTAAATTACAAATCATTGTTAATTAAAATTGGCTTTGATATACCTTGGGATCCGGGTGGATTCATTACTTGAGCACTAAATACCTAGCTTAATGGCTTTAAAGAAAGCGCTGCCAAGGAGACAACCCGGAAGTTTTAGAGAGTCATTTATTTCTGTTGAGTGCTTTTATATAGTTTTAAAACAAAAGAATAAAGAGGGGAACCTAAAACTTTTCAAAAAAGGAAAGTGAAAGTGAGAAAGACAAGCATTGTTGAAGTGGGAGCGCTCCTTGAACTTTGTTCATGCTCACGGAAACTTTGTGAATCTTGATTACAGAAACTTTTAATCAAAATAATTATCCCCGTTTATAATTCCATTGTATTATAAAAATAATGTTCTAAGGTTTGCCTTTAGGATGTTTACAATGCTTGTTGGTTTGTACGGTGCAGGACAGAAACTTTAGCTGTAGTGTGCGATTTTATGTTTTTAACTGGAACGTCAATTGGTTCTGATTCTTTTTGCACTGTCTTTCTATACAACTTGTTCATTTTTCCCAATTTTTGTAGAATTGTTGGGGTACCAGAAGTATGGTGGATGTTTAGATTGCTACAGACTATTCTGTTTTTGACAGATTCTGTTTTTGATGCATAGTTTGCTTGTTTTGATGAATCTATCGATTTATATTAGTGGATTAAGCCATGGAAAAGCTATATTACAGTAGACACAATGCAAAAACAAAATATTAGTATGTTTGCAACAGTACTTAGAGTGGTGATTTGCTTTATTATACTAACGGATCTTACCGAGTTTTCTGTTGAAGTTTTGTGTGGATGTAGTGTCTAATCGAGGATGTCTCGATATGAGGAAAAGGAAGAGAGGCAAGAGATCAAGCTTGGGGATTCCCGAGGCACCCCAAGTAAATATTCAAGGAGACTCAAGCGTCTAAGCTTGCGGATGCCCCAGAAGGCATCCCCTCTTTCTTCAACAAGTATCGGTATGTTTTCGAATCTGTTTCATTCATGCATTATGTGCAAGTCTTGGAGCGTCTTTTGCATTTAGTTTTCATTTTTATTTTATTCACCATGATGGTATGAGATAGTCCTTGGTTGATTTATATAATGCTCATTGTACCTCACTTAAATCTTTTGAGTATGGCTTTATAGAATGCTTCATGTGCTTCACTTATATCATTTGAAGTCTGGATTGCCTGTTTCTCTTCACATAGAAAACCGCCATTTGTAGAATGCTCTTTTGCTTCACTTATAATTGTTAGAGCGTGGTCATATCTTTTGTAGAAAGAATGAAACTCTCTTGCTTCACTTATATAAATTTAGAGAGATGACAGGAATTGGTCATTCACATGGTTAGTCATAAAATCCTACATAAACTTGTAGATCGCTAAATATGATATGTTTGATTCCTTGCGATAGTTTTGTGATATAAAGATGGTGATATTAGAGTCATGCTAGTGGGTGGTTGTGGATTGTAGAGACACTTGTGTTGAGGTATGCAAGCCCCATAGCTTGCACGTATGGTAACCGTTGTGTGACAAATTTGAAGCATGGGGTGTTTCTTTGATTGTCTTCCTTATGAGTGGCGGTCGGGGACGAGCGATGGTCTTTTCCTACCAATCTATCCCCCTAGGGGCATGCATAGTAGTACTTTGCTTCGAGTGCTAATAAACTTCTGCAATAAGTATATGAGTTCTTTATGACTAATGTGAGTCCATGGATTATACGCACTTTCACCTTTCCATCATTGCTAGCCTCTTCGGTACTGTGCATTGCCCTTTCTCACCTCGAGAGTTGGTGCAAACTTCGCCAGTGCATCCAAACCCCATGATATGATACGCTCTATCACACATAAGCCTCATTATATCTTCCTCAAAACAGACACCATACCTACCTATCATGGCATTTCCATAGCCATTCCGAGATATATTGCCATGCAACTTCCATCATCATCATATACATGACTTGAGCATTCATTGTCATATTGCTTTGCATGATCAAAAGATAGCTAGCATGATGTTTTCATGCCTTGTCCGTTTTTTGATGTCATTGCTACGCTAGATCATTGCACATCCCGGTACACCGCCGGAAGGATTCATATAGAGTCATATCTTTGTTCTAGTATCGAGTTGTAATTTTGGGTTGTAAGTAAATAAAAGTGTGATGATCATCATTATAGAGCATTGCCCCATGAAAAAAAAAGAAAAAGAAAAAAAGGAAAGGCCAAAGAAGCCTAAATAAAAAAAGGGGCCAAAGAAGCCCACCCAAAAATAAAAAAAGGAAAAAAAGAAAAAAAGGGGCAATGCTACTATCCTTTTTCCACACTTGTGCTTCAAATTAGCACCATGTTCTTCATATAGATTGTCTCCTATGTTGTCACTTTCATATACTAGTGGGAATTTTCATTATAGAACTTGGCTTGTATATTCCAACGATGGGCTTCCTCAAATGCCCTAGGTCTTCATGAGCAAGGAAGTTGGATGCACACCCACTTAGTTTCTTTTGTTGAGCTTTCATACATTTATAGCTCCAGTGCATCCGTTGCATGGCAATCCCTACTCCTCGCATTGACATCAATTGATGGGCATCTCCATAGCCCGTTGATTAGCCGCGTCGATGTGAGACTTTCTCCCTTTTTTGTCTTCTCCACATAACCTCCATCATTATATTCTATTCCACCTATAGTGCTATATCCATGGCTTGTGCTCATGTATTGCGTGAGGGTTGAAAAGGCTGAAGAGCGTTAAAAAGTATGAACCAATTGCTCGGCTTGTCATCGGGGTTGTGCATGATGGGAGCATTTTGTGTGACGAAAATGAAGCATGGCCAAACCATATGATTTTGTAGGGACAAGCTTGCTTTGGCCTTGTTGTTTTGAAAAGACATGATTACTTTATTAGTACGCTCGAAGTATTATCGTTTTTTATGTCAAATGATAGACTATTGCTTTGAATCACTCGTGTCTTAATATTCATGCCATGATTAGATATATGATCAAGATTATGCTAGGTAGCATTCCACATCAAAAATTATCTTTTTTATCATTTACCTACTCGAGGACGAGCAGGAATTAAGCTTGGGGATGCTGATACATCTCCGTCGTATCTATAATTTTTGATTGTTCCATGCCAATATTATTCAACTTTTATATACTTTTGGCAACTTTTTATACTATTTTTTGGGACTAACATATTGATCCAGTGCCCAGTGCCAGTTCTTGTCTATTGCATGTTTTTTGTTTCGCAGAAACCCAATATCAAATATAGTCCAAACGGGATAAAAACGGACAGAGAATTATTTTGGAATATTTGTGATTTTTGGGAAGTAAAATCAACGCGAAACGGTGTCCGGGGTGGCCACAAGACAGGGGGCGCGCCTCCCCCCTGGGCGCGCCCTGGATTCTCGTGGGCCACCCGTAAGGCAGTTGACGCTCTTCTTTTGCCGCAAGAAAGCTAATTTTACGAGAAAAATCTGGGCTAAAGATTCACCCCAATCGGAATTACGGATCTCCAGATATAAAAGAAACGGTGAAGGGGCAGAATCTGAGAACGCAGAAACAGAGAGATAGATCCAATCTCGGAGGGGCTCTCGCCCCTCCCACGCCATGGGAGCCAAGGACCAGAGGGTAAACCCTTCTCCCATCTAGGGAGGAGGTCAAGGAAGAACAAGAAGAAGGGGATCTCTCTCCCCCTTGCTTCCGGTGGCGCCGGAGCGCTGCCGGGGACCATCATCATCACCGCGATCTTCACCAACACCGTCGTCATCTTCACCAACATCTCCATTGCCTTCCCCCTTCTATATTCAGTGGTCCACTCTCCCTCAACCCGCTGTACCCTCTACTTGAACATGGTGCTTTATGCTTCATATTATTATCCAATGATGTGTTGCCATCCTATGATGTGTGAGTGGATTTCCATTATCCTATCGGTAATTGATGAATTGCTATGATTGGTTTGAGTTGCATGTTTTATTATTGGTGCTGTCCTATGGTGCCCTCCGTGTCACGCAAGCATGAGGGATTCCCACTATAGGGTGTTGCAATGCGTTCATGATTCGCTTATAGTGGGTTGCGTGAGTGACTGAAACACAAACCCGAGTAAGGGGATTGTTGCGTATGGGATAAAGGGGACTTGACACTTTAATGCTATGGTTGGGTTTTACCTTAATGAATCTTTAGTATTTGCGGATGCTTGCAAGAGTTCCAATCATAAGTGCATATGATCCAAGTAGAGAAAGTATGTTAGCTTATGCCTCTCCCTCAAATAGAATTGCAATAGTGATTACTGGTCTAGTAACATAGTCAATTGCCTAGGGACAATTTCACAACTCCTACCACCACTTTTGCACACTCGCTATATTTACTTTATTGCTTCTTTATCTAAACAGCCCCTAGTTTTTATTTACGTGTTATTTGTTATCTTGCAAATCTATCCTATCACACCTACAAAGTACTTCTAGTTTCATACTTGTTCTAGGTAAAGCGAACGTCAAGCGTGCGTAGAGGTATCAGTGGCCGATAGGACTTGAGAGAGTATTTGTTCTACCTTTAGCTCCTCGTTGGGTTCGACACCTTACTTATCGAAAGAGGCTACAACTATCCCATATACTTGCGGGTTATCAATACTAGGGATCAAACCCTAACAAAACTAAATCGATTACATGGTAAATCTCATCCAACCCATCACCGTCCAGCAAGCCTACGATGGAATTACTCATGCACGGCGGTGAGCATCATGAAATTGGTGATGGGGGTGGTTGATGATGGCGACAGCGATGAATCCCCCTCTCTGGAGCCCCCAACGGACTCCATATCAGCCCTCCCGAGAGAGTTTAGGGCTTGGCGGTGGCTCCGTATCGTAAAATGCGATGTATCTTTCTCTCTGATTTTTTTCTCCGTGAACGTGAATATATGGAGTTGGAGTTGAGGTCGGTGGAGCTCCAGGGGGGTCATGAGGCAGGGGGCGCATCCTAGGGGGGCGCACCCCCCACCCTCGTGGATAGTGTGTGGGCCCCTGATGTTGATTCTTTCGCCAATATTTTTATTAATTCCAAAAAGTTGCTCCATGGATTTTCAGGTCATTCCGAGAACTTTTATTTTTGCACAAAAATAACACCATGGCAGTTCTGCTGAAAACAGCGTCAGTCCGGGTTAGTTCCATTCAAATCATGCAAGTTAGAGTCCAAAACAAGGGCAAAAGTGTTTGGAAAAGTAGATACGACGGAGACGTATCATCTGCCACCAAGGAGGGAAAGCCTCCTTGGGGCGCCATCCTAAGCGGGAAGAGTTGGACTCCTCCCCTAGTAGGACCCCCCCCCCCACACACACACACACACAAGGAAAGGGGGCGCCTCCTCCACTTGGGCCTATGTGGCCCAAGTTGGCTTCCACCTCTTGGCCTTTTAAGGCCCGTTGCTATTTAAATTAAATATAAAATGTTCTAAATAATTCTAGACCATTATATATATATATATACTAACATCTCCAGAAACATTTTCCACCTATATAGAATGTATCAGTAATACCCAGTATTACCCGATATTCACCGAAACCCTTCCGATAACCCCGAAACGCTTCCGGATCCTCTTAGAACTATTTCGAATATTAATGAAGCAATTCCAAAATATATTATCAACACTCCCATCCTATGAACAATCAGCAGATCGCGATTTCCTTAAGCTTGTGACCCCATAGGTTCGGTAACTCACAGACATGAATGAAACGGTTCATTCGATGACCATCAGCGGGACCGTGGATGTTCGTCTCAATCCCTATGAGCACACGAATGATATTGACTGAACCTTTGGTTATCATTTGATGTTCCCTTTGCTTCACGATACTTTACAAAACTCGGGATGTACCGGTATCCTCCTGGGTCATCACCATGCTCACTATACCGAAATCCTCATTACCGGTTTTGTTCTTCTTTCTCATTATTTTGTTCCAACATCCCCGCGACATAGTCACTTGTGTCTGGACAGACGATGATGATGCCATCACACAGAGAGGGCCCTAAGAATGTCTCTCCATCTTCGGAGGAGCAAATACCACTCTTGATCTATCTGGCCACTTGTCAAACTTTTCTATGAACCTGTAAGTTGTCGTTATGATTATCGTGTTACAGGTGACCCTTGAGCAACCCCAAATCCCACCGTACGGTAAGAAGTGACCATGATACTCTCATGGTCCAAGGAGCAACATCACACATTAAACTCTTTGTTATTACAATTGAATGCAGATGATATTAACTCAATTCATAACAAACAAGATTGGGTCGATTCAATATGATCGTTCTTCCAATGTCATAATCTCAATGTTGTTTTAGGACTATCGTTACACTTAATGATATCCTAAGATCCAGAAAATGTGATCACCAACAACACTTGATCTAGTCTCAGAGGTGAGACTAGGAACCTGTTATTTACCGTTTATCATTCCACACGTGCATACGAGTTTTCCACTAAATCACATATTCTAGGATCATAGCAGTTATAACATATAATACAAACTATTAATTATGAATATGGAAATATGATAATACAAATATTATTGCCTCTAGGGCATATTTCCAACAAAAAGGAGATATCAACGGGATGCTCGCGGTCTTTCAAGCCCCACCCATGATGATCCTTGGGAGCTCGTGGGCTAGCAGAAACCAAGCCATGGCGGCCGAGCGGCTATCCTTCACGAGCTCCATTGGACCTTCAACATGGCAAAGGAGCATCTCAACTTATGGGTGGCCTCCTTATCCACATATGAGAATAGAGTGGCCCAAGTGGCCAAACTGAATGCCACATTGCTACCTCACTAGGGCGAGAGAAATGATAACTCTAGGGCCTCCAAGCGCAATAGAGGGATGCCACCGCGGCTGAGAATGCCAAGCTCCATCAACAGTGGTCGTCATTCTAGGAGCTACATGCTGCATTGGAGTAGCGATAAGCTGCCCTAGACTATGGCAAGGCCAGCATCAATGTCTGCGAGGCCACCATCAGCATCTGGGAAGCCGAGTGGTAAGAGTTGCTTGCAGATGTGCTGAGCTAGTGAAAAAGGGCAGAGGCTATAGCCACACACACACTAAGGGGCGCAACCAGAAACAATTGATTAATCAAGCTTCCTTCCTCAAGAGCACACTCGGTCTGGAGTTCGAAGGGTGGACTGGCTGACGAGGTTTGGAAGCTCGACTCACAGCTAGCCGCCAAGGCTAGAGAGTTTGAAAAATCTGCCAAGGAGCGGGAGAAGGAGCTGAGCGACATGTACTCTGACCTCCTCAAGACCAAGGAGTAAAAGAGCGCCCTTCATGACTCGGCCAAGTACCTGGAGCAGTGATGGTGTCCTAGATTAGGAGGTGCTCACCACATTGTCTCCCCGCTAAGAGGGCCGTGCTGAGGACCCCCGTGATGATTTATTAGTGGACCATGTTCGCCAAAGCCCATAGTGCCCATATGGGATGTTTCCGAAGACTTGATGCCTACTCCAGGACTTAGAGGTCATCTACCCCAAGATTACCCTAGATATAACTGACCTATATATATGTGTAAATACTAGACACCCTCGGTATATATATAAGCCGAGGGGTATGGCTCGTATACGACACACAATGATCTCATAGTAGATCAACCTGTAATCTATACTCCCTAAAATCAATACAATCAAAGCAAGACATGGGGTATTATCTACTTGAGAGAACCCAAACCTGGGTAAAATCATGTGTCTTTGTTACCATTGCACTAACGCTGGCAGTTTGGGACACCCTACCTAGGATCCGCTGGATTTCACTCCATCATTGGTGGCCCATATAGGTGCCTATAAGTAGTCGCAGTGGTCCGAGGGTGCTGATAACCAAAAGTATGAATGCCCATCACTGTAATACCCTCCACTGATTTGAGGCCACCTATAAGGCTTTTACCAATAGTGAATCCTCTTGTTGAGATTGTCATCAATTACCGAA
This sequence comes from Triticum aestivum, assembly GCF_018294505.1. Lineage (NCBI taxonomy): Eukaryota > Viridiplantae > Streptophyta > Magnoliopsida > Poales > Poaceae > Triticum > Triticum aestivum. The sequence goes on along the minus strand of NC_057804.1, from coordinate 198,809,244 downwards.
ATGGGGTTACATGTAGTCCCCATGTGTAATTTTCGTAATTAATGACAATCCTTATGGACTAATGTTTGCATCGAGATGTACATTTGAAGGAAAGTCCCATTGGCAATGCATGAAGAATACTGGATGTATTGAAGGATGAAATCATAACATATGCATTGAGACTTGGTAATGGATGAGAATTCCTATGGAGCAACTTTGGTATCAAGTTATATATGAAGGTTTGTTCCATGGAGTGATGCTAATAAGATTGGATGGATTTGGAATGAACACCATCAACATCGGTTCAGAATCTGGAATGAAGTACATTGACAGTAGTTCAGTACTTGGAACCCATAAGCCACATATGAGTTAGGATTGAAATATTTAAGAACGAAATCGTTAAGCTTGAGATGCTCCGTTTTCACTGGAGGAATTCTTGCGGTCCGGATAACTCATGTAATGTATCGGATATCAGTGTTTAGGTGTCTCGTGTGGGGTGAAACATTTCTCCTCACTGCCAGGTCAGATTGTTGGGGCTGCAGATTGTGCATGCCACCTCGGATTGAGATGATTTAAAAAGAAAATCATTCGCCTTGATGCAAGGAAGAAAAGTCATGTTGAACACTTCTTATGTGGTTGTATTGGGGATGGTTATCATGATAAAAAAAGAAATGGCCTTTTTTGACTTTAGGTTTTGATCATGGAGTAGAGATAAAGGTTGAATGAGATAAATCATGAAGATCAAATTCTAAATGGCCAACACACAAGTGCAACTAATGTACCACATGAGATCTTGTGGTATGGTAAGAAATTGTGAATTGTGCTTTGTGTACTAACCCATAATATATGCTTGTCTATGTCTATGTGTATTAGGTGATTCTCATGAGCTTGCATCCAGGGAAATATTCCAAGTGCCAATGAAAGGATGACATCAAGTGATGATGATCATGGTTAACAAGGGCAAGTTCAAGATCGGCATGTCGAAGAATTACATGATTGAAGCTTGTTGATGATCACATGATGGAAACATGAAGATGGAATACAAGGAAATGCTTCCCACATGGTTTATGGAAGAGTTATTGATGTCTTCACCAAGTGTCATGATCAAGATTGTGTTTCCAACTTGAGCCAAGCACAAACGACAACATCAACCTCAAGTGAAATGCTCTTGTCAAAGGCATATTAGTTGATTTGGCTTTAGTGGTCTGGATAGATGAACATCAAAGAAAGATAGGCTCAAGATTGGATTTCTCAGAGCTATCTAGAGCAGCTCTTTTATGTTCTTGAGTTATTGGTATCCCGCACTATTAAGAGGAGATCAAAGGGGTTCGTGATAGATTTGCTCAATTTAATATCTTCTATACACCATTCCACTCAATTTATACCAAAAATTCCTTAGCCAAAATCCTACCGCCAAAAGCGCCATCCTCCTGTTAACAGCAATATCGTCTAGGTTGCTACCCAGATCATCCGAGATTGGCCGGATCATCCAGATTGTGTCCAAGACATCTAGCTAGAGGACCAAGAGACACCAATATGTTTGCTAAGAAGTTGGATCATCTAGATAAGTAGCTGGATCATCCGACCATTGCTTAGATCATCCAGGTACCCATCTAAATCATCAGGGTTCCGTGTGCACAGCCGCTTGTGTATTATTCATCTGGAGTCCGTCCTAGACATTCAGACTCCTCTGCATGACTGTGCTAAGTTGATCTAGGCAGATCATCTAGGTCCCTACCCAGATCATCAAGGCATTTCCTAGAACATCCGGGTTGCTACCCGGACAACCGGGCACTTACAGAAAAATGTGAGAAATGGCTAGTTTTTCTTCTAACCTATATAGACCCTTCACCACTTCGTGGAGGGGTTGAGCAACACAAATATCCAGACCCACATCACCAAAAAGCTCCATCTCTTTTCTCCTACCTCAAATCTTAGATTCTGGAGATTTGTGAGAGTTCTTGAGAGAGATTTCACCAAGCAATAGACCCGCTCCTTCTCCCTCTTTTGACCAAAGCAACTTGTTATTTGAGCAAGTCCTGAGCATTTCCCCCTTGATATTGTTAATCTTAGAGGTTCGGGGCTCCTAAGGGTAGGAGTGCTCCAGTGAGGAATCAACTTGTGATTTTTTCCCCAGAAAGTTTGTGAAGGTTTGGAGGCCACCTCAAGGTTTACCACTAGTGGTTGAGAATTGCCTTCGTGGTGATATCTCAAGGAGAATAGGGTGAGACTTCATGGTGTTGGTGTGCCATTGTGGTAACACCCATCCCTCCAATGACGACTAGCTTCCCTCCAATAAGTGAACATCGAGATACATCCTCGTCTCCGTGACTTTGGTTATCCCTAACTCTAATTCCTTACTTGTGGTTTACTTTGTTCACTTGACTGTGCATTCACTATATCTTGTTGTCCTTGTTATATTGTGTTGGATATTCCTGTGTAGAGATTATTTAGGCCTACACTTTATATTCCACAATTCATACTTGCTACTATTGATATATCTTGTGACTACTGTGAATTGCTAACTTGTGTCATATACTTCCATATCTTGTGATATTGCTCAAGTAATTTTGTGCGACTTACTTGTGCTTGTTAGTATCCTTGTTGTGCTCATCTTTTTTAGAGTAAGTTGTTGGTGCACTTAGTCAAGCCTAGTATATTTAGGTTTTATGCGTGAAAAGTATGTCCTCTTAGTTTATTTTTGCATTGTGATAAAGCCAATTCCATAGAATTTTTTAAAATGCCTATTCACCCCCGACCCTCTAGGCGACATCCTGGTCCTTTTAGTCATGCACCAGAAACTACAACTTATTCACTAAATAGAGCATGTCTAAGTCTATTAATACAACACCATATGAGTTATGGCATGGGAAGAAACCCAGTTTGTCATGTCTTCAAATATGTGGTTGTGAGACTTATGTGAAACATTTACAGCCAAACAAACTCGATCCCAAATTGGACAAATGTTACTTTGTAGGTTATCCCAAAGAAACAATTGGGTGTTCCTTCTATCACCTATCTGATAACAAAGTTTTTATTACGAGGAATTGATTCTTTCTTGGGAAAGAATTTCTCACTAAAGAAGTGAGTATGAGGACAGTACAACTTGATGATTGATGAATCATTGGCGACAGTTGATAAGCTAAAGAATTGGAAGTAGTTTCGCTAATTATCCCTACAACCGAGATGGGAGCTATTACATCTAATGTAGAAAATCCAGCTAATTAAGTCTGTAACTGACTGCTCGCATTAGGCAGAGTTAGTGAACCACCTGAGTGGTATCATAACAAGATATTCATCTTAGAGGAAGATTAACCTCTTCACTAAATATAAGTGATAGCACCGCCCAACTCAAAGGAATGTTCTTAAGGCCATGAAATCAGAAATGAAATTCATGTATGAAAACCAATGTGGAGCTTCGTAGAGCATCCAAAGGGAATGAAACCTATTGAATATAAATGGATTTTCAAAAGAAAAATGGACGTTGATGGTAATCCTACTATCTATAAAGCTAGGCTTGTCGCGAAAGGGTTCCAGAAAATTCATGGAGTTGGTTATGACAGAGAATTTCTCTCCCGTAGCTATGCTTAAGTTCGTGCGTATTAAGTTGGCAATTGCCTCGTATTTCGATTACAAGATATGGCCGATGAATGTCAAAATGACTTTCCTAAATGGAAACCTTGAAGATAATGTATACATGATACAACTAAAAGGTTTTGTCAATCGTAAAAATGTCAGCAAGGTATGCAAGCTTCAAAGGTCAATTTCTGGTTTGAAGCAAGCATCAAGAAGCTGCAATATTTGATTTGATGAAGTAGTCAGAGAATTTGGTTCATCAAGAATGGCGAAGAATCTTATGTCTACAAGAAATTTAGTGGGAGTTCTAAAGCATTTCTAATCTTATATGTAGATGACATAATGTTGATTAGCAATGATGTGAAATTTCTTAGTACAATTAAAGATTCGTTGAAAAATGCTTTTTTGATGAAAGACTTAGGCGAAATGGCTTATACATTAGGCATTGAAATCTATAGAGATAGATCAAGATGCCTGTTAGCGCTTATCCAGAGCATGTACATTGACAAGGTTTGAAAGAGGTTTAAAATGTAAAATGCCAAGAAGGGCACAATCCCAAGGTCACATGGCACGACACTTAGCAAGAATCAATGTCCTCAAATAGTTGATGAGAGAGTGCATATGAGTAGTGTTCCATATGCCTCGACAGTTGGTTCTATCATGTACTCCATGCTATGTGCAAGACCAGATATTTCTTATGTGCTAAGTGTTTGTAGCAGATACCAAACTGATCCAGCATTGGCTCACTGGGCAGTAGTTAAAACTATTCTAAAGTACCTCGGAAGGACTAAGGATATGATCTTGTCTATGAGATGATGAAGAGCTCGTTGTAAGTGGTTACAAGGATGCTACCTTCGTGACTTATACATATGACTACAAATCTTAGTTGAGTTACATTTTCACTCTCAACGATGGTGCAGTGGTTTGAAATGTGTCAAGCAAAACACTATTCTGGATTCTACGATAGAGGCAAAATATATATTGCATCTTCAGAGGCTTCAAAGGAGGCAGTTTAGATAAAGGTATTTCTTCAAGAACTAGATGTGGTTCCAAGTGCGTTGCACCCCATGGGGCTCTATTGTGACAATAGCGCCGTTGTGGCTCAAGCAAGGAGCCAAAGTGCCGCCAGAAGTCCAGGCATATTCAAGCAAGTACTACCTTATTCGATATCGTGTTGGAGAATGTTTAGTGAAAGTACTCAAGATTCACATGGATTTTAATATGTCAGACCCGATGATGAAGCCTCTACCACGAGCAAAACATGAACAACACTGGATTTCCATTGGTGTAAAAATAGTTATGTAAACTAGATTATTGACTCTAGTGCAAGTGGGAGACTATTGGAAATATGCCCTGGAGGCAATAATATTTGAGTATTATTTATTTCCAAGTTTATATTAATGTTTATATTCTGTCCTATAACTGCTATGGTTCTTCAATATGTGATTCAGAGGAAAACTCATAAGCATGTGTAGTGTTATAAATGCTAAAACAAGATTCCTAGTCTTTCCTCTAGGACTAGCACAAGTGTCGTGGAATTATCACGTCAGATGTCCTAGTGAAAGGACTTAGTCGTGGAGCCATTGCAACTAGGAAGCTTAAAGGGGTTAATCGGGACAAAGGACATGGGGTTTATACTGGTTCGTCCCCTTACAGTGAAGGTAAAAGCCTACGATCGAGTTTTGAGTGGGATTGCTTATGTCTCGATTACCAGGGAGCGAAATCGCTTGACCTAGCTCTCGATCTGATGTTACTTGCCCTGAACCGCCGCCAGGTCGTCCCTTTATATATAGAGGTCGACGCCCAGTGGCTCACAGAGTCCCGGCCGGCTCATAAACAGTGTCCGGCTCGGTCTCTTAACTATTCTTGCCTTACAATACAAGTTATGTACATATGGCGGTTTATCTCTACAGGCCTTAAGTCGCCTCTGGGCTTTGGGCCCTTAACTGAACCACCATTTTCAAGCTTGGTCTTGGGCTTCAAAAATACTCATAGGTATAACCCGACCCCTCCTGGGCGGGTCATACCTAATAGTTATATCCCCAATATTAGGCCCAGAGCCCAGATTGATTTGAACTGGTTCATGTCAATCTTCAACACTTCAAAAAAATCTTCTGCTCTTTGCTTATGAAATTTTGTAACCCGCCATGACATCATCCTTCGGATTCGTGGTAACCCACCATGATGTCATCTACCATTAATGTATGTTTTGCCCGAGGTAACTCAACGGATCTTTATCTTTAATGACCATCCCGAAAATCGAGGCATCCCTATCGTTGGATAACCATGTCTTCGGCCTCCTCGTTTTTCGCGCCCACTTATCAGCCTTTCTTTATAAATAGGCACGACTAGGTCTCTTCTCATTCTCCCCTTTCCTCGTCTTCTTCCTATCGCAACCCTACTGCTGCTCGAGCTCCCCCGCCGCCGTGCACCTCGTCTACCTCGACCTTGGCCGTTGCATCGACCTGAATCAGTCCAGAGAACGGCGGCGGCCCTCCACAATAGATCTGTCGCTATAAGTTTTCGCCTTTCTGCACCTTAGATCCACATTAGGGTTTGCGAGTTCCTCTGTACTCTTTGTTGTTCATCACTGGTTCTTTGCGGTTTCGCCACCGCTACCTCTTTTGATCTAAAAGAACTATGAAACTCATGCGGTAGCTGTTTTGCATCCATTTCAGATACTAGCAGACCCCTTTTTCTTGTACAAAGGCCTCTTTAGAACTGACGAACTCCTCTGTTCTTCGTTTTTGGGTCTAGAATATTTTCTTTTCTGAGCTGCCATTTGATCCAAAATAATAGCTGCAACTTGTGAAACTTGTTTATGCAACACTTAGGCAAAAAATGAATTTGTTAGATCCACCTAGCCATGGCGACTCTCATCACCGGCTTAAAAGGCAATACTCAATTGATAATCTTGACCGCCCATGGCGGCTTAAATAACTTACCTGCATATAGCGCTCATGGCGGCTTAAATAATCTAACATAATTAGCCTTATACCATTAGGCCCCTTTATAAGACGCCATCTTGAATATGCACTGCAATATTTTTCTACGGCTTAAATTTGAACTGGAAATCTTTTACTCTTTCTTAGGCTTCCATCACCATGGCACCGAAAGCACCCACTTCATGCAAATGGGTCAAATCCATCATCACAGACAGTACTCTTGATGACTTTGTTAAGACCGGCTATCTGCCGAAGAAGGAAGTGATGTCCTATCGTGCTCCTGACCCAACGGAGGAAATTCCCCAGCCCAAAGCGGGGAAGGTCATCGTTTTCACTGACCATATGAACCGGGGTTTTTCACCACCCGGCTCAAAATTCTTCAGGGATGTCCTGCACTTCTTTGACCTCCATCCTCAAGACATCGGGCCCAATTCCGTGTCTAACATTTGCAATTTCCAAGTGTTCGGTGAAGTATATCTTGGAGAAGAACCCAACATACTACTCTTCAGAGACTTGTTTTACTTGAACTGCCAGAATGAGTGTGCCAACGGCCAAAGCTTAGAACTTGGTGATGTCTCAATCCAATGTCGGAGAGACGTAATTTTTCCTTATGCCAACCTGCCGAGTTATCCCAAAGACTAGAAACAGACATGGTTCTATTGTCAAGATACTTCTCCGGCTGATGAAAATCCTCTGCCCGGCTTTCGTGCTCTGCGCCTGGAGTCCAAACATCCACTTCTTGACAAGATAACAGCCGCCGAACGCAAGACGCTTGCCCCCACCCTGGCTAAGATCAAGGATCTTATGGGGAACGGGCTAAATGGCATCGATTTAGTCCGGGTTTAGCTCGCCTGGCGGGTTATTCCATTGAGTCGCCGCCCCGGCCTGATGTGCACCTATACAGGCAAGAAAGATGATCCTCTGCGGCACAGTCTTGATGATTTGCCTGAAGATGTCATCAATGATATGACAAAGTCGCTCTTGAACGAGAGCCTAGCAGATTGTGGTAAGGTGGGCTTAAGCCCCTTCTGCGAACCTAACCCGGCTCCAGCGGTAAGCCGCCCATCTGAATAAATTACCTTCATTTTTTGATGTTTTTATCCATACTCATACCTTTGCTAATTTTCACAGGCTGGTGACAAATTCTGGAAGGTTATATATGATCATGAAGCTGCGAAGAAAGCTAGGAAGGCCAAGAGAGCCACCAGGAAATAGGCTGCAAAGAAGAAGGGCAAGAAAGCCACCGCCTCTGACTTGCTTTGGCTAGAAGATTCTTCTGAGTCAGAGGTAGCCCTTGACTCTCTTGGCTCCTTTTTTAACCATCTTATTGACACTGATTATCAGCAGGAGGACACAGGAACAAGCCATGGCAAGGATGAAGAGGTAACTATCATTTCCTCCGACTCCGAGCCTTTGCCAAGACAGAAAATCCGCAGAGTAACCCGGAAAGTAAGATTTTCACATCCCTTACCTTATCAAGATCCTCAATTTCTTTTGAAGCGACAGATTCATGAGAGTCGGAGGCAGACCCGGACCAGCAAGGATGCGGAGATCTCCTCCGGCTTACCTAACACACCAAGGAAGCGTCGGAACGAGGTCACTTTCGATTTAAATCCCTTTTACCCTCTGGCGGGTCTTACTCGTCAACCACTCAATTCTTCTGACTCAATTATTAGGAAACTTCACCTTCCTCTAGCGAGTCAATGAAATCCAACTTAACGGCCTTCAAGACCGCTTCAGGGTAATGATGATTTGCTTATCATGTATTCATTTCAATTCTCTATATTTGCACTGATCATTTGATCTTACTCAGCGGAAAAGCAAAGCCCAATAAAAAGGTGAAGAAGAACAAGCCGGCCAAAGAGCCGATTTTGACAGAGCCGGCACTTGGAACGGCCGCACCTGAAGCCTCCACTCATGAGCCGCCACCTGAGCTACCTCATGACACGCCAACACCAATTACTGACCTGCCTCCCAAATGAGCCGCCGATGGCTCTGAAAACCTGGAAGTCCCTAGCCCGGCCAAGACAGATGACCCTCAAGACCCTGATGTCACGATCACCAAGACCGGCTATGTTGAGCCTGGGAGGCCAACCGTACTGGCCAAATGTTCCACCAAGGAGGAGCTTCTGGAACGCCGCAGGGTCAAGCTTGATGTTGCTGATTATACTTATATGAGTATTGAGGAGGGTTTTTCTGGCTATATGAGCCAAGTGCACAGCAGCTGTGACACTAAAACTAATATGGTGAAGCAGATGCACCAGAAGTTTGAGGTACAATCCTTTTCTTTGTACTAGTTTATCCTTATTATGCCAGCCCCCAAGTCTATTGCTTATGATGAATATGATGTAGCTTAGAAACAAGCTGAATAACATTAGCGATATATTTAGATAACATATAGGAAAAACGGCTTACTCCGTAGTCCCCAAGGGCAGGCTTAATCAGCATGGTTGAGCCAGTTCTTCATATGCTTGTATAGAATAAACACTTGTAAACCTTGAACAGCAATATGCATTAGCCCCCAAGGGCCAAGTACTCTTGCTTGCAAAGTGCTTGGGACTTACTCTCATGAACCGCCCCATAAGTAAAATTCTTTGGTAGACATTAGCCTCCAAGTGCCAAGTGTTGTTGCTTGCAAAAGGCTTGGGACTTTAAGATTACATGATAGCAGTGATGATTTTGACCCGGTATTTGTATAGGCCAACACTCATCAACTTGAAACAGAAGTATCTGACTTGAAGAACCGCCTGGAAGCACAAGAGACGGAAACCCAAAGAGCCAACTCCAAGTTTGAATTCAGTATATCTAAACAAGAAACACTGAAAAAAGACTTTGAAATGGAGAAAAAGGCCTGGGCTAAGAAAAAGATTGCTTTGATCAATTGAGCTGAGAAGGCAGAGGCGGCTCTTGAGGAGGCGACCGCCGAATTATCCGGCTTAAAGTGCCATGTCTCTCAAATGGTCTCAGCCATCTTTGGTAAGTTGCCCTGCAGATGTCAAATATGTGAATGTTTGTAGTGATCATATAACTTGTCATTAACTCACCTGACATTGCCTATGCAGGCCCCAGAAGTTCAAATCTTAACCAAGATATGCTGATCAAGCTGAAGGCGGTTTATACGCTGGTGGAGCAACTCTACACTGGGTCTCAGCATGCTTTAGCCACAGTGGCCCTATCCAATGAAGTGCCCACACTCCTGGTATATGTGCTAAGGAAACTCTCTATGTTGCAGCAACGATTCACTAAATTGAGGCGATCGTTTGCAAGAGCCGGATCCGTGGCTGCCTTAAGTCGGGCCAAAGCTTGGGTGCCGGAGTTAGACCCGACCGACGTCGCCACTGGTTATCCAACTTTTAAGGAGGATGGCACTCCCTTTGACCAGGAAGATTTCACCACTTGTGTGAAGGAGATACGCCTCGTGGCTACCCTGATAGCTGATGAAGCAGACCTCACCAAGTACCAGCCAGGTTATGACGCGGAAAACCGGAGAATTCCTACACCACATTATGAAGTGACCAGCCTGATCCCCCCACTCCGTAAGCATACCTTTGCCCCTGAAGTTGACCCGGCCGGACTAATTGATGATGAAGCTTAATTTGAAGCTTTGAATGGCATTGACTGGTCATCATCAACCTTCCAAGAAAGGGAACAGGGCGAAGAAGCGGAGAGGGCTGACCCGGACGCCTCAGGCCAACAGGAGAATTAACCCGTCAGGCGGTTCATACCTATGATCTACTGAAAAACAATATTAATCATTTGGACTCGGGGAGTCATGCAATAGAGTATAAAACTCTTTATGTTGTCATGCCATCGTGCCCATCTTTGGTGCTTAATATTGTTAAACTGCCATCTTATGTGCACCCATGTTATACTTATCATCTGTTTTCCTTATGCTTGACCAAGTCTTTTAACTGTCCTGCACACAGAAATAGATCACAAGATCCCTTGGCGGCTTACCGCAAGGCGGGTTATAATATCTTGATATATAACCATTAAGATGGAAAAAGAATCACATATAAGCCTGTTGTGACATATAATTTTGAAACACAACTATAATATCATACCTGTGAGCTTTGGATTTGTATTGCCGGTTTATGTGAGCCGAATAGTAAGGGTGATAACCCAATCTTTGGAAATCAATACTTTCCAAAATATGATGACTCATATGTTGGCGACTTATCATCCAAAATCAAGCCGGGTTAAATTTAACCACACTTGCACTTAAATCTTTAAACAAAAAAGTCTCAAGTCAAATAAAGGTTGCTTTCAAACAAAACTTAGACTAAATAAAATGCAAAAAATTCAAGGCTTCTGATTCGAATACGATCAGTAAACCGTTCCAATGGGGTTAAGCTAGGATTCGAATACGATCATGTAGCCCCCAGTGGCTTTGCCGTTGCACCGATCAAGAGGGTACCGACAGCTATGTTCTCTTTGGTTCGAATACGACCCATCTTTGAACAGGAAGCCCCCTAATGACCTTGAGAGTTTTTTAACGACTCTGATTCGAATATGATCAAAGTCGGTTCCCAAGAGGGGTTGAGCTATGATTCGAATACGATCAAGAAGCCCCCTAGTGAACTTGGCAGTGTGCCGATCAAGAGGGTACCGACAGCTATTTTCTCTTTAGTTCGAATATGACCTATGTTTGAACAGGAAGCCCCCTAATGATCATAAGGTTTAACGACTAGATTCAAATACGATCATAAGCCGGATCAAGCGGGTCAAGCTGGATTCGAATACGATCAGCCCCCAAGTGATCATTTGAAATGATAATGACAATGACATGTTACCTTTGAGGACAAAAAAGGACACAGGTCTTGCTTTATTACTTATCATAATATGTACATCGTCAAAATATGTACATCATGAGAGTCGGTGGCTCAAGTGTAGTAAGGCCGAAGATGAGCGATATTCCATGGCCGGTGGGTCTCCTCCTCCGACTTACGTGAGTCTTTGTGCTCTCGAACATCGATAAGGTAGTATGACCCGTTGTTCAAGTTCTTGCTGACCACAAAGGGCCCTTCCCAAGGTGGGATAACTTCTGTGCATCAGTTTGATCTTGGATGAGCCGGAGCACCAAATCACCTTCCTGAAAGGTTCTGGACTTAACCTGGCAGCTATGATAACGGCGTAGGTCCTGTTGGCAAATCGCCGAGCCGGTTGCTGCCAAGTCATGCTTTTCATCTAGCAGGTCCAATGCATACTTATGAGCTTGTTCGTTATCAGCTTCAACGTAAGCCGCCACGCGGGGCGAGTCATGACGGATGTCACTAGGGAGAACTGCCTCGGCTTCGTAAACCATGAAGAAAGGCGTATAACCCGTCAACCTGTTAGGAGTAGTATTGATGCTCCATATCACAGAGGGTAACTCCTCAACCCAACAACCCGGCGTCCGTTGCAAGGGGGCCAAAAGCCGGGGCTTGATGCCTTTCAAGATTTCTTGACTGGCTCTCTCAGCTTGACCATTGGATTGGGGGTGAGCCACTGATGAAACATCAAGCCAAATATGCTCACATTGATAAAATTCTTCCATGGCGCCTTTAGACAGATTAGTACCATTGTCAGTTATAATGCTGTGTGGAAAGCCAAAGCGAAATATCACCTTCTTCATGAACTGAACCACCGTGGCTGCATCACACTTACTAACTGGCTCTGCCTCAACCCACTTTGTAAACTTGTCAACCGCCACCAAAAGGTGGGTCTTTTTATCTTTGGACCTTTTGAAACGCCCAACCATATCAAGCCCCCAGACTGCAAACGGCCAAGTAATTGGAATCATCCTCAACTCTTGAGCCGGCACGTGAGCACGTTGATAACCCACAAGTGTAGGGGATCGCAACAGCTTTCGAGGGTAAAGTATTCAACCCAAATTTATTGATTCGACACAAGGGGAGCCAAAGAATATTCTTGAGTATTAGCAGTTGAGTTGTCAATTCAACCACACGTGGATAACTTAGTATCTACAGCAAAGCATTTAGTAGCAAAGTAGTATGATAATAAAGGTAACGGTAGCAAAAGTAATGTTTTTGGGTTTTTGTAGTAGTTGTAACAGTAGCAACAGAAAAGTAAATAAGCGAAGAACAATAAATGAAAATCTCATAGGCAATGGATCAATGATGGATAATTATGTCGGATGCGATTCCTCATGTAATAGCTATAACATAGGGTGACACAGAACTAGCTCCAGTTCACAATGTAACGTAGGCATGTATTCCGTAAATAGTCATACGTGCTTATGGAAAAGAACTTGCATCACATCTTTTGTCCTACCCTCCCGTGGCAGCGGGGTCCTAGCGGAAACTAAGGGATATTAAGGCCTCCTTTTAATAGAGAACCAGAACAAAGCATTAGCACATAGTGAATACATGAACTCCTCAAACTACGGTCATCACCGAGAAGTATCCCGATTATTGTCACTTCGGGTTTGTCGGATCATAACACATAATAGGTGACTATAGACTTGCAAGATAGGATCAAGAACACACATGTATTCATGAAAACATAATAGGTTCAGATCTGAAATCATGGCACTCGGGCCCTAGTGACAAGCACTAAGCATAGCAAAGTCATAGCAACATCAATCTCAGAACATAGTGGATACTAGGGATCAAACCCTAACAAAACTAACTTGATTACATGGTAAATCTCATTCAACCCATCACCGTCCAGCAAGCCTACGATGAAATTACCCACGCACGGCGGTGAGCATCATGAAATTGGTGATGGAGGATGGTTGATGATGACGACGGCGATGAATCCCCCTCTTTGGAGCCCCGAACGGACTCCAGATCAGCCCTCCCGAGAGAGATTAGGGCTTGGCGGTGGCTCTGTGTCATAAAATGCGATGAAACTTTCTCTCTGATTTTTTTATCCCTGAACATGAATATATGGAGTTGGAGTTGAGGTCAATGGAGGTCCAGGGGGCCCACGAGATAGGGGGCGCGCCCTACAGGGGGGGTGCCCCCCTGTCTCGTTGACAGGCCCTGGGCCCCCTGGTGTATTTCTTTCGCCCAAAAATTCTTATTAATTCCAAAAAGTGCCTCCGTGGATTTTCAGGACATTTCGAGAACTTTTCTTTTCTACACATAAAACAACATCATGGCAGTTCTGCTGAAAACAGCGTCAGTCCGGGTTAGTTTCATTCAAATCATGCAAGTTAGAGTCCAAAATAAGGGCAAAAGTGTTTGGAAAAGTAGATACATTGGAGACGTATCAACTCCCCCGAGCTTAAACCTTTGCTTGTCCTCAAGCAATTCAGTTGATAAACTGAAAGTGATAAAGAAAAACTTTTAGAAACTATGTTTGCTCTTGTTGTTGTAAACATGAAAAGCCACCATTCCAATTTCAGCAAATATTATGAACTAACCATACTAACAATAACACTTAGGTCTCACAATTACTCATATCAATAGCATAATCAGCTAGCGAGCCATAATAATAAAACTCGGATGACAACACTTTCTCAAAACAATCATAACATGATATAACAAAATGGTATCTCGCTAGCCCTTTCTGAGACCGCAAAACATAAATGCAGAGCACCTTTAAAGATCAAGGACTGACTAAACATTGTAATTCATGGTAAAAGAGATCCAGTCAAGTCATACCCAATATAAACCAATAGTAATGAATGCAAATGACAGTGTGCTCTCCAGCGGGTGCTTTTAATAAGAAGGGTGATGACTCAACATAAAAGTAAATAGATAGGCCCTTCATAGAGGGAAGCAGGGATTTGTAGAGGTGCCAGAGCTCGATTTTAAAATAGAGATTGAATAACATTTTGAGCGGCATACTTTCACTGTCAACGCAACAACTATGAGATGGTTGTATCTTCCATACTACATGCATTATAGGCAGTTCCCAAACAGAATGGTAAAGGTTTATACTCCCCCAACCACCAACAAGCATCAATCCATGGCTTGCTCAAAACAACGAGTGCCTCCAACTAACAACAGCCCTGGGGGAGTTTTGTTGAATTATTTTGATTTGCTTTGATCTTTTTGGATCATGGGACTGGGCATCCCGGTTACCGGCCCTTTCTCATGAATGAGGAGCGGAGTCTACTCCTCTTGAGAATAACCCACCTAGCATGGAAGATATAGGCAGCCCTAGTTGTAACATGGGCCGCTCAAGCATACAAAACAGAATTTCATTTGAAGGTTTGGAGTTTGGCACATACAAATTTACTTGGAACGGCAGGTAAATACCGCATTTAGGAAGGTATAGTGGACTCATATGGAACAACTTTGGGGTTTAAGGAGTTTGGATGCACACGCAGTATTCCCACTTAGTACAGGTGAAGGCTAGCAAAAGACTGGGAAGTGACCAATTGAGAGAGCGACAACAGTCGTAAACATGCATTAAAATTAATTTACACCGAATACAAGCATGAGTAGGATCTAATCCACCATGAACATAAATATCGTGAAGGCTATGTTGATTTGATTCAACTACATGCGTGAACATGTGCCAAGTCGAGTAACTCAATTCATTTAAAGGAGGATACCATCCCATCATACCACATCATAACCATTCTAATAGCATGTTGGCACGCAAGGTAAACCATTATAACTCATAGCTAATCAAGCATGGCACAAGCAACTATAATCTCTAAATGTCATTGCAAATATGTTTACTTCATAATAAGCTAACTCAGAAACGATGAACTCATCATATTTACAAAAACAAGAGAGGTCGAGTTCATACTAGCTTTTCTTATCCCAATAAGTCCATCATATATCATCATTACTGCATTTCACTTGCACGACCGAACGATGTGTATAATAATAAGAGTGCACGTGCATTGGACTAAGCTGGAATCTGCAAGCTTTCAACTCAAAAGAGAAGACAGGATAATATGAGCTCGAAGTTAAATAAACAATCATGCATATAAGAGCCAGTAAACATTTTCAATACGGTCTTCTCGACCCCCAAAGGAAAGAAAAGAAAATAAAACTATTTACACAGGAAAGCTCCCAACAAGTAAGAAGAAGAACTAGAAATATTTTTGGGTTTTCATTTTAATTTCTACTACAAGCATAGAATTTTAAACTAACTAATTTCTTTGGTTTTTCTTAAGTTTTAGCAAACACACAAGAAGAAGCGAGAAAAAGAAATTTAAACTAGCATGGATAATACAATGAAAGAGTATGAGCACCGACGACTAGTGTGTGAACATGAATGTAAAGTCGGTGAGAAATATGTACTCCCCCAAGCTTAGGCTTTTGGCCTAAGTTGGTCTAGTACCAAGGACCGCCTGGCTGATATCCATAAGTGAAACCGGGGTCGTACTGAGATGCAGCGGCAACCGCCTCCTGAGCAACAGCGTGTTGGTGAGCTACCTCCGCTCCCCTCTCGTGTTCATCCGCTTCCTCCCTGGTGACAACATATCTTCCTTTTGCCTGATAATCAAAAAGGTAGGGAGCAGGAAGAGTAACAGGGACGACGTTGTGTCTGTCATAGATTAGTCGATAATGGAGGAATTGTTCATTCCTCGCAAGAAATTGATGATTGAACATAGCTTCTTTATCCAAATAAACAGGAGGTAAAATCATATCCCCCTCTCGTGGGGCTATATTAAGATAATTAGCCACACGGGTTGCATAAATTCCTCCAAATAAATCCCCCTTTCTACTATTATTCTGCAACCTACGTGCAACTATTGCCCCCAAGTTATAACCTTTATAACCTGACACAGCACTCTTGAGGACACAAAGATCAGGGACACACATGTGACATGCTTCATCCTTACCGTTAATGCATCTACCAATAAAGAGAGCAAAATAATGTATAGCAGGAAAATGAATGCTCCCTATGGTAGCTTGTGCTATGTCCCTAGATTCTCCCACAGTAATACTAGCAAGAAAATCTCTAAATTCAGATTTGCGAGGATCATTAATATTACCCCACTACGGGAGTTTGCAAGTAATTGTGAAATCCTCTAAATCCATGGTATAAGATGTATCATAAATATCAAACATGACACTAGGAGAATTACACACACAGTTATATTGAAACCTCCGCACAAAGGAATCGGTCAATTGATAGTACTGAGGACACTTATCTTGTAAGAAGTCCTCCATCTCGGCATTACGCACATACACGTCAAATTCCTCCTTGAAGCCTGCTTCGACCATAAAATCATCGGATGGCCACTCACAAGCTCGTACATCAGCGTCCCTCGGCAACTCAACATCTTGCTCATGTATAGCAATCCTTGGCCCTTTCTTTGCCGAGGAACCACCTTGGTACATTCTTCTAAACATAATTATTTTTCTGAAAATTTCTGAAATTTTAGTAACTTCAAAATAAAAGTAAATAAAACTAAACAAGATTGGTAGCAACTACTCCTACAAGTGCCTAGAGCCTATATCATGCATTGGAATTGCTTGGGACCTCATAAATTTAACATGCAAGCTCAAGAATATGGTCACCTATGCAGCAAAAATTTGCAATGAATAAAGCACTAGAACAAAAACTAATTGCACCAATGGAGGAGTCACATACCAAGCAACAATCTCCAAAGCACTTTTGTGAATGAAGCTTTGAGCAAGGAGGTCAAAAATCACAGCAAAATGAGCTAGAACTCGTGCTTGAGATGGATGGGGATTTTTTTGGGTAGAAGATGAAGTGTGTGGGTGCTGGCATAAGTGGAGGGGGGCCACCAGGGGCACACGAGACAGGGGGCGCCTTATAGGGGGGACGCCCTCCACTCTTGTGGACTGGTGATTGCCCCTCCTGCAGTGATTTCAGTGCCTAAAATCCTCAAATATTCTGGAAAAAATCATACTAAATTTGCAGGGCATTTGGAGCACTTTTATTTTTGGACTATTTTTTGATGCACGGATAATTCAGAAAACAGACAGATAATACTATTTTTGCTTTATTTATCCTAATAACAGAAAGTAAAAAGTGGGTACAGAAGGTTGTGCCTTCTAGTTTCATCCATCTCGTGATCATCAAAATGAATCGACTAACAAGGTTGATCAAGTCTTCTTAACAAAACTCATTCCGAATAACACGGAACCGGAGAAATTTCGAGTAACACTAATTTACCTCAACGGGGATATGAAAATCCCCAACAATAAGAATATCATACTTTTTCTTGACAGTAGGGAGAGGAAATTCAAAACCTCCAATGATAATAGTTGGAGCGTTTCCAATATAATTGATGCTATGCACTTGAGATTGTTTCCTCGGAAAGTGTACCGTATGCTCATTACCATTAACATGAAAAGTGACATTGCCTTTGTTGCAATCAATAACAGCCCCTACAGTGTTAAGAAAAGGTCTACCAAGGATAATAGACATACTATCATCCTCGGGAATATCAAGAATAACAAAGTCTGTTAAGATAGTGACATTTGCAACCACAATAGGCACATCCTCACAAATACCAACAGGTATAGCAGTTGATTTATCAGCCATTTGCAAAGATATTTTAGTAGGTGTCAACTTATTCAATTCAAGTCTATGATATAAAGAGAGAGGCATAACACTAACACCAGCTCCAAGATCACATAAAGCAGTTCTAACATAATTTCTTTTAATAGAGCATGGTATAGTTGGTACACCCGGATCTCCAAGTTTCTTTGGTATTCCACCCTTAAAAGTGTAATTAGCAAGCATGGTGGAAATTTCAGCTTCCGGTATCTTTCTTTTATTTGTAATGATATCCTTCATATACTTAGCATAAGGATTTGCTTTGAGCATATCAGTTAAACACATATGCTAGAAAATAGGTCTAATCATTTCAGCAAAGCGCTCAAAATCCTCATCATCCTTTGTCTTGGATGGTTTAGGAGGAAAGGGCATGGGTTTCTGAACCCATGGTTCTCTTTCTTTACCGTGCTTCCTAGAAACAAAATCTCTCTTATCATATCATTGATTCTTTGATTGTGGGTTATCAAGATCAACGGCAGGTTCAATCTCTACATCATTATTTTTGCCAGGTTGAGCATCAACATGAACATTATCATTAACATTATCACTAGGTTCATGTTCATCACCTGATTGTGTTTCAGCATCAGAGATAGAAATATCATTGGGATTCTCAGGTGTGTCTACAGTAGGTTCACTAGAAGCATGCAAAGTTCTATCATTTTTCTTTTTCTTCTTTTTAGAAGAACTATGTGCCTCTAAATTATTTCTCTGAGAATCTTGCTCGATTCTCTTAGGGTGGCCTTCAGGATACAAAGGTTCCTAAGTCATTCTACTAGTTCTAGTAGCCACTCTAACAGCAAAGTCATTTTTATTATTTAATTCATCAAGCAAATCATTTTGAGCTTTGAGTACTTGCTCAGCTTGAGTAGCAACCATAGAAGCATATTTGCTAACGAGTTTGAGTTCACCTTTAACTCTACCCATATTATCGCTTACACATCCTATCTCGGAAGCATTATTCTTTAACTCTCTACCAACATAAGCATTAAAACTTTCTTGTCTAGCCATAAAGTCATCAAATTCATCTAAGCATGGTCTATGAAATTTAGTAGAGGGGATTTCAACTTTATCATATCTATAGATAGAATTTACCTTTACTACCTGTGTTCGGTTATCAAGACAATGTGGTTCTTCAACAGGCGGTAAGACCATGTATTTCTTCAATAGGAGGTAAATTCTTAACATCTTCAGCTTTAATACCTTTTTCTTTTATTGATTTCTTTGCCTCTTGCATATCTTCAGGACTGAGAAATAAAACACCTCTCTTCTTCGGAGTGGGTTTAGGAATAGGCTCAGGAGTTGGCTCAATTGGTTCAGGAATTACTTCAGAGATTGCCTCAGGAAGAGTCCAATTATTTTCATTAGTCAACATATTATTCAATAATATTTCAGCTTCATCGACTGTTCTTTCCCTGAAAACACAACCAGCACAACTAACCAAGTAGTCCTTGGAAGCATCGGTTAGTCCATTATGAAAGATATCAAGTATTTCATTTTTCTTGAGAGGATGATCAGGCAAAGCATTAAGTAACCGATGAAGCCTCCCCCAAGCTTGTGGGAGACTCTCTTCTTTGATTTGCACAAACTTATATATTTCCCGCAAGGCAGCTTGTTTCTTATGAGCAAGGAAATATTTAGCAGAGAAGTAATAAATCATATCTGGGGACTACGCACACAACCAGGAGCAAGAGAATTATACGAAGTCTTAGCATCACCCTTTAATGAGAATGGAAATATCTTAACGATATAATAATAGTGAGACTTCTCATCATGAGTAAACAGGGTAGCTATATCATTCAACTTGGTAAGATGTGCCACAACAGTTTCAGATTCAAGGCCATAAAAAGGATCAGATTCAACTAAAGTAATAATCTCAGGATCAACGAAGAATATATAATCCTTATCAGTAACACAGATAGGTAAAGTAGCAAAAGCAGGGTCAGGTTTCATTCTAGCATTAAGAGACTGCTGCTTCCATTTAGCTAATAATTTCTTAAGATCATATCTATCATTGCAAGCAAAGATCTCCCTAGCAGCTTCTTCATTCATAACATAACCCTTAGGAACAACAGGTAATACATAATCATTGGTAGAACCTTCATCATCACTATCATCAATAATAGGTTCTTCTATAATTTCATTCCCCCTAACTCTAGCAAGTTGTTCATCAAGAAATTCACCTAATGGCAAAGTAGTATCACGCACAGAAGTAGTTTCATCATGCATAGCAGAAGTGGCATCATCAATAACATGCGACATATCAGAATTCATAGCAGTAGCAGGTTTAGGTGTCGCAAGCCTACTAATAACAGAAGGAGAATCTAGTGCAGAGCTAGATGGCAGTTCCTTACCTCCCCTCGTAGTTGAGGGCAAAATAGTAGTTTGGTCAGCTGTCGGGGAAACTGATCCACGAACACCTATGGGGCCGGTGGACCGGGCCCCTTTCGGTTCGGCGGGGGGCGGAGATCGCACGAAGAGCAGATCGAGGCGAAGCACACGAGCAGTTTACCCAGCTTCGGAGCTCTCCGGAGAGATAATACTCCTACTGCTGCTTGTCTGATTGTATTGTGTTCTTGCTCGAGAGTGAGCTAAGTGTTTTCTGGCTTCCGAATGATCCGAACCCCCTCTACGTTGCGCATGGGCCTCCTTTTATATGCTAAAGGGGTCACCGGCAGGTGGCAACGCAGAGAAGGGTAGAAGAGTAAAAAGAGAGGTGGTTGGTACAGTTACTTGTACAGTGCACCCTACCTAACCCTGACGGCAGGGGACAAGGGCATTAAATGCCCGTCTACGTCGCCCAAACAGTGCAGAAAGGTACCGTTAGGGACGGCACCGCTCGCCACGATGGCAGTCTTGTCAGCTTCGCATGCCACTGCGCACCGCTGGCTGCACAGCCTTCCGCCACGCGCGCCTAGAGAGGCCCCCAGAGCGACACATTGGTGGATGCGCTGGAGCGTGGGCGCAGAGTGGCCGCCTGCCGCGGCAAGCGCCTTGCCGCGGCCGTTGTCTTGTCAGGTCCGGAAGCTTGTCGCTCACCGGGCCCTGATATGCCTTGGTTGGTCTTCCCGGCAAGCTCCTCTTGCCGGGGCCTTGTTGCCTTGACGGGACGCGTGTCGCGTCGCGGCAAGTTCCTTGGGATGCCGTGGTTGGCCTTCCCGGCAAGCTCCTCTTGCCGGGGCCTTGTCTCCTGAGCTTAAATACTTTGTTCTTGAATGGCTCCAAAGGAACCATGGAGGACCTTGGCGGTCGCCCGGCAAGCCTTGCCGCGGGGTGCTGCAACTTCCCGTGCACAAGTTCGGGGTACTAGGGTACCCCTATTCTAGTACACCGATAGGAGCCCCCGGGCCTGGGCCATACACGGTGCCGAGCGCTGTTGGGCTAGGCCCAAGACAGGGCACGGGCACACGCGGCCTGGGCTACGCCGAATCTGACTCCGTATCCACCGCGCCCTCCCTAACGGCACGCGTCGAATACGGCATCGTGGGAGAGATCGTGGGTGGATTCTTTATTCAGAAGGGCGAAACGTCCGCCCCCTCCCTCTTTATAAGCAGGGGAAACAGGGGCAGTTCGCCCATCTCACCGTTTGTTGCTTCAATCTCCAGAAATCTCCGCTGCTCCCCCCTTCTTCTCGAAGCAGAAAGAGAGCAGCGCCCCGCTCCCCATTGCCACCAGCATCACCACCGCCGCCGATCTCCCCCACCACCTCCACCATGGCTCCAAAAGCCGACAAGGGGAAGGGCGTGAAGTCGGCCGAGGCGCAGCGGCTCGCGGCGCTGCGGAAGGAGCGGGCCCTCTTCCCTCCTCAGCTCGGTGCGCAGGAGCTGAGGGAGTACTACTACCTCTTCTGGTCGACGGAGACGCGTGCGCATCCGCGCACGAGGGTACTCCCGGCTGCAGCTTCGGCACTGGCTCCAAGCGGCTACCCGTTCTTTGCATTGTTCTTCTATTGCGGGCCCTGCCAGCCCTTTTCTGATTTCTTCTGCGACATCATGAACACCTACGGGTTCCGCCTCCTTGACTTCACCCCAACGCCGTTCTGACCATGGCAGTTTTCGCACATTTGTGCGAAAACTTTGTCGGAGTCCACCCAAATGTCGCCCTTTTCCGCCACTTCTTCATGCCTCGGGTCGAGAGAGGAGAGCCGCTTGCCGGAGGGATCGCCTGGATCTCGAGAGTCGGCAAGAAGGAGGCGTATCTAGAGGGTGAGCTCCGCAGCAAGTGGGAGGAGTGGAGAGCGGAGTGGTGCTGGTTCGTCGAGGAGAACCCGCAGCCGTTCACTGCCCTGCGCCAAGCCCCAATAGTACGCGGCAACGATTGGAGCAACGTGGCCCCGGAAGACGACAGGCTGAAGATCGCCGTCACCAGGATCCTTCGCCTTAGGCTTGCCGGGCTCACTATAGGCGCAGTTGGCACAGACTTCCTTCGCCGCCGCATCGCCCCCCTGCAGGAGAGGGGGAGACCCGCTTGGGAGTTCAAGAACTCGGCGGATATAATGCGGCTGCGTCCGGGTCTCAACTCAACTTCACCGTCCTGGAGCTGGATGCGATGCTCCTGGAGTTGTTCAAGCGCGACCCCCAGCACCCATTCGTTTTGCCGAGGAGCGTCGTTCCATTGTGCAATAATTCATCGCTCGACCGGATCCGCGCCATGATGTCGTTGTGCGATTCCCATGGAATCGTTCCAACTTGGCAAGAGCCTGCGGATCACGTCGTACAAGCCTTCTTCGACGACTTGGTAGAAGTGCCGGTCCGCACTGATGAGCAGAAGAGCCTCACCCGCGACACCACTGATGATGAGATGCAGCGCATCGCCACCAGGCTGGAAGAGGTGGCGGCAGCAGTTGCCGCGGGTGAGTTCGGGTTCACCATGGAGGAGGCAGAGGCAGCAGAGGCGGCAAGCCTTGCCGAGCGCGCGGAGTTTGTCGGTGAGGAAGAGCTTGCCATTCCTGAAGACGAACCGAGCGAGCCAGGCGAGGGAGACCTTGTCGGGCCCAAATCTTCACATACCGTGCCGCAAGTGGAGCCCCCGGCCCCGCCAAGAAGGCGTCTCTGCAGGGCCGGGAACGTAGCGGGGCGGCAAACGAGCCAACAGCCGCCAAGCCGTGCGACACGCTCTACCGCGGCAAGCAATGTTGCCGCGGGAGCGCCTCACGCTGCTGCGGCAACTAGAGCGGGATCTTCCTGGTCCACCGCCACCGCCCCTGCCAAGCGGGCAAGGGATCCTACTCCTCCGCCTCGCCACACCGGAGGGGAGCCAGACTTCGATCTCTCCGCGCTCAGCTCCGACGAGGAGGAAGAAGAGTAAGTTTCTTTGGTGCTCTTGTAGTTCTTCAATTCTTGCTGTTTTTGTCTTGTATCTGACTTGCTTCGATCTGAATCCATTCCTTTTCAGGACGCTGGCCCAGAGAGCGGCGAAGAGAGCCAAGGCCCCGGTGATTGTCATCGAAGATGATCCCATCGTGTCAGCAGGTGGTGTGTCTGAGACCACCTTGACAGACCCTGCAGCCACTCCCCAAAGCAGCCCCCAGCGCAGCCCCCAGCGTAAGTTTGTAGTTTACTTCCTGCTGTCGGGCGCGCATGGGTGCTCTTTTCTCTACTGATATCTTGCTTGTTGATTTGTGCAGGAGCAGAACAGCCTCACCAGGAGGGCCCGGAAGCCGCCCCCGAAGTGCCATCTGCTTCGACTACGCCGCCAAGGGAGGAGTCCCCGGCAAGGGAGCGCTCTCCGGCAAGGGAGAACTCCCCGGCAAGGGACAATTCTCCGGCAAGGGACGGCACCAGCGATCCTCCGGCGGTCGAGACCGCGACCGCAGATCCCAGCACAGGTAACCCTTTTGCCTAAGAACCTCCCTTGGGTTCTTCTTCTTCTGAATTTCCTTTCTTGGATTTTTGCTTGACTTTTCTCCCTTCTTCGTTCTTCAGATCCATCTACCGCGGAGCCAATGGAGACCGAGGACGCCGGCGAGGAAGGCGCGCGTGGCAGCAACGACGACGCTGCGGCCAACGAAGAAGGGGCCGGGGCTGATGAGCCCGCCGGCAAAGAGGCCGCCAAGGCTGCCGCCGCAGAAGCTGGCAAGGGGTCGGGCGATCGCACTGACGGCCCTGAGGCCGCAGGAGCGCCAGGCGCTGCACCGACCGCCGATCCCTCCGCCGCTGCTGTGGAGCCAGGCTCCAAAGAGCCTCAGCCCGGCGCCTACTTGAAGGCCGGCGACGGCATCTTCATCAAGCTCCCCTGGGCATCGAGCTCCAGGGCGCCGGTCGAAGGAGAAACTTTCAATGAGGAGCTGCTCGCCTCCGCCGGGCTATCATTGGTCGACGCGCCAAGCAGCAGTAGTGGCGAGCCTGAGGAGGAGCAGCTGCTGCGGAAGCTGCTGGCACTGTACCGCGCACGACAAGCCAAGCTAGCTTCCCAGGAAGCGCTTGTCGCGAAGGCGGGAGTCGATATGGAGAAACACGCGGAGGAGCTCCGGGGCCTCAATCAAGAAACTCTCCGGTCCCTGGCACAGGAGCGGGAGCGACTCGCCGAGGAGCGTACAGCCTTCCTTCTCAAGAAGGCCAAAGCTGAGGAGGAACAAAGACTTGCTGTCGAGAAGCAGTCCGCGCGAGAAGGCGAGTTGGTGCAGCGGAAGGCCAACCTTGACAGCTACGAGGAGGAGCTTGTCGCGCGTGAGGAAACACTTGGCGGGGCTCTCAAGGAAGCAAAGGATGATGCCGCAACTGCAGAGGCCGCCAAGAAGGAGCTGGAGGTGAAGGTGGCGCAGCTGGAGGCAGATCTCAAGGCGAGCGGCGAGGAGCTTGCCGTGCTCAAGCGTGAGCGCGAGAAGGACGATGCCGCTCATGGCGAGCTGCAGGGTCTTCTCGCAGAGAGGAGCAAGGAGCTCAGCACCGCCAAGGATTCCAAGGCGGATCTCGAGCTGAAGCTGGGGACGTTGACTCAGACGCTAGACGCCGCCAGGGAGCGAGAGGTGACCTTGTCGGAGAAGGTCATGGCCGACGAGGCTCTGCTGGCGAATGCTACTGCCGCCCACGACGCCTTCAGGGAGACAGTGGAGCATTGGACTGAAGGTCTTGTGGATGCTGCCGCTGCCATCGACGGAGAGTTGGCGCAGCTGGGGATAGAGGATTTTGGGTATCCCTCCGACGAGCATCTCCAACCCAGCGCCAAGCTCAGCCTGTTCTTCAAGGGCGTGGCGACGGCACTCCAGCGGCTCCGGGAGAGGATCCCAAAGTAGCTGGCCGACGAGTCGCGCAGGATTTGCGCGGGGGCTCTCCAGAAGGTGCTGATGAAGGTGGCCTTCCGCAATCCAGGCCTCAACCTCACCAACATCCTCAAGTCCTTGCCGCCGGATGCTGATCGGGATGCGCTCAAGGCCCTTGTCGCACCCATCGTGGACAAGGTGAGCGAGATCAAGAGGGTTGAGGGCAATCGCGTAGACTAGGCCGCCCATTTCCTTTCCTCCTTGTCGCTGCTGGCCATATTATGAGATCAATCTGTTAGGTGCTGCGACAAGTTATCTTGTAATATAACTCTATTTCTGTTATCAATTGCTATGTTATTTCCTTTACTAGATTCCTTCCTTTGTATGTTTTTACCCTACGCTTTTAGGGAACTTGTCGGTGCAGGCACCCGAGCCGCGAGCGCTGAGTGCGGGACATCAGCAGCCTGCTGGCGGTGCCGCTTCCGACAAGAAACCTTGTCGCGACTAGTTGCAGCACACTTAAGTTGTTGAGCGGACTCGAAACAAAGTAAGGGCGCAACTAGCTACGAGTTGGTTCCTCCGCGCACAGGTTTTCCATACAAAGCATGGTCGTTCAAGGAAGATAACTTAAAAATTTAAAACTGATTGCTCAAACTTTGGCAACTTAGCTTTTCTGTCATTTGCTTCCCGGCAAGGTTTCCGTCAAGGCGGAACTTTCTAGAACGACGCCTGTTCCACATCATTATCTTCTCCTCCCCCCCCCCCGGCAAACTTGTGCGCGAGGGAATCTTCCTCCCTTTGAGAAAAAGAAAGAAGATAAAATAACGATATGGAGCCTTACGGCTCGTTATTGCTTACCGGGGGTAGGTGCTGCACAAAGTGTCAGATAATGCATGCAAGAAAGAATATAATGCATGAAATTGACAAGATGTGCGGAGCACATGAGCTTTACTTATGCACGGGATCTGCGCCCGGCTTTGTACAAAGGATTACATGCAACATCGGCAAGACTTGTACAAAAGGTGGTTGCCGGAACAGGTTCCGGCAACCGCGCCCTATGGGTAAAACTTACGAAGATGCTCAATGTTCCAGGAGTTGCTCACCGGAATGCCATCTTCGGTCTCAAGGCAGACAGCGCCAGGCCTAGTGACTCGTTTCACCCGATAAGGGCCTTCTCACTTCAGCGTCAACTTGTTGGAATTCTTGGCGGACTGAACGCGCTGAAGAACAAGGTC
Source organism: Triticum aestivum (assembly GCF_018294505.1). Lineage (NCBI taxonomy): Eukaryota > Viridiplantae > Streptophyta > Magnoliopsida > Poales > Poaceae > Triticum > Triticum aestivum. The sequence goes on along the minus strand of NC_057804.1, from coordinate 198,782,866 downwards.
GCCTTCCTCGAAGCTTCTGGCTTTAACTTTGCGGCTATGGTAGCGGCGCAAAGCTTGCTGGTACCGAGCAGCTCGTACAGCAGCCTGAAGACGATCTTCCTCAAGGAGCAGCGCGTCATCTTGTCGCAGCTGCTCTTGCTCAAGCTCATCATAAGCGAGCACCGAGGTGACCCGTATACGAGTTCCGTGGGGAGAACTGCCTCCGCTCCATAGACTAGAGCGAAAGGTGTCTGGCCAGTGGCTCGATTTGGCGTCATCCTGATCAACCAAAGAACCACCGGCAGCTCCTCGATCCAGTTTCTTCCGCACTTGTGCAGCCTATCGAAAGTTCTGGTCTTGAGCCCGCGTAGCACTTCAGCATTTGCCCTCTCCGCTTGACCGTTGCTTCTCGGATGAGCAACAGAAGCGAAGCAGATCTTGGCACCAAGATCTTGGACGTACTGCATGAAGGTGCGGCTCGTGAATTGTGTGCCGTTGTCGGTGATGATCCTGTTAGGGATCCCGAAACGGCAAACAATCGACCTGAAGAACTTGATTGCTGATTGTGCTGTCACCTTCCTCACTGGTTCCACTTCCGGCCACTTTGTGAACTTGTCGATTGCAACGTACAAGTACTCAAAGCCCCCGACAGCTCGGGGGAAGGGGCCGAGGATATCGAGCCCCCAAACCGAAAATGGCCAGGACAAAGGGATCGTCTGGAGAGCTTGAGCTGGCTGGTGTATCTGCTTGGAATGAAACTGGCACGCTTCTCATTTGGTTACTTGTGCAGTTGCATCCTGGAGGGCTGTCGGCCAAAAGAAACCTTGCCGGAAAGCTTTGCCGGCAAGTGCTCTTGCGCCAATGTGGTGACCACATATGCCTCCATGTATCTCTGCCAACAGCTTTTGTCCGTCTTCCCGGCAAATACACTTTAATTTCACACCGTTGAGTCTTCTTCTATACAGTATGCTATCGACAAACTGGTACATAGTTGACTGCCGGGCTACTTTTTCCGCTTCTTCTTGCTCTTCGGGAAGTTCTCCTGTCTGAAGGAAATGGACAATCTGCTGTGCCCATGCTGGAGCTTGTGGCTCGACAACAAGGACTAAAGGCACATCTGCTGCTGCGGGAACACCCGCTTCTACGGTGAGAACCTGCGGCTCTACCGGAGCTTGATGTTCCCCGGCAAGCTTGCCAGAGCAAAGCTTGTCGGGAGCGTCTGCTGCGATGTAACAAACCATAAGGCTTGCTGGACCAGACTGCTCCTCAGCATCCTTGGCGTTGATCTTGGGGACCTTCTTGGCGGCGGCTTCGGGGAGCTCTGCCGGAAAGTAGTCACCAGAAATCAACTTCCTCTTCTTGTTCTGTCCAGTTGACGGCGTTACGGATGGTTGAGTCAGCTTGAGCACAAAGATCCCTGGTTCCACAGGCAACTTTAGTGCGGCGCACTTCGACAGGCCATCAGCAATGTCATTCTGAGCTCTCGGAACATGCTCCATCCGTAGGCCGTCAAAGTGCTCTTCTAGATTTCTCACTTCATCAACATATGCTTCCATCAATGGACTCTGATAGTTCTTGTTCACTTGGCGGACGACAAGCTGTGAGTCACCCCTGACAATGAGCTTCTTGATCCCAAGGTCCGCTGCGATCCTGAGACCGGCAAGCAATCCTTCATACTCTGCAGTATTGTTGGTTGCTTGCTCCTTGGGAAAGTGCATCTGGACTACGTACTTGAGGTGCTCTCCGGTGGGTGCGACAAGCAGCACGCCCGCACCGGCGCCTTGCAGCGAGAAGGCACCATCAAAGTACATCAGCCACTCTTTGCTCGCTTCCTTGACGGGGATGCTCGTCTCTGGAATTTCTTCATCTTGTGTCGGCGTCCACTCTGCTATGAATTCTGCCAATGCTCTGCTTTGGATAGTTGAAGTACTTTCAAACTTGAGGCCAAAGCTTGACAGTTCTAATGCCCACTCGACAATCCTGCCTGTTGCTTCTGGATTTTGCAGTATCCTCTTCAACGGAAAGCGAGTGACAACTGTGATCTCATGTGCTTGGAAGTAATGGCGCAGCTTTCTCGAGGCCATGAGAAGGCCGAAAAGCAATTTCTGCACACCAGAGTACCTTGATCTAGCCCCCTGCAGAAGGGAACTGACAAAGTAAACTGGGCGCTGCACCATTCTCTTCTGCACCTTGTCATGCTCCTGCGCAGATCCATCCTTGTCGGGACCAGAGCTTGTCGGCGAAGCCCCCTGCTTGTCGCTGGATGCGTCTGCCGTGGTTGCCGGCTCATCATCCGCCTCCCTCTCCGCCACTAACGCAGCACTAACCACTTGATTGGTTGCCGCTATATATAGCAGCAACTTCTCTTGTGGCCTAGGTGCGACAAGTGTTGGAGTGGAGGACAGGTATCTCTTCAAGTCCTGCAGCGCAGCCTCCGCCTCCGGAGTCCATTTCATTGGACCTGCCTTTTTCAATATTTTGAAAAATGGCAGGGCGCGCTCAGCAGATCTAGAGATAAACCTGCTGAGAGCAGCCACGCAACCGGCAAGTCTTCGTACATCCTTGACGCGCTTCGGTGCTTCAATCTGCTCAATGGCCTTGATCTTGTCGGGATTGGCATCAATTCCCCGCTGAGACACAAAGAACCTGAGAAGCTTGCCGGAAGGAACTCCAAATACGCACTTCTCGGGGTTAAGCTTGAGGTTGATCTTGCGCAGATTTGCAAATGTCTCGTCTAAATCTTGAATCAGGGTCGCCCTGTCCTTGCTCTTGACCACTATGTCATCCATGTAGGCTTCCACATTTCTGTGCATCTATGGCTCAAAAGCATGGTGGACTACCCTTGCAAATGTTGAACCAACATTCTTCAAACCGAAAGGCATCCGTACGAAACAGTACGTGCCACACGGGGTGATGAATGCAGTCTTCTCCTCATCCTCTTCTGCCATGAAGATCTGATGGTATCCTGAGTATGCATCAAGAAATGAAAGCAAATCACATCCGGCCGTGAAGTCAACAATCGGATCGATGCGCGACAAGGGAAATGGGTCTTTGGGACAAGCTTTATTGACATCAGTGAAGTCTATACAAAGCCTCCATTTTCCGTTAGCCTTGCGCACAACTACAGGATTGGCCAACCACGTAGGATGGAGCACTCCTCTGACAAGGCCTGCTGCTTCCAACTTCTTGATTTCTTCTGCGATGAATTCTTGGCGCTCCACTGCCTGTTTCCTGACTTTTTGCTTGACGGGCCGCGCATGAGGACAGACAGCAAGGTGGTGCTCAATTACTTTCCTGGGAACACCGGGGATGTCAGACGGTTGCCATGCAAACACGTCGACATTCGCCCGCAGGAAAGCAACGAGCGCGCTTTCCTATTTGGGGTCAAGAGTGGCACTGATGGTGAAGGTACCACCAGTGCCGTCCTCCTTGGCGGACACCTTCTTGGTCTCAGGTGGAGCTGCCATTGCCTTCTTACACTTGCCGGTGGAGCTCGATGGTGCGTCCTCGACGGTAGTGCAGCACTCCGAAGAGGTGCGCTTGCCGGAGTGGGCATCAGAACTCTTGCCGGACTTGGTCTTCTTCTTCGCCCCGGGAGCTTCAGCGGCAAGTGATTGGCGATCTACTGCGGCTGCTGCTTCCCGGTAGATCTTGTCGGCGCAGATAAGAGCATCCTTCTTGTCCCATGGACAGAGATGACACTTATTGGGCCTGGCATCTTCAGTACATTGTATGCATAGTGAGAGGCTCCCATGAACTTGGCGAGTGCTGGATGTCCAAGTATCCCATTGTAAGGCAATGGAAAGTCAGCAACGTCAAAAGTGACCCTCTCAGTCCTGAAGTTCAACTCGCTGCCAAATGTTACCGGCAACGTGATCTTTCCCTTTGGCTTACTCCTTCCCGGGTTGATTCCTTGAAATGTACCGGTCTCTTCGAGCTCGCTGTCAGGGATCTGGAGTTTCTGGAGCATCGTGGAGGAGATCAGGTTCAAGCCGGCCCCGCCGTCAACTAACATCTTAGTGACCTTGAGGTTGCGGATAGTTGGTGAAACCAACATCGGCAAGCACCCGACCGCAGTTATGCGATCAGGGTGGTCCTCAATATCAAAGATGATAGGCGTGCTGGACCATTTCAGAGGCTTGCGTGACTCGACGGGTGGTTCTGCTGCATTAACTTCCCGCACCCACTGCTTGAGTTGGCGGTGTGAAGTATGCAGAGAAGCACCACCGTCAACGCATAGGACCTCTGTGGCTTTCTGGAACTCCTGCTCATCAGTCTCATCATCATCCATGTCTTCATCGTCGTCGTCATCTTCATCCTTGTCGCGGCCGCGAGGAGGTCTGTCTCCTTGCCGCTGCTTGGCCTTGCCGCGGCGTCCTCCTCGGCCGGGACGTTTCTTGCCGGATCCTCCAGCACCTTCCTGGGCCTTCTCCTTGTCGCGCCGCTCGTATTCAGCTTTCTGTTGCTCAACAAGCTGCTCGACTTTCTTGCAGCTCTGGAGATCGTGGCCCTTGGTGCGGTGGATCTTGCAATACTGCTTGCTGGTACCGTCCTGCTTGTCGGCAACTGCCACCTCCGCGGCAACCTCCTTGCCGGAGCTGCCAGCTTTGGGCGTCTTGCCGGACTGCTCAACGACCAGCACCTCTTTTCCTTTCTTCTTCCTGTTGTTCCGCCGCCGGTTTTTCTTTGCCGGGGCAGCATCCTCACTGTCAGACCCTCCTGCTCCTATATTCTCTCCGGGGAGTCTCCTCCCTTCCTCAGCACGTGCGCACTTGTCGGCCAGGGCATATAGCTCACTGACGTCTCTGATCTTGCACATCGCCATTTCCTCCCGCATCCTGCGGTTTCGCACGTTCTGATGGAACGCGCTGATCACCGCGGTAGGGTGGACGTCTGGGATGTTGTGCTGTACACTGCTGAATCTCTGAATGTACTTGCGCAGGGGCTCTCCTTCCTTCTGGGCGAGCAGATGAAGGTCACTCTCTTGGCCATGAGGCTTGTGGCCGCCTGTGAAGGCGCCGACAAACTGATGGCATAGATCGGCCCAAGAGGATATGGAGTTGTCCGGCAAGTGCATGAGCCAGGATCTGACGTTGGGCTTGAGCACCAGCGGGAAGTAGTTGGCAAGGATCTTGTCGTCCCATCCCCCGGCAGCCTGCACCGCAATGGTGTAGATGTTGAGGAACTCCGACGGATGCGTCTTGCCGTCATACTTCTCCGGTACGTCTGGCTTGAAGTTCTTCGTGCTGGGCCACTGGACTTGCCGCAGCTCATGAGTGAACGCAGGGCAACCTACCACGTACGGCAGATCGCCTGGTTCCCCTGGCGCATGCATGTCAACAGAAGGCCCAGCGCGCTTGTCGGATTGACGTCGCGCTTCTCTTCGGCGCTCGATGCGAGTACGAGCGTCCTCTTGTTGTCGATCGCGTAGAACTTGGCGTTGATCGCAACGAGCTCGTGGATCTGACGATGCGGTGGAGTCGCTGTCGAGGTGGATCCGACGAGTCGGCGATCTTGGCCTTCGGGGTGGTGATTGCATGGTTGTTGCACCCCCACCAGTTTCGTCGCCACCGGCTCGCGCCTGGCAACCCTGCCGCGGCAGCGACGCGCTCGGCTGCCATGGAGTGTCGCCGTTGGCGTAGCCAATGAGACTCTGAATGGTGGCCCTCCATTCGTCGATCTTGTCCGACGTTGGAGGGTAATCCAGGAGCAGTTGAGCTCGCGCCAAAGCTTCTGCCGGAGTGGTGGGTGGCAGTGGCGGACGGCGCGAGGAGCGGGATGTGCTCGGACTTCTAACTATGTTAGAAGGAGCATTATCCCGTCCGGGCGACCGTGTCTCGCTCGTGCTGGTACGCTGGCGTGCATGCTGGTCTTGAGCGCCCCGGGATCCACCAGCTTGATCTTGGCCCAACAAACGTATGGTACTGCGAGTACCATGACGCTGTCGGTCCTGCGCCTCCTGCGATGGGCGCGGAACAAGCGCGGCCGTCGAGGTCTGCGCCGCCTTGCCCTTGGACCTGGCAGCGTCGTGAGCTTCCTCGTCGACGTCCGTCCTTCCGCCGACGTCTACCCCACCACCCGTTTGCTCCGGTGGCGGTGGGATCGACGCGGACGGAACAGCTGCCTCCGAAGCCTTCTTCTTCGGTGGCATGTTGATGAAGAAAATGAAGATCTAGCTCGTGTGAACGCCGGATCAGGTTCACGCAATCTCGACGCCCCCTACTTGGCGCGCCAAAGATGTCGGGGAAACTGATCCACGAGCACCTATGGGGCCGGCGGACCGGGCCCCTTTCGGTTCGGCGGGGGGCGGAGATCGCACGAAGAGCAGATCGAGGCGAAGCACACGAGCAGTTTACCCAGCTTCGGAGCTCTCCGGAGAGATAATACTCCTACTGCTGCTTGTCTGATTGTATTTTGTTCTTCCTCAAGAGTGAGCTAAGTGTTTTTCTGGCTTCCGAATGATCCGAACCCCTCTACGTTGCGCATGGGCCTCCTTTTATATGCTAAAGGGGTCACCGACAGGTGGCAACGCAGAGAAGGGTAGAAGAGTAAAAAGAGAGGTGGTTGGTACAGTTACTTGTACAGTGCACCCTACCTAACCCTGACGGCAGGGGACAAGGGCATTAAATGCCCGTCTATGTCGCCCAAATAGTGCAGAAAGGTACCGTCAGGGACGCCACCGCTCGCCACGATGGCAGTCTTGTCAGCTTCGCATGCCACTGTGCACCGCTGGCTGCACAGCCTTCCGCCACGCGCGCCTAGAGAGGCCCCCAGAGCAACACGTTGGTGGATGCGCTGGAGCATGGGCGCAGAGTGGCCGCCTGCCGCGGCAAGCGCCTTGCCGCGGCCGTTGTCTTGTCAGGTCCGGAAGCTTGTCGCTCACCGGGCCCTGATATGCCTTGGTTGGTCTTCCCGGCAAGCTCCTCTTGCCGGGGCCTTGTTGCCTTGCCAGGACGCGTGGCGCGTCGCGGCAAGTTCCTTGGGATGCCTTGGTTGGCCTTCCCGGCAAGCTCCTCTTGCCGGGGCCTTGTCTCCTGAGCTTAAATACTTTGTTCTTGAATGGCTCCAAAGGAACCATGGAGGACCTTGGCGGTCGCCCGGCAAGCCTTGCCGCGGGGTGCTGCAACTGCCCGTGCACAAGTTCAGGGTACTAGGGTACCCCTATTCTAGTACACCGACATCATCTTTCAAGTTCTTCATAGTGATCAACAGATATAAATCCCAAGTGACTCCTTTTAATAGAGAACCGGAACAAAGCATTAGCACATAGTGAATACATGAACTCCTCAAACTACGGTCATCACTGAGAAGTATCCCGATTATTGTCACTTCGGAGTTGTCGGATCATAACACATAATAGGTGACTATAGACTTGCAAGATAGGATCAAGAACACACATATATTCATGAAAACATAATAGGTTCAGATCTGAAATCATGGCACTCGGGCCCTAGTGACAAGCATTAAGCATAGCAAAGTCATAGCAACATCAATCTCAGAACATAGTGGATACTAGGGATCAAACCCTAACAAAACTAACTTGATTACATGGTAAATCTCATCCAACCCATCACCGTCCAGCAAGCCTACGATGAAATTACTCACGCACGGCGGTGAGCATCATGAAATTGGTGATGGAGGATGGTTGATGATGACGACGGCGACGAATCCCCCTCTCCGGAGCCCCGAACGGACTCCAGATCAGCCTTCCCGAGAGAGATTAGGGCTTGGCGGCGGCTCCGTGTCGTAAAACGCGATGAAACTTTCTCTCTGATTTTTTTCTCCCCGAACGTGAATATATGGAGTTGGAGTTGAGGTCGGTGGAGGTCCAGGGGCCCACGATATAGGCGGGCGCGCCCTACGGGGGGCGCACCCCCTGTCTCGTGGACAGGCCCTAGGCCCCCTGGTGTATTTCTTTCGCCCAGAAATTCTTATTAATTCCAAAAAGTGCCTCCGTGGATTTTCAGGACATTCCGAGAACTTTTCTTTTCTATACATAAGACAACATCATGGCAGTTCTACTGAAAACAGCGTCAATCCGGGTTAGTTTCATTCAAATCATGCAAGTTAGAGTCCAAAACAAGGGCAAAAGTGTTTGGAAAAGTAGATACGTTGGAGACGTATCACACGTCTCGAGAACTTCTGACAACCGTCACATTTACTGAACAGATCCTCCGCATCAGCATGAGCCGTCATCCAATACAACCCATGACGGAAAGCCTTGGCTACAAGGGACTTTGACCCAGCATGATGGCCACAATCCCCTTCATGAATCTCACGAAGAATTTCTTGACCTTCTTCTAGAGAGACGCAACGCTGAAATGCTCCAGTGACACTGCGATGATGCAGCTCGCCATTGGCAATTGTCATTGACTTGGACCGCCAGGTTATCTGCCTAGCCAAGGTTTCATCCTCGGGCAACTCGCCCTGGGTTATGTAAGCCAAGTATGGCACTGTCCAATCTGGGATGCGTGAAGATCCGCCACCAATTGTGCTTCTGGATCAGGAACCGCCAAGTCTTCCTCTGTAGGTAACTTGACAGGAGGGTTATGCAGAATATCCAAGAGAGTATTAGGCAGCACCGTCTTACACTGAGAGCCCAGCCGGCTTAAGGCATCGGCCACCTCGTTCTTTCTGCGATCAATGTGCTCCACTTGGTAACCCTTGCAATGTCCAACGATGGCATCAACTTCACGGCGATAAGCCACCATGAGAGGATCCTTGGAATCCCACCTGCCTGATACTTGTTGAGCCACCAAATCTGAGTCGCCAAAGCACCTTACCCAGCTTAAGTTCATCTTCTTAGCCATCCGAAGACCACGGAGTAAGGCCTCATTCTCAGCTACATTCTTAGTACATGGAAACATCAATCGTAGCACATAACAAAATTTGTCACCTCGAGGGGAAGCTAAAACAACTCAAGCCCCCGAGCCCTCCAATTGCCTAGACCCATCAAAATGAATAGTCCAATATGTGTTGTCCGGCTTCTCTTCAGGCATCTGCAATTCTGTCCAATCGTTGATGAAGTCCACTAGTGCTTGAGACTTGATAGCAGTGCGTGGCACATACTTTAAACCATGAGGCCCAAGTTCAATGGCCCACTTGGCGACTCGTCCTGTGACCTCTCTATTTTGGATGATATCTCCTAAAGGAGCAGAACTTACCACAGTGATGGGATGACCTTGGAAATATTGCTTAAGCTTCCGGCTTGCCATGAACACCCCATAAACGAGCTTCTGCCAATGTGGATACCTTTGCTTGGACTCAATAAGCACCTCACCGATGTAGTAAACCGGCAGTTGAACCGGATGCTCCTTGCCAGCCTCCTTTCGTTCCACCACAATGGCTACACTGACGGCACGTGTGTTAGCAGCCACATATAACAATAAGGGCTCCTTATCAATGGGAGCAGCAAGGACTGGCGGCTCAGCTAGCTGTCTCTTCAAGTTTTCAAAGGCAGTATTACCAGCATCACTCCAGACGAAGTCGTCTATCTTCTTCATCATCTGATACAGGGGTATGGCCTTATCACCTAACTGGCTTATGAACCGGCTTAAAGCAGCAATACGACCCGCCAAATGCCAAACATCATTGATACATGCCGGTTTAGCCAAAGAAGTGATTGCCTTGATCTTCTCCGGGTTAGCCACAAAGCGATGATGGGCGCCAACTGTCGTGGAATTATCACGTCAGATGTCCTAGTGAAAGGACTTAGTCGTGGAGCCATCGCAACTAGGAAGCTTAAAGGGGTTAATCGGGACAAAGGACACGGGGTTTATACTGGTTCGGCCCTTTACGGTGAAGGTAAAAGCCTACGATCCAGTTTTGAGTGGGATTGCTTATGTCTCGATTACCAGGGAGCGAAATTGCTTGACCAAGCTCCCGATCTGATGTTACTTGCCCTGAACCGCCGTCGGGTCGTCCCTTTATATATAGAGGTCGACGCCCAGCGGCTCACAGAGTCCCAGCCGGCTCATAAACAGTGTCTGGCTCGGTCTCTTAACTATTCTTGCCTTACAATACAAGTCATGTACTTATGGCGGTTTATCTCTATGGGCCTTAAGTTGCCTCTGGGCTTTGGGCCCTTAACTGAACCACCATCTTCAAGCTTGGTCTTGGGCTTCAAAAATACTCATAGGTATAACCCGGCCCCTCCTGGGCGGGTCATACCTAAAAGTTATATCCCCAACAACAAGTGTTAATTGCTAGTCCTGTTTTCCTAATCATGGGCATGCCATTAATGTCAGTAACATTTGAGAGCATGATGTTGATAGAACACTCCTGTTGAATTGACCCAAGTTGTATGTTATATTTAGATATGAAATCATCAAAAGTCTATAGTCCATAACACGGGAGTTAACGTATGTATGATTCCTTAGAGCATGAGAGTATCGAGTCACTCCATACTGGACGATGCACTTTCGGAATGTTCCAACATCATCCATAAAAGGGTGATCACAACTACAACTTATGTGTTCATGGAAACATATGATGAGAGACTAGAAAGCTCGAGACTTGAATTTTCTCCTCTAACGATGGACAAATATTCAGTGCACTCTTGATTGATGGCATCCATCCACGCCTGGCCAGACACAGCGTGAATTAATCATGAGGATGCTGGAACACGAGAACAAGAAAAGAAAACAAAACCAATAAGGAGGAAGACCGGTATAGGGAGCATGTGTTGATATCATGGGGATACCGATATATCTCACCTCAGGTTTTGTAACATATCATGAAGCAAAAGGAATAACATATGATAACCAAATGTTCACTCGAATATCATCCGTGTGATTATAGGGGTTAATATGGATGTCGATGGTTCCGCTACTGATCTTTGAATGAAAGGTGTTCTCCGTTCGTGTCTATATTTCACTGAACCTGTAGGGTCACACGTTTGAGGGTTTATGATCTGTTGAGTTCTATTGGAATTTGGAATATGAGAAAATATTATCAGAAAAGTTTTAGGAATAACAAAAATAATTTCGAGAGAAATCAGAAGCATTTCGGGGATTATCGGGTGTGTTTTGTGGAATACCAAGTAATACCGCTTAGGTGGAAAATATGTTGGAGGACCTAAAATAAATATAATAGGGCTCTATAATTTACTAGGAGCCCCCCCCCTGCGGCTCTATTGTGACAATAGCGACGTCATGGCTCAAGCAAGGAGCCAAAGTCCCGCCAGAAGTCCAGGCGTATTCAAGCAAGTACCACCTTATTCAATATCATGCTGGAGAATGTTTAGTGAAAGTACTCAAGATTCGCACGAATTTTAATGTGTCAGACCCGATGTTGAAGCCTCTACCAAGAGGAAAACATGAACAACACTCGATTGCCATTGGTGTAAAAATAGTTATGTAAACTAGATTATTGACTCTAGTGCAAGTGGGAGACTATTGGAAATATGCCCTGGAGGCAATAATATTTAACTATTATTTATTTCCAAGTTTTAATTAATGTTTATCATCTGTCCTATAACTGTTAGGGTTCTTCAATATGTGATTCAGAGGAAAACTCATAAGCACGTGTAGAGTTATAAACGCTAAAACAAGATTCCTAGTCTTTCCTCTAGGACTAGCACAAGTGTTAATTGCTAGTCCTGTTTTCCTAATCATGGGCATGCCATTAATGCCAATAAGATTTGAGAGCATGATGTTGATAGAACACTCGTGTTGAATTGACCCAAGTTGTATGTTATATTTAGAGATGAAATCGTCAAAAGTCTATAGTCCACAACACGGGAGTTAACGTATGTATGATTCCTTAGAGCATGAGAGTATCGAGTCACTCCATACTAGACGATGCACTTCCAGAATGTTCCAACATCATCCGTAAAAGGGTGATCACAACTACAACTTACGTGTTCATGGAAACATATGATGAGAGACTAGAAAGCTCGAGACTTGAATTTTCTCCTCTAACGATGGACAAATATTCTGTGCACTCTTGATTGATGGCATCCATCCACGCCTGGCCAGACATAGTGTGAATTAATCACGAGGATGCTGGAACACGAGAACAAGAAAAGAAAAGAAAACCAATAAGGAGGAAGACCGGTATAGGGAGCATGTGTTGATATCATGGGGATACCGATATATCTCACCTCAGGTTTTGTAACATATCATGAAGCAAAAGGAATAACATATGATAACCAAATGTTCACTCGAATATCATCCGTGTGTTTATAGGGGTTAATATGGATGTCGATGGTTCCGCTACTGATCTTTGAATGAAAGGTGTTCTCCGTTCATGTCTATATTTCAATGAACCTGTAGGGTCACACGTTTGAGGGTTTATGATCTGTTGAGTTCTATTAAAATTTGGAATATGGGAAAATATTATCAAAAAAGTTTTGGGAATAACAGAAATAATTTCGAGAGAAATCAGAAGCATTTCGGGGATATCGGGTGTGTTTTGTGGAATACCAAGTAATACCGTTTAGGTGGAAAATATGTTGGAGGACCTAAAATAAATATAATAGGGCTCTAGAATTTACTAGGAGCCCCCGCCCCCCATGCGGCTCTATTGTGATAATAGCGATGTCATGGCTCAAGCAAGGAGCCAAAGTCCCGCCATAAGTCCAGGCGTATTCAAGCAAGTACCACCTTATTCAATATCATGCTGAAGAATGTTTAGTGAAAGTACTCAAGATTCGCATGAATTTTAATGTGTCAGACCCGATGTTGAAGCCTCTACCACGAGCAAAACATGAACAACACTCGATTGCCATTGGTGTAAAAACAGTTATGTAAACTAGATTATTGACTCTAGTGCAAGTGGGAGACTATTGGAAATATGCCCTGGAGGCAATAATATTTAAGTATTATTTATTTCCAAGTTTTTAATTAATGTGTATCATCAGTCCTATAACTGTTAGGGTTCTTCAATATGTGATTCAGAGTAAAACTCATAAGCACGTGTAGAGTTATAAACGCTAAAACAAGATTCCTAGTCTTTCCTCTAGGACTAGCACAAGTGTTAATTGCTAGTCCTGTTTTCCTAATCATGGGCATGCCATTAATGCCAATAAGATTTGAGAGCATGATGTTGATAGAACACTCGTGTTGAATTGACCCAAGTTGTATGTTATATTTAGAGATGAAATCGTCAAGAGTCTATAGTCCATAACACGGGAGTTAACGTATGTATGATTCCTTAGAGCATGAGAGTATCGAGTCACTCCATACTAGACGATGCACTTCCGGAATGTTCCAACATCATCCGTAAAAGGGTGATCACAACTACAACTTATGTGTTCATGGAAACATATGATGAGAGACTAGAAAGCTCGAGACTTGAATTTTCTCCTCTAACGATGGACAAATATTCAGTGCACTCTTGATTGATGGCATCCATCCACGCCTGGCCAGACACAGCATGAATTAATCACGAGGATGCTGGAACACGAGAACAAGAAAAGAAAACAAAACCAATAAGGAGGAAGACCGATATAGGGAGCATGCGTTGATATCATGGGGATACCGATATATCTCACCTCAGGTTTTGTAACATATCATGAAGCAAAAGGAATAACATATGATAACCAAATGCTCACTCGAATATCATCCGTGTGATTATAGGGGTTAATATGGATGTCGATGGTTCCGCTACTGATCTTTGAATGAAAGGTGTTCTCCGTTCATGTCTATATTTCACTGAACCTGTAGTGTCACACGTTTGAGGGTTTATGATCTGTTGAGTTCTATTGGAATTTGGAATGTGAGAAAATATTATCAGAAAAGTTTTGAGAATAACAGAAATAATTTCGAGAGAAATCAGAAGCATTTCGGGGATTATTGGGTGTGTTTTGTGGAATACCAAGTAATACCATTTAGGTGGAAAATATGTTGGAGGACCTAAAATAAATATAATAGGGCTCTAGAATTTACTAGGAGCCCCCCCCCCATGCGGCTCTATTGTGACAATAGCGACGTCGTGGCTCAAGCAAGGAGCCAAAGTCCCGCGAGAAGTCCAGGCGTATTCAAGCAAGTACCACCTTATTCAATATCGTGCTGAAGAATGTTTAGTGAAAGTACTCAAGATTCGCACGAATTTTAATTTGTCAGACCCGATGCTGAAGCCTCTACCACGAGCAAAACATGAACAACACTCGATTGCCATTGGTGTAAAAACAGTTATGTAAACTAGATTATTGACTCTAGTGCAAGTGGGAGACTATTGGAAATATGCCCTGGAGGCAATAATATTTAACTATTATTTATTTCCAAGTTTTTAATTAATGTTTATCATCTGTCCTATAACTGTTAGGGCTCTTCAATATGTGATTTAGAGGAAAACTCATAAGCACGTGTAGAGTTATAAACGCTAAAACAAGATTCCTAGTCTTTCCTCTAGGACTAGCACAAGTGTTAATTGCTAGTCCTGTTTTCCTAATCATGGGCATGCCATTAATGCCAATAAGATTTGAGAGCATGATGTTGATAGAACACTCGTGTTGAATTGACCCAAGTTGTATGTTATATTTAGAGATGAAATCGTCAAAAGTATATAGTCCATAACACGGGAGTTAACGTATGTATGATTCCTTAGAGCATGAGAGTATCGAGTCACTCCATACTAGATGATGCACTTCCAGAATGTTCCAACATCATCCGTAAAAGGGTGATCACAACTACAACTTACGTGTTCATGGAAACATATGATGAGAGACTAGAAAGCTCAAGACTTGAATTTTCTCCTCTAACGATGGACAAATATTCAGTGCACTCTTGATTGATGGCATCCATCCACGCCTGGCTAGACACAGCGTGAATTAATCACGAGGATTCTGGAACACGAGAACAAGAAAATAAAACAAAACCAATAAGGAGGAAGACCGGTATAGGGAGCATGTGTTGATATCATGGGGATACCGATATATCTCACCTCAGGTTTTGTAACATATCATGAAGCAAAAGGAATAACATATGATAACCAAATGCTCACTCAAATATCATCCGTGTGATTATAGGGGTTAATATGGATGTCGATGGTTCCGCTACTGATCTTTGAATGAAAGTTGTTCTCCGTTCATGTCTATATTTCACTGAACCTGTACGGTCACACGTTTGAGGGTTTATGATCTGTTGAGTTCTATTGGAATTTGGAATATGAGAAAATATTATCAGAAAAGTTTTGGGAATAACAGAAATAATTTCAAGAGAAATCAGAAGCATTTCGGGGATTATCGGGTGTGTTTTGTGGAATACCAAGTAACACCGTTTAGGTGGAAAATATGTTGGAGGACCTAAAATAAATATAATAGGGCTCTAGAATTTACTAGGAGCCCCCCCCCCATGCGGCTCTATTGTGACAATAGCGACGTCGTGGCTCAAGCAAGGAGCCAAAGTCCCGCCGGAAGTCCAGGCGTATTCAAGCAAGTACCACCTTATTCAATATCATGCTAAAGAATGTTTAGTGAAAGTACTCAAGATTCGCACGAATTTTAATGTGTCAGACCCGATGCTGAAGCCTCTACCACGAGCAAAACATGAACAACACTCGATTGTCATTGGTGTAAAAACAGTTATGTAAACTAGATTATTGACTCTAGTGCAAGTGGGAGACTGTTGGAAATATGCCGTGGAGGCAATAATATTTAAGTATTATTTATTTCCAAGTTTGTAATTAATGTATATCATCTGTCCTATAACTGTTAGGGTTCTTCAATATGTGATTCAGAGGAAAACTCATAAGCACGTGTAGAGTTATAAACGCTAAAACAAGATTCCTAGTCTTTCCTCTAGGACTAGCACAAGTGTTAATTGCTAGTCCTGTTTTCCTAATCACGGGCATGCCATTAATGCCAATAAGATTTGAGAGCATGATGTTGATAGAACACTCATGTTGAATTGACCCAAGTTGTATGTTATATTTAGAGATGAAATCGTCAAAAGTCTATAGTCCATAACACGGGAGTTAATGTATGTATGATTCCTTAGACCATGAGAGTATCGAGTCACTCCATACTGGACGATGCACTTTCGGAATGTTCCAACATCATCCGTAAAAGGGTGATCACAACTACAACTTACGTGTTCATGGAAACATATGACGAGAGACTAGAAAGCTCGAGACTTGAATTTTCTCCTCTGACGATAGACAAATATTCAGCGCCCTCTTGATTGATGGCATCCATCCAAGCCTGGCCATACATGGTGTGACTTAATCATGGGGATGCCGGAACACAAGAACAAAAAAAGAAAACAAAACCGATAAGGAGGAAGACCGGTATAGTGAGCATGTGTTGATCTCATGGGGATACTGATATATTTCACCTTAGGTTTTGTAACATATCATGAATCAAAAGGAATAACATATGATAACCAAATGTTCACTCGAATATCATCCGTGTGACTATATGGGTTAATATGGATGGCGATGGTTCCGTCACTGATCATTGGATGAAAGGTGTTCTCGTCCATGACTATACTTCACTGAACCTATAGGGTCACACGCTTGAGGATTTATGATCTGTTGAGTTCTATTGGAATTTGGAATGTGAGAAAATATTATCAAAAAAGTTTCGGAAATAACAGTAATAATCCGAGAGAAATCGGAAGCATTTCGAGGATTACCAGAAGTGTTTCATGGAATACCAAATAATACCGTATAGGTGGAAAATATGTTGGAGGACCTAAAATAAAGATAAAAAAGGCTCTAGAATTTACCGGGAGCGCCCCCTCCCCCGGATTTCCTTAGGCGTCATGGGCTAAACTAATATTCTGAAGGCCTATTAGATGAAGGGTTATTGGGCCTAGAAGACCCAATAGAGGAGGCGCCTCCCATAGCATTTTGGGAAAGTTAGAGCAACTCTAGCAGACTCCGCAAAATCCCGACCTGCAAAACACATTTGCAATTCGACGTAAAACTCGTTTGCGGGTCGAGAACGAGCGTGGCAGATCAGAAACCGTAGATGAAACTGCATAATTTGAAAAAACGGATTTGCGGGAGAAATTGCACCATAGTAGTTCATCATCACATACTACATATATTCGTTCATCACATGATCAAACACTACAAACATTAGTTCATACTACATACTACATCAGTACTAGTACTAGAGGTGGTGGGGATCTCACGGCGGCGAGCTCGCGGCCATGGACGACGCCGTGGAGGAGCTCAATCCTCCTCACCGGAGCTGCCGAGGTCGATGTACTTCTCCTTCTGCTCCTCACAGATGCGCCGCCACTCATCGTCCTTCTCCTTGGCGGTGAGGTTGGCCGCGACTGCCTTCTTGAACACGAGGTCGTCGAGCTCCTCGTGGTGGCGCTGTCGCTCCGCCTCCTCGCGCAAGCTCCGCTCGGCAATGGTGGCCGCGACCGCGTCGACATCGGCGACGAAGTCCTCCGGCCCGATGACTCTGCAGCTGCCGAGCTCCTCGGGCTCCTGCTTGACGGGGACTTCCTTCGACTGCTCTGACCACTCCCTCTTCACGGGGAGAAGGCCCGCGCCGGAAGAGGAGGAGCTCCTGGTGTAAGAAGAAGATCTCGCCGCCCAGGACGAGCCCGCGGCCAAGGATGGCGTACGGCCGTGCCGACGGTCGTATTCGTCTGTCTCCCGGACGCTGAAGCTCGGCGGCAGCGAGAGGCCGCGGTTGGTCCACTTCCTCGCCCCGCGCTTCCTCGTGCTGTCCGAATGGACGCGCCGCTTGCGCTCGGGGTCGTTGTCGCCGCCGGATCTGCTCCCGGAGCCACGTCTGGAGCTCCACATGCGGCCCCACATGGTGGATGAAGGCGTAAGGGGCTCGCCGGCGACGTGAAATGTGCGCTGGGGAGTGGGGGATTACGCGAGGTGGGGGCGGCGGGGGGTAGGGTTTCGACCCGCAAACGCGTCGCGAACCCGTAGATATACTGGTCGGGGCGGGCAGGTTTGCGGGCCGCGATAAATATTTTTACGGGCCGAGCGAGTATACGAGCTTTGTTCTGGCCAGAAAATTGGGCTGAGCCCGTATGCTCGCTGAAATTTTGTGGGTCTATGCTAGAGATGCTCTTAGGGGGTGAAGGAGAGGTCCTGCTCGACGCTAGTTAGGGTCAAAAAGAGCAGTTTTCGCTGAAGGATTCATGCAAAACAGGCCAACCCATTCCCAGGGCCGAACGTAAAAAATAAATGTCACAAAAATTGCAACGTTGTATGGAGTCGAACCCGCAACCTAATGATAGGTAGCAGAGTTGCGTGCCACTATACTAGTCAATTAGTACATGTTAAACCATAGCACTCAGCGAACCAACCTGTGGTTGGATGGTTAGAGGGACTGTGGTATCCCCAGCCCACCAGGGTTCAAATCCTGGTGCTCGCATTTATTCCTGGATTTATTTCAGGTTTCCGGCGATGCGCATTCAGTGGGAGGAGACGTTTCCGTCGACGATGAGGTGCCTACGGTGACTTCATAAATCTCAAGATGATATGTCGGCTCAGTCTTTTGGAGGTGCTCAAAGGGGTAGGGTGTGCGTGCGTGCGTTCATAGGGGTGAGAATGTTGGGTTTGAGGAAAGATATTTGGGGCTACCAACACCTGGCAGACATATGTAGAAAGGGAAGTTCCCAAACTTTCAAGAGAAATTCACTAAAAAAATGTTGTTATGGGGTAGTTTGTCTCAAGGTAGTAAAGAAGTCTTAACGAAGTCTTTTGCTTAGTCAATTCCGATGTACATCATGAATGTGTTCAAATTGTCGCTCGGTTTATGTGATAACCTAAATGAGATGATTAGGAATTATTGGTGGGCATCTAAAAAAAGGTAAGAGGCTCAATGGAAATCTTGGGACTATTTGTTGAAACCAAAGATTCGATGGGGGGTCGGCTTCCAAGAATTTAGGCATTTTAATCAAGCTTTACTAGCTTGTCTTGCATGGAGATTGCAGATGTTCCAGGATAGTTTATGTGCCAGAGTACCGCGTCAAAATATTATCCCAATGGAAACCTTGAGGATACAGTTTTTACGGGGAATCCATCTTCTTCATGATAGGGTATCTCTCAGGTTTGGACTTGTTGAAAAAGGGTTTAATTTGGAGCATCAACAATGGTACAAAGGTTAAAATTGGAGAGACAACTGGATGTTGGGGAACATAGCAGAAATTCAAAATTTCCTACGCATCACCAAGATCAATCTATGGAGTAATCTAGCAACGAGGGAAGGGGAGTGCATCTACATACCCTTATAGATCTCTAAGCGGAAGCGTCGCAAGAACGCGGATGAAGGAGTCGTACTCATAGCGATTCAGATCGCGGTTGATTACGATCTAAGCGCCGAACCATGGCGCCTCCGTGTTCAACACACATGCAGCCCGGTGACGTCTCCCATGCCTTGATCCAGCAAGGAGAGAGGGAGAGGTTGGGGAAGACTCTGTCCAGCAGCAGCACGACGGCGTGGTGGTGGTGGAGGAGCGCGGTACTCCAGCAGGGCT
The DNA here is from genome assembly GCF_018294505.1 of Triticum aestivum. Lineage (NCBI taxonomy): Eukaryota > Viridiplantae > Streptophyta > Magnoliopsida > Poales > Poaceae > Triticum > Triticum aestivum. The sequence continues at coordinate 198,763,484 of NC_057804.1, read as the reverse complement.
TCGCCAAGCACTACGAGAGACGAGGAGGGAGAGAGGTAGGGCTGCGCCAAGAGGGAGATGTTCTTGTGTCTTAGGCAGCCCCAAAACCTCCACTATATATAGGGGCAAAGGGGAGGGGAGGCGCCCTAGGGTTTCCCCTAGGGGGGGCGGCGGCCAGGGCAGATGGGATCTCCCCCTTGGGTGACTTGGCCCCCAAGCCAGGAGGTGGGAACCCTAGATGGGGTGCCCCAAACCCCCTGGTCACGTGGGAATAGGTGAGGGGGGCGCACAGACCCTTAGTGGGCTGGTTTGCCCCCTTCCCTTGGCCCATGAAGCCCCCCAACACTTGTCGGGGCTCCCGAAACACCTTTCGGTCATGCTGGTCATCACCCGGTACCTCCGGAACACCTCCAGACTCCAAAACCCTTCGTCCAATATATCAATCTTTACCTCCGGACCATTCCGAACTCCTCGTGACGTCCAGGATCTCATCCGGGACTCCGAACAACATTCAGTAACCACGTATATCTATTCCCTATAACCCTAGCGTCACCGAACCTTAAGTGTGTAGACCCTACGGGTTCGGGAACCATGCAGACATGACCGAGACGTTCTCTGGTCAATAACCAACAGCGGGATCTGGATACCCATGTTGGCTCCCACATGTTCCACGATGATCTCATCGGATGAACCACGATGTCGAGGATTCAATCAGTCCCGTATTCAATTCCCTTTGTCTAGTGGTATAGTACTTGCCCGAGATTCGATCGTCGATATCCCGATACCTTGTTCAATCTCGTTACCGACAAGTCTCTTTACTCGTTCTGTAACACATCATCCCGTGATCAACCCCTTGGTCACATTGTGCACATTATGATGATGTCCTACCGAGTGGGCCTAGAGATACCTCTCCGTCACACGGAGTGACAAATCCCAGTCTCGATTCGTGCCAACCCAACAGACACTTTCAGAGATACCCGTAGTGCACCTTTATAGCCACCCAGTTACGTTGTGACGTTTGGTACACCCAAAGCATTCCTACGGTATCCGGGAGTTGCACAATCTCATGGTCTAAGGAAATGATACTTGACATTAGAAAAGCTTTAGCATACGAACTACACGATCTTTGTGCTACGCTTAGGATTGGGTCTTGTCCATCACATCATTCTCCTAATGATGTGATCCCGTTATCAACAACATCCAATGTCCATGGTCAGGAAACCGTAACCATCTATTGATCAACGAGCTAGTCAACTAGAGGCTTACTAGGGACATGGTGTTGTCTATGTACCCACACATGTATCTGAGTTTCCTATCAATACAATTATAGCATGGATAATAAACGATTATCATGAACAAGGAAATATAATAATAATAACTAATTTATTATTGCCTCTAGGGCATATTTCCAACAGTCTCCCACTTGCACTAGAGTCAATAATCTAGTTCACATCGCCATGTGATTAACATTCACAGGTCACATCGCCATGTGACCAATATCCAAAGAGTTTACTAGTGTCACTAAACTAGTTCACATCATCATGTGATTAAGACTCAATGAGTTCTAGGGTTTGATCATGTTTTGCTTGTGAGAGAGGTTTTAGTCAACGGGTCTGCAACATTCAGATCCGTATGTACTTTGGAAATCTCTAGGTCATATTGTAAATGCTGCTTCCACGCTCCACTTGGAGCTATTTCAAATGGTTGCTCCACTATACGTATCCGGTTTGCTACTCAGAGTCATTCGGATAGGTGTTAAAGCTTTCATCGACGTAACCCTTTACGCCGAACTCTTTAGCACCTCCATAATTGAGAAACATGTCCTTATTTTCTCCAAGGACAATTTTGACCGTTGTCTGCTGATCCACTCCTTGATCACCTTTGTACCCTCTTGCCAGACATGTGGCAAGGCACACATCAGGTGCGGTACACAGCATAGCATACTATGGAGCCTATGTCTAAGCATAGGGGACGACCTTCGTCCTTTCTCTCTATTCTGTCATGGTCGAGCTTTAAGTCTTAACTTCATACCTTACAACTCAGGCAAGAACTCCTTCTTTGACTGATCCATCTTGAACACCTTCAAGATCATGTCAAGGTATGTGCTCATTTGAAAGTACCATTTAGCGTTTTTGATCTATCCTCATATATCTTGATGCTCAATGTTCAAGCAGCTTAATCCAGGTTTTCCATTGAAAAACACCTTTCAAACAACCCTATATGCTTTCCAGAAATTCTACATCATTTCTGATCAACAATATGTCAACAACATATACTCATCAGAAATTCTATAGTGCTCCCACTCACTTCTTTGGAAATACAAGTTTCTCATAAACTTTGTATAAACCCAAAATCTTTGATCATCTCATCAAAGCATACATTCCAACTCCGAGATGCTTACTCCAGTCCTTAGAAGGATTGCTGGAGCTTTGCATACTTGTTAGCGTCTTTCAGGATTGTCAAAACCTTCTGGTTGTATCACATACAACCTTTCCTCAAGAAAATTGTCGAGGAAACAATGTTTTTGACATCCTATCTACAAGATTTCATAACGCAGTAACTGCTAATCCAATTCCAACAGACTCTTAGCATCGCTACGAGTGAGAAAGCCTCACCGTAGTCAACTCCTTGAACTTGTCAGAAAACATCTTAACGACAAGTCGAGCTTTCTTAGTAGTGATACTTACCATCATTGTCTGTCTTCCTTTAAAATCCATCTGTACTCAACAGCCTTACGACCATCGAGTAGTTCTGCCAAAGTCTACACTTTGTTTTCACTCATGGATCCTCTCTCGGATTTTATGGCCTCGAGCCATTCATCGGAATCCGGGCCCACCTTTGCTTCTCCATAGCTCATAGGTTCATTGTTGTCTAGCAACATGACCTCCAAGACAGGAGTACGTACCACTCTGAAGTAGTATGCATCCTTGTCAACCTACGAGGTTTGGTAGTGACTTGATCCGAAGTTTCATGATCACTATCATAAGCTTCTACTTCAATTGGTGCAAGCACCACAGGAACAACTTCCTGTGCCCTGCTACACACTAGTTGAAGTGACGGTTTAATAACCTCATCAAGTCTCCACCATCCTCCCACTCAACTTTCCGAGACAAACTTTTCCTCGAGAAAGGACCCGATTCAAGAAACAATCCCTATTGCTTTCGGATCTGAATTAGGAGGTATACCCAACTGTTTTGGGTGTCCTATGAAGATGCATTTTATCCGCTTTGGGTTCGAGCTTATCAACCTGAAACTTTTTCACATAAGCGTCGCAGCCCCAAACTTTTAAGAAACAACAACTTAGGTTTCTCCAAACCATAGTTCAAACGGTGTCGTCTCAACGGAATTACGTGGTGCCCTATTAAAGTGAGTGCGGTTGTCTCTAATGCCTAACCCATGAACGATAGTGGTAATTCGATAAGAGACATCATGGTACGCACCATATCCAATAGGGTGCAACTATGATGTTCGGACACACCATCACACTATGGTGTTCCAGGCGGTATTAATTGTGAAACAATTTCCACAATGTCTTAATTGCGTGCCAAAGCTCGTAACTCAGATACTCATCTCTATGATCATATCATAGACATTTTATCCTCTTGTCATGATGATCTTCAACTTCACTCTGGAATTACTTGAACCATTCAATAATTCAGACTTGTGTTTCATCAAGTAAATATACTCAGTGTCTACTCAAATCATCTGTGAAGTAAGAACATAACGATATCCACTGCGTGCCTCAGCACTCATTGGACTGCACACATCAAAATGTATTACTTCCAACAAGTTGCTTTCTTGCTCCCTTTTTACTGAAAACGAAGCTTTCAGTCATCTTGCCCATGTGGTATGATTTGCATGTCTCAAGTGATTCAAAATCAAGTGAGTCCAAACGGTCCATTTGATGGAGTTTCTTCATGCATATACACCAATAGACATGGTTCGCATGTCTCAAACTTTTCAAAAACGAGTGAGTCTAAAGATCCATCAACATGGAGCTTCTTCATGCGTTTTACACCAATATGACTCAAGTGGCAGTGCCACAAGTATGTGGCACTATCATTACTATCTTATATCTTTTGGCATGAACATGTGTATCACTACGATCGAGATTCAATAAACCATTTGTTTTAGGTGCAAGACCATTGAAGGTATTATTCAAATAAACAGAGTAACTATTATTCTCCTTAAATGAATGACCATATTGCGATAGACATAATCCAATCATGTCTATGCTCAACGCAAACACCAATCTTGATGGTAGAGGGAGCGTGCGATGCTTGATCACATCAAGCTTGGAAAAACTTCCAACACATATCGCCAGCTCACCTTTAGCTAGTCTCCGTTTACCCCTTTGAGTTACTAACACTTAGCAACCGAACCGGTATTTAATACCCTGGTGCTACTAGGAGTACTAGTAAAGTACACATTAACATGATGTATATCCAATATACTTCTATCGACATTGCCAGCCTTCTCATCTACCAAGTATCTAGGTTAATTCTTCTACATTGACCTTTCCCATTATTACAGAAGCACTTAGTCTCGGGTTTGGGTTCAACCTTGGGTTTCTTCACTAGAGCAGCAACTGATTTGCCATTTCATGAAGTATCCCTTCTTGCCCTTGCCCTTCTTGAAACTAGTGGTTTCACTAACCATCAACAATTGATGCTCCTTCTTGATTTCTACTTTCGCGGTGTCAAACATCGCGAATATTTCAAGGATCATCATATCTATCCCTGATATGTTATAGTTCATCATGAAGCTCTAGCATCTTGGTGGCAATGACTTTGGAGAAACATCACTATCTCATCTGGAAGATTTACTCCCACGCGATTCAAGTGATTGTTGTACTCAGACAATCTGAGCACAAGCTCAACAATTGAGCTTTTCTCCCTTAGTTTGTAGGCTAAGAGACTCGTCGAAGGTCTTATACCTCTTGACGTGGGCACGAGCCTGAAATCCCAATTTCAGCCCTCGAAACATCTCATATGTTTCACAACGTTTCGAAATCGTCTTCGGTGCCTCAACTCTAAACCGTTTAACATTACTGAACTATCACGTAGTTATCAAAATGTGTATGTCTGATGTTCGCAGCATCCACAGACGATGTCCGAGGTTCAACACACCGAACGGTGCATTAAGGACATAAGCCTTCTTCGAAGCAACGAGGACAATCCTAAGTTTACGGACCTAGTCCGCATAATCGCTACTATCAACTTTCAACTGAATTTTCTCTAGGAACATATCTAAACAGTAGAACTAAAGCGCGAGCTTACGACATAATTTGCAAAGACCTTTTGACTATGTTCAGGATAATTAAGTTCATCTTATGAACTCCCACTTAGATAGACATCCCTCTAGTCATCTAAGTGATTACATGATCCGAGTCAACTAGGCTGTGTCCGATCATCACGTGAGACGGACTAGTCATCATCGGTGAACATCTTCATGTTGATCGTATCTACCACACGACTCATGCTCGACCTTTTGGTCTCTTGTGTTCCGAGGCCATGTATGTACATGCTAGGCTCGTCAAGTCAACCTAAGTGTTTCGCGTGTGTAAATCTGGCTTACACCCGTTGTATGTGAACATTAGAATCTATCACACCTGATCATCACGTGGTGCTTCGAAACAAAGAACTTTCGCAACGGTGCACAGTTAGGGGGAACACTTTCTTGAAATTTTAATGAGGGATCATCTTATTTACTACCGTCGTTCTAAGCAAATAAGATGCATAAACATGATAAACATCACATGCAATCAAAAAGTGACATGATATGGCCAATATCATTTTGCTCCTTTTGATCTCCATCTTCGGGGCTCCATGATCATCATCGTCACCGGCATGACACCATGATCTCCATCATCATGTTCTCCATCATCGTGTCTCCATGAAGTTGTCTCGCCAACTATTACTTCTACTACTATGGCTAACGGTTTAGCAATAAAGTAAAGTAATTACATGGCGTTGTTCAATGACACACAGGTCATACAATAAATTAAGACAACTCCTATGGCTCCTGCCGGTTGTCATACTCATCGACATGCAAGTCGTGATTCCTTTTACAAGAACATGATCAATCTCATACATCACATATCATTCATCACATTCTTTTGGCCATATCACATCACATAGCATACCCTGCAAAAACAAGTTAGACGTCCTCTAATTGTTGTTTGCATGTTTTACGTGGATGCTATGGGTTTCTAGCAAGAACGTTTCTTACCTACGCAAAACCACAACGTGATATGTCAATTGCTATTTACCCTTCATAAGGACCCTTTACATCAAACCCGATCCGACTAAAGTGGGAGAGACTGGCACCCGCTAGCCACCTTATGCAACAAGTGCATGTCAGTCGGTGGAACCTGTCTCACATAAGCGTACGTGTAAGGTCGGTCCGGGCCGCTTCATCCCACAATACCGTTGAAACAAGATTGGACTAGTAACGGTAAGCATATTGAACAAAATCAACGCCCACAACAACTTGTGTTCTACTCGTGCATAGAAACTACGCATAGACCTAGCTCTGATACAATTGTTGGGGAACATAGCAGAAATTCAAAATTTTCTACGCATCACCAAGATCAATCTATGGAGTAATCTAGCAACGAGGGAAGGGGACTGCATCTACATACCCTTGTAGATCGCTAAGCGGAAGCATTGCAAGAATGCGGATGAAGGAGTCGTACTCGTAGCGATTCAGATCACGTTTGATTCCGATCTAAGCGTCGAACCACGGCGCCTCCGTGTTCAACACACATGCAGCCCGGTGACGTCTCCCATGCCTTGATCCAGCAAGGAGAGAGGGAGAGGTTGGGGAAGACTCCGTCCAGCAGCAGCACGACGGCGTGCTGGTGGTGGAGGAGCGCGGTACTCCAGCAGGGCTTCGCCAAGCACTACGAGAGACGAGGAGGGAGAGAGGTAGGGCTGCGCCAAGAGGGAGATGTTCTTGTGTCTTAGGCAGCCCCAAAACCTCCACTATATATAGGGGCAAAGGGGAGGGGAGGCGCCCTAGGGTTTCCCCTAGGGGGGCGGCAGCCAGGGCAGATGGGATCTCCCCCTTGGGTGACTTGGCCCCCAAGCCAGGAGGTGGGAACCCTAGATGGGGTGCCCCAAACCCCCTGGTCATGTGGGAATAGGTGAGGGGGGCGCACAACCCCTTAGTGGGCTGATTTGCCCCCTTCCCTTGGCCCATGAACCCCCCAACACTTGACGGGGCTCCCGAAACACCTTTCGGTCATGTTGGTCATCACCCGGTACCTCCGGAACACTTCCGGACTCCAAAACCCTTCGTCCAATATATCAATCTTTACCTCTGGACCATTCCGGAACTCCTCGTGATGTCCGGGATCTCATTCGGGACTCCGAACAACATTCAGTAACCACGTATATCTATTCCCTATAACCCTAGCGTCATCGAACCTTAAGTGTGTAGACCCTACGGGTTCGGGAACCATGCAGACATGACCGAGACGTTCTCTAGTCAATAACCAACAGTGGGATCTGGATACCCATGTTGGCTCCCACATGTTCCACGATGATCTCATCGGATGAACCACGATGTCGAGGATTCAATCAATCCCGTATTCAATTCCCTTTGTCTAGCGGTATAGTACTTGCCCGAGATTCGATCGTCAGTATCCCGATACCTTGTTCAATCTCGTTACCAACAAGTCTCTTTACTCGTTCCGTAACACATCATCCCGTGATCAACCCCTTGGTCACATTGTGCACATTATGATGATGTCCTACCGAGTGGGCCCAGAGATACCTCTCCGTCACACGGAGTGACAAATCCTAGTCTCGATTCGTGCCAACCCAACAGACACTTTCGGAGATACCCGTAGTGCACCTTTATAGCCACCCAGTTACGTTGTGACGTTTAGTACACCCAAAGCATTCCTACAGTATCCGGGAGTTGCACAATCTCATGGTCTAAGGAAATGATACTTGACATTAGAAAAGCTTTAGCATACGAACTACACGATCTTTGTGCTAGGCTTAGGATTGGGTCTTGTCCATCACATCATTCTCCTAATGATGTGATCCCGTTATCAATGACATCCAATGTCCATGGTCAGGAAACCGTAACCATCTACTGATCAACGAGCTAGTCAACTAGAGGCTTACTAGGGACATGGTGTTGTCTATGTACCCACATATGTATCTGAGTTTCCTATCAATACAATTATAGCATGGATAATAAACGATTATCATGAACAAGGAAATATAATAATAATAACTAATTTATTATTGCCTCTAGGGCATATTTCCAACACTGGATTCCTCGTAATCATTCTTGCAAGGTTGTCATCCCAAAAGGAAGATGTCAGTTGTCATGGGTCTTTGGACTTATGGATGTGAATGGTGCATGTGATGAAAATTTAGTACGTCAATATATTTCTTTGGACGCTCATGAGATCTTGAAGATCCGACCGTGCTCTCAAAACTAGGATGATTTCCTAGCTAGTGTGGGTTGGGGAGAAGTCTGGAAATTTTACCATCCATAGTGCTTATCAGATGGCTCTTGAGGAGCAGAATTAAGTGGAACAACACTCTTGTAGTTCATCACCAAATGGGGATCGTCCTTGATGGAAGTTTTCTTGGGGAGGTGTTGCACCTCCAAAGGTAAATATTTTTATTTGGCGTCTGGCAGCAAACTCTCTTCCAACTTATTTTTTGAAGCACTCTAGAAATATGGAGCTTTCGGCCTCCTTTCCTATTTGTGATGGCGAACACGAAAATTCTTTCGTGCCCTGTGTTGTGGCCTTTTGTTTCGTTATGGAAGGCTATGGCTGAATGCTGGTCCCTTTCTGATGTGGCGCAGATAAGAAATACTAACACAAATTGGATCCTTCATGTCATGTGTGAACTGAGAGGCTCAATGACTGAAGCTATTTATGTTGTTGTGGCGCATTTGGTACGCTTCAGAATGAAGTAGTTCATGCAAAACTCGCACCTCCATTGGACGTCTCAAAGGTTTATGTGTACCTATGTAGCTTTCATTTTACACATCTCGCAGGCGCCATGATATGACCTAGTGAAGGGTAAAACTGTGCTCTCAGATGATGACCTTCACAATCGATCCTTCCCGTTTGGAAAAATACCCAGGCTTTGCTTTGGTTTTCTTCCTAGCATAGTTATGTAAAGTTGAACACCGATTGCTCCTTTTATGAGGGTGTTTGGTTGGGATTTTACTTGCCTTTTTTTACTTTAGCTTTTTTGGCTTATAAGGTGCTTTTGAGAAAAATATAAGCCTAGGTGTTTTTTGGCTTATAAGCCAAAGTGAAAAAGGCCAAGTAAAAGCCCAACCAAACACCCCCCTATGTCGGTGGATAGATCTGCAGCAACGAGAATGCTTTTGAGAAGCTCGAATGGTGAAATAATTTTCACTTCATGTAGGCACCTTCTTTTTTGCAAGGACCCTATCGAAACTGAACTATATGCAATATCTAAAGGAGTCTCGCTATCTTTGCAATGGAGTTATCTTTTGAATCTAATTGTTTGGGGGCCATATACTTTTTTTTACCCCATGAGGCTATGCTAAGCAATAAAGAACCTTATAGATCAAGAAATTTTTTGTTGTGTCAGGAGATCAAGCGGAAGGTGGAGGATAGAGAATGTTGTATTATTCATGTCCGTCGTAGTTAAAATAATGCCACCCATTTTATGGCATTATATGATAGTGAGCAGCGGCGTACTACAGTTTGGCTAGGTACAGGGTCTTTGGTTGACGTGTTTGGATCTCGTCTTCGGTCATGTGTCTACGGGGTTGATCGTTCCAATCTACGCTTTTTATCGTATTTGGTTCGCTCTAGTGTTCGTAGTCGTCGCTAGTTGGTCCACTGATATAGTTGTCTAATATTCTTTGTACTGCATGCAGAATATATTGAAAATTTATCCTAATAATAATAATACAATAATACTCCATGTGTCCCATAACATAAGAGCGTTTTTTACACTACATGTGAATAAGTGTTCTTATATTATGGGACGGAGGGAGTATATTATATAAAAAAAAAGAGATACAAAGACTTGGCCACGAAAAAAAAAAGGCCAAGGTGCTTTGGTACTGCTACTAGCAAAACCTCGTCCTCTCCTTCGCTTCTCCTGTCCTGCTGCATCCGCCGCCGCCGCTCTCCTGAATCCCAACGAATTTTAGCGGCTACCTTGTTGGCTGCATCCGCCGCCGCTGTTCCTCGCCGCTGCTCGCGCCGCGCGGCGGAAGAGGGGCGGAGGCGGCAATAATGAAGAGGCTAGTAAGTACGTTTTCTCCCGTGATTTTCGATCGTTCGCTCGAGTGCTGGATTCTTCCTGTCCGTGATTGCTCTTTCCTTGCTGCTCCGTGATGTGTCGCTCTTGGATTCTCGTTTTGGTGCTTGATTTGTGTGTCTCCCGTGTGATCCGTTCCCAGTCTCGGATCTCTGCCTGGGGAATGGCGTATCCTTTCCTCGCTTCCTGATCGTTCCCCTGAGGTCTGCCGAGCAAAGATGCGATTTCTCGTGCTTCTTGATGTGTCTTGCGAGTATGTGTGTGTTCTCGGAACAGAGCACTGATCTCGAAGAGCGATGTTTTGATGTGTAAGGAATGCTAATTTCTTGCTGTGTTCATGGCAGTGGCGTCTTCAGGTGGTCCTGTCATGGGTCCTGGCCGTCGTTCTCGGATCAGTCCACGGCCATGTGCGGCGGCAATGGGGGGAGCAGGTGCCCCGGGAGTCGCGGCCGCACAGCGTCACCATTACGGAGTTCGGCGCCGTAGGGGATGGTAGGACCCTGAACACCCTGCCCTTCCAAAACGCCGTCTTCTACGCCCGGTCCTTCGCCGACAAGGGCGGCGCGCAGCTGTACGTCCCCAAGGGTCGATGGCTCACCGGCAGCTTCAACCTCACCAGCCACCTCACCCTCTTCCTCGAGAAAGATGCCATCATCATGGGCGCGGAGGTGATGATGGCTTTAATTTGGGTTGCAGTTATTGTTTATTTTCATTGAATTGTTATGATGGTAGTTACAAATTCTGCTTTGCATTGAATTGTGGAGAAGGAGTGTGTTAGATGAGGGCTATGGTTGCATGAATCTGAGGATACATATCCTTTTCAGCTGCATTTGCATTGAATTGCTAGTGATTAGGATAGGCATCTCCAATCAGTTCATCTTAGTTTCTTTGGACATGATTGGTGGATATACCTGATGAAGTATTGATTTTGACATGTGCAATGTGAGGTCATAGGTCATGGATTTATCCAGGAAACGCCAATGTAGTTTGATTGTGCTCTTTGTTGGCGCGCTAGACGGCAGAGGAAATCCTATGCAGATACCCGATCAGCAGGGTTCAAGTTGGCTGGTATTTTTAGTTGTTTCCTTCTGCTTTACCATAAACAGCGAGTGTTTGGAAGGTGAAACTTACCTGTTTGATGTGAGGGCTGTGGCTAATAAGAGATAATTTTCTTTTGCATTGTTTTGAAGTCAAGCTGCTCTCTTTAATTATGCATGAACAGAGCATGGGCATGCTGCTCTGATGCTCCCGCAAACATTGCGATTGCTTGTCGGTTATATATAAATTCCTTGTGTGCCATGCGGCTATTTTTGTTTCTTGCATGTAATTCGAAGGAAGACAAACATTTATAGCTGTACTTAATTATATGTGTTTTGAGTCATCGAAAACAATTTGTTCTTCATACTTGAATGTTTCTCCACCTTTTTAGTACTAACCATATTCATCTATTTGTCCCCTCACTATAGGAGTCATCGCAATGGCCAATTGTGGAACCTTTGCCATCTTATGGCCAGGGACTAGACCTTCCAGGTCCTAGACATCGTAGCTTAATAAATGGATACAATTTAACGGATGTTGTTATTACTGGTAATTTTCTTGTTATATGTATGGCTTGACTATGTCACATTTGTTTTTCCAGTTTTGACAACTGTTGCGTGCTTGGTCCACTTGTTGTAGGGAATAATGGACTTATCGATGGCCAGGGCTCAGTATGGTGGAATTGGCTTCGCTCTCATGAACTAAATCATAGCCGCCCTCATCTCGTGGAGTTTCTGTATTCTGAAGAAATTGTGATCTCAAACTTGACATTTTTGAACTCACCAGCCTGGAGCATACATCCAATGTACTGCAGGTGCATTAGCATTAATGAGCTTCATGCACTAGGTGTAATTTCGTGAGTGTTATTTGAGCATATACTGTTTTGTTTGTTCTCCAGCAATGTAAAGGTTCATAACGTCACAATTAAGACTTTGTTGGATGCTCCACTCACGGATGGCATAGTTCCAGGTATGATTGCTTCTAGTGTGGAGTACCATCTCATCTTCACACATTGTTTAGTGATTAATCATATGTATTTTGCACAGTAGTACTCCCTCCGTCCCGTAATGTAAAACATTTTCTGACACTAGTGTAGTGTCAAAAAATGTCTTACATTATGGGACGGAGGGAGTACTATTTTAAGATTAGGGTTCACAAATGAGCCAAGCCATAATTTTAAGATAGCAAATCCATTTGCATTTATTTTGAGTTATTTCACACTAATATTTAGGAGACTAATGCTGACACAACAGGTGAACTACTAGAAGTTTTTCAAAGGAACTCAGCTGACACACCTTTTTCTTTATGTGGTATTTGTGGTTGCCATGTGCAATAAAAAGCTAGTTAACTCGAATCATTGTATTAAGAGAAACATGAGTATACTTTAAAAGGCCCTATGCAACATGCTATGGATTTCAAACCATTTTTTAGCTAACTTTAAGTGGTGTTGAACTGTTGTCTTACAACTTTTTTTGCGTATGTAGATTTCGATAGACATGACAAGGAGTTTTACTTACTATTTCAACTGCATCATTCTGTCTCCACTCAATAACCATAAGAAGCAACTTTTACTTCTTTTACTAATGGAGCATTCCTTATCCAGATTCATGTTTGAATGTGTGCATCGAAGACAGCACCATTAGTGTCAGTCATGAAGCCATCTCAGTGAAAAGTGGGTGGGACAAGTACGGCATTTCTATCGGAAGGCCAACCTCGGACATTCATATCAGCAGAGTGGATCTTCAAGCGTCATCCGGTGCCGCACTTGCATTTGGCAGTGAGATGTCCGGTGGGATCTCATGTATTCATGTTGATCACCTAAGGATACATGGTTCTGATAAAGGGTTCTCTTTCAAGACCACCCCTGACCGTGGAGGTTACATAAAGGAAGTGGTCATCTCGGATGTAGAAATAGATGGTATCCGTGTGGCCATTGAATTCATAGGTAATCTATCAAGCCATCCAGATGATGATTTTGATCCATCTGAGCTCCCGGTGATTGATCAAATCACCCTAAAGAATATGGTGGGAACAAACATCTCGGTTGCAGGAGTTTTATCAGGAATTGACGGTGATCCATTTACTGCGATCTGCCTTTCCAATCTCAGTTTCTCGATAACTGATTCGGCCCATTCTAGTCCCTGGTCTTGTTCCAATGTTTCTGGATACTCGGAATCAGTCTTCCCTGAGCCTTGCTCGGAACTGTATGCACCATTCTCAAATTCTTCAATTTGCTTCTCCCTTCCTAGTTACAGTGCCCTTGCCGTGGCATAGTCACATATATATTCTTGTGTTCATCCTTCACTTTTCTTGTCCCAGTCCTTGTACAATTCAGAAACATTAAGCCTCCACCACCATCTTTTTTCTAAAAAAATTCCCAATAAATGCGTCAAGAAGAATCATATCAGGGTACTCTCTTATGGGGCCTATGCTCAGACAACAAGATGCATAATGATCATGAGGAAGAATCAAGTGGGGTTGTGGACAGCTATGTGCTTGCTTGTACAGCTACATTTCTTCATTCAATCTGTAAGAAAATTTTCTTTTTGTTAGGGCTTGTGTGCACAACAGTTGTCATTTGGTTATAAATTATCCAACCGTGGTTAAATTACCTCTGTATATTCTATCTCCCAGTGAGAATCAGTAAATCCAATAAACAACATCACATGTTCTCTTGGAGTTTGGCAGCCTGGCTATGAATGTAGAGTCACACGTCTCCCTGGTTAAATAATTTGTTGTCAGATGAGTTGTTAATTTGATGCTGATGGATCCATTTGTCCTCTCCCGGGCTCATTCATTATGATTAGCTTGTCCTTGCTGCCATGCTGTACTCCAATGGGGTCATGTTAGGTTGCCAACTGTGCAATCTTCAACTGCCACCTGTTGCTGAACAGCTGATAAATACATGTTCAGATGTTGATGTTGAGCTGGTCATGCTGGCCTTTTCATGTAAACTTTTGGAGGAATCTCTTGATGTCAAGAAGAAAAATAAGCCTGTTGGAGCTTCATTATTCTCTGCAGGGACGCAATAGGTGTTGTATATTGTCATCGCCAGAGTGATTAGGCATTCACAAAAAGTAGCACAAGATTCCTCTTGGTCTATGGACTAGTCTTTACCGGAGTTGATATTTCTGTACGCTCTTATATCATGGGATGACGGAGTGAGTATATATTACACTGAACTAGATACCCTTATTTTGTTCATGTGTCCTATTCTAGCTGACTAAGGGCATCTCCAACGCTGACCCCGTACCGCACGGACCAGACGTGTTTTGCCATCCAACGAGGGCCTGTATCGGTTTGTCGGCCGATCCGAATGTGATTTTTCTCGTAAATCGGAAACAAACTAGGGGCCGCCGTCACACCCGCTTGTGACTGCGCTGTTCCACCCAAAAACACCTCCTTCGCCTATGTCATTTGTCACCCGAAGTCGGCTACCCACATTCATGCCGCTCTAGAGCGGCTGCAGCGTATTGACACCGACCCATAGTGACCGTGACCTCTTGTTGGCGCCGACAACGAAGCGGCTCGTCGGCCGAGGGCGCCACTCGTGCCGCATCCCTGGTGTTCGCACCTATTCAATGCTGGAGAGACGTTTATCAGGCGGGACGGGATGGACATTTACCACGCCGATTTGATGACCGTCCCTCTGTCTGCCGCCATTAAACAAGCTCGTAAGCCGAGAAACCAACTCTGTCGCCCGCGCATTGATGCACCCTTATGCTTGGCCTCGCCGATCGCCGACATCCACTATTTTTAAGGCGGACACACCTGGCTCGCAACACACCACAACCCATCCGCCTGCCATCTTTCTCCCGTGCATCACGACTGCCATGACCGCGAGCGGAAACACGCTGTAGGAGAGCCTCTTGACCCAACATAAGCACAAGGTGGTAGCCCTTGCGGACGCCTGACAGAGCTGCCGTGCTAGGCGGATAGAAGCCGGCATGCCGGCCAGCTCTCCGGAGGTCTCCGAGACGACCCCACGATGGAAAATTGCCCCGACGAGGACTCCCCATTGCAGGCCATGTCGGTGCATGCTGGCTTGACGATTGAGCAGGCGTAGGCGCACTTCTATGGGTCTTATCCCCGCCGCTCATGGAGATAGCAGATGGAGGACGCAGGCGCCCAAAGGGAACAACAAGGACCTGGAGAACGGGCGCCGTCATAGGCTAGGTTTAGGTCCGCTCCTTTTTTCATAATAAAAACTATCCTAAATGTAACGAATATGCCCTGAAAATCGTCTAGTTTGCATGTAGTATGTCCGGTTTATTAAAGCCCGGCTGAAAATGTATGCGGATAACTTTGGATGTCCGGTTCCAACATCAGTGTCCATGGACTAGTACCCCTATCCGTCGACGGGTTCGAAGTCCGGTTTGTAGGTCAGCATTGAAGATGCCCTAACATCCTATATATGTTTCTCGTAGTAAGAAAAATAAACATCCTATATACGTAGATTAAAGCAAAGTCATCTTCTGAAGTTTAGTTGCGGAACGGCAAATGATAATTAAAAATTCACCATACATATTTAATATTCATGAAAGTACAGTTCAGAAATAATGGTATCTAAAACGCTGACCCTTAAAATGGACACCGGACACGTATTTGTCCGCCAACGCGTACGAACGGATCCACGGACAGTGATACAGGCGTCGACCATCTAACCATGTTCGTATACATTTTAAATCGGACGAATTACATGCAAACCCGATGATTTTCATCTAAACCGGAGCACATTCATTACACTTTCAACATATTTCATTAAACTAAAGTGATCGGACCTAAACCTAGTCTAAATCTACATTGGCGTCCAATCTCGAAGTCCTTGTTGTTCCCCTGCGTGCCTTTGCCGGGCGGCTGGTGCCCATGTCTGGTGGAGATGAGACCCATAAAGTGAAGGTGTGGTCGCTGGTAAGAAAGAGCAAGACATGGAAACAGACTGGCCCACTTGGGACTTGAGACTCCGTCGCCTTCCGGATTGTTGTAAAAAACAGTAAAGGACTGATTTTTTCCTAGTGCACACATTGAGAAAATAGTCCATGGCGCACCGAGAAGAATGCTATCTTCTTTCATGAACTTCGAACTTCGCCGAAAAATATCCACATCGCAGAGAAGAAAGAGATATGTTTCGAGAAGAAATCATACCTTGAAGTTTGTGTGAAGAAGTTGACCCCTCAAAAATATTGTTGATGCAAGCAAATTTCCGTTTGGTTTGTCAGAAGAAGAATGACTGCAGTTGAGAAGATTGAAGGCGAAGCGAATACATATGATTTGTTTGGTTGTTCTTCTTTCTCTTGTTTGAGTCATAGGACTATGATACGTCTCAAATGTATTTACATTTTTATTTTCAAATGTTATCATATTATCACTTTTGTATGCTTTATATATTTTATATTATTTTTCTATACTAACCTATTAATTTAGTGCTTAGTTCTTAATTTTTTTTGGCATGTTTTTGGTTTTTCAGGAAATCCATACCTACAGAAGTTCAAACACGAGTAATAGTAGTAGATGTAGTTGGATTACGGTCTACTTATCACTGGCGTAATGCCTATATGAGATTATATCATGAATGATCATAGTTATAATTTGCGCTATTCTATCAATTAACCAACATTAATTTGTCTACCATGCCTATACATGCTTTCGAGAGAGATGCCTCTACTGAACATATGGCCCTGGGTTTATTTTCCATCAATACAAAAATTCCTACAATTGGGACGTGGAGTTACTGGACACGAGGTAAAACGAGCTCGGAATCCTGGACGTTGAGAGCCCATGCGGATCTGTTCCAGTTCTTTTTACACGCGCTGGTGGGCTGCTAGAAAATGGGCACTATTCAGAAATACGTAAGAGACCATGGGGTGGTGGGCCTTATTTTAACTGGCAGCATGGCGTCCGTTTGCCGTTGACGAGGTGGGCCGTGGATCGGAATCAGCGTACCCGTCTAATCCGTGGACCAGGAAGTTCACTTTCCGTTCGGATTTCAGGCAGAAAATTGACACCCCTAAAAAAAGTAAAAAGATTAAACGCATCGTCTAGTGTCTTCTCTGCAAAGGGCGGGGCTCATTTGGAGCTGGGGACTGGGTCGTAGAGAGAAGGAGCGCCATCGACGAGGCCCCATGGAGTTCGTGATGCAGTCAATAAGTGAGTACGTGCATCCTTGCTTGTTCTATCGGTCTTGTCGCTATTCTTAGTCCGCTCGATTTAGTGATTTAGTGATTGACAGGATTTGGTTTTGGCCTGAATCAGATCCACTTTCCTGGAGGAGGTAGGATAGAGCTTTGTGCCGCCCCTGTGCCGGCAGCGGTGACGAGGGGCGATATGGTGGCGGAGCAGGAGGTGGTGGAGCAGGAACGGGCGGTGGACAGCATCGAAGCTCTGATCTTGGCGGCCAAGGTAGCAGTAGCGGCGAACAGGAGAGGGAGCTTTTCCCCGACGTCGAGCCGTCAACTGGGAAGATGAATCCCCGGGCGCCTGGATGGAATAAGAGGTTAGTGCTGAATTTGTTCTTACAGTCATTAATCTAGGACTGCAAAAAAGAACTTCTAAGAAGTGGATAATTCCTGCCATTAGAACAAATAGCTGTTTGCAGTAACTTAGTTAGTGTTGGATCTATTCTTGCAGTCAGTAAAACTAGGGATGTACATGAAAGTTCTAATGAGTGGAGTATAACAACTAGGGATTTACATGCAGTCAGTAGCCCGTAATTATTTTTACCCCATAGTCATGCTTGATGAACCCTACGCAGTTAATATGTGAGTTGGCTGCGCTTGCAGGCTGATGCAGAGGAGGGATTTTTTTTTCAAGTTTTGGGGATTCTCTCTGCTTGAGGAGGTAGGGGAGAGTTTGGTGCCGGCCCTTGTGGCTGTGAATGGCCTTGCGGTGGTGGATTTGGAGGTGCCACAGCAGGCGGAGCACAAGGCGGCACAACATTGGCCAGTGGACAGCAGTGAAGAACAGATCTTCTCGACGAAGGAGGCAGTGGCCGACAGAAGGGAGAGCTCGCGTCCAACTTTGGAGCTGTCAATGGGGAAGATGAATCCCCAAGCGCCGGGGTGGAATGAGTGGTTAGTGAAGAGCAACTTGCATCGCATCAGAGAATCAAGGATTTAGGGAAATAGAACTAGTCATGACTTACGAAATCCTACAATTAGAGCAAGTGCTGATTGCTCTCTGCATTCATAAAATTCATGCTAAATGTGCCTGTGTTTGCTAGCTGTGACGGTGGTGCAAAGTGGCATGTGCTGAAGAAAGCAAAGGACTCATTGAGAGCTCTGTACACTAAAAAGTGTGAGTACAGAGCAGAATCTCATAAAGTGGTAATCCACATGCTAATAGTAGATGAATTTGAGAGAGGGTGGGAGATGTTGCTGGATAAATACAAAGCTCAGGTCACACCCTTACATGATGCAGTTGTTCGAGATTAGGCAGAAATGGTATAAGCCTTACTTTAAGGGCGTGTTCAGCGCCGGAGATCTCAGGCTATGCTGGTTTTAGTTTTGGTCTGCAGCTTGTTCAGCGCCGGAGATTGATCTGGGCGACGACATAGCCGGGGGCGAAGAAATGGAGTTCCTGATGCAACCAATTTGTAGGCTTCCCTTTGCGCCTTACACGCTCGGTTCTTTTACGGAGTTTTGTTGGAAATTTGTGTCATGATTCGATATTGAGCTAACGGGCAGATCAGTGCAGGGGAGGAGGTGCCTGTCATTGAAGCACAGGGTGAAGCGCAAGCATCCGAGCAGTCTGTTGGTCAAACTGACCCAAAAACTCTAGGATGGACAAGAAGGTAATCTCTTGGTCATGCGTGATTGGATACCCGATGTCAAGCCGTACGTGGAAGTGCTCGAATTGCATGTTCATAATTGGCTTACAGCTTACTGGATGACAATTTAGTTAACGAACCTCTGGAAAAGGAAAATCTGTGTGCACAGGGTTTGGATCCTGATTGAATGTTAAGTAGGATGTGGCAGTATAAAAATTTGTAGATATATGTCAAATCAGGTTGCATGAATTGGGAAATGTGATTTGAGAGCAACACGGGTTCTAGCTTGGGTCTATGATAGTGGAATGTATTACATTGGCTAGAGTATGATTTTTTTAGTTAAATTGGAACTTACGGTATAAGATAAGATACAAGATAAGCTTTGTGATTTCAGGGATGAGTGTGTATAAAGCTTGTACCTTTTATGGATTCACGAACAATTGCTTGCATCAGATGGAATCATTGGGAAGAACTGAATCAATAGAAAGAACACAACAGTGCCTTTGGGTGAGTATGGATTGATGACCAGTGCTTAAACATTAACTCTTCTCTGGAGGGTGAGGATTGGTGCTGCTGCTCCTGGCAGGACGCCGTGTCCAGATTGCACGAGCGCTCTCGAGAAGGAAATCTGCAGCTTCACAGAGAACCCAGGAGACATTGTGATTGTGCATGCGTTGGGGTACAAGCTTTGATACATTGGGCGAGGCTTACGACTTGTACAAGCTGTACTCGTGGGAGAAGGGATCCGGTATCAGATACGAAATGAGCAAATGTGGAGAGGACAAAGTGCATGCAAGAAACCTCTTGTGGCTGTGCGGTATGTATTCTTGTATTTCCTGAACTACATATGTCCGTAATTGAAGCATGGACAAACAATTGAGGCTCATATGTTCTCGTGGACCATTGATTTTGCAGACGGTGATGTCGTGCTTTCAGGCACATGTTTATGTGTGCACTCTGATGAGTATTTCCTAGAAATAAAAGAAAAAAAATGATCCATTTCATGACTATGAATTTACATGAAGTTTGCGTGGGATATGTAGAGCTACCTGAATTTATAGTTTGTTATTACAGGCGACGGGATATAAAACAGTTTTGGAAGTGTGCTTGCATTCTGAAGACTGTATTGCCATCATGATGGTTGCATGCTGAATTTTGAAATAGATATAAGCTGGTTAACTTTGCTTGTTGATTGGGCCATGGAATTGAATGTTGAATATATAGCAGGGTGGGCGTGTGACAAGTGTGTGCCTTACTGCGCGCCAAGAACCGTGACGAACCACTACGAATTTCGAATGGCAAGAGCGGGAGAAAGTGATGCTGTTTAACAGAACCAGCAGCAGCAGAGCCACTTCTGAACTGTGTGTCCCCATTTGATACACTGCTTCCTGAAGGTAGAAGAAGGCTGAAGAAAGGAGCGCAGCAACTGGTAATGGCTCCTTCCGTGCTATTC
The DNA here is from genome assembly GCF_018294505.1 of Triticum aestivum. NCBI lineage: Eukaryota > Viridiplantae > Streptophyta > Magnoliopsida > Poales > Poaceae > Triticum > Triticum aestivum. The sequence continues at coordinate 198,742,969 of NC_057804.1, read as the reverse complement.
GTCTCTGAATCTGCCATTACTAAAGAGGCAATAACTCGGATGCAGCTTCCAAGCCGCAAATAGTATTTGAAGAGGTAAATCTATTCATATAGAAATGTTGATCTAAGTTGGATTTGTGGCAACATTCAATTAACGGGGTAGCTGGTGTGCATGGTTCTTATGGATCTGAAAGCACGATTAACCAGGTCGTGCGGTTAGTCACGAGGAGCGAAGGTCCAACAGCGAGGCGCAATAAATGGGTTATCTGCCGCCGTGAGTCCAGAATCTCTAATTTCACGGCGCGCTACGTTGGGACATGTCTGAGTCGGAGAACATGTGGCTAACAACGTAATGCGCTATTCGTTGTTCAGAAGTGGGCCAGTGGGACCGTTCAAAAAGTGATATACCGGAGTAATACCTAAGCCTGTACTTGTCAGGGTGCGAATCTCGATGAGAATAGACGGGGCAGATATAGAGTCCATCTGAGCTCGAGCTTAGAATAACACTTTTGCTACAATTGCTCTTTTATATTCTTTCACTTTCTTGCCGCTTTGCCTTATCGCTATTTGCTTTTATTCTTGTATCTAGCGCAAGGGGATTGCAGCCCTCTTGCCTTGTTGGGTGCAAGCAATTTGTTTATTTGGGTGCAGGTGCTGCTAACATTGCTAGCTTGGTTCCTCCTAGTGGTTCGATAAACCTTGGTAGTTAATTAAGGGAAATACCTTTTGCTATGGTGCTACATCTCCCTTTCTCTTTGGAAAAATCCAACTACTCCATCATGAGTAGTAGAAGAATTTTTGGCGCCGTTGCCAGAGGGGTTACCATCTACCAAATCAGGTGCCTTCGCACAAACACCCTATGTTTTCTTGTTTTTATTTTCTTGTCTAGTTGCCTTTTCCTTTTAATTTGCCTTCTTTTTGGTTTGCGAAAAAAATTCCAAAATAATAAACAAAATCTTGAGTTGCTATCTCTGCTTGTGTCGCCACTATGTCTACTCTTGAAGAAGTTGATGTTGAAAGTGCTAGTGAAGATAATCCTAGCGAAAATCATGAGGAAGCACTTAAGATACCTAACTTTAATAATGATCCTCATGATAATGAACCTCCTTTGACTTTTTAAAACAAAAAAAAATTGTAATGTAGGAAGCGGGAATGTTATTGTTAAAAGTGTTATTAATTGTATGGGAGTCATACCGTCAACTGGAGGATCTATTCATAAGAAAACTAATAATTATGTGGATGCTATTGCTATGCTTGTAGTCAAACTCGAAAGTTTTCTTTTTCATATCCATCCCGCTTTACAAAGATTGTTTCTTGAGCTCCCCAATATTCATGATCCTAGATCTAAAAAGTTAGCTACCATTATCCTTATGAATGAATTTATTTTATAATACAATAAGCTAGGGACATCTTTGCTTTTTACAAAAAAATAATGAATATCCTCCTATAGAATAAACCCTCCATGATCAAGATGCTATGCGTAGAATGGGAACTAAAGATTATCATGCTTTGTACCGAATCCTAGGAAAAGAGTTCCCCATTAAGATTTGGTTCAAAATTTATTCAAAAGCACTAACGTTAATCTGAATGGATTGTCAGAGGGATTGAGGATGTATTTACTGAAGATTGGTTTAAATATGCCTCTAGACTTCCTATAGATGATAAATTTACCATTATGTATGAAGGTTTTCATGGAGATGATTCAATCCCGCAAGAGTTTGAGTTTATGAATGTTAAAATTACTAAGTATAGTTCCTTTTATTATTTGAGCTTACCCGCTAGAAAATTTGCTGCTGAAAAGAGGGATTTCTTGAGGGAAATTTATGATGATATTGTTCTAAAACAATTCAAGAAAGATGATAATACTTGATAGATTGCATTATGCCTAGCTAGGGGCATTAAACAATAGCGGTTGTTGGGAGGCAACTCAATAGTTATTCTTTACTAGTAGAATGCCCGTGCATTGCTACGGGCCACAATGCATATAAATGAAACAAACAAATGATTAAGATCGTCTCTAATGTCGAGGCTCATTTCTCTCTCATACATCTATGTGTGTTCAGACAGCAAACTGGCGCCCAAACTCCCCAAAATCCAAACTCCTCCAAATCCAGCCCATATGTTCTGGAGAAATATGGTTGATTGGAAAATCCGTCACATTATCTCCAACACGCGGTATCACAAAAACTGCACCTCATGTTGCACCCTTTCATTTTCCTGTCAGACCCTCCCCTTCCCACTCAGTTTCCTGTCGTAGCTGAACATTTCTCGCTGGAGGCCTCTCCTTTAAAACTGGATGACGCCCACCTCACATTTTTGTCATGGCGCCCTATCTTCTTCACACCGTACCTCCCCACGGACTGACAAGGAATCTTTCGCCAACCACCCCGCTCTACACCCTGACCCCCTCCCCCTGTGTTCATGCCGTTCTGCCACAACCATCAAGGGGGAGAGGGGTACGCCGCCCGTGAAGCCCCTTGAGCCATTACCACGAAACAAAAATATGATGTCCGTTGTGGGGCATGCAACTGATACGCCTTCATGTCCGCTATTAACTCTTTGAAGTTTGAAACAACCAACCAATGCATTTATCTTTCTATCCTAACCAAAGAATTCGACTTGATGAAAAAATTTATATGAACCGCTCACTCATGCAATTTGCCACATTTTCTAAAGTAGAAAAAATATTCCCTACTTTTTTTTTTTGGTGAGTAGCTCAGTAATACCATTAGCACCCACATAGTCCTAGTCCCTGAGCTCATCATCATCCTTCCATTGGAACCTGACCTGCTCGACCACTTCAGACTGCTCATTGATGCACTCACGCTCTTGTTCAGCACACACAACGAACGGTCACATCTCTCGGCTCTAGCCTCTACAAGGTTAGGGTTATTCTGAAAAGAGCACTTCTCCATAGAGACATCCTCTTCTTCTTCACCTGTCTCAGGAATTGCCTTCCTGGAATTATGGCTAGAGCACTTCTCCAAAGCAGCATCAGTGTTGAGCGTGTCGTCTTTTGCAAAATCATGCTAACACCATCCGTTATCAGGCATTTGCTACTCTTCAGAGATGTTATCCTCGAATATTTGGGCTTTGGAGATGCTAGCGGGGCGGAAGGAACTGGAACCTAATTTTGTTCACAACAGGATATAATGTAGTAGTGCAGTAAAAGTACAGTCCGTGTATACATAGTCTGGTAAGACTTTACTTATCAAACTTGGAAATAGCAAGCATATTCATACACATTAAAATTACTCTCTCTGTAAAGAAATATAATGTTCAGTATACGTAAATCTTGCTACTCTCAGAAATACCTAAGTAGATTCTTGGCTTTATCAACAACTATGCGCAAGGAGCTCTACACCAGAAATCCAGAACTACTTCCAGGTCTTGTACTCTCAAGGGCAGTGATGGCATTCGAAACTTCATGAACTATAGTGTAAAGTTTCTTACACAGTTCACCATGTAGCTGCACAAATAATCAAATAACAATCCAAATGAATAAACAATGCTGATATGCCATATTATTGAATATAAGCAAAGTACTTCGAACAAGAGTCATAGGCGGGGGACCCGACCCCGCGCCGCTCAGCTCGAGCGACCCGGGGGGCACCACGCGCGTCGCTGGCAGATCCCTCCCGTGCGTTTCCTCTCTTCCGCCGCTGCCACAGGCCTCGCCACGGTGGACGCGCAAGTGTCTGTGCACCTGTGGTCATCGTCGCCGTGGCGATTGGTGCGGTGCTTGCTCGCCGGCGCTTGGTTGCGGAGCTCGTGGGCGCTCCCTTTGGCGTCTGATCTGGCTAGCGCGCCAGATCCGGGCAAGCGGCAAGCGTTGGTCACGCGACGATTTTCATGGCGAGGGAGGGCACTGGTTTGGAAGTTCTACAAGATCCGCGCAGGGCCTGGTGATGACTATGGAGTCGGTGTCGGCTCCCTGGCCTGGCATCGAACGTGGCGACCTTGGGGGACTCCGGTTGGCCTGGCTGCGCACGTGCCCGTGCAACGTGTTGGTTCACCACTTGGCCGGCTCAGCAGCCGCTCGAGCTAGGTGGGTCTCGCCCTTGGTTGCGGCTCGCATTGTCCCACCTCGGGACGCGGCGGACGCAGCTGCTTAAATGCAAAATAAATTTCAAGTTCTTTTAAAAGAAATACAAAATGAAGATGCCTATTTCTTATTTAAATGACTTCCATCACATAACCTGAAAGAAAAAAATGCCATGAGTTAAGTATGCAGTATGTAACCTAACAACATGAAAAATAGCACGAGAAAAAGCAGGCAAAAGTCCTACAGCCTTCTGATTCATCTGAAATTGACACAAAATTAGAAAAAACATGCCATCAGTTATTTAAATGCCATCGATCACATAACCTGAAAAGGAAAAAGTCCTACGGCCTTCTGATTCATTTGAAATTGGCACACAGTTAGAAAATAATAAATCAAATCAATTTACCCACAGGCGAAGGAAGAAGAAGGATGTCAAATTTTGATGGTTATGCCATCAAAAATTTAAAGACGAAAACTCCGGCATACTTGTTATGGGTATGGATTCCATTAAGGCAAGATGGTCTTTGTCTAAAAACCGAATTTTACCTGTTCGGCCAGCTATAGTTGGAGCAAGGACAACATATTTCATGGGTCGAAGAGCTAAACTTGGACGCAACTTTTTTGTTAAATGAATATGTTCTTTCTTACAAGTGCCAAGATTTAGTTAAATCAACACAGTAGTAACTGGTTGAAGTAATAATTTTGGTGCAACCGAATTGGAGTCGTTTCAAACTGGTGCTGGAATTAAATTGATTAAGATGTAGCTGAACGGTAAGTCTGCGCTATCTAAATGTAAATCTCAGCTAAAGCTTAAACACAGTTACATTACTTGACGCTGAACGATAAGTCACAGTTACATCTTAATCGAATTTGTAAGAATGCACCTTCACACTCACAGAAGTACAATTACATTCACTATGCTAGGCCAGCAAATCACAGATTTAATTACAAATTATTTTTATCGCATTCCGTAAACTTTAATTCCCGATTGTTTAAACAAGGAAATGTAGAGGGAGATCATCAGACCAGACATCTTAAATATCTACAGAAGCTATAAGAGTCTGGAACTGACGTACAACAATCCTTCTATGCCTACAAAAAAATCTATTGGAACAGAAATATCTAATGCATATCACAGATTGAAACTCGAGGAAATTGGTTTTAGGCGTTGATTTCTTAACGAAACACCTTCTTAAAATAAATCTTATAGTATTCTCAAAAAAGAAAATAATATTATAGTATGACTAACCGAAGGTTGGTAAGTCCAGTCCCAACATTAAATAAGACTGCAGTTTGGGATGGCTATACATTACAAATTTGAATTGGCGTGCTAATTTAATCTACTTGGAGCTTAGGTTGAAGAGCACCAAGTGTCAAGTTTCCAAATCCAATTGATTCTATAACATATTTTCCAACATACTGATCGCATATTGTCTGTGCCACACTTCTTATTATCATGCATATTGTCTGTTATAAACCGAGGAGAGCTATTAGGCAGATCATATTTATACATCACACAAATTGATGAAGCAGTGAATAACAACACTCTAAAAGATTAGTTAAAAACCTTACCAGGAAAGGCCGCATATCATAAATAAACCGGTTCATCTATTCAATCTGCAAAAATAAACGGCATGGATTAACCACCGTAGTACTTTTGACAATGAAACAGAGGTTGATTTATGACAAATATTTTTTTTTTGAGGGCTAGAAGCCTAGAACAGCAGAGCTCTAGGACGGGACACCATTCAGACAACATTACGCTGGTTCAGTCTATCTGGGACTTACACTATGAAGGTATGGTCTCCACGCACTCTGGCTTCAACTGCTAATTCATGTGCCACTTGTTACCTCCCCTCGCGGAGTGAGTCACCTTGAAAGCAGAGAACGTAGCAAGGGCATTATTCAGATACCTGTTTGGGGCATTTTTCTTCAGTGCATCTGCTATCCACTTGCAGTCCACCTCTAACTGAATTTTTCCCCTGTACACTGCTGCAAGTGCATGCAGTCCGGGGAGTGTGGCACGTCCCTCAGCCTCTTCCACACTTGTAGATCGCGGCAACTCCTTGCAGACTGACAAGAATACATGCCCTCTGTGATCTCTAGCAATCGCGCCAGCCCAGCTTTGACCGCTGTCAGCGTCGAAAGCAGCATCTGAATTTAATTTAGCAACTTCGCTCGTCGATCGGCGCCATCCACTGTATGCATTTGGTCGTTGATATACAAGTCTTAGGATTGGATAAGTAGCCCGTCCCCTTGCCTGGGCTCGTTGATAGTTCCACTCAAGAACTGTGCCATTCCTCCTCATAACTTTCCAGGAACAATGCTGAATTCAGAATTGGTTCTTTCCCACTTTGGATGCTATCATCATGCAAAGTCCAGCACCTACACAGCAGAATATAATCTTGAAACAACAGAAGATAAAGAAATGACATAGTAGCCAGCGTACCAAGTACAAACCCGTTTATAGTCTGGACATTTTCACGTATAACAGAATATCATGTACGATCATCTGTAATGTCTCGTAATCTAAATCTCATAGAGGTCAAATGACAGGATCTTGTGAAGTCAATCATGAAAATTCAGATTGGATTGCTTCACCAACAACCATGAGACAAATAAATCTAAAAACGCTAGATTGATCGAAGCATCCCTGCGCACGAACCCATCACGAGGCGGATCCTTGGATCCAAACGAGCAGCACATAATCAATCATGAGGAGGCACGCGTCGAGTCCGATTCAGGGAGAGAGGAGAGGGGACGGATGTATCTCGGTTACCTGGCAGAGCTCGTAGTAGATGGAGTCGAAGAGGGAGCGTGACGACGAGGCGGCTGCACATGTGATGGCTGAGGAGGGGAGCGGACGCGATGGCAGAGGAGAAGGAGAGAAAATTTGGGTCCGCCGCGGGCGCGATGACATAGTACCACCGGCGGCGTGGGAGTGCGTGGGGAGGCATGGCGGCAGATTGGATCAGGCATGTGTGCGCTCGGTTTTTTTTCCGCCGTTTTTTGCTGGACATACGCGAGAGTGAGGCGTGAGCGTAATCGCCGTCGACGAGGGCGGCGGGATTTCAATGTCGCGTGGGGGAGGCAGCCGCCGATGGGAGTCGTTGTCTCCGCCGGCCTCATAAGGCCTCGTTTGGTAAAAGAGTATTTGAGAGGTTTTAGGAGGGGATTTGGGAGGATTTGGTGATTCCCTCTCTTCCACCCAATCCTTTCAAATCCTCCCAAATCCTCTCAAACCCCTCACACACCCCTTCTATTTGGTACACAGGGATTGATACAGAGGGTTTGCAAAATTAGTATACTATAATTAGAGATGCAATTTTTACAACTTCAAAAGCTTCAAAAGCTCATAGAAGAAATGTACTTGCAACAATGGTGCAACTAGATTACGCAAAATAACAAAAAGGCTTGTATAATCTGTTGCATGTACTATCAACTGTTCAAATGAAATGTTACATGCATACATGCCACGGTCCAAATGAAAAATACAAGATGTTCGATCAACGAAAGTTAACGGTTCATTACAACATAAATATGATCGGCAAATGCTCCGAGACATGTTTGCGGGCTACACGGTGTGAAGGAGACTTGTGGCAGCAAAGTGGTCACCCGTCTTCCGCGAGATCAGATCCCTATAAAAACAGATGAATTGGTCCAAGGATTAGATGTGTTTTGAGTAAATGATATTAAAGCTTGCACTGCGATCTTGCTGCTGAAAACAAAATTCAGTGTGAAGTGACCCTATCTGGTCAAATAAAAACTTTCCTTCCTTAGTCTGTACATCTCCTGTTATCTGTTGGCACCCAAACATCAGATCAAAAGAATTAAATAGAAAAAGTAGTACACAGGTACAACATGATGATGGAATTAAACCAAGACCTAGGTCAATGGTGAATTCAACGAAATCGTCAAAGGCAGAAGCACAAGGTTCATATCAAACAAACAAAAAATCTCAAGCAGAATGCAGAGTTAAAATTCAAACAACTGGCATCTTCCGAAGTGAAGCAAAGCATATTTGAAACTAACAAGAATACATCTGGACTTCTAAAATTCTCAGAATGTGTTAAAAGCTCGCAATGAAATATTGCCATGGATGTATGTATGTTTATTTCCTTCAAATTCAAACAACTATTCAATGAAGCTCGCAATGTGGACTATTTCCTTGCTGGCTAGAAAGAGCACTGCAAAGAAACTGTAATGAATGATCAGCTACTGAAGATGAGGTAATACATCCTCCACTGCCTCTCTGGATGCAGTCTCCAAGAAAGATATCAACAACATAAACCCAACTCCATAGTTGAAATCCTGTTGGGCAAACTTATTTATTTATCTGACATTTTTAGGCCGAGTTGCACAAAAAGGAAGATTTTGCTAGTAGTAATAAACTACTACTTTCTAAACCAAACTCTAGAGTCCAGCACATGGATGGAACAAGTACATGCTGAAACAAAGAAGTACAGTACAGCTTAAAACGGCTTCTCCCTGCAAGTTGGCGCAAGCAGATCAGCTTAAACCTGTTGTACGCATACTCGTGATGTGAGTTGTGACAACATAATCAAGCAACACTATACTACAAGGTCCATGCATTTTATCAAACTTCCAAACAAGCTAACAACAAGATTATATACCAAACAACATATTTCACTGCTAAACTCTTGGAATAATGAAGAGACAGTAGCATTAGTCGCAAGTGTTGTAGATTTGCAAGTTCAGATGACTATCGCTAAATTAGGAGAGAATGATAAGACTACAAGATCTATCAAGTAGGATATAGTACTTCGGTTAAGACTTAAGAAACAAGGTCTAGAGGCCAAAAAGCTTGTGTACATTACCGAAGTTAGGCGTGACAACTGAATCCCAAGACGGAGGTAATTCGTCCACCCCCACAATAATCGAAGCGGCAGGCTGTCAAAATAAGAACATATCAGCGACAAGTAAGATGACATATACCGTACTTAAATTGCTAACTTCAAGTCTGGAAATATAAGCCTAAGAAATTATCAGCAGTATGTAGTCTTTTGCATTCTTTCACTTGAAATGCTTTCAGACAGACGAGGCCTAAGAATTTGCCATTGTATGCAACCATGCAAGACAACAAAAACACATTACAGCAAGTGATTCCATGACATAGGTTCATAAGCATTTCAAACATCAGTCATACAAATGTAGATGGCTACGCAGATATCTCATGCGGCTCAGCCACGAAAACGAAAGCTTCTCGCAGCACCACCGACACAGCACAACAGATTGTTAACTAATTAACAGCTCTGCACCACACTTCAATCACCATCAACATCAGACCATCACCATCAGACAGCTCTACATTCAGATCCCCCGCAAAAAAAACATCATTCAACATTCATAATGCAGTATGCATTCAGAATCTCCACTCACAGGACATTCAGAACCAGTAAACACCATGTACAGCAAATACTCACTATGCATTCAGAATCCATGCTGTGTGAACATGCATGCATTCAGAATCCACTCACAAGAAAAGAAATTCACATATGCAGAAACAAAGAAGGATCACAAAATGCGGGTTCACATTCGCAGCAACGTTCCCGTCTAGCAGGGGGGGGAGAGGCGGAGATGGCTTACCACCGGGGATAAGGCCAGTATGCTGGAGGAGTAACGCCGGTGTCGGGCAGAGTCGGGCGGCGGCGTGGGGCTCCTCCTCTCGTCGGCGGGGCTCTTCCCCTCGGTGGCGGCGGCGGGGCTCTTCCCCTCGGTGGTAGCGGCGGCGACGTCTCTTCCTCTCGCTGGCGGCGTGCGATGGGACGAGCGACTCCCTGAGTCGCTCGACGAGGGTTTCGAGCCGCGTGGTTTCGCGTGGTTTCGCGTGGATTAGAGAGGATTAGCGCATACAAACCCCCTGTACCAAATGGGCCAACGTGGTTTCTCGGGGTTTCTGGCCCACGCGAGGAAAATCCTCTCGAAACCCCCTCAACCCACTCGCGCCAAATGAGGCCTAAGAGATAGGGTTGCGGGGAGAAGGCTGAAGAGGCAGAAAAGAAATCGAGGTGGAGGAGGGGACGTACGAAACGAGGGCGAAGACGAACGAAACAACTACGAAACGTGCCGCATACTCCTCCTTTATTTTCAGAAGAAATAAAAAAGATTGCTTCTTAGAAAAGGCAAAGTTGATGTATTAGGAAAGTTAGGATTTGAAATTGATTGCCATAAAACTGAATATTATTGATTGGTAATGTGCTATCGGCTCCTGCCCGTTTGTAACGTGTCTAGTTAGGAAAATTTTGAAAGGTCATGAAAGTTTTTATTGTGAGGGTAAAAAACCAACGTCAGGAGATATGATGGTGGGATGTGAGATAAAAATAAACCAGACAAAAATAAATCATGGATACTATTCAACCAACTCATCCATTAGAAGTAGAGATAGCCTTTGAGGTAATTTAGATTTATTACCATATAATTACCATATTCGAAATTTCCTGAGTTATGGCCTTAGCATACCTGGATTGATAGCCTTTGGAGTAATTTAAATTTATTGCCATATAATTACCATATTCGAAATTTCCTGAGTCATGGCCTTACCATATCTGGATTAATTTATTACTATAATTATCATATTTGAGATTTTTGAGTTTATAGCCTTACTATACGTGGATTAATTGTGATTGATTACCATAAATACGTTGGGTATTGCCGGCCAAACGAGAAAAGAGGAAAACTGATGGAAGGGGTGGTGGGAGGTGGAACGAAAAAAAACCAGATAAAAAAAACCGGACGAAAGTGGTGGGACTATTTAACCAACTCGTCCATTAGGAGTAGAGATTCTGTTTTGCTTTCAGTGTGTGAATATGATTATTGCTACTATAGTAATCATGTTTGTATCTTTTATTTCAATAAAGTGCCAAGTTAAACCTTTAGAGTGATGTGAATAATTATTTTGGTTCTGTGCAGAAACAGAAACTTCGGCGTCTAGTATATGATTTTTTGTTCTTTGCTAGGACATGATAAAATCCTTGAATTTTTACACATTACTAATTTACAAATTATATGTCTTGTCCTAATTGTTAAAAAAAATTAGAGTTACAGACTATGATGAAAAATTACGTATTTAAATACCATTCTGTTTTTGACAGATTCTGTTTTGTTTTCTTTGTTTGCTTGTTTTAAAGTTACTATGGCTTATACTAGAGGACATAAATTGTGGAAATGATAGAATACAATAGACATCAATAGGTAATAATTATAAATCTTCTCTTATCAGTATCTAAGTGAATGATTTATTTTATTATACTAATCTATCTCACGAGGTTCCGTTAAGTCTTGTGTGAATGAAGTTTCCAAGTTCTAGGTGAGATGGAGATATGAGAAGAATAAGGAGCGGCAAGAGCCTAAGCTTGGGAATTCCCAAGGCACACCAAGGTAATATATAAGAAAGACTCAAGCGTCTAAGCTTGGGGATGCCTTGGATGGCATCTCATCTTTCGTCTTCCAAACTATATGTATATCTTACTTAGAGCTATATTTTTTATTCTTCACATGATATGTGTTTTTATTGGAGCGGCATTCGTATTTCTTTATTTTGCTTGTTGGTCTTTGCAATCATTGTTTATAGATCACACCTATTATGAGAGACACACATTCATCCTATATTTATGGAATGCTCATATGTACTTCACTTATATCTTTTTGAGTGGAGGCAATTGCTCTTGTTCTTCACTTTTTTTTGTTTGGGCATGGTGATATGTTTTATAGAAATTATTTGCACTCTCTTACTTCACTTGTATATTTTTGAGAGTTAAATAGGAAGTGGTAATTTGCATGAATTATATGGTGTTGGGAAACGTAGTAGAAAATAAAGAAAATTGCCCTACGATCACCCAGGAACAATATGAAGATGCATTAACGGCTTGGATTAGATCATTATCAACTCCGAGTTGCAGCGGAAGTAGATGAGTAGGTGTAGATCATTCTTGGAGTCCATCATACCATAGATGAACGATCCCGCGAACCGCCCACAAATAACCCCTCGAATGGAAGACTGAAAGCACGTCCTCTCTGCAAGTTGCAAGCGGTTTTCATGATCCAATAGCGCTTCACCGTTCAGAGCTATTTGTTGCCAGAGAATTAGAGGGATGAGATTAGAACCACATTGGGCTTATAATTATGAGGATCAGTGGATCTAGATCTAGCTCTAATTGATGAACTAGGACCAACTAGAACTAGATAACTAGAGGAGACTCCAAAACTTGTGTATCCAAATAGTGCCAAAGCCTCTAGTATATTATAGATTTGAGGGGGGGAAGGGGCACCACACAAGGAGGGAAGGAATCCCTCCTTGGTGCGCCAACCATAGGGGAAGGGGAAAGCCTCCCGTAGTCCAATTTGGCCTCCCCTCCAAGGAAAGGGGGGCACCTTCCCCTATTGGGCCTATGTGGCCCAATTCTACTTCCACCACTTGGCCTTTTAAGACCCGTTGATATTAAATTAAGTATAAAAGCCTCCTAACAATTACTAGAGCCTTTTATTATTAATTTAATATCACCGTAATTTTTTCTGCCTATATATTATTTATCAGAAATACCTAGTATTGTCCGATAAACCCCAAAACCCTTCTGGTGACCCCGAAACGCTTACGATTCCTCTCGAAACTATTTCAAATATTAATGAAACAATTCCATAAATAAATCCTCGTTATGCCTGTCCTACTAACACTCACTAGATAATGATTACCTTAAGCTTGTGACCTTGTAGGTTTGGTAAAACATAGACATGAACGAAGCCCCTTCGTTCAATGACCGATAGCGGAACCATGGACATCCATATGGCTCTCTATGGATACACGAATGACATTTGAGTGAACCTTTGTTTATCCTGTGATATTCCCTTTGCTTCGCAACACTTTACAAAACCCGAGGTGTATCGGTATCCTCTTGAGTCATACACATGCTCAGCATACCGTTATCCTTGTTACCTGTTTTGTTATTCTTTCTCGTTGATATATTTTGGCATCCCCGTGACATAGTCACCTTTATCTAGCCAGACCATGATATATGTCTTCACACCGAGAGGGCCCTAAGAATATATCTCCATCTTGGAGGAGCAAATTCCACTCTTGAACTATCTAGTCCCTTGTCAAAGTTACCGATGAACCTGTAAGTTGTCGTTATGATCACCGTGTTACATATGACATTTGAGAAACCCCAAAGTCCACCATACTGTAAGAAGTGACTATGATACTCTCATGGTATAAGGAACTAAAACTCTTGTTTAACACTCCATGTTATAACAATTGATTTCAGGTGATATTATCTCAAATTATAACAAATAAGCTTGGGTCGATTCAATATAATCACCTTTCTAATGACATACTCTCAATGTTGTTTTAGGACTATCGTTACACTGAATGATATCCTAATATCTGGAAAACATGATCACCAACAACACTTGATCTAGTCTTAGAGGAAAGGCCAGGAACCTAATCTTTACCGTTTATCATTCCACATGCGCATATGAGTTTTCCACTGAATCACATATTCCAAGATCATAGAAGTTATAGAATAGAATATAAACTCTTAATTATGAAAATAGAAATATAGTAATACAATATTATTGCCTCTAGGGAATATTTCCAATAGTCTCCCACTTGCGTAGAGTCAATAATCTAGTTACATAGTTTCTCAAACACCTATGGCTATCTGGTGTTGCTCATTGTTTGCTCGTGGTAGAGCCTTCGTCATCCAGTCTGACACATTCAAATCCGTGTGAACCTTGAGAACCTTCACAAAACCCTTCTTGACATACCGTTGGATAAAGTGATACTTGTGCTCGATGTGTCTAGTCTTCATGTGGGATCTTGGTTTCTTTGCTTGAGCAACAACACCACTATTATCACAATAGAGTGCCATCGGGTTCATCGCACTTGGGACGACACCAACTTCTTCAAGAAACTTCTTGATCCAGACCGCCTCCTTTGAAGCTTCTAAAGCCGCAATATACTCTGCTTCTGTCATAGAATCCACAACCAGGGGCGAGCCCACGTTAGCCCAGCAGGTAGCACAGGACACCGGGTAAAAAACTCTTTTACCTTATAAATATAGAGCCCATATACAATGTGACACCCCTAATTTTCCTAGAAGGACACCCGTACGTCATGCAAGTGCAGCCTAGTTGTAGCAACGCGTGATGCCTTATCAATTGAGGAAGCCACGAAGGCCCAGTCCAGCCTATCCAGGATACGAGCAGTACATCGATCGATACTTGCCTTCGGCCCTTCGCCTCGCCTGTTCGTCTGCTCGACGTTGCGCTTCATGCCCTTGTTCTTTCGCCTTCGTTTGTATCCCTGTACGTCGGACATGCCGCCTATTGGAAGACCGTGACAAGTCACCGAATCAGTGGAGAAAAGAAGGCACATGTATGCCGCATCAGACCCCCAATTCGATGTGCCTCTATGGCTTTGCCTCTGCCTATTGTAAATCTTATTCTAATTATTGCTTTGTCTCCCTAACCCTAGGGAATTAGGGGTACTGCCATACTGGATATTACTAGATTTTTGACTGTATTGGGTATTGAACTATCTGAGATAATTGTGCACCAAGTGGAGACCAATATTGCAAAATTCTAGGATGGCTGGAAGCATCGACACCATGTCATGTATGTTTTATATTACAACCGTGCAATTCTAATTCAAGTATTATGTACGTACACATGATTCATAGTTCTTTTATTTCATGCAAATTTTAGTTATCTGAATAAATTGCAAATTTCAGGAGAAGCTCAGTTTATGGAAAGTTTCTAAAAAAGAGGAGAACCTCAGTGCAAGATGAAAATATTGGTCCATCACACGAACATAATCAGGATGATGGCTCAGTTCCGCCACCATCGGATGGACAAATTGATGCATCACCACATGAACAGACTGATGTTCCAGCCCCGCCATCACCACATGGACAAAATGATGCCTCCACACATGAACCTAGTTATGCCAATACTACAAGGAATTCATCTCAAGTTGAAGAGATCAATTGGGAAGAAGAAATTCAGTTTGATCTAGGTAAAAGTAGAAGCATAGATGAGTACCATCCTAATCAAAGAGATATGGTAAGAAGGAAGTATTTGGCCAATGGCCCTTCTCAACCTCGTAATGCTGATTTTGAAGTGACAGAAATATGTGGTAAAGATAGAAGGTTCGTTCGGGAATGGTTTGATGAGTTTGGGAGCTGGTTTGAATATAGTGAGTCCAAACAAAAAGAGAAAGGACATGGTTCGAGACAAACATAAAGAACAAGTGTGTGAAGCTTTAGGTTGTGGACTGCTAAAAGGTGGGACATGGTTAAATCAAGAACTAGCTCTTCAAAAACCTGGAGACACTCGATGGATTTCTCACTACAAGACACTTAAGAGTTTGATTGGATGTTCCCTACAGTTGTCAAAGTGCTAGAATATGTGGAAGAAGAAGATAGGGATGCCACAAATAGAAGGCATGCATGTGGTCTTCTTGTTTATTTCCAGTCTTTTGATTTTGTGTTCTACTTACAGCTTATGTCCACTATATTGATAATCATAAACACATTATCATTGGCTCTACAACGGAAGAATTAGGACACTGTGAATGCTGTTAATTGCGTGAATTCAACCAAAGCCTCCTTGAATGATCTAAGGAGAAATGGATGGGAATTTGTCCTACATGAAGCATATGTCTTTTGTGACAAGCATGACATTTCCAAGTTGCAAATGGGAGACCAATATGTGAACCCAAAGAAGCCACGATAAAAAACAGGTATCACTAATAGGCATCATTATGAAGTGGATTGTTTTAATGATGTTATTCATTGGCTGCTTCAAGAACTTGATAATCGCTTCAATGAGAAAAATTCTGAACTACTTGTTTGCTCAGCGGCATTGAGCCCAAATGAATCATTTCATGATTTCAGCTTAGAGCATTTGATAAGTCTAGCTAAACTTTATCCAAAAGATTTTGATGATGGAGAACTCACGGACCTTAGGCATCACCGTCATCTTTACATTGCTGATGTCCGAGTAGATGATCGCTTCTCTGGACTAAGTAATATTTGTGAGCTCTCTCAAAAAATGGTGCAGACAAGAAAACATATTGTCTATCCCTTGGTTTCTCGACTTTTGAAGCTAGCACTAGTATTGCATGTTTCCACTGCTACAGTTGAGAGATCTTTTTCGGCTATGAGAATTGTGAAGACATATTTGCGCAATCGTCTTGGTGACGACGCCTTGAAGTACAAATGGAGAAAAGCGAAATGAGGAAGGTTACTAATGATGCGGTAATTGATCGCTTTGAAGCCATGAAAAAACATCGGAAACCATTTTAGGAAGGTAATGGTTTTAACTTACTTATTATTACACAACTATAATTAATATGTTACTAAGTGGTTTTGTTTCTTTTTTATTTGTAGGCAATCAGGATCTAGTGTTGCATTTTCTTGTTGGCGGTTATACTTTATTCAGATTTTGGACACTTTGATTTTCCTTTATATTCAATTTCCTACGATCAACTAATATTTCAAGTGAAACTCTTTATTTTGGATCCTTGGTAAGCACATTCACGGTTATATCGTATTCTATGTATATTGTATTGTTAACTGTTACTTTTAGATATATTAGTACATCATATCCAAATATATGTGATAGACATGGGACCCCGAGTCATTTTTATCCTGGGTCCGCCCCTGTCTGCAACAGTGTTCTGTTTGAAACTTTTCCAAACCACTGCACCACCATTAAGGGTGAAAACATATCCCGGTTGAGATTTATAGTCATCTATATCAATGATAAAGCTAGCATCGGTGTAACCATTTACAATGAATTCCTCATCTCCTCCATAGACAAGGAGCATGTCCTTTGTTCTTTTGAGGAACTTAAGGATATTTTTAACAGCTGCCCAGTGCGCCACTCTGGGATCACTTTGGTACCTACTACCAGCACTTAGCGCATAAGAAACATGCGTTCTAGTACATATCATAGCATGCATTCTAGCGGTTCTTTCTTTATATTCATCCATAGAAATTTTAATAGCTTTTAGAGATTCATTAATATCAATCTTAGGTGGCATAGATCTAATCTTTGAAGAATCAATCTCAAGAGAAATTCTATCAATGTTCCTAGCCAAATCATCATTCTTAAGCAAATTTTCTTCTACCATAGCATTGAAATTCTTTTGAGAATTAATGAAATCTTTAATATTATTCTCAATATCAGAGGGTATTTTATTATAATTTCCATAAGAATTATTGTAGGAATTACCATAATTATTAGAGGAATTACTAGGGAACGACCTAGGGTTGAAATTACCTCTATAAGCGTTATTACCAAAATTGTTCCTACCAACAACATTCACATCCATAGATTCATTATTATTATCAATAAAAGTGGACAATGGCATATCATTAGGATCAATAGGAGCACTCTTACTAGCAAACAATTTCATAAGTTCATCTATCTTTCCACTCAAAGTATTAATTTCCTCAATCGCATGCACTTTTTTACTAGTGGAAGATCTTTCGGTATGCCATTGAGAGTAATTTTTCATAATATTATCTAGGATTTTAGTATATTATCCTAATGTAATTTCCATAAAAGTACCTCCCACGGCGGAGTCTAAAAGATTTCTAGATGCAAAATTCAATCCAACATATTTTTTTTATGATCATCCATAAACTTAAACCACAAGTAGGGCAATTTCTTATCATCAGTTTCATCCTCTCCCAAGATTGTGCAACATGTTCACGATCAAGTTGCTTAAAATTCATTATATCGTCCTAAGGGAGATGATCTAGCGGGAGGAAAGTACTTGGAAATAAAAGCATCTTTACACTGATTCCATGAATAAATAATAATTTTGGGCAAAGATGAAAACCAAGTTTTAGCACGATCTCGTAGTGAGAATAGAAATAGCTTGAATTTAACAATATCATTATCCACATCCTTTTTCTTTTGCATATCACACAACTCAACAGAAGTATTTAGATGGGATGCGGCATCTTCACTAGGAAGACCGAATATTGTTCTTTCATAACAAGATTCAACAAAGCAGCATTAATTTCATAAGATTCCACACTAGTGGCGGGAGCAATTGGAGTACAAATAAAATCATTATTATTAGTGTTGGAAAAGTCACACAGCTTGGTATTTTCTTGAGACATAGTGACAAAGCAAGCAATCTACCACACAAGCAAACGAAAAAGACGAACGGAAAAAGGGTGAATAAAAAGGCAAATATTTTTGTATTTTTCTGGAACATTTTAGAAGTGGGGGAGAGGAAAAACAAGAGGTAAATGGAAAATAATGTAAGCACAAGAGATGAGAGTTATGATTGGTACTTGGTAGGCTTGATGTAGAACCTCCACGACAACGACGCCAGAAATTCTTCCTGCTACTTCTTGAGCTTGCGTTGATTTTACCCTCGAAGAGGAAAGGGTGATGCAACAAAGTAGAGATAAGTATTTCCCTCAGTTAAGAACCAAGGTATCAATGCAGTAGGAGGCACAAGCAAGTCTCCAATCTATGCACCTGCCCAAACTAACAAACACTTGCACACAACGCGAAAAAGGGGTTGTCAATCCCTTCACGGTCATGAAAAAGAGTGAGATCTAATAGAGATAGGTACAAAAGATAAATAAAAGAGCAAACTAAAGTCAATATAAATAAATTGCAGCAGGGTATTTTTGGATTTTTTTGGTTTATAGATCTAAAAAAATATGATGGAAAATAGACCCGGGGGCCATAGGTTTCACTAGAGGCTTCTCTGTTGAAAGAAAACATATGGTGGGTAAACAAATTACTGTCGAGCAATTGATAGAAAAGCGCATAGTTATGACGATATCTGAGGCGATGATCATGAATATAGGCATCACGTCCGTGACAAGTAGACCGACTCCTGATTGCATCTACTACTATGAATCCACACATCGACCGCTATCGAGCTTGCATCTAGAGTATTAAGTTCATAAGAACGGAGTAATGCCTTAAGTATGATGACATGATGTAGAGGGATAAACTCAAGCAATATGATGAAAACCACATCTTTTTATCCTTGATTGCAATAATACAATACGTGCCTCGCTACCCCTACTACGTCACTAGGTGAGGACACCGCAAGATTGAACCCAAAACTAAGCACCTCTCCCATTGCAAGAATAACCAATATAATTGGCCAAACCAAACCGATAGTTTGAAGAGAAATACAAAGATATCTTAATCATGCATAAAAGAATTCAAAGAAAGCTCAAATAATATTCATAGATAATCTGATCATAAATCCACAATTCATTGAATCTCGACAAACACACCGCAAAAGAATATTACATCGGATAGAACTCCAAGAACATCAAGGAGAACATTGTATTGAAGATCAAAGAGAGATAAGAAGCCATCTAGCTACTAGCTATGGACCCGTAGGTTTGTGGTAAACTACTCACACTTCATCAGAAGGGTAGCAAGGTTGATGTAGAGGCCCTCCGTGATCGAATCCCCCTTCGGCAGGGTGCCAAAAAAGGCCCAAGATGGGATGTCATAGTAACAGAGGCTTGCGGCGGCAGAAAAGTATTTTGGTGGACGCTTCTGATGTTGGGGGTATATTTGGGAATTTATAGTGCAAAGATTAGGGTTGGGGGACTACTGAGGGTCCCACAAGAACTCACGGCGCACCCCCTAGGGCGCGCCCCTAAGGCTTGTGGCCTCCTCGGGGATCTTCTGTCCTCTCTCCAAGTTACTTAGGTGTTTTCTGGTCCAAGAAAAAATCATCGCTAAAGTTTTATTCCGCTTGGACTCCTTTGATATTCCTTTTTTGTAGAAGTCAAAAACAAGGAAAAAACAGAAACTAGCACTGGGCTCTAGTTTAATAGGTTAGTCAAAAATAATAATATAAAATAGCATATTAATGCATATAAAACATCCAAAACAGATAATATAATAGCATGGAACAATCAAAAATTGTAGATACGTTGGAGACGTATCACATTCCCTTATCCCAACACAAAAGTTTTAGCATCGAGATTTGTAGAACTTCCAATTTTAGGAGATCTACCATCATCTGTTTCTATCATACTGAAGTCACTCATGATGACAGTTTCAAACAAGCAAACAAGAAGACACACAAAAGGTAAACAGAAAATATTTTTGGTATTTTTGTAAAAACTTTTAAGAAGTGGGGGAGATGAAAATGAGAGGCAAATGGCAAATAATGTAAATGCAAGGAGATGAAATTTTATGCGTAGGTACTTGATAGTTGTTGATGATGTCTTCTCGGCAATGGTGCCAGAAATTCTTCCTGCTACTTGTGAGCTGCATTGGGATTTCCTAGAAGAGGAGAGAATGATGCAGTATAGTAGAGATAAGTATTTCCCTCAGTAATGAAGCCAAGGTTATCAATCTAGTAGGAGAACCAAGCAACGATTAGTGAACAACACCTGCACACAAACAAGAAATACTTGCAACCCAACGCGAACAAGGGGTTGTCAATCCGTTGATGGTTACGAGCAAGATTAAATTGTATAGTTATTGATAGATAGATCGGACAAAAATACAAAATAAAATAAATAAAGGAAAATTTTAGCAAGGTATTTCTAGTTTTAATATATGATAAAATATAGACCCGAGGGCCATAGTTTTCACTAGAGGCTTCTCTCATAAAAATAGCATACAACGGGTAAACAAACTACTGTTGGGAATTGATAGAAAAACAAGTAATTATGATGATATCCAAGGCAATGATCATGTATATAGGCATCACGCTGAGACAAGTAGACCGAAACAATTCTGCATCTACTACTATTACTCCACACATCAACCGCTATCCAGCATGCATCTATTATATTTAGTTCATGGAAGAACAGAGTAACGCCTTAAGCAAGATGGCATGATGTAGACAAGATAAACTTGTTAGGACCGAGAGTATATCGACCAGAGGGAGGTGAATGGGAGATTCAAAAAAAAATTAATCTTGCAAATGTTTCGAAGTTGATCCCAAACACAGCAGCGGAAATAGAGTTCGATAGACAAGAACTTGAACATGTACATTATTAAGGAACAAATGTATCAAGGTAGGAAGCAATAACGGATAGAGCATAGGGTAGTACAGGTTTGACAATGACGATGGTAATGCGACATGCGGACAAATACAAAAGCATGGGACATAACTAGATATGAACTACGAGGGAAAACTCGAGATAGAACAACTAAGAGAAGAAATGTAGCAGACTAAGGCATAGCCTAGTGGTGGGAAGGGGATGATACCGTCCCACCCACCCAGGTTCAAGGCATGGTACTTGCAATTTGGGTTTGTCGCACCAATTATACTGTGGGGGGTTCCCTTACAGTCTTCCTGTAAAAAAAGAGAATAAATGTATATAACTGGGACAATTGAATTGAATGAAGGGAATGCAACAAGATAAGCATGAATATTAACTGATGTGAATGACAAAGATGACAATATGAAAGATATGCAACAAGTCAATGATTGATCAGATAAACTATCGTCGCACAACATGAAAGTAAACGACTGAAGGTAATGCAGTAAAGTAGAATGAACCAGTGGTGCTCGATGGCGATAGATGGATCTGGTAGACCAGTTTGCCCTTCTGCCAAAGGACTGTAGCGACCCGACCTCAGATGGTCAAGTCTCTGTGCTTCCGTGTCATCCCTGGATCGGTAATGCTGACACACACAGTACTCGAAGGATTTATAACAGAGTAGCAATCACACACTTATTACATCGAATGTCTCAAAAGAGAACTTATTACAATAATATGGCTTAAGGCCATCTAATGCGATAACAGCGGAAGGCTTGGAAGATAAAGTGAGTCCATCAACTCCAACGGCATAGCTGAGCTGCATGACAACGACCTACGAACCTTACTCCTCGTCTGAAAAGTCTGCAACATAATACGTTGCAGCCCGAGAACGGGTCAGCACATGGAATATGCTGGCAATGTAACACAAAAGAGCAATAACAGAATAGTACTACCACTACATGCATATTTGGCTGCTGAAAAGCTCTATGGTTACAGTTTTGCGAAAAGCCAATTTTTCCCTACTACAAAGGAATAAATTTTAGTTTAACTATCATGGTGGTTGAAACATCATTTGAGAAGGTAACCCCAACTCAATGATCCCAATTAAAATAGTTAACAACCCAGCAAGATTAATTAGAAGTGTTGAGATACATGCGAATACTCAAGTACTAGATACTCAGAATTGTCCATAACCGGGGACACGGCTAACCATGATTAGATTGTACACTCTGCAGAGGTTTGCGCACTTTTCCCCGCAAGACTCGATCGCCTCCGCTGATTCCTCGCACTACATGATGTTTGAGAAACGGATGACCGAGACACAGTCTTTCAGAAACATTAACTCTCTACTCCGGGCAGACCATACCAAACCTACAAACCCACTACCTGCTGATCCACCTCTTCAAGAGCTTCACGTAACTTACTCAACTATGCTAGAGCCCATAATAGCTTACGGCTGCCCACAAAAGTTTCTAGCATGAATAGACTCAGTTCCCTTTGAGCCTGGGTGGCGGTCCATAGGAGAATCACACGGTAACCCCGGGATTTCCAAAAATAAAACAGGCAATCACTGGATACCCCAGGTGCCTCAATCCACCTAGATGTGTATTAAAGTTGCCACCTTAAGTAAACCATTAATTTATCAATCTCACATCTGTCATGGAAATCACTCAAACCCAATCCACGTCTACGAGCATAGCATGGCAAAATAAGCAACGCGTAGAAGTAACTCCCAAGGGTTTGATAATAAACAGGGCAATAGGTTCTACCTCAGCAACTACTTCCCAAAACCCACATATTAAAGGCATCCTAGTCATGCAATGTTTGAGGATTGAAACTAATGCATAAAAACTGGGTATGAAAAGAGTATGATCAATATGTTACTTGCCTTGCTGACGATCCGTGAATCCTAGAGACTCGTAGTAACACGCTTCGCACTCCGGGAATTCTATCGCAAGCAAACAATAACATACATAAGCAACAATCAAAGATGCACAAGTAGAACTCCAAATAAAAGAGTTTGACCGGAGAGTTCAACTTAAGAACTCCGGTTTGCAAAAAAAATCAAATCGAACGGAGCAACGAAACTCATACGGCAAAAGAAACAAGATCCGTTAACTAATCTGAACTAGGGTCAAATTTTACAGAGATAAAAACTTGTTTGAGTTGATTATTCGGAAAGAAGGTTTCGGGATGAAACTCCAGGCACTTGAATCGCCTGATTCCGATAAATGAGCGAAAAGATAAACAGGTTTGAACATCGGATTAGAAATCAAGATCGGAATAATCGCGGAATAAATCCGATAAATAGAAAAACGACAAACGGCTAAATGAACGAACGTTCGTTAACAGAAACTAAACGATGAACACGTTCGTTAGAATGAACGGACGAGCGAACGCTCGCTAAATAAATAAACCGAAGAATAAAACCGATCTATAAAAGAAACGAACCAGGGTTTTTCTAAAAAAACCAAAGGGGGTTTTATTCGAAAAAAAAACCGGTGGCGGGGTGGCTACCTCTGGCGAGGTCGTCCGGCAGGGCGGGCGGCTCCGGCGGGGCTCGGCGAGGGGCGGCGGGGCTCGGCGAGACGGCGGCGGCGGCGGCGCGGAAGACGGCGGTGGCGGCTCGGGCAGGGCGCGGCGGCGGCTCGGGCGCTGCTCGGCGGCGGCGGTGGTGGCGGGGGGTGGCGGGGTGGTGGTGAGGACGGAGGGGCGGGGTATTTAAGGAGGGGGGAGGGCTCCGGCTTGGGGGAGGGGGCGCCCGGGGAGGAGTCCGGCTCGGACTCCCCTCGGCGTCCGTGCGGCGCACGGCGGCGAGGCGGGCCGGCCTGGCTGGGCCCTTGGCCCGGTCGGGCGCGTTTTTTTTAAAACATTCCGCTGACTAAAAAAAATCCTAGAAATAAATAAATAAAAATCTAAAATTCCAAAACAAGTTTTCTCCGTCTAAATAAAATATTTAGAACAAGATGAACTTTTCTTGGCCCCTAAAATGCAATTTTTAAAACATGCAAATTTTTCTAGGGCAAATAAAATTCCGAATAAACTCAAATAAAATCCAAATAATGATTTTAACATTTTTCCTCCGATATTTCAATTGTTTTGGAGAAGTCATATTATCTCCCCTCATTTATTAATTTAAAATGAAATATTTTCTGAAGAGAAATAATTAAAAATCAAAATCCTCGTCTTCACTATTTGATAAAAAAAAATTCAAATATGAAAATTGGAAAATCCCCAACTCTCTCCGAAGGTCCTTGAGTTGCTTAGGATTTCGAGGATTGCAAACGAAAAAGCAATAAAATATGATATGCATGGATGACCTATGTATAACATGCCAAATTGGAAATTTGGGATGTTACAAACCTACCCCCCTTAAGATGAATCTCGCCCTCGAGATACGGGTTGACTAGAAAATAGGTGCGGGTGCTCCTTGCGAATATCCTCTTCTCGCTCCCAGGTGGCTTCCTCCTCAGTATGATGACTCCACTGAACTTTGCAAAACTTGATCACCTTGTTGCGAGTGACTCGACTATCAAACTCAAGAATCTTTACTGGCTTC
Source organism: Triticum aestivum (assembly GCF_018294505.1). Lineage (NCBI taxonomy): Eukaryota > Viridiplantae > Streptophyta > Magnoliopsida > Poales > Poaceae > Triticum > Triticum aestivum. The sequence goes on along the minus strand of NC_057804.1, from coordinate 198,718,369 downwards.
TCCTCATAGGTCAGATTATTATCCAGCTGAATCGCCTCCAAAGGTACTGTATCATTCAATGGTATATCGGCCATCTCAGCATGGCACTTCTTCAGCTGTGATACGTGAAACACATCGTGAACTCCTGACAACCCTTCAGGTAACTCCAGCTTGTAGGCAACTTCTCCCATCCGTCCCAAAATACGATATGGTCATACAAATCTCGGGGCTAACTTTCCCTTAACTCCAAAACGTTTTACTCCCAGCAAAGGTGATACTCGTAAATAAGCTCTGTCTCCAATTTCATAGGTTACTTCCTTGCATTTTGAATCTGCATAAATCTTCTGTCTGGACTGAGCGATCTTTAGTCTGTCTCTGATCAGTTTAACCTTCTCTTCTGATTCCTTGATCAAATCTGGTCTAAACAATTGACGGTCTCCTACCTCATCCCACATCAATGGTGTTCTACATCTGCGTCCATACAGAGCTTCGAACGGTGCCATCTTCAAACTGGCCTGGTAGCTGTTGTTATAAGAGAACTCCGCGTATGGTAAATTGTCATCCCAACTAGATCCATAATCTAGCGCACATGCTCTTAGCATGTCCTCCAGAATCTGATTGACTCTTTCTGTCTGTCCATCTGTTTGAGGGTGAAAAGCGGTACTGAATTCCAATCGGGTACCCAAAGTCTGGTGTAACTGATGCCAAAACTTTGAAGTAAACTGGGTTCCTCTATCTGATACGATGCTCCTCGGAACTCCATGTAAACATACGATCCTGGTCATATATATCTTGGCCAACTTTGCACTTGTATACGTTGTTTTCACCGGGATGAAGTGAGCTACTTTAGTTAATCGATCCACAACTACCCATATAGAATCATATCCTGCCTTGGTTCTGGGTAATCCGGTAATAAAGTCCATACCAAGTTTGTCCCACTTCCATTCGGGTATTGGCATAGGCTGTAACAGTCCTGCTGGTTTCTGATGCTCTGCCTTCACTCTCTGACATACATCACATACGGCTACATACTCGGCAATATCCTTCTTCATACCAGTCCACTAGAAACGTTCCTTCAAGTCCAAATACATCTTGGTGTTTCCGGGATGAATCGAGTATGGTGAGTCATGGGCCTCCTGAAGTATCAACTTCCTGATCTCCGAATTGTTGGGCACATAAATCCGGTCCTCAAACCACAAGGTATCGTGCTCATCCTCGCGAAAACCTTTGGCTTTACCTTCGCCCATCCTCTCTCTTATCTCAACAATCTTTTTGTCCTCCTTCTGAGCTTCTCGAATCTTGTCCAACAATGTCGACTGAACCTCCATTGCTGCAAGAAAGCCTTTTGGAACAATCTCCAACCGAAGTTCCATGATCTCCGCAGCTAACTCTTTTGGCATCCCTTTGCTCACAAGAACATTAGCATAACTTTTCCGGCTCAAAGCGTCTGCTACGACGTTGGCTTTTCCTGGATGATAGTGTAGCTTCATATCGTAATCCTTTATAAGTTCCAACCATCTCCTATGTCTGAGGTTCAACTCCTTCTGGGTGAAAATGTACTTCAAGCTCTTATGATCCGTGTACACATCACAACGGTTTCCAATAAGATAATGTCTCCAAGTCTTCAGCGCATGCACTACGGCTGCTAACTCCAGATCATGTGTGGCATAGTTCAACTCGTGTAGCTTCAGTTGTCGTGAGGCATACGAAACAACTTTTCCTTCCTGCATAAGCACACATCCAAGTCCCAAGAGGGAGGCGTCACAATACACTTGAAACTCCTTACGTATATCTGGCAAGGTCAGCACTGGGGCTGTAGTCAATCGTTCCTTCAGCTCTTGAAAACTTGTCTCGCAATCCTCCGTCCATTTGAACTTAGTATCCTTCTTTAACAATCCAGTCATTGGTTTAGCAATCTTGGAAAAATTCTCAATGAATCTCCGATAATATCCTGCGAGTCCAAGGAAACTGCGGATCTCGCCAACTGAAGTGGGTGCCAGCCATTCAGTGACCGGCTGAACCTTACTGGGATCCACTGCTATACCCTCTCCTGATATAACATGCCCAAGAAATCCAACTTCTTTCAACCAAAACTCACACTTGCTGAATTTGGCGTATAACTGGTGTTCCCTGAGTTTCTCGAGAACCAAACGCAAGTGTTCCGCATGCTCCTCTTCGTTCTTCGAGTATATCATAATATCATCAATAAATACCACAACAAACTTGTCCAAATACTCCATGAACACCTTGTTCATCATACTCATGAAATGGGCAGGGGTGTTAGTCAGTCCAAATGACATGACCATGTACTCATATAATCCATACCGCGTGGTAAACGCTGTCTTTGGTATATCCTTCTCTCGGATCTTCAACTGATGGTATCCTGATCGTAGATTAATCTTTGAAAACACCTTAGCTCCTTGTAACTAATCAAACAGATCATTAATCATCGGTAAGGGATACTTGTTCTTTATCGTTACTTCATTCAGAGCTCGGTAATCAACGACCATCCTCAGGGATTTATCCTTCTTCTCCACCAAAAGTACTGGGGCTCCCCAAGGTGATGAACTTCTACGAATGTAACCTTTCTCCAACAACTCTTTGATCTGCTTCTTAATTTCCTCCAGGTCATTTGCTGTCATCCGATAGGGTCTCTTGGATATCGGCCCTGTACCCGGCAATAGCTCTATCAAAAACTCGATGTCTCTATCCGGTGGCATACCTGGTAACTCTTCGGGGAAAACATCTGGAAAATCCTTTACTACAGGTACTTCCTCCTGTACAACTCTCGTGAGGGCGTTTACTTGGCTCCTCCTAGGCACATGCCTAGATACATACTTAATCCTTTTTCCCTCCGGGGTGGTAAGGTAAATTGACTTACTAGCACAGTCAATACTTCCTCCATACTTCGACATCCAGTCCATTCCTAATATCACATCCAATCCTTGTGACTCCAAGATAATTAGGTCAGACGGAAATACATGTGTGCCAATGATTAGGGGTATCTGGGTGCACCAACTGCTAGCCATGTACTCTGCTCCAGGCAAGCTCACTAAAAGGGGTGTCCTAAGGGTTTGGGTTGGTAACTTGAACTTTTCCACAAATCCCCTTGATATGTATGAATGCGATGCACCAGTATCGAAAAGAACAATTGCGGTAAATGACTGAACCAAAAACTTACCTATTACCGCGTCCGACTGCTCTTCAACTTCCTCCACGTTAACGTGGTTCACTTGTCCTTTGTTGAATGGATTGGGCTTCTTCCCAGCGCTCCCATTTCTGTTTCCATTCTTTCCTTCAGAGCAGTCATTGGCATAGTGCCCGGTCTTCCCGCACTTGTAGCAAACAACTTGACTTAAGTCCCTCTTTGCGGGTGTAGATGGGTTAGAGCGATTCTGATTATTGTTGGCTCCATTCCCATTCCTGTTCTTCGCACCATTATGGTTATGCGATCCTCCTCCAGCATGGTTATGACCTCCATGGTTATGAACAAGTCCTCCCGAGTTCGGGGTTAAACGAGGCTTCTGGTGAGCTCCTGAGTTGTATTTCCCTTGTCCATACTTCCTCTTACGATTCTCAATCTGCTGCTGCTTTCCTTCAATCATTAGGGCCTTATCTACCAACTCCTGGTAGTTGTTGAAGGTTGCTACCATCAACTGCATACTCATCTCATCATTCAGCCCTTCCATAAACTTCTCCTGCTTCGCGGCATCTGTGGCCACATCATCAGGGGCATAACGTGATAACTTGCTAAACTCATCCACGTACTGGCCAATAATACGGTTCCCCTGGTGTAGATTGCGAAACTCACGCTTCTTCATCTGCATAGCTCCAGTCGAGACATGGGCAGTACAAAAAGCCTGCTGAAACTGAGCCCATGTGACAGTGTCGATAGGATAGGTGGCTGTGAAATTCTCCCACCATGCTGCTGCAGGTCCATCCAGTTGGTGTGCGGCAAAACGCACCTTCTCAGCATCTGTGCATCCTGCAGTGGTTAACTCCCTTCCAATACGACGTAGCCAATCATCTGCAACTGTTGGCTCGATGCTACTTGAGAACACCGGCGGCTGTAACCTTAAGAAACGGGCGAGGTTATCCACTGGCGGTGGGTTGTTGTTGGCATTGTTGTTATTGGCATTGCCCTGGTTCTGAACTAGCAATTGCATCAAGGCATTCTGCTGCTGGATCAACTGCGTGATCTCCGGTGGGAAAACAAAATCGGGGTCTCTTCTCGGAGGCATTTGATGGGTTTAGATGGAAGATATTAGAATAGAAAAAGATCTAGGGGAGAAACACTACCCATATGTATATGAGGCAAACACAAGCATTCATTCAATCAATCAAGCAAGGGCATACAAAACGGTCTAGGACTATCACAAAAGTGCTCACTACTACTAGTTACATGGGGAAATACTATTATTATATGGTGGTCATCTAGAAATTTTGATCGGTGGAAGACTCCATGATGTCTGCTCCAGCTTCATCTTCGTAGTCATCATCACTTGAATCTGAATTGGTGTCGTCGATGATGATGTAGTTGTCCGGACAAATGGGGTCTCCGTCATCTTCTCTCAGAACTGGTCCTCCCATGAAAATTCCGATCTTCTCGACTAGGTCATCATTCTTCTCCAATAGGGTCTTGATTTCCTCCTCATATCCATCACGTGTGAACTTAAGTTCTTCCTCCAGCTCGATGATCCTAGTTTTTGCCTTCTTCAACTCGATCATGTCTGCGCACATCTGGTTCTCCTGCCGTCGAATGTGCTGGTTTTGCTCCTGGATAAAGGCTGCGACAGATCTATCCTTCCTAGTGCTGATCATCTCCCATTGTTCATCTCGGCGCCCACATATTTGATAGGTGGTGTCCTCAAGGTCCTTGCTGTAGATTTCTCCAATGCATCCCATGGTAATATGAGCTGCCATACTCTTGCCAAGGCTCCAAGTGGGTGCTTCGAAAGAAAACTCTATGGGTTTAGAATTTGGCGAGAACGTTCTTCCTGGAACTCATACTTGAATCATCCAGCGGTCTTCATCAGTCGAATCTTCGAGGGGTCAAAAAGGGGAAAGGGGTATGGTCTCACTAAAAAGGAATATTTGAATAAGCTCAGATGAGAAGAGAGGTAAAAGATTCTTTTGAAAAGAAAGTTGTAGAGAAAAATCTTTCCTATGGGCTTGCCAATTTCTAGGGTCACGTCCTACAGTCAACATGTGCTCTGATACCATCTTGTAGCGACCCGACCCGAATGGGTCAAGTCTCTGTGCTTACGTGTCATCCCTGGATCGGTATGCTGACACACACAGTACTCGAGGATTTATAACAGAGGTAAATCACATGTATAAAATAACGTAAAAACTATTACCTCAATCCAAAATAGCGGAAGTAACAAGGTTGTGGATTCCCATCAACACCAACGGCAAAGTTGAGTATAGGAAATCGTAACCCTAACGTATCACTTACTCGTCGTAAGATCCTGCAACATGAGACGTTACAGCCACAGAGGGTCAGTACATTGAATGTACTGGCAAATTCACACCATAGAGCAATGATGAATAAAGGCTATCACTACATGCATATTTGGCTGGTGGAGGCTCTATGGTTATAATGTTTTTGCGAAAAGCCAATTTTTCCCTACTGCAAAGGAATAAATTTATTTAACTATCATGGTGGTTGTTAAACATTGATAATGGTTGACATCATTCTCAATCCCAATTAAAAGTACTCATTAAAACCCAACAATATTGATTATAGTAACATGATGAGATTCACAGGAAAATCAAGTACTAGATACTCAGGATGCCCATAACCGAGGACACGGCTAATCATGATTAGTTTGTACACTCTGCAGAGATTTGCGCACTTTTCCCACAAGACTCGATCGCCTCCGTTTGATTTCTCGCACTACATGATGTTTGAGAAACGGATGACCGAGACATAGTCTTTCGGAAGCGCTAGCACCTTACATGTGGGTAGACCGGTACACCTACTTTCCCCTACATCTGCTAGTCTACCCGTAAGAGTTCGCACAACTTAATCAACTATGCCAGAGCCCATAATGGCTTGTGGCTGCACACAGATGTTTCTAGTTTGAATAATCTCAGGTGCCTAGACAGGCAAGTCCTGGAGTAACCAGGTGCCTCAAGTCCTTTGAGCCTGGGTGGCGGTCCGAAGAAAAACAGGTAAGTCCTGGAAACCCAGGTGCCTAGACAGGCAAGTCCTGGAGTAACCAGGTGCCTCAATCCACCCAGATGTATGTTTAAGTTGCCACCTTAAATAAACCATTAATTAACAATCTCACATCTGTCATGGAAATTCACTCACCCAATCCACGTCTACTAGCATAGCATGGCATAATAAGCAAACGTAGAAGTAACTCCCAAGGGTTTGAAAACAAAACAGGTAATAGGTACTACCTCAACTACTTTCCCAAAACCCACAATTTAATTAGATCCTAATCATGCAATGTTTGAGGATTGATCTAATGCATAAAAACTGGGTAATAAGGGATATGATCAAAGTGTGAACTTGCCTGCAATGTTGATGAATATGATTCGCACTCAAAACTCTTGATAGTTCTACTCATCACACTCCGGTCAATCTATAGTGAGCAAGCAATGGTAACCACACATAAGCAATCACTCAAAAGATCGGAAAGAACGAAGAGTACGATTCGGAAAACATCAAAACCTAGCAAATGACTCTTGCAGCATAAAACAATTTCTAACAGTACCAAAACTATGTGTATTTGGCCTTATCAGAAAGTTTAGTTCAAGAGATTCGATTTGCAAAAAGAATCAACTCAAACGGAGTTATAAAACTCAAGTTACGATCAAACGAAGTTCAAATACTAAACTGCTTGAAATTCAAATTTTAAACTTTCAAAACATGTTTAAGTTGTTTTACTGGATAGAGGGGATCATAATGAAGAAGTGGGCGTTGGTTTCGTCGGATTTGGACAAACGGACAAAAAGTTGTGAGCGTTTGAAAATCAGGGGCTAAATTGTAAAATAAAACAACTACAACTAGGTCCCTGGCAGAAAAATAAAACTAAAAAGAAAAACTATACCGAACGAACGTTCGCTACCGAACGCTAACGAACGAAAACCATTCGCTCCAGAGCCTAAGCTAACGAACGCTCTCTAAATAATAAAAAAACGCTTAGAGAGAGAAAAGAAAAAAAACAAATGGATCTGGATCCTTAGATCCAGATCGGACGGACGAGGAGGGGCGGTGGTTACCGCGGCGGTTGGAGTCGCCGGCGGTGGACAAGACGGCGGCAGCGGCGGCGGCTACGGACGGGGCGCCGGCTTTGGTGGGTCTCCGGCGGAGGCGAGGGTATCCGGGCGCTCGGCGCGGCGCGACGGTGAGGATGGAGTGGACGGCGTCGGTCGGGAGTGGCGGGGTGGAGCGGGGCGACGGCGGCGAGGCTCGGCGGCGGTGGCAACTCCGGCGAGGGAGTGGCGCGGCTGAGGACTCCGGTGGCTCCGGTTTCGAGGGAAACGGGGCCGGGGTCCGGGCTATATAAGGGGAGGAGGAGACTTGGAGGAGGGGGCGAGGCAAGGCGGCGCGGAGGTGGCCGGGTCGGCCACGGAGGAGGTGGACGGCGTGCCCGAGCGGGACTCCGCTCGGGGAAGGAGAGGGGCGACGCGCTGAGCTGGGCCGGCCCGGTCGGCGGAGGATTTTTTTTTTAAAAAAAACCTTCACTTCTACAGAAAATAAACTAAACTAAATAAACTAAAACATACTATAGGCATATAATATACCAAAATTCTCAGAAAAAGATTTACTACAAGATGAACATTTTTATTGCACCAAATAAAATCCAAAAAAATTCAAATAATTCAAACAGTGCTACTGCTCTAATAAAATCCACTAAAAATCATTTTAAAAATACCAAAATTAATTCAAATTTATTTCTCTCCAATTTTCTGATGTAGGGAATCATGTTACCCTATTTTCCATATATTTTATTTTTGACAAAAAATAATTTGAATAAACTCAATAACTCCAAATTGAAAATAAATTCAAAAGAACTTTGAATTTAATTCTTTGAAACTCCCAACTCATATTTCATATGTTTTGAAGAAGTCATTTTATCTTCGCTCGTGAAAATCATTGAGTTGCATAAAGTTCCTGGGTTGTAAATATTTTTCCAAATGAAATTCAAATATTTTCAACACCCCTTGTCATTTAAATAAATGGAAGAAGTCATGTCATCTTCTCTCCAGGGTTTTGTGGTGAAAAGAATTTGAATTCCCGAAGATCATGAAAGCAAAAATGAAAGTTTGGGAAAGTCCTTTTATTCCCTCTCATTTAACTTTCAAAAGTTTCGAATTTCACTCAATTTTACACAATCAATCAAACAATCAATCAAATCTATCTATTTGTTATAACATTCCAAAATTTAGAATTTTGGGATGTTACAAACTACCACCCTTAAAATGAATCTCGTCCTCGAGATTCGGAGAGGCTGGCAAGAAATAGGTTAAGGTTTGGGGGGTCTTCACAAAATCCATCGATCGTCACGCGAGGTCTGGGGTGCTACCACCCTTAGAAGCATTGTTACGGTTCCATCAAAACTCATATATTCCATCCTTATTGTTGACAGTGTAGGTCTTCTCAGATCTCGGGAAAATTCCTTCTCTGGGCTCTTCCGGTAGTGGCATAACTTTTCCTTAATACTTCTGTCCTTTCATCTTGGTAAGGTTATTCCATGACTGGTTCTTCTTAGCTGACGGGTCTGGCGCCAATACTAAACAACTATCGATATCTCCTGGTGGTCAACAATTTATGGTTTCTCCTGCAGAAAATTGCTCTGGGTTGAACCTCACCGTATATTCCTATGATTGGCAACAACTGCCGTGTATAAGGGAAAATACTTATACCATTCTAAGGTTTAAACACGGTTTTGATCATCGTCTCTCTACTATAGGTAAGTCACTCAGATTTACCATCCCATATAGCAAGGCGAATAATAAGAGTAAGTCGGTATGGTGATCAATCCATCCCGCACCCAAATCATTATCTTGTATATGGTTTAGCGAATCTCGCATTCTAACACTCGGTCATCCTCTCAAGCATTGCAGAATTTCTCTTGTCGACGAACCAAGTTCGGATAAATCCATTGATTCTGCAAGCCAAACAAACATCTATCGTTCCTTAACAACTCTCAGGTTTTGCGTAAACTCCTATAGAATCGTCGATTGAAAAATCATAACTTCTCCCAGGGTTTTTTTCCTTCAGCAAGAGCGTGCTTGCTTCTTGGCAGGTCCTGGGGCCTGTGGGTTATGGCCCATCTCATCACTTGTAGTCCTTGAACTCATCCGCTGGGCAACTAATCGTTATTCCAACATTCAACTTCCATCTTCCTAGCATACTCAAAATCCATCCAATTGTTCTGTCTTCCTTCCTTCCTTCTATTGGTAACAAACTAAGGGTGATTACTCAGACTCATCATGGAATTTCCATTGATCCATATTTCCAACATCATACCTCCTTTATATCCAATAGTGATTCATCTCTTCATCCTCGTGGGATGTCCCACATACCGAGATAAAACTTATACTTATGAAATCCATACTCCACTTCGTGGAACATCATTATCCTTTCCAGGGTCAAGCGCCCTTACAGGGGAATATTGGCCATCTCTGCATGGCACTTCTTTAACTAGGAAACGTGAAACACATCATGAACTTCTGACAGTCCTTCGGGTGACTCCAACTTGTTGGCCACTTCTCCCATACGATCCAAAACTCGGTATTGTCCTACAAATCTCGAGGTTAACTTTCCTTAACTCCGAATAGTTTAACTCCTCGTAGAGGGGACAAATGAAGACATGCTCTGTCTCCAATTTCATAGACTTCCTTCTTGCGTTTTTGAGTCTGCATAACTCTTCTGCCAGGACTGAGCTACCTTCAGTCTATCTTGAAGCAACTTAACATTCTCTTGATCCTTGATCACATTTGATCCAAACAACTGACGGTCTCCAACTTCATCCCACATCAACGGTGTCTGGCTCCTTCTCCCATACAAAGCTTAAAAGGGGGCCATCTTCAACTGGCCGGGTAACTGTTGTTGTATGAGAACTCCGCGTCAGGTAGATTATCATCACTACTAGATCCATAATTTAGCGCACACGCTCTCAACATGTCCTCCAGAATCTGATTGACTCTCTCGGTCTATCCATCTATCTGCGGATGAAAGGCTGTACTGAACTCTAGCCTAGTACCCAAGGTCTGGTGCAGCGTATTCCAAAACTTTGGGGTAAACTGTGTTCCTCTATCTGATATGATGGTCCTCGGAACTCCATGCAGACATACGGTCCTGGTCAAATATATCTTGGCCAACTTCTCACTTGTATAGGTGGTTTTCACTGGGATAAAGTGAGCCACTTTGGTCAATCGAATCAACTACTACCCAGATAGAATCATATCTTGTTTGGTTCTGGCAAATCCGGTAATGAAATCCATGCCAAGCTTATCCCACTTCCATTCAGGTATCGACATAGGCTGCAGTAATTCTGCTGGCTTCTGATGCTCTACCTTTACTCTCTGGCATACATCACTACGACTACATACTCCACAATATCCTTCTTCATACTAGTCCACCAAAAACACTCCTTCAAATCCAAATACATCTTGGTGTTTCCAGGGCGAATCGAGTATGGTGAGTCATGAGCCTCCTAAAGTATTTACTTCCTGATCTTTGTATTACTAGGAACATATACACGTTCCTCGAACCATAAGGTGTTGTGCTTATCCTTACGAAAACCTTTGTCCTTTACTTTGCTCATCCTCTCTTTTACCTCAACAATCTCTTGTCATCCTTCTGAGCTTCACGAGTCTTTCCCAATAATGTAGACTAAACTTCCATTGCTGCAACAAAACCTTTGGGAACATTCTCCAACCGAAGTTCCCTGAAAAATCCTCGGCTAACTCCTTTGGTAATCCTCCACTTATGAGGGTATTCGTCCTTGTTTTCTATTATGGTTGTATCCTATTTCTCCACAAAGCTTGTATGCACAGAGTTTCTTCATATCATTTCCATGAGGCTTCATCTTCTGGGACACAAGCCGAGACTTTAGCAGAGTCAACTTAAATTCTTCCCAAACGGTTACTCGTTGCCATCCATTGATGGTTTGGTACATCCTCCACCAAGTAGCATCAACTCTTACAAAGCACCGAAGAGCATGCTGAGTCATATCCTTTCCGGCTATAGGGTTATTCTCCAAGTGACCCTCCATGTTCTGAATCCATCAATCTGTCTCCAATTGACTCATTGGTCTAGATAATATGAGCTCGTCTCCATTCATCCTCTATTGGGTCCAAGGGTATTTGGGTGGGATAAGAGAGATAAAGAGGGAATACACACAATACAAACAATAGTTTTGAAAAGACAGGTTTTGTTGTGGCTGACGGAAAAACAACAAACAAATGACATCTCACAATCGTCGCATCTAATGTAGGTATAACGGGGCTTGGTCTTCTAATGGTCAATAAATCTTCAACGTCATCAAACTCTTCAAGTCTTGCTTATGTCTCCGATGGCTCCTTCCGATCGTGCTTGTTCTTCTCAAGTTCTTTAGCCAGACCATCTCTGTTGACGCGAAGTCTCTCATGACGTCCTTTAATATTCTGGAGTTGCGTTCCAAACTTCTGTGTTTCGACATCCTTGGCATGAGCCATGGTCCTACTATCCTTCAGTTCCTAACAAATCTTCGGTATCTCGAGGTTTTGCTCCTCCAGCTTGGCTACTTTCAGCCTCTGTGTCCTGAGTTCTTCACCAATTGCCTCCTTGTCAACTATGACTTCCTAAATTCCATCTTAAAACCCTTGATGTAATACTCCAGATCCTGGTGATACACCAGCTAAGGTTAAACTGCATCCTTTTGCCGACGGATGCTCCATCAGCCTTCTACCATCCAATCTTTCCATGCATCTGCATGCTTAACTCCGCGTGGTGACAATAGCATAGGCGAACAATAACATCATGAATGTCCATGTTTCTGCTCTTGTCATTTCCATGAGCTATCATTCCATAGTTGATATCTCCTGCCTTAGGGTTTTCTTGACAAAACTTTGAGTTTTTAACGCTCCATGTTCAGGTCTTTCTCCGATACACCTTGATCTCGGGTATTGACAACTTCCTTAGTCTGCCAAGTTCCTTAAGTGTAGCCTTCCTTGGTCATACCAAATCTGGAAATTCTTCACAGCCTTCAAATTCTCCTAGTCTTCGGAGTCTTCACTGTTGTAGTCTTCATCATTATAATGCTCTGTAAAATCCTCTTCATTCCGAAGTGGTCTTAGTTGTCCGATATCTGGTCCTTCTTGGAGCGGTCTTCATCAGTCGAATCTTCGAGGGGTCAAAAAGGGGAAAGGGGTATGGTCTCACTAAAAAGGAATATTTGAATAAGCTCAGATGAGAAGAGAGGTAAAAGATTCTTTTGAAAAGAAAGTTGTAGAGAAAAATCTTTCCTATGGGCATGCCAATTTCTAGGGTCATGTCCTACAGTCAACATGTGCTCTGATACCATCTTGTAGCGACCCGACCTGAATGGGTCAAGTCTCTGTGCTTACGTGTCATCCCTGGATCGGTATGCTGACACACACAGTACTCGAGGATTTATAACAGAGGTAAATCACATGTATAAAATAACGTAAAAACTATTACCTCAATCCAAAATAGCGGAAGTAACAAGGTTGTGGATTCCCATCAACACCAACGGCAAAGTTGAGTATAGGAAATCGTAACCCTAACGTATCACTTACTCGTCGTAAGATCCTGCAACATGAGACGTTACAGCCACAGAGGGTCAGTACATTGAATGTACTGGCAAATTCACACCATAGAGCAATGATGAATAAAGGCTATCACTACATGCATATTTGGCTGGTGGAGGCTCTATGGTTATAATGTTTTTGCGAAAAGCCAATTTTTCCCTACTGCAAAGGAATAAATTTATTTAACTATCATGGTGGTTGTTAAACATTGATAATGGTTGACATCATTCTCAATCCCAATTAAAAGTACTCATTAAAACCCAACAATATTGATTATAGTAACATGATGAGATTCACAGGAAAATCAAGTACTAGATACTCAGGATGCCCATAACCGAGGACACGGCTAATCATGATTAGTTTGTACACTCTGCAGAGATTTGCGCACTTTTCCCACAAGACTCGATCGCCTCCGTTTGATTTCTCGCACTACATGATGTTTGAGAAACGGATGACCAAGACATAGTCTTTCAGAAGCGCTAGCACCTTACATGTGGGTAGACCGGTACACCTACTTTCCCCTACATCTACTAGTCTACCCGTAAGAGTTCGCACAACTTAATCAACTATGCCAGAGCCCATAATGGCTTGTGGCTGCACACGGAAGTTTCTAGTTTGAATAATCTCATGATCCCTTTGAGCCAGGGTGGCGGTCCGAAGAAAAACAGGCAAGTCCTGGAAACCCAGGTGCCTAGACAGGCAAGTCCTGGAGTAACCAGGTGGCTCAATCCACCCAGATGTGTGTTTAAGTTGCCACCTTAAATAAACCCTTAATTAACAATCTCACATCTATCATGGAAATTCACTCACCCAATCCACGTCTACAAGCATAGCATGGCATAATAAGCAAACATAGAAGTAACTCCCAAGGGTTTGAAAACAAAACAGGTAATAGGTACTACCTCAACTACTTTCCCAAAACCCACAATTTAATTAGATCCTAATCATGCAATGTTTGAGGATTGATCTAATGCATAAAAACTGGGTAATAAGGGATATGATCAAAGTGTGAACTTGCCTGCAATGTTGATGAAGATGATTCGCACTCAAAACTCTTGATAGTTCTACTCGTCACACTCCGGTCAATCTATCGTGATCAAGCAATGGTAACCACACATAAGCAATCACTCAAAAGATCGGAAAGAACAAAGAGTACGATTCGGAAAACATCAAAACCTAGCAAATGACTCTTGCAGCATAAAACAATTTCTAACAGTACCAAAACTATGTGTATTTGGCCTTATCAGAAAGTTTAGTTCAAGAGATTCGATTTGCAAAAAGAATCAACTCAAACGGAGTTATAAAACTCAAGTTACGATCAAACGAAGTTCAAATACTAAACTGCTTGAAATTCAAATTTTAAACTTTCAAAACATGTTTAAGTTGTTTTACTGGATATAGGGGATCATAATGAAGAAGTGGGCGTTGGTTTCGTCGGATTTGGACAAACGGACAAAAAGTTGTGAGCGTTTGAAAATCAGGGGCTAAACTATAAAATAAAACAACTACAACTAGGTCCCTGGCAGAAAAATAAAACTAAAAAGAAAAACTATACCGAACGAACGTTCGCTACCGAACGCTAACGAACGAAAACCATTCGCTCCAGAGCCTAAGCTAACGAACGATCTCTAAATAATAAAAAAAAATGCTTAGAGAGAGAAAAGAAAAAAAACAAATGGATCTGGATCCTTAGATCCAGATCGGACGGACAAGGAGGGGCGGTGGTTACCGCGGCGGTTGGAGTCGCCGGCGGTGGAGAAGACGGCAGCGGCGGCGGCTACGGACGGGGCGGCGGCTCCGGTGGGTCTCCGGTGGAGGCGAGGGCATCCGGGCGCTCGGCGCGGCGCGACGGTGAGGATGGAGTGGACGGCGTCGGTCGGGAGTGGCAGGGTGGAGCGGGGCGACGGCGGCGAGGCTCGGCGATGGTGGCAACTCCGGCGAGGGAGTGGCGGCGGCTGAGGACTCCGGTGGCTCCGGTTTCGAGGGAAACGGGGCCGGGGTCCGGGCTATATAAGGGGAGGAGGAGACTTGGAGGAGGGGGCGAGGCAAGGCGGCGCGGAGGTGGCCGGGTCGGCCACGGCGGCGGCGGACGGCGTGCCCGAGCGGGACTCCGCTCGGGGAAGGAGAGGGGCGACGCGCTGAGCTGGGCCTTGGCCTGGCAGGAGCTGGGCCGGCCCAGTCGGCGGAGGAATTTTTTTTAAAAAAAACCTTTACTTCTACAGAAAATAAACTAAACTAAATAAACTAAAACATACTATAGGCATATAATACACCAAAATTTTCAGAAAAAGATTTACTACAAGATGAACATTTTTATTGCACCAAATAAAATCCAAAAAAATTCAAATAATTCAAATAGTGCTACTGCTCTAATAAAATCCACTGAAAATCATTTTAAAAATACCAAAATTAATTCAAATTTATTTCTCTCCAATTTTCTGATGTAGGGAATCATGTTACCCTATTTTCCATATATTTTATTTTTGACGAAAAATAATTTGAATAAACTCAATAACTCCAAATTGAAAATAAATTCAAAAGAACTTTGAATTTAATTCTCTAAAACTCCCAACTCATATTTCATATGTTTTGAAGAAGTCATTTTATCTTCGCTCGTGAAAATCATTGAGTTGCATAAAGTTCCGGGGTTGGAAATATTTTTCCAAATGAAATTCAAATATTTTCAACACCCCTTGTCATTTAAATAAATGGAAGAAGTCATGTCATCTTCTCTCCAGGGTTTTGTGGTGAAAAGAATTTGAATTCCCGAAGATCATGAAAGCAAAAATGAAATTTTGGGAAAGTCCTTTTATTCCCTCTCATTTAACTTTCAAAAGTTTCAAATTTCACTCAATTTCACACACTCAATCAAACAATCAATCAAATCTATCTATTTATTATAACATTTCAAAATTTAGAATTTTGGGATGTTACAGTTCTTCATCTCCTTCATCCTAAAGAGTGGAAAAAGAAGAGGAGTCAGAAATGAGAAGAGAAGAGTGACCTATGGTTTATCTTAGTGGTCGTGTCCTGCACTTAGCGTGTGCTCTGATACCATCTTGTAGCGACCCGACCTCAGATGGTCAAGTCTCTGTGCTTCCGTGTCATCCCTGGATCGGTAATGCTAACACACACAGTACTCGAAGGATTTATAACAGAGTAGCAATCACACACTTATTACATCGAATGTCTCAAAAGATAACTTATTACAATAATATGGCTTAAGGCCATCTAATGCGATAACAGCGGAAGGCTTGGAAGATAAAGTGAGTCCATCAACTCCAACGGCATAGCTAAGCTGCACGGCAACGACCTACGAACCTTACTCCTCGTCTGAAAAGTCTGCAACATAATACGTTGCAGCCCGAGAACGGGTCAACACATGGAATATGCTGGCAATGTAACACAAAAGAGCAATAACAGAATAATACTACCACTACATGCATATTTGGCTGGTGAAAAGCTCTATGGTTACAGTTTTGCGAAAAGCCAATTTTTCCCTACTACAAAGGAATACATTTTAATTTAACTATCATGGTGGTTGAAACATCATTTGAGAAGGTAACCCCAACTCAATGATCCCAATTAAAATAGTTAACAACCCAGCAAGATTAATTAGAAGTGTTGAGATACATGCGAATACTCAAGTACTAGATACTCAGAATTGTCCATAACTAGGGACACAGCTAACCATGATTAGATTGTACACTCTGCAGAGGTTTGCGCACTTTTCCCCGCAAGACTCGATCGCCTCCGCTGATTCCTCGCACTACATGATGTTTGAGAAACGGATGACCGAGACACAGTCTTTCAGAAACATTAACTCTCTACTCCGGGCAGACCATACCAAACCTACAAACCCACTACCTGCTGATCCACCTCTTCAAGAGCTTCACGTAACTTACTCAACTATGCTAGAGCCCATAATAGCTTGCGGCTACACACGGAAGTTTCTAGCATGAATAGACTCAGTTCCCTTTGAGCCTGGGTGGCGGTCCATAGGAGAATCACACGGTAACCCCGGGATTTCCAAAAATAAAATAGGCAATCACTGGATACCCCAGGTGCCTCAATCTACCTAGATGTGTATTAAAGTTGCCACCTTAAGTAAACCATTAATTTATCAATCTCACATCTGTCATGGAAATCACTCAAACCCAATCCACGTCTACGAGCATAGCATGGCAAAATAAGCAACGCGTAGAAGTAACTCCCAAGGGTTTGATAATAAACAGGGCAATAGGTTCTACCTCAGCAACTACTTCCCAAAACCCACATATTAAAGGCATCCTAGTCATGCAATGTTTGAGGATTGAAACTAATGCATAAAAACTGGGTATGAAAAGAGTATGATCAATATGTTACTTGCCTTGCTGACGATCCGTGAATCCTAGAGACTCGTAGTAACACACTTCACACTCCGGAAATTCTATCGCAAGCAAACAATAACATACATAAGCAATAATCAAAGATGCACAAGTAGAACTCCAAATAAAAGAGTTTGACCAGAGAGTTCAACTTAAGAACTCCGGTTTGCAAAAAAAATCAAATCAAACGGAGCAACGAAACTCATACGGCAAAAGAAACAAGATCCATTAACTAATCTAAACTAGGGTCAAATTTTACAGAGATAAAAACATGTTTTAGTTGATTATTCGGAAAGAAGGTTTCGGGATGAAACTCCAGGTGCTTGAATCGCCTGATTCCGATAAACGAGCGAAAAGATAAACATGTTTGAACATCGGATCAGAAATCACGATCAGAATAATCGCAGAATAAATCCGATAAAAAGAAAAACGACGAACGGCTAAACGAACGAACGTTCGTTAACAGAAACTAAACGATGAACACGTTCGTTAGAACGAACGGACGAGCGAATGCTCGCTAAATAAATAAACCGAAGAATAAAACCGATCTATAAAAGAAACGAACCAGGGTTTTTCTAAAAAAACCGAAGGGGGTTTTATTCGAAAAAAAACCCGGCGGCGGGGTGGCTACCTCCGGCGAGGTCGTCCGGCAGGGCGGGCGGCTCCGGCGGGGCTCGGCGAGGGGCTGCGGGGCTCAGCGAGACGGCGGCGGCGGCGGCGCGGAAGACGGCGGCGGCGGCTCGGGCAGGGCGCGGTGGTGGCTCGGGCGCTGCTCGGCGGCGGCGGTGGTGGCGGGGTGGTGGTGAGGGTGGCGGGGCGGGGTATTTAAGGAGGGGGGGGGGCTCCGGCTTGGGGAAGGGGGCGCCCAGGGAGGAGTCCGGCTCGGACTCCCCTCGGCATCCGTGCGGCGCAAGGCGGCACGCACGGGGAGGCGGCGGCGAGGCAGGCCGGCCTGGCTAGGCCCTTGGCCCGGTCGGCGCGGGTTTTTTTTTTAAAAAACATTCCGCCGACTAAAAAAAAATCCTAGAAAAAAATAAATAAAAATCTAGAAATTCCAAAACAAGTTTTCTCCGTCTAAATAAAATGTTTAGAACAAGATGAACTTTTCTTGGCCCCTAAAATGCAATTTTTAAAACATGCAAATTTTTCTAGGGCAAATAAAATTCCGAATAAACTCAAATAAAATCCAAATAATGATTTTAACATTTTTCCTCCGATATTTCAATTGTTTTGGAGAAGTCATATTATCTCCCCTCATTTATTAATTTAAAATGAAATATTTTCCAAAGAGAAATAATTAAAAATCAAAATCCTCGTCTTCACTATTTGATAAAAAAATTTCAAATATGAAAATTGGAAAATCCCCAACTCTCTCCGAAGGTCCTTGAGTTGCTTAGGATTTCGAGGATTGCAAACGAAAAAGCAATAAAATATGATATGAATGGATGACCTATGTATAACATGCCAAATTGGAAATTTGGGATGTTACACGGACTATGTCTGGTTGGAGGGGTTGTGATTTAACACAGAAGATAAACTCTCTTTACCCTATTCTCCTTCAACTCGGAGTTGATCAGACTCCAGTTGATTTCACTCATGGTAAATACTTGTCGGCGATCTACAAACCTTTGATAGACCCTCTTCATGAACCACAATGACTCTTGGTTGCTGAAGATCTTGCTCGGTGAAGACAACAACTCTTCGACACTCGAGCCAACACCTATCCGTCTAGAGAATGGACAACTCTCAAGAGTAATAGGTACAAGAACTCTAACTTAGAACTACTGTGATGCTCAACCACTGTCTATGTTTGGGCTCTTGATTTTTCTCTCGATGGATCTTAAACTCAAATCACTCGGAGAGGGGTTGCCCAATCAATCTTCTCGAAATCTTAAGCAGAGCAGCCACTGGGCAATGTTGGAGCGGGGTGGCTATTATAGTTGCAGCCTTCCCTGATGGGAAATGACCAAATTGGGTAAGTGGAGCAGCCAATGGTCGAACGACACGAGTCCAACAACGGAAATTGAGCACAACAGTATCATTCCTTGCGGAGCAAGTAATGGTAACTCCTTAGTTCGGAAGGTTTGTCCTGCAACACGAAGAAAACGTCTACTGCTGC
Source organism: Triticum aestivum (assembly GCF_018294505.1). Classification (NCBI taxonomy): domain Eukaryota; kingdom Viridiplantae; phylum Streptophyta; class Magnoliopsida; order Poales; family Poaceae; genus Triticum; species Triticum aestivum. The sequence continues at coordinate 198,699,127 of NC_057804.1, read as the reverse complement.
GAGGTAATCATTCGGAACACAAAGAGATTTCTCTCAGTCTCACATAGGTTTGGGATAAGCATCACATCGAATCTAAGTTTCGAGAACCTATAACCCTCTTCATAGTACGAAGGTTCTATGACTCAAATAAACGAAAGAACAAGAATGAAATGAATGTTACATCTTCACTTTGTCTTCGACTTCCATTCGCTGCAGTCAATTTCTTTGGATAGAAACTCCGAACCAATTGCTTCACGTCAGCAATAATTTCTGAGGGGCTAACTCCTTCACATCAATCTTCTCGCCTACATGACTTCAAAAAATGTAGCTCATTCTTTTCTCCAACACAGATATTCTTCGATGAAGTTCCTCGAACTTGACACCGGAGATAGCATCCTCTTCGACTCTGCATGGACTATTTCCCTCTGTCTGCACCAGCAAACAAATTAGTCCATGCCTGTTTCTTTCAACAATCTCCAAAACACAGGAGGGCAAGTGTTGCACCAACAATTTCCCCCTTTTTGGATGATTGTTGACAAAACAGAATACATCGAAGGATAGATAATAGAATGGAATGTAATGCAAAGGAAATGAAAGACGAGAGATAATTACAAAGATAAAACATGCTCCCCCTGAAGATATGCATCATTTGAAGAATTCATAGTAGATAAAACGGAAGGGAGAGAGATGAATCTTTGTAAGAGTGACGTTGACATAAGATCTCATTCGTGGTCTCTTTCAATGCACTTGACAGTGTCTGAGATATTTCCTGTCACATGCAATCTTTGAAAAATATAAGTTTGGTAGATTGGATACTTTAAATGATTTGTGACGAAGGATAAATCAAGAGATTTTTGCTCAGAACACGATTTGAATCCACATGAGATATAAGTTCCCTGCATGTTAGATGTTCGAGGATAATTAGAGCAAGGGAATCATGAGTATATTGCTCAAAGTAGATATGCTTGAGACATGGTTTTCTTCTCCTTCAAGGTTAGATAGCGAAAGATAATCATTAAAGCTTGTCTAAACATGAGACAGATATAGTTTCAAGGAGTAGAATGTCTCTGCTAGAGAGGCATGAAATGCAATTCTCCTTGAAATGATTTTACTTTCCCTCCACAAAAGATAAGTGTCGAGGATAACTATTGCAATAAGTAAGCTTTCGATTTCACCCGCAAACAGATAATTGGAAGCAAATAGCATTGCAGGTGGGGTTATTAACTGTACATGACGACCAAGTATTTCAAAACCACAGGCGGTGCTTTAAGTTCCAAACCAAATAGTTCGACAGAAAAGCAAATGGCGAATGGAAACACCCTGCAGATAACCCGCTTATCTATCACTCGATGTTCTTCTCCCCCTTTTTGTCAACAAGTGTGAAAAATAAAAGAGAATGCATACGGGGAACTACTCGTTTGAAGAATCCTCAGAATCAGAATTCACACTACTTGACGAAGCAGAGCGAGGGATAGTTGAGGCTGAAGTAGGAGTTGCAGCATGGGCTTTGGAAACAGCTTCAGAAGTAGTAGCGCGAGGAGCATCTGGCTTGAAGATGAATGTCCCAACTGTGTCTTCAAGATCATCATCTGGTTCAACAAATAGCAGGTCAGTGGATGCAGACCGCTGAGGAAACACTGGAGTTTGCTTCGGATGCGAGGAACTTCAGATAACTCCATATAATCATATGCTTTCTTGATACCCTTCGCAAAAAGTTGCTTGCAAGAATAATGCTTGCGTAGAAGGGTCTAGGAGCGCTTATTTTGTTCCTTTTCATGCAAGAGAGTTTGGCGACCATAATTGTGAAGCAAATTTATTTCAGTCATCATTTCCAGCTTCACTTTATGATCAAGCTTTATGTGGCTTTTCAGGGCTTGTTGAGTGCAAAGACAAATGTCATACAGAGAGGGATTTTCTTCATGGGGCATTTTAACACGCAGAAGCAGGACCAGATGCATCCATCGGTATCTTTCCTTCGCCGATATCTTTCACAATCTGGAGTGTCACGAACTGGTGGCATGAAGACCTTTGGAGTATGGGGGCAGATGAAATTTTCTTCAATCAGCTGCTCAATGGCAAACATGACCCAAGGTGCATATGGTTTCAAAGCTTGAGGAATATCAGCAGCACATGCCAGGTTGCGAATGAAAAGATCTGGAACATCAAAATGAATTCCTTAAGCAGTGGCTAGAAGAGCATTTCCTTCGATGCCATTGATAGTTTCTGGCCTGTTTGTTGGCGTGAGGGAGTTGTAGAGGATATAGAACAACACTTTGTTCTCGTAAACCAAATTCTTTGGATTTGCTTCAATGCATTCATCACCAACAAGTTTGGGGTCCATTAGCAGATGATGTTGAGCTTCCGGAACATCCCAATAGTACAGTCTATGCTCACGGTCCATATGAAATTCACACCAAGTAAGATTCAACAGAGCCAAAAACTGATCAACCGAGCATTTGATCTTTCTTCTCCAGTCATCCATTTGAGGATCCAAGTATTGCAGTTTGCGAGGTCTCCTCAGATGTAAAGAGTGGCATAGAACTGAAGAATTACTTCATGATTCCAGCCATGATTGAAGCACATGAAACTCTTCAGGAAGACAAGTTCAATTTGTTCGATGGTGTGATGAAAACAGGGTAAACTTTCGACCTTTGCAAAATCCAGAATCTTGTGCTTGAAGATTCGATTCTTGCCAAACAATATGTGAGGATAATACACAACCTATTCTTTTGTCTAGAATCTAGGTGACAATGAAGTCCTTTCTCCATCACATGGGCTGGTCCCAAAGAATGCAAGCTTCAAAAGATGAAGCTGCTCATTGAACGCAGGACCATTCAGGCCATCTTCAACATGAAATGGAGGAAATGTTTCTAATGGGTTTCTTAGGTGTTCTTCATCGCTCATTGACTTGGTCCGAATGTCATCAGGTGCAGGCACATCTTCATCAATGGGCTTGAGAGGAGCAAGGGGCCTCTTTGACTTCTCTGGTACAGATGGCTTTGATGCACTTGTCTGACCATCACTTTTGCTCACTGGAACTCCTTCAGCGGATTTCTGTCCTTCGGGCACTAGGGCCTTTTCTTTCGATGAGTTTTCTTCGGCTTGAGACACAACAACTTTTTTAGATGCCTGGGTCACAACTGGTGGGGCAACATCTTCTTGAGCCATCAGCTCATCAACATTCTCTTCTTCCTCTTCCAACTGTGGTGCAATGGAATAGGAGCAGGATCAACATCCATCTGGGTAGGGGCACCAGATGATGCAATCGAGGTGGTTTCGTCTCGACAAGCATTTAGCTCCCCCTTAATCTTATCAGTCTCCTCCTTATTTGATTCTGAGGGATCAGCTTGCAAATTTCTCGGAGGCGATGGATTTGCCTTCTCAACTTCAATTTCTTCCTCAACTTCATCAACTGGATCTTGCTTCAACCACATTAGGTTGTACTTGGACAGCTGGAGTTGGAATAATGAGCACCACATTGCCTGCCTGCTGCATAGGTTCATCCTCGTGAGATGGAGAAGGTGGGACTTGTTGCAAGGGAGCAATGGAGTCAAGTGGAGCATCAACAGTAACATTCTGAAGGCGGCGGTCTTTAATTCCTTTCGGTTTCCTGGCCCTTGCTTTAGCCTTCTGACATTTTTCTTCTTTGATTCTTCTTTGAGCGAGATCTGCCTTGCAGTCAATCTCCCCGTTTCTCCTATCACACAACTAAGATACTTCCATCTTCAACCTTGAGTGCCAATCAATTTTATCCTTCCGCATAAGTCTGAGAGCCTTGGTGAGTTAAAAAATTTCTTTGTTCAGAGTTTTCCTTTTGGATTCTGTGTTGGCCTCTCTCCACATTTGCTCGAGAACTTGCTTGTCCTGGACAACCTAATTCAGCCTCTCGATAATTTTCCTCAGCTCGATCAAATGTTTCGTTACCATTTTGGTAACATCATCAGGAAGTCCTAGGCTGCTTAAATCATCATATTTTTTGCATCGTAAGCAACACTCTCAATCACATCAATCATGAGATTGAAATCATATTTATGTTCCTCTGTGGAAGAAGGAACACTGGGTTTGGCTTTCTTTGCAGATGCATAAGCTTTTCCTTCAGTCTGCAGCTTTCCCTTCACAAATGGAGCAGCGGAACCCGAAGGTTTCTCAGTGAGAGGAATGGGTGCAATCCTTGGTGATTTCCTTGGAGAGGGCAAAACTTTCATTGGTGATGTAGTCTTGTATGTGTTGTTGAGGATGGCACATTGATCATACATAGGAATTTCATCAGCATCATTTTCACTAGATGACCCATCAGATGAGTCAAAAACAACTCTTTTGGATTTGTTGATGGTGGTTTTCTTTCGGGGAGCACGAGGGGAAACTGATTTCCCTGCCTTGCTTTCCTTTCGGGCAGAGGCACGATCCTTCTTCTTCTGGACGTCTTGCTGAGTTAGCGCAACATTTCGAGCTTCGACTTGGTTTTTCTTCGCTTGCCTAGCTTCACGCTTGGCTTTGGCCTTCACCCTCTTAGACACTTCATCGGGAAAATCAGCGAGGGTTTTGAGGGAGTCAGGGTGAGCATTTGAAGGCGGAGGTGGTCTGACTTTTTGATCATCTGGGCCAAGGCAATTTTCAGCAATATAGTCATTCCACGGTGGCGTGAAGGCAAACAGGATCTGATATTTCTTGCGAACATTTTCATGATTGAACCATTTCTTTGCCCAGTGGCGGCGAATCCTTTGCAGTCTATTATTGTGTTCAGTTGTTGTTTCAACCCCAGGTGGAGTTTTGTAACCTTCTGGATCAGACATTTCAGCAATTATGTTCTTCTCTCTGCCACGACAACCCTTTTTAGGGTTTCCATGAAAAAAGGGTTAGAGCATCAGTGACCAATTCATCCTCGGGCTGACTATGAGCAGAGGGAATCTCTTCATCATCTTCTTCCGATTTAGATTCAGATTTCTTTCTCGGTGCTTTGGGAGACTTTGAAGATTCTCCTCCTCCTGTCAATCTCATTCGTTCAAACATGGGTGGCAACCGAGGCAATTCTCCTTTAGAACCAGAATGCTCTTCTGAACTCTATGCCATGACCAACCTGTGAAAATAATAGATATGAGGGAAAATGGGGTAGGGTCACAAACATGCACATAAGGACTTTTGAACGAAAACTAATGTTTTTGGAAGAAATAAGGGAATCCATGATTGAGTTAGAGAAAGATATCCTCGACAGATTTCAAACTAGCCATAGCAAGTACAAGGCAGAGTAAAGGCTATCTAATCTTTCAGATAGGCAAGCATGAACCCTAGATCGAGGAGAACTAGTATGAGGAAGATTTACAAACTATACCGGTTAAATCTTAGTGAATCCTAAAGATCTACTAGAGAGAAACAAATGAAAGAAAATAACCACAGGATAAATTGTCCTAAGAACAGAGATGAGGACAGGAACAATTCAAGATCCAAGCGCCCTAACTTGGCTACTTGGAACAGCTACGACAGAGCGGGAGGGAAGAATACCGCACTGACGTGATCAATTACGATGAGACTTCACCGGAGTTGCACGGTAAGGCACCTCACCAGAGTTGCTTCTAGCACGGGCTTGGGAGGAGAGCAGACGAGGGTTTGAGGACCAAATGAGGAAGAACACACCGGGAGGGGTATTTATAGCTAGCGAACTAAACCACCTCTCCGAAAATCCACGACCCACAGTTGCGGGCGTTCCGCATTCGATGGCCACGATCACGATCATGGAGATCATGGGCACGTGGCAACCGTTTTCTGCGAGAAACTCGGAAATTGAGCGGGAGACCGAAAGGTTTGAGGAAGGAAAACACCAAAAGTGGATAAGTTTCAAAGTCAATTTCTTTCGCGACCAAGGACGTCAAAAAGAAATTTTCTTCAGATCAAATTTCATTCCTATGACGGAAAATAAAGATTTGGAAGATAAAGAATAGAGGGATAAAAGGGTCCGAAACAAAACACTTAGCCAGAAGAAGAAACACAAACACACGGAGCTATGAGTGTGTTGTTGATACGTCCATTTTGCATCATGTTTTCCTACTATTATTTATAATGTTTTTATGCATAATAATGCTTTATGGAGTAATTATAATGCCTTTTCTCTCATAATATGCAAGGTTTACACAAAGAGGGAGAATGTCAGCAGTTGGAATTCTGGACCTGGAAAAGCTACGTCAGAGTTACCTATTCTGCACATCTCCAAATGAGCTGAAATTTTATGGAGATTTATTTTGTAATAAATAAATAATACTGGAGAAAAGAGTTACCAGAGGGGCTGCCAGGTGCTCACGATACACCAGGGCCCCCAGGTACACCCTGGTGGGTGGTGGGCAGCGCATCCCACCTCCGGTGCCCACCTTCTTGTATAAGTCATTTTGACCTAGAAAAAAATAAGGAGATGACTTTTGGGACGGAGTGCCGCCGTCTCGAGGTGGAACTTGGCCAGGAGCACTTTTGCCTTCCGGCGGAGCGATTCCGCCGGGGGAACTTCCCTCCCGGAGGCGGAAATCAAAGCCATCATCATCACCAACAACCCTCTCATCTTTGGGAGGCCAATATCCATCAACCTCTTCAACAACACCATCTCATCTCAAACCCTAGTTCATCTCTTGTGTTCAATCTTTGTACTGGAACCTCAGACTGGTACCTGTGGGTGACTGGTGGTGTTGATTACATATTGTAGTTGATTACTATATGGTTTATTTGGTGGAATATTATATGTTCAGATCCATTATGTTATTTAAGACCCCTCTGGTCTTGAGCATGAATATATTTTTTGAGTATTTTCTTTTGTTCTTCAGGTCACGAGGGAAGTCACGTTGCAAGTAATCATGTGAATTTAATATGTGTTCGATATTATGATGATATGTATGTTGTGATTCCCTTAGTGGTGTCATGTGAACGTCGACTACATGGCACTTCACCATATTTGGGCCTAAGGGAATGCATTGTCGAGTAGTTATTAGATGATGGGTTGCTAGAGTGACATAAGCTTAAACCCTAGTTTATGCGCTACTTCGTAAGGGACCGATTTGGATCCAAATGTTTAATGCTATGGTTAGATTTTATCTTAATAATTTTCTCATAGTTGCGAATGCTTGCGAGGGGGTTAATCATAAGTGGGAGGTTTTTTCAGGTAAGAACATCACCCAAGCACCGGTCCACCCACATATCAAGTTATCAAAGTAGCGAATGCGAATCAAACCAACATGATGTAAGTGACTAGATGAAATTCCCGTGTGCCCTCAAGAACGCTTTGCTTATTATAAGAGACCATTTTGGCCTGTCCTTTGCTACAAAAAGGATTGGGATACCTTGCCGCACTTTATTTACCGTTCTTGTTCGTTACAAATTATCTTGCTATCAAACTACCTGTTACCAACAATTTCAGTGCTTACAGAAATTACCTTGGTGAAAACCACTTGTCATTTCCTTCTGCTCCTCGTTGGGTTCGACACTCTTACTTATCGAAAGGACTAAGATTGATCCCATTTACTTGTGGGTCATCAAGACTCTTTTATGGCGCCGTTGCCGGGGGTTGAAGTGCCCTTGTTAAGTGGAATTCGGTAAGGAAAAATTTATACTACGTGCTGAAATTTATCATCACTTGTTACTATGGAAAGTCATCCTTTGAGGGGTTTGTTCGGGGTATCTTCACCTCAAATAGAAACACAAAGAGTTGCCCCTCAACCTATTGCACCTACTGAAAATATTAATTATGAAATTCCTTTGGGTATGATAGAACAACTGCTAGCTAATCCTTATGCAGGAGATGGAACAGAACATCCTGATATGCACTTGATCCATGTGGATGAAATTTGTGGATTATTTAAGCTTGCAGGTTCACCCGGAGATGAAGTCAAGAAGAAGTTTTTCCCTTTATCTTTGAAGGGAAAACATTAACATGGTATAGGATATGCGATGATATTGGATCTTGGAACTGGAATCGATTGAAATTGGAATTTCACCAATTTTTTTATCCTATGCATCTAGTTCATCATGATCGCAATTATATATATAATTTTGGCCTCGTGAAGGAGAAAGTATCACTCTATCCTGGGGGAAATTATCATTCTGAATTTTTGTGCTCGGCTTTCTCGTGATGATCAATCCATGCTCAATACTTCTTGTGCTAGTTCTTTTATGAAGAAGACTATTGAATTCAGGTAGGATCTTTTAGAATGAATTAAACGCAACTCTGAAGATTGGGAACTCGACGAAGGTAAAGAGTCAGGCATTAAGCTTGAGTATGATTGTGTTAAATCTTTTATGAATACCAATGCTTTTCACAAGTTTAGCACTAAATATGGAGTTGACTCTGAGATAGTAGCCTCTTTTTATGAATCATTTGCTACTCATGTTGATCTCCCTAAGGAGAAGTAGTTTAAATATCACCCCCTATTAAACAAGAAATTAAAGGACCGGTTAAAGCTAAGGATGAAGTTATTATTTACAATGTTGATCCAGTTGTGCCTACTGCTTACACTGAAAAACCACCTTTCCTTGTTAGGATAAAGGAACATGCTAAGGTATCAACTATGGTTCGCAAAAGTAAAATTAAAGCACCTAAACCCTCTGAGCAAATTAAAGTAGGACCTAGTGTTGCTATGGTTAAAGACCTCTTGGTAGAAAATATTGATGGGCATGTTATTTATTTCTGTGATGAAAAGCTGCTAGAATTGCCAAACCCGATGAAAAAGATAAACATAGACCTGTTGTTGGCATGCCTGTTGTCTGAGTTAAAATAGGAGATCATTTTTATCATGGTTTATGTGACTTAGGTGCTAGTGTGAGTGCTATTCCTTTTACCTTATACCAAGAAATTACGAATGATATAACACCCCCTAAAAGAAGACATAGATGTTACTATTAAACTTGCAAACAGAGACACTATCACACCACTTGGGATTGTTAGAGATGTTGAAGTCTTGTGTGGGAAAATAAAATATCCTACTGATTTTCTAGTTCTTCACTACAAAAAAAGACACATCCGTGACATTTTGGGCCGAACGAATTTTTTTTCTGTCATACATATGACACTTCTATGATGATAATTGTGACAAAACCCGGTATCATCATAGATGTGGTGGGCTCCTACTTCTATGACAAAAAATCATGACAGAAAATGGGCTTTTCGTCCTGGGCAGGCTGGAGACGCAGCTGCATGACATTCTTTGGGCCGTCCATGATGAAAAAAACCGTGGTAGAAGCGAGGGGGAGGAAAATTTTGGGGAGTTGCCGGTTACGGTGGGAGGTCGGGGGACGAGCGATGCGAGTTTCTCTTGTACACGTACGCGTGTGTGTGCGAGGCGTTGGCTCTATTTGAACCCGAGCGAGGCGTTGGCCTCTAACTGAACCTGAGCGATTGCACTGCAGGCTACGCGTTACTGAACCCGAGCGATCGATCGATGGCTGTTAACTGAACCCGATGGAGCGATTCCTTCGCTACTGCTGCTAACTGAAGC